>NC_071994.2:101017333-101639666 GCF_028885655.2 Pongo abelii
GCTTTCAGCAACCATGGCAAATGTGCAACACTGAATTTCTCCCTCCCTTCGTACTGTGCACCAAAAAAGGCCAGAAATATTTGCATGGGACATGCTAATTTCTGTTGAGAAATATCAAATCCTCAAATGGCCTTTAGCCTTTATAAAAATCCATATGTGCTCACCTTTTATCATTCACTTAATGTTTTAGCTTTCTCACCTACCACTTCATGTTTTTGTTTTTCCGTTAGGGGCTTTGGCAGATGCAAAAATGACTAATACGTTGCTTTAGTAAATCTTATGCATATTCCAGATCATTGCTTGGTATATCTACCCATGTATCACTTTGAGAATATCATCCCTTTTCTCTTTGATTTTCTTCTTCTGTCATTTCTCCTGTCTGTGACACTATGACTAGACGTTTGCTACGTGATCAAAGCTCCGAAATGTCAAGGAGAATAAGAACAGAAAATGAGAAAAATGGCTTATAGAATTTGGCATATAGAATATTTGATACATTTTAAGAATCAGTTTGAGAGAATAGCAAGGAAAATAACTGTTTTCTACATGAATAAAGAATGGACAGCTTGTGAGGAAGCTAATTGTAACATAGAACTACTTCTTCAATATATTTTAACACAAAGTGACATCTGGAGGTATTCAGGATGCAAAAAAAAAAAAGAGAAGAAATAGGGGACTTGATCATGTTATTAGGTTACGGGAGACAAAAGAGGGATAGCGATAATGTGTCACATGCTCACATACTTGAGGGTGTGTGTGTGTTTTAATTTGCATTCTCCCAATAGGAGGACCTATATACACAAACATGGGTGTAGGCAGTTTATTTGAGATATGATTCCAAAAAGGTAAAGTGAGGAGACAAGGAAAGTGAGATGAAGAAGCAGGAACATGTATTATCAGAATTTATTTATTTTATTTTATTTTATTTATTTATTTTTTGAGATGGCGTGTCACTCTGTCACCCAGGCTGGAGTACAGTGGTGCGATCTCAGCTCACTGCAACTTCCGCCTCCCGGGTTCAAGTGATTCTCCTGGCTCAGCCTCCCAAGTAGCTGTGACTACAGGCGCATAGTACACGTGTGGCTAATTATTTGTATTTTTAGTAGAGATGGGGTTTCACCGTGTTAGCGAGGATGGTCTCAATCTCCTGACCTCATGATCTGCCTACCTCGGCCTCCCAAAGTGCTGGGATTACAGGCGTGAGCCACTGTGCCCAGCCAATATCAAAATATTTTTCAGATAATTTGTGTGAGCCATGGGGGCTTGATCCAGGCAACCTCTAGGAAGTATCTAGGATGCTTTCCAGAATTATGCATTTGAGATAAGGATCACTGTAGTATTTCTCTATTAGCTCTAATCCCTCAGTATTTGTGGGGGCTCCTGGAGACCTAACTCCTCTATATGGCCTGGCCGTGCTCATATTGAGCCCAGTATAGTCTGTCGTGTGTAGAAGACATCAGTTGCTAGCAGCATGAGATAAGTCTGAGTTTAAAATGCAGCTGTGGTTGCCATTAAAATGAGGACATGTGATACAGGATCACATGTGTCTGTACAGTGAGTACTACTGAAACTGGTACAAATTAGAAATAAATCAGGGAAAAGACAAAATATAGTAGTCTTAGAAATATGAGAGATTATTTAGAAGAATGGAAAATGAAGATAAGGAGAATAATCAGTCCTTCTCCATGGCCTATGACTTTGGGTCATTGGGAAAATGAGGGACTCAACTAAAAGGGCTACATGACAAGTGATGCTGGAAAAGGGAAAAACAGCTTTCAGTGAAGATGAGCAGGGGATAAATGTTATGGAAAAACAGAGTGAAGGAGTGGCCACATAATTAGAGATGGCCACAGTTCACATGGGACAAGTGCTTAGAGTTGAGATGGCACTGATGGTAGAAATACATTCTAGGGAAATGAAAAGTCTAAAAAGACTGAGTGAGGAGATTTAAAGGGTAAAGGGTAACTTTGTTAGAAAAAGAGATTGTAATTTTTTAGTGTTGAAGACAAAAGATGAACATAAACTACTGTACACTGTACAGCAGGTGCTTGATATATTCTGTTCCTTTTTTTTTTTTTTTTTTTTTTTTTTCCAAGACGGAGTCTTGCTCTGTCGCCCAAACTGGAGTGCAGTGGTGCGATCTCGGCTCACTGCAACCTCCACCTCCCGGGTTCAAGCGATTCTCCTGCCTCAGCCTCCCAAGTAGCTGGGATTACAGGCACGTGCCACCACGCTGGGGTAATTTTTGTACTCTTAGTAGAGACAGGGTTTCACCATGTTGGCCAGGCTGGTCTCAACTCTTTTTTTTTTTGGGGGGGACGGAGTCTCGCTCTGTCGCCCAGGCTGGAGTGCAGTGGTGCGATCTCAGCTCACTGCAATATCAGCCTCCCAGGTTCATGCCTTCTCCTGCCTCCCCAGGTTCATGCCTTCTCCTGCCTCAGTCCCCAAAGTAGCGGGGACTACAGGCGCCCACCACCACGCCTGGCTAATTTTTTGTATTTTTGGTAGAGGCGGGGTTTCACTGTGTTAGCCAGGATGGTCTCGATCTCCTGACCTTGTGATCTGCCCATCTCGGCCTCCTAAAGTGCTAGGATTACAGGCGTGAGCCACTGTGCCCGGCTGGTCTCGAACTCTTAACCTCGTGATCCACCTGCCTCGGCCTCCCAAAGTGCTGGGATTACAGGCGTGAGCCACCGCGCTCAGCCCAGTATATTCTGTTCTTACCAACTCTGTGTGTTAGATATAATTACTCTTACTTTATTTGAGGGAATTGAGGCCAGAGGCACATGTAGAATGTACATAGAGATCTTCCTGTCCACAAAGCCTTTACTCATCCACTTTATCATGTGAATTCCTTTGGAAACAGGAACAAGTTGATAATTGGACTGTAACTATATTTATCATTTCTGGGCAGAAAGAATTGACAGCATAAAGAGAGCAATTGATTTGCTGTTGTTTTAGTGCTGGTTCATCAGGCACACACAAAGAAAAAGCCAGAAAAAATAGTTGCTAAGGACTGTGTGTGTAGGGGGATGAAGGGGAGCTAGTGGAGGTAGGGTGAGAGAAAGGACTCAGATAAGGGAGAGTGAGCAGAATGTCAAAACAGGAGCCAGAGAGACAGATGGACTTTAGCCAGATTGGTGGATATGCCATTTGGAGAAGCAAAGCAGCAAGCTGTTCTTAAAATCATATCAAGAAAAATGTTTTGGGCTGCCTCCTTCTTACTGCTGTGTACTAGTCAACAAATACCACTGAGTGATGTTATGTTTCTAGTGGTGACAGAACAGAAACATTCTTCTCTAGCCCATTTTCTAGTGAGGAGGAAATATATAAACAAGTATTTAAAGAAAATTGTGATAAGTGACATAAAGGAAATGTACAATGTATTATGACATACAATTTAGGATTCTTTTCCAGTGTGAGGCTTAGAGAAGTAACTCCTGGGTTGATAAATGGAATGAACAACTGGAATAAAATCTAGGAAACTGGCAGTCCAGCAGCAGCTCTGGCATTTGCTAGTTTTGTAACAGTGGTAATTTAATTTTCTTACTCTGTTTCCTTATTGGAAAAGTAGCACTAGTAAGGCCAAATCATTCTGTAAAATATTTCTGGAAAGAATTGTGTCACTATTTTGTAAGAAAATAATTTAAAACTAAGGCATCGGAAAATATTTACAAATAATAATATTAAACAAGAAAAGTTCATTGTTCCTAGCACAGTGGTAGAAATGCACTCAAATCAGCAGACTGAAGCTGAGTTTATTGAAAACAATGCTTCTGCCAGAATCTGACAGATGCATCATGGTGTGACACCTCCTAAGCTGTCACTGGTTTACCAGTTACCCAAAGCAATAATTTCTGATAGGTCTTCTTCAACACCCAGGTAGTGTTTGGGATACTGACCTTATTAGGGAATAGCAGAAACAGCAAGACAGAAGTACAAGAGCATAGAAGCAATATTAGTTGTCAGCAGCCCTGTCAGAATGGTTAAGTGTAGCATGCTTTAAGATATGTTCCCAAATACTGTGGATTTTGCTTTTAGTGATTTTAACCGCATGAGGTGCTTTGTTCCCAATCAAAAGAAACGTTGAATAATAATGATACAAATTTTTAAAAGGAATAATGAAACCCTGCACTTTTTGAAAGGCTTGCCTGTGAAAAAACCCCTGGAGCATCATCCACGTAAAGTACTGCCAAATTCTATTTCTAGACCAAATTTTCTTAGTCCTTAGGGAACAGCTGTCAAATGGTACTTTTAGTGACATTTAGACAAAGCCATAGAGTCTATTGATAACTTTTAACGAATAAAGTCAACTGAATGAATACTTGTTTACTTGCCTTGGAAATGGAAAAAAAAACCCTGCTATTTCTTAGCATTCTAATTTCATACTGTGAAAAAATATGGAGAAAGCAAAACTATAAGAATTAACAATAGCTGTGGTTTTACAGCACCTCCATATAAATGGTAGTCATTCATATCATGAGAGCAAGGGACTCAGTTAGGTAACCTAAGTGGTATACCAATTGCCTCTATGAACCCTTCTGAGGAAATGATGTACAGTAATAAATTATTTAAAAGCAATATAATTCCAATTATAAGATTCATGAAAAAAGTGGAATTTTTTGGTCTTTAAACAATTTCTTTCTGAAGCTCTGTAATTGTAAGCTGTTGAAAGTTTATATATATATGTATAAAATCATAAACACAAAATCACTGTTTTTATAATATACTAGGAAATTCAGAAATAAGAAGTCACACTTCTAAATTTAAGATACTGCTTTTATCTCACTATTCAAATACACAGTGTTATCCAAATTTAGTTTTATATGACTAAGCATGAGATACATATTAATTGTGTTAAATTCTTGATTTTGGAACTGGTAACTTTATTAACATCATATTTAATTTCTTCATCAAAATAAGATATATTTTAGAGTTCACTTAAGAGTTTTTAATGTAGTTCCTCTATCTTATTTAGAAATAAAAGCATATTTTAAAATATTCATTCATTCATTTAACAAAGTATATTTATATATCTGAAATTATGCTGGGTCTGGCAATAAGATGAAAAAGATATATCCCTTCTGTCAAGGAGTTGGTACACAATTACAATACAGTGTGATGAGTGTGATAATAGATCTATATAGAGAGAAACTCTGCCTCTAAAAGTCATGCACGTTCAAGAACTTAGTATTAAAGTGTGAGTTCATGTCGACCAGGGAGATAAAGCAGGGAATAGCATATGCAAAGTCACAGAGGCTTGGAATAATATAGCATATTTGAAGAACACAGAGGAGTTCAGTATAACTATAATGAAAGTTCCTTATTGGAACACTGAAGAAGATAAAGTTTTAAACATTGAAAGGAGACAGAAAATATCAATTGCACATCACTAGAGATAAATTAATTAAAATATTGAAACAGATTAGCCTGTGGTAAAATTCTAGCTCTTTCTAAGCATAACTAAAAAATACATCCTTTTTTTTTCTGGATATTTAAGTGATATATTAGCTAATATAATGCAATATTGTCAAAACAAGAAATAGCATCTTCCATTCTTGGATGGCTCATGAATAGGGGAAGAATATTTATTACAAAATAGGAAGAAAAATGAGATATAACTGAAGAATTATTAATATAGAATAAAATTTCACAGATATTAAGAAAAAAACACCATAACATTTATATATTAAGCAATCAGGAGCAAATAACAATAACAGTGGCAGTTTTCACATTAGTGTGTACGCTATACTAACACAGCTAAAGAAACGTCGTGACCTACCAACAGAAAAAAATCTCCATCTTCTGAAATCTGTCAGTAGTAATTTCCAAATATTCATCCATTACAATTGCAAAGAGAAACTTAAAAAAGAAACCTAGACTTCTCAGCTCTATTTTAGAACATGTGGATATGTGATTAGGGAACAAAAATGTTAACTGGACATTTTAAAAACAGAACAGAAATCTTTAGATTATGCTAAAAAAATGCCAGATTTAGCTACCTCAGTCCTATAAATGTGTGTGTCATTTCTATAATGCATTGCATCTTTCAAAAGTCTTAATAATATTATGCATACAAATCTCCTCTGTTGAGTATGTTTTATTCTGTTTCTTAATTTCTGTATCTAAAACATTGCCTAATATTATGTCTGACATCTGTGAATACTTGTTTAATAAATACATTAATTTTTTCAATCAATATTCAAAAATCTATATGTATATGTATGTGTTTAAAAGTATATATGATGCAGAAAACTGAAACTGGACCCCTTCCCTACACCTTATACAAAAATTAACTCAAGATGGATTAAAGACTTAAACATAAGACCTAAAACCATAAAAACCCAAGAAGAAAACCTAAGCAATATCATTCAGGACATAGGCATGGACAAAGACTTCATAACTAAAACACCAAAAACAATGGCAACAAAAGCCAAAAATTGACAAATGGGATCTAGTTAAACTAAAGAGCTTCTGCAAAGCAATATCAATATCATCAGAGTGAAAAGGCAACCTACAGAATGGGAGAAAATTTTTGCAATCTATCCATCTGACAAAGGGATAATATCCAGAATCGACAAGGAACTTAAACAAATTCAGAAGAAAAAAAACAACCCCATCAAAAAGTGAGTGAAGGATACGAACAAACACTTCTCAAAAGAAGACATTTATGCAGCCAACAAACATATGAAAAAGAGCTCATCATCACTGGTCATTAGAGAAATGCAAATCAAAACCACAATGAGATACCATCTCACACCAGTTAGAATGGCCATCATTAAAAAGTCAGGAAACAACAGATGCTGGACAGGATGTGGAGAAATAGGAACACTTTTACACTGTTGTTGGGAGTGTAAGTTAGTTCAACCATTGTGGAAGACAGTGTGGCATTTCCTCAAGGATCTAGAACCAGAAATACCATTTGACCCAGCAATCCCATTACTGAGTATATACCCAAAGGATTATAAATCATTCTGCTATAAAGACACATGCACACGTATGTTTATTCCAGCACTGTTCACAATAGCAAAGACTTGAAACCAACCCAAATGCCCATCAATGATAGACTGGATAAAGTAAATTTGGCACATATACACCATAGAATACTACGCAGCCATAACGAAGGATGAGTTCACGTTCTTTGCAGGGACATGGATGAAGCTGGAGGCCATCATCCTCAGCAAACTAACACAGGAACAGAAAACCAAACACCGCATGTTCTCACTCATAAGTGGGAGTTGAGCAATGAGAACACATGGACACAGGGAGGGGAGCATCACACAACGGAGCCTGTCGGGGGTTGAGGGGCTAAGGGAGGGAATAGCATTAGGAGAAATGCCTAATGTAGATGATGGGTTGATGGGTGCAGCCACCTACCATGGATGGCATGTGTATGCCAATGTAACAAACCTGCATGTTCTGCACATGTATCCCAGAACTTAAAGTATAATAATAAAAAAAGTATATACAGTAATAGATATTTTTTCTCTCAGCATTTATTATGCTTCTCTCAGTTATATAAACAACATTTTATTTACTAGCTTTCCAAGTTTTCAAAATGTCCATCTATTGTTATTGAAATATAATAGATTTTCCTCCTCACAACTAATTACTGCCTGATAGTATATATGATATACAATATGGTTCAGATATATAATAATTCAATACTATTGTTTGTATTTTGATCTACTGAAGTGAATATAATCATACTGCACCAAAATATTAGATCAAAACATTCTTCAAACTTCAGTAATGTTTATTTATTGCGAAATTGAAGTGATAAAATTAGACTTATTGGGCATTAGGACTATAAAACTAAGACATTTTTCTCTGTAACTCTAATCAGAAATAATCTATCAAGAAGCAGTCAATTTATCTGGATAATTTGGTTAATTAAATGAAATGTGCTCCAAATTCAATTAATTTCCATGAATTCAGTTTAGATTCTATAAATACATTATTTTAGTCATATTTAGATTTATTTCTTCATTTAATTTAGTACAACACACCTATGAGCTAGGTTCTATAATTTCCATTTGATAAGTGATAAAATGAATGCCCTAAGAGTTTAAGTAGTTGTTCCATGGTCACACAGTATAGCACAGCCAAATATAGGATTTGGACCTAAATCTGTCCTTTCTGACTTCATCTAACTTCATTCCATGAGTAATACATAACTGGGGAAAAATTCCTAAGGAAATTCTGTGAAAATCTACCATTGTATGTGATTATGTGATTGCCTACAACTTATCTGCAAACCTGAAACACTTAGGCTTAAAAACATTTTTTAACTTAATTAGACCCAATCTCAGATTTCTAAATTACTGAGAGGGTCCAGAGAGATGATCTGATAAAATTTCCCACAACTGTCTGTGACTTACCTAGATTAAGAAATGATAGACTGTGGAAGACTTGGATTTCCCAAATGTAACAGTTGATCAACTACTGTAATTTGTGAGGTTTGTAAGTTAAGTATTTGTGTAGAAACAAATGATAATAGAAGGCAACATATGTTCTTTATAATTTATTTTCTATCATTAAAGCTGGAAAAGTTTTGATTCATTGACAAATATATGATTTTTTGTCTTTCATATATATAAGCAGATATAAAATACTTATTGCATAATTAAATTCCATATACATACATATGTGTGTATTATATGTACTTATGCGTAATTTGACATTACGTGATAAAGCTGATGCCAAATAGATATTGATGTTTGTTTGCCAAAACAGATACTTTGCTTTGGTATCCTTGATTCAATTTTTGATTCAGTGGAAATTTTCTATATGTTCTGTCAAAATTTCTATGCCTGACATGAAATAAATTAAACTCCATTTTAACTTTCAGGATTTAAGATTAGAGATGAAAGGCCAGGCACTGTAATTAGAGATGACAGTGGCTCACGCCTGTAATCCAAGAACTTTGGGAGGCCCAGACAGGCGGATCATGAGGTCATGAGTTCCAAACCAGCCTGACCAACGTGGTGAAACCCCGTGTCTACTAAAAATACAAAAATTAGCGGGGCATGGTGGCGCACACCTGTAATCCCAGCTACTCAGGAGGCTGAGGCAGGAGAATTGCTTGAACCCGGGAGGCAGAAGTTGCAGTGAGCCAAGATCGCACTATTGTACTCGAGCCTGGGTGACAGAGTGAGACTCCGTACCAAAAAAAGAAAGATTAGAGATGAAATAGCCACATAGTGTTTCTATAGTGCGTTTAATTTAAAAATGATTTCATAGATTATCCTTTGGAAGAGGTTAATGATATTTACTGTTTTAGTTAAAATGCTGACCACTGTTTTCTAGTAATGGTACTCTTTGAGATTTGAGAAAAACACAGTGCTTATATGCCATTCTCATTAAGCAAATTCTTGTGCACGAGAACTTTTATATGTATGACATGTTTCAATATGTCTTATAACTGATTCCACATAGAGCAACGTGGTAAAAGTGGAGCTAACAGAGCTGTTTTAGTTGTTTATATATTACAGATTTTCTGTCCATCAAAATAAAATCAATAACAGCATTCAAATCAACCAGAGCCAGATGAACTACCAACATAAGTAAAAGATAGTGGATTTTCCTCTATAGGCATTTCTATATTCATTAAAATATCTAATAATACTCTCATGTTGTCATGATGGCTGTGATTTTCCTTTAATGCAGTTTGATACGCCCTTCACAAAAAGGCAAAATCAAGACTCATCAATATTTAGCAGCTGAGAATCTCTACTGAAGACAATCAAAAATATTTGGGAAGATTTATGTCAACATCTGAAGCAGCAAAGAATATTTGCCTTCATAGACTGTAGCAATGATTTTGAATGCACCTGCACATGCCACATTTTAACCTATTAATGAGGATCATGTGGGTGAAATAAGACTTTTCTTGTCTTATTAATTCAAATGCCAAACTAGGCACGTTGACAGTTTGCTTATTAAACTGACTCCAGACTCACCGTACACAGAGATCTATGGACTACACTTTGTTTACTTTACAAGAATTCTGTTTTTGTTTAGAAATTTTTTACTGAGATGTTTATTTAAACTGAATTTCCATAGTGAGAATAAAGATTGTTAAACAGAATTCTGCATTTTACGTGAAAAACAGCTTGTAAATATGGATTATCCTTCCATGTATTAACTATATTAATAAACTCACATTGCTAAATATGTAATTAATACATGATCAAATATCCTGGAATGCCCCCTCTTCTCTCTGATTATATGAACCTAATCAACTTTCTATGATTAATGTAAATGCAACTTCATTTCTGAATTCACACACCCCATCTCAGCCTGGATAAATCTCTCCCTACCCCAAACTCATAATCATTATGATCTTATCTAGGAGTCTTAATCAATAAGTCACAATATGCTGATTCATAATTATTACTTTGAAGTCTATCACACAAAATTTACTACTAGTCCTGTATCTAGATAGTATTTGACTAGATAGATATGTGTTGAATAGAAAAGTTAAATAAATGAATAAGAGAATGAATAAATATAGAATAATAAACTCAAAGCTGTTAAATTTAATTTTTAACAAAAACAACATATGACAAAGCTTGTTACTCTAATGAAGATATTTTATCACTTTGTCTATTAATATCGATTTTGGCATCAGAAAAATAAGGTTAGATTTTGAGCAAATGTCTGTCAGAATAAGTATATATATGAATATGCCCACTGAAGTGTGCCATACATGATGTCACTTTGTCATAGCAAGAAAAAAAAGTTCAATAGCATTCAATGTCAGTGAAAAATACTTAAAAAGATGGGTAGAAATGAGCTAGGACATTTTAGGTTCTAGTCCTGGATTTTCTATCATTTAGTGATTATATGACTCTAATTGTCTAAAAGATAGTGAAGTGGAAGAAATACGAAGCCTAAGTATTTGCTGCAGCTTTGACATTATTGAATATAGTGGAAGGGTTGACCTTAAATTGAATAGGAGGAAAGGGTGAATGAGAGAGATTGGATGAAAAGTGGCAGAAATAGGTCCATCCATATTCTTCCCCAGTCTCTTTGTAGCCATTGCAGTGATGTCATTCCTTCTGTGTGTCTGAGATCATAGTGAGAGTCAGTGCAGGTAGAAATGGTGTTCGTAGACTTCATAGAAGGGGAAGCATATGAAACTAATAGTAGAGAATACATTACATTTGTACAATTGAAAAAAAAATAGAAGGCATTCTAGATACATCTCAAATAAACACTGGCCTTTTCCATTATTCTAGGTTGAACCCCACCTCAGGGCAACTCTTCTTCCAAACAAAGTGGAATTGGAGTTAATTCAAGCTCAACTCAAGGTGAGGAATATTCTACTCTACTGTCTTTTACTGTCAACTTGGCTATGACTAAAAAGCCACAGAATTCCACTTCTGGCTAATGCTGCATATCATACAGAGGCATCTTTGTTCTAGGCTTGTGTATGTTTCCTTCTCATCTGTCATGTTCTCACAGATGTAAGTGGAAGGAAGAACATCAGTGTGGCAGGAGTGAGCCTGCTGAGAATTTGAGCAAGGTTTTCACACTGCTTACATATAAAACATAGATTCTTGCCAAGTCTCATTTCTAACTATTTAACTTTATAATGATGTGGTACTTGGTGTGTATGCCTCTTGATAAACTTAATTCAGTGCCATGAGAACATCATCATTTGCCAACAGATGATGGATCTTTAAAACCCAATAGCAAGTCAGGACAGGACATTTTTCTCAAAGAAAAACCCAAAATTCTTTTTTTTTTTTTTTTTTTTTTTGTTAATTGAGACGGAGTCTTGCTCTGTCGCCCAGGCTGGAGCACAGTGGCACGATCTCGGCTCACTGCAAGCTCTGCCTCCCGGGTTCAGCCATTCTCCGGCCTCAGCCTCCCGAGTAGCTGGGACTACAGGCGCCTGCCACCACGTCCGGCTAATTTTTTGTATTTTTAGTAGAGACGGGGTTTCACTGCATTAGCCAGGATGGTCTCAATCTCCTGACCCTGTGATCCACCTGCCTAGGCCTCCTAAAGTGCTAGGATTACAGGCGTGAGCCCCCGCGCCCGGCCCCAAAATTCTTAAAACAAAGCTTTGAGCCCAAAGGCTTACTTATCAGGATAGTCTTAATGGGCTTTCTTGTCTTTTGCCCTCTGTAGTTTCAGTAAATGTAAGACTGAGGACAAGAGAAAAGTGAGTGGAAATTTTATTTCTCTTGCCCATTTCCTACTGGGAAGCTATATGTTGTATTCACTCTTTATCCCAAAGCCAAAACTCATGGCTGTTGTAGACTCTTGGCTTCTATAAATGTTCCTTCATCTCTGCCTTGAGGCTTAGTAGTGATGATAGCTCCCCAATGTTGTTATTTTGCTAGTCGTAGTGAAACGCGCTATTCTATGTTGATATCCTGAAGCCCTATCAACACATTTTGCACATGCAGTCATGAGTCTCATCAGAACATTTCAGTCAAGGATGGACCACATGTATATCAGTGGTCCCAAAAGATTATAATACCATGTTTTAACTGTACCTTTTCTATGCCTAGATATGTTTAGATACACAAATACTTACCATTGTGTTACAAATGCCTATAGTATTTAGTGTAATAATGCCATACAGGTTTGAAGGCTAGGAGAAATAGGCTATATCACATAGCCTAATGTATAGGTTATACTTTCTAGGTTTGTGTCAGTACATTCTGTGATGTTCTCAAAATGAAAAAAAATCGCCAAATGATGCATTTCTCAGAACACATTCTCATTGTTATGCAACACATGGCTGTAGTTTCTTTAGTAAACTTCTAAATTGTCTAATTGGAATGTGCATGCATATCTTGCCGGGATTGTCACCAGTAAGTTAATTTTAGGAAAATAAATGATGCTGGGTTGTGTAGTCTGATGGTAGAAAATTCAAAATTGGGATTTTACTTTAAGAGAGATGAGATTAACAAATCTGCACATGTATCCTTTGCATCTAAAATAAAGAATAGCAATATATATATATTTATTCTAAAAATTGTTAGGGTGTAGCAAAAAAAAGGGGCAAGGATGACACCTTTCATCCTTCCAGACACACTAATATAAAGGAGGCAGCAAGATAAATATCTACACTTAATTAGGGTGGCAAACAGTATTCTTAGTGAAGAGTAAGAACGTGAAGAAAAAGTTTTTATTTGATTAAGAACAAAGATTGGAGAAGTTAAAGATACAGAGAGTTTGCTGCTCAGTCTAGAGGCATATTGGAAGGGGTATTAATGCAGTCTGAAAAGTGAATGTATGAAACTATATGAGAACTTCAGAATAGCTATGGATACGACATCTGGATTACTTAGAGTGACTGACAAAGATCAGTAATAAAAGGTATGGTAACATTAATTCTGATTGTTTCAAACAGATAATGATTGTGAAAAGATGGGAGAGGGAAGAGCAGCAGTGATTAACAGATGTACAGAGGTTTTTAACAGCCTTTAGACTCAGTGGATGCATGGGTAGAGGGAGACAGAAGGTTGATTATGTGGCAAGTGTGGAGTTCTCCTTTGACCCTTTCCATTAAAGACAGTTTGAAGAAATGATATGAAATCTATGCTACCTTTAGGAAGCATTCTTAACTAAAACTGCTATGAGAAATTACCTCACACAAATTAAAATAGCTATTATAAAAAAGACGAGATATATGTAGGCAAAGGTGTGAAGAAAAAGGAAGCCTAGCACACTGTTGGTGAAAATGCAGGTTGGTACAGCCATTATGGAAAATAGTATAGAGGTTCCTAAAGATATTAAATATAGTACTACCACACTGCCTGGCAGTTCTTCTTCTGGGTATATATATGCCCAAAGGAGATGAAATCATCACCTTGTAAAGAAACCTGCACATTCAAGTTCATTGGAGCATCATGAATAATAACCAAGAAATGTGAACAACTTGAATGTCTGCTGATGGACAAATGGATTAAAAAAAAATGTATACAAGAGAGTATTATTGGCCAGGCACAGTGGCTCATGCCTGTAATCCCAGCACTTTGAGAGGCTGAGGTGGCTGGATCACTTGAGGTTAGGAGTTCAACACCAGCCTGGCCAACATGGCAAAACCCCGTCTCTACTAAAAATACAAAAATCAGCTGGGCATGGTGGCACATGACTGTAATCCCAGGTACTCGGGAGGCTGAGGCACGAGAATTGCTTGAATCAAGGGGGTGGAGGTTGCAGTGAGCCGTTTCACTCCAGTCTGTGTGACAGAGCAAGACTTCGTCTCAAGTCTCAAAAAAAAAAAAACAAAAAAAACCCAGAGAATTGTTTAGCCTTAGAAATAAAGGCTATCCTAGCATTTGCGACAGCATGGATGAACCTGGAGGACATTATGCTAAGTGAAATAAGAAATAAAAATATTGCATGATCTCTCTTATATGAAAAACCTGAAAAAAAAAGAAAAAAGAAGGATCAATACACAGATATAGATAATAAAACAATGGTGACCAGGGGCGAGAAGGGGAGCAGGGGAAGAAAATGGGAAGATGTAGGTCGTAGAATGCAAAGAAGCAGATATGTAGGATGAGCAAGTCTAGAGGTCTAATGTATAGCATGAGTACTACAGCTAATAAAATTGTATTATATTTGTGATTTTGGTTAAATAAATAGATTTCAGCTGCTCTTGTCACAAAAAAGTATGTGAGACGACACATAACTTACTTCACTACAGTAATCATTTTACTATGTATATATCCCATAACATCATGTTGTCAACCTCAAATACAAACAATAAAATTTGTTTTAAAAACATATTTTAAATATGAAGACACATGTAGTTGGAGTTTATAAGCATGGGGAAAATATACTATATAAACATAACCAAAGGAAGCTAGTGTGACATAATTAAGATTATAGAGAGTAGAATTTAAGCTAAGAAGAAATTTATCATTTCACATTAATAAAATGATAAACTTAACATGAAAATTAAATTAAACTATATGAAATTAGTGTATACACGCTAATATAGTTTCAAAATATTTAAAGAAAAAGATGACAAAAAGATGAAGATAAAAGGAGAGATAGACAAAGCCAAATTCCTATTTGGTGGTTTTAATACTTTCCTGTTAGAAATTAATAAAGGAGAAGGCAAATAGCTAATAAGGATATAAAAGACTTGAATAATAAGATAATCTAAATAGCCAATTTACAAAATTAGAACATTATATATCACATGATAATGTCATGAATTATATTCATTGGTTTGCAAAAATAATCAAGCTTTAGAGGATACATACTCTTTTACATGCACATAGATTATTTCCAAAAATATATCATATTCTGGGACATAAGGCAAGTCTCTCTCTCTTTCTCTGTTGCTAAAGGTAGAAATGAAACCGTGAATATTTCCTAATCACTGAAGAATTACATTTCAATCACAAAACTATAACTATAAAATCATCAAATATTTGGAAATTAAATAATATATTTTAGGTAAGGAATACATCAAAGTATAAAAATTTAGAAAATGTTTTCAGTTGAATGGTAATAAAAATATTTTAAAATCATACTTAGAGTCAGCGTTAGAGCTTCAAGTATACATATTTGAAAATAAGAAAGATTTAAAATCAAATATATGAACTTTTAACTCCAAAATGTAAAACAAAGAAACCTACTGAAATCCAAGGAAGTAGAAACAGTAAGTAATAAAATAAATAAAAAATGGGAATTTAAAGCAGATAAAATTAATAAGTCCAAATTTGATTATTTGAAGACAAAAGTAAATTTGATCCGTAGCAAGGCTAATCAGTATTAAAGGCAGAGAAGACACAAATGATAAGAATCAAGGTCAAAAAATTGCATGTTTACATATCCTATACAGTTAAAAGATAACAAGAGAATGTGAATAAGAATAGCTATATCCAATATTTGGTAATTTAGGATGAACAAATTGCTTGAAAAACACAAGTAACCAAGACAACAATGAAAAAACAAATAGAAAATGTATATATACAAATTTATATCCATTAAAATTTTGAATTCACAATTTTAAAACTCCCCAAAGTCAAATTTCAGATCTGGATGGCTTTAGAGGTACACAGTTTTAAACACATAAGAGATTATAATATTAATCTTTTGTTTTTAACAAACATATCCATGAAGAAAATAAAAGGGAGCACTTTACAACTTGTTTTATGAAGCCAGAAAAATTCTGGTAACAAAACATGACAAGGATATTACAAGAACGCAAATTATAGGCACATATCATGCAAAACTATATGTCAGCATCTTAAAAGATTAGCCATAAGATATACAATCATGTCATCTGCAAACAGGGACAATTTGACTTCCTCTTTTCCTAAGAACAGAAACATTTTTTAAGTGAACACTTCATAGCCAATTTTAATTTATAGTAGTAATACAAGAATTGTTTAACATTAAAACAAATGAGCCAAAAGAGTAGTGTTTATCCTTGGAGTACAAAAATGGTTTAAAATTTCTGAAAAATCAATGTAATTCAACACATTAACATAGTTAAGGTAAAATTTATAACTCCAACAACTTAAGGAGATTTTGGGCTGAGACAATGGGGTTTTCTAGATATACAATCATGTCACCTGCAAACAGGGACAATTTGACTTCCTCTTTTCCTAATTGAATACCCTTTATTTCCTTCTCCTGCCTGATTGCCCTGGCCAGAACTTCCAACACTATGTTGAATAGGAGTGGTGAGAGAGGGCATCCCTGTCTTGTGCCGGTTTTCAAAGGGAATGCTTCCGGTTTTTGCCCATTCAGTATGATATTGGCTGTGGATTTGTCATAGATAGCTCTTATTATTTTGAGATACGTTCCATCAATACCTAATTTATTGAGAGTTTTTAGCATAAAGCGTTGTTGAATTTTGTCAAAGGCCTTTTCTGCATCTATTGAGATAATCATGTGGTTTTTGTCTTTGGTTCTGTTTATATGCTGGATTACATTTATTGATTTGCGTATATTGAACCAGCCTTGCATCCCACGGATGAAGCCCACTTGATCATGGTGGATAAGCTTTTTGATGTGCTGCTGGATTCGGTTTGCCTGTATTTTACTCAGGATTTTTGCTTCAATGTTCATCGAGGATATTGGTCTAAAATTCTCTTTTTTGTTGTGTCTCTTCCCGGCTTCGGTATCAGGATGATGCTGGCATCATAAAATGAGTTAGGGAGGATTCCCTCTTTTTCTATTGATTGGAATAGTTTCAGAAGGAATGGTACCAGTTCCTCCTTGTACCTCTGGTAGAATTTGCCTGTGAATCCATCTGGTCCTGGACTCTTTTTGGTTGGTAAGATATTGATTATTGCCACAATTTCAGAGCCTGTTATTGGTCTATTCAGAGAGTCAACTTCTTCCTGGTTTAGTCTTGGGAGGGTGTATGTGTCAAGGAATTTATCCATTTCTTCTAGATTTTCTAGTTTATTTGCATAGAGGTGTTTGTAGTATTCTCTGATGGTAGTTTGTATTTCTGTGCGATCAGTGGTGATATCCCCTTTATCATTTTTTATTGCGTCTATTTGATTCTTCTCTCTTTTCTTCTTTATTAGTCTTGCTACCGGTCTATCAATTTTGTTGATCCTTTCAAAAAACCAGCTCCTGGATTCATTAATTTTTTGAAGGGTTTTTTGTGTCTCTATTTCCTTCAGATCTGCTCTGATTTTAGTTATTTCTTGCCTTCTGCTAGCTTTTGAATGTGTTTGTTCTTGCTTTTCTAGTTCTTTTAATTGTGATGTTAGGGTGTCAATTTTGGATCTTTCCTGCTTTCTCTTGTGGGCATTTAGTGCTATAAATTTCCCTCTACACACTGCTTTGAATGTGATACAAAATCTATGTACGAAAATCACAAGCATTCTTATACACCAATAACAGACAAACAGAGAGCCAAATCATGAGTGAACTCCCATTCACAATTGCTTCAAAGAGAATAAAATACCTAGGAATCCAACTTACAAGGGATGTGAAGGACCTCTTCAAGCAGAACTACAAACCACTGCTCAATGAAATAGAAGAGGATACAAACAAATGGAAGAACATTCCATGCTCACGGGTAGGAAGAATCAATATCATGAAAATGGCCATACTGCCCAAGGTAATTTATAGATTCAATGCCATCCCCATCAAGCTACCAATGACTTTCTTCACAGAATTGGAAAAAACTACTTTAAAGTTCATATGGAACCAAAAAAGAGCCGACATCGCCAAGTCAATCCTAAGCCAAAAGAACAAAGCTGGAGACATCACGCTACCCGACTTCAAACTATACTACAAGGCTACAGTAACCAAAACAGCATGGTACTGGTACCAAAACAGAGATATAAATCAATGGAACAGAACAGAGCCCTCAGAAATAACGCCGCATATCTACAACTATCTGATCTTTGACAAACCTGACAAAAACAAGCAATGGGGAAAGGATTCCCTATTTAATAAATGGTGCTGGGAAAACTGGCTAGCCATATGTAGAAAGCTGAAACTGGATCCCTTCCTTACACCTTATACAAAAATTAATTCAAGATGGATTAAAGACTTAAACATTTGACCTAAAACCATAAAAACCCTAGAAGAAAACCTAGGCATTACCATTCAGGACATAGGCATGGGCAAGGACTTCATGTCTAAAACACCAAAAGCAATGGCAACAAAAGGCAAAATTGACAAATGGGATCTAATTAAACTAAAGAACTTCTGCACGGCAAAAGAAACTACCATCAGAGTGAACAGGCAACCTACAAAATGGGAGAAAACTTTTGCAACCTACTCATCTGACAAAGGGCTAATATCCAGAATCTACAATGAACTCCAACAAATTTACAAGAAAAAAACAAACAACCCCATGAAAAAGTGGGCAAAGGACATGAACAGACACTTCTCAAAAGAAGACATTTATGCAGCCAAAAAACACATGAAAAAATGCTCACCATCACTGGCCATCAGAGAAATGCTAATGAAAACCACAATGAGATACCATCTCACACCAGTTAGAATGGCAATCATTAAAAAGTCAGGAAACAACAGGTGCTGGAGAGGATGTGGAGAAATAGGAACACTTTTACACTGTTGGTGGGACTGTAAACTAGTTCAACCCTTGTGGAAGTCAGTGTGGCGATTCCTCAGGGATCTAGAACTAGAAATACCATTCGACCCAGCCATCCCATTACTGGGTATTTACCCAAATGACTATAAATCATGCTGCTATAAAGACACATGCACACGTATGTTTATTGCAGCACTATTCACAATAGCAAAGACTTGGAACCAACCCAAATGTCCAACAATGATAGATAGGATTAAGAAAATGTGGCACATATACACCATGGAATACTATGCAGCCATCAAAAATGATGAGTTCATGTCCTTCGTAGGGACATGGATGAAATTGGAAATCATCATTCTCAGTAAACTATCGCAAGAATAAAAAACCAAACACCGCATATTCTCACTCGTAGGTGGGAATTGAACAATGAGAACACATGGACACAGGAAGGGGAACATCACACTCTGGGGACTGTTGTGGGGTGGGGGGAGGGGGGAGGGATAGCTTTAGGAGATATACCTAATGCTAAATGATGAGTTAATGGGTGCAGCACACCAGCATGGCACATGTATACATATGTAACTAACCTGCACATTGTGCACATGTACACTAAAACTTAAAGTATAATAATAATAAAAAATAAATAAATAAAAACAAAACAACAACAACAAAAATTTATAACTCTATATGCACAAAAAATACCTGACATATTTCACAATTCTTATATTATAAAAAACTTTTAGTAAACTAAGAAAATAAGAAAACAGAATCTCACAAATGATATCTACAATATTCGTACGGTAGTATTATATTCTGTGATGTAGTATTGAACACTTTCCCTTAAGATCTAGAATAAGACAATGATATTCACTACCATCATGCCTACTTGGCCATACCCTGGAGTTCCTTCCTAAAGAAATCAAGAAAAAAAGTGTGTATATATATGTATATATGTATGTGTATATATATATGTATGTATATACATATATGGAAGAAGTACAGCTGTCTGTATTTGCAGATGATGTGATTATATGTAACAAACATCCAAAATAATCCAAACTAAGGAGTCCTCATAGCACACAGTAGCATGTGTGACTCCAAAGTAATCTAAAAGTAATGAACAGAATTAATAACTGAATTTTAAAATTTGGCAGATACAAGGTCATGAAAATGAATTTGAGATAAATCAAATATACTTATACGTCTAAAACAGAAAGTTTCTAACAAAAGTCAAAAATATTTTCACAGTATTAATACAAGCACAATTTTTTCACAGAAAACAAACAGCAGTAACCATGAAAGGAAAAATGATAAATTGAACTTAAAGTTTTCTGCACTACAAAATATGCATTTTTAAAAATAGGCATTTTACATACATTGTGGAAACTATTGTTTCCCATGTCTATTTAAATTGTATATTTAACTTAATGTAATTATTATGTTATATATAATATGTACACTGTAAATCTTGTTCTTTGTCATACACATGGCAAAGAAAGATTTTCTTTAATATTTAAACAACTCTTAGAAATTAATAATAAAATGTCAGTTACCCAGTTTAAAAAATCAGCAAAGGTACAGACTGACAATTCATAAAAGGAGACATGTGAATAATCGCCAAACGTGTAAAAAGGTGTTCACATTGAGAGTTCCCTTACATTCTAATGGATGGATTTGTAAAAAATAAATAAAAACGGATAAACCCGAATGTTGGCAACAATGAGGAACAACTTGAACATTCCTACATTATTGGTGAGAACATAAAATAAAATAACCTATTTGGAATCAGTAATGTGTTCTAATTTTCATATCTGAATAAACCTAAATAAATATTGACTGTAAAAGCAATATAAGATATATTTTATTCCTTAAATATGTATATAAATTAGTAGATCAGTAGTTATAAATGGAAATACATGCCACCAAAACATTCAAGATGGCAGGTTAATTGTAGTTAAAATATGAGAAGTCTTTGGCAATTTTCAGGAGATCTAAAAGTACTTAATACATTTTCATAAATTAAAAATGCACATTGTATTCTCTATTGTAAATCAAAGAAAAATAAGTCATGTATATCTAAAAAACTAAAAAATATTGAAATTAAATAATAAGGTAATAATAGAGAAAAAAAGTAAGAAAGGAGAGAACACTAAAAAACAAATAAAAAGTAGTAGATTAAAAGGCCAGGCGCAGTGGCTCACTCCTGTAATCCCAGCACTTTGGGAGGCCAAGGCAGGCGGAACACCTGAGGTCAGGGGTTCGAGACCAGCCTGACCAACATGGAGAAACCCTGTCTCTACTAAAAATACAAAATTAGCTGGGTGTGGTGGCACATGCCTGTAGTCTCAGCTACTCAGGAGGCTGAGGCAGGAGAGTCACTTGAACCCAGGAGACAGAGGTTGTGGTGAGCCAAGATAGCGCCATTGCACTCCAGCCTGGGCAGCAAGAGCGAAATTCCGTCTCAAAAAAAAAAAAAAAAAAAAAGAAAAGAAAAAAAGTAGTAGATTATGGCAAAAATAAATTAATAATCCATTTAAAGTAAAAGCACAAGATATTCTAAATAAATAGCAAAGATTTCTAATGGAATAATAAAAAAAGAGTTTACTGTATACTGGTTTTAAAAGACAAATTCAGGAGAGAAAGCATTTAAAAATAAAATGATAGAAGCTATGCAAGCATTAACCAAAAGGGACCTGGTATGGAAAGAGTAGTATCAAAGTAGTTTTTAAGCCAGTATGCATTACTAAAATTAAGGAGAAATATTTAATAACAAAATCAGGGGCTGGACATGGTGGTTCATGCCTGTAATCCCAGCACTTTGGGAGGCTGAGGTGGGCAGATCACGAGGTCAAGAGATCAAGACCATCCTGGCCATCATGGTGAAACCCCATGTCTACTAAAAATACAAAAATTAGTTGGGCATGGTGGCATGCGCCTATAGTCCCAGCTATGCTGGAGGCTGAGGCAGGAGAATCACTGGAACCCGGGAGGCAGAGGTTGCAGTGAGCCGAGATCGTGCCACTGTACTCCAGCCTGGGCAGCAGAGCAAGACTCCGTCTTAAAAAAAAAATCAGGATCAATCTAAAAGAAATATATTAAAAACCTAAGTGTATATTCATACACAAATAGTTTTAAAATATTTAAAGAAAAAGTTGACAGAATTGAAAGAAGAAATAAACTGAAAAACACTGAGTAGAAAATTTAAACAACCTGGTAAACTTGGGTTTATTTACCTAAATAAAACACTATATCTAACAAATACAAAGTATTTATATAGCCTATTCAAGTACACATGGAAGATTTAATAAATTGGCACTTCTGTGGTCACAAAGCAAATTATAACAGATTAGATTATAAACCTTAATTTGAAAGTTATAATGTTTTCTAGAAGATAATATGAGAGCCTGTTTTTGTGACCTTTCTGTAGACAAAGTGTTTTCAAGGGACAGACTTACAAAAATTATTAGGAAAAAAATAATATTAAAATGGAAAAAATGTTAGTGTTGATCTATAAGCCAGAGTACCTTTTAAAATGATATATACCGTGTGATTGTATTTATCTTTTAAAAAATCATCAGTTTTGGCTTTTAAATCACCAAGCCATTTCTACACTACATAAATTATTTTCTTCTCTCTGCTGACAAAGAATTTTCTCTTTGTTAGAACAAAGAAAAAATTGTTTGCAACAAATCACATGTTATCATTGCCTCATATAGGCAAAACTAAGTGCATTTACTTTCTTTTTTTTAATGATGTATTACATATGTTAGAAAGAGAGCAAACGTTTTGACCAAGACAATAAACTACAAAATTTAGCTCTAGTATTTGTCCATAAAGTAAAACTGTCATGCAGATCAATAAAGAACAAGGATGAATAAGTCCTTTATTTCTTCCTGTATGTCAGTAGATGAGTGTGCATGGTACAAGCAGTCAGACCACCCATTAAGAGCAGTTTTATTAATAGTTCCTGCTTACATAAGGGTACTTCATTTATCAATTTCATTGACTGCGACGAACTGCTTATACCACTGGCAAAGGCTGGCTCAGCCAAGAGGCAATGAAATAGCAACTGCAGGAAAGCCACTTAAAGAATGGTGCCTGCTTGAACCAACTTAGAGATATTCCTAATTTTTTAGCTGAGAAAAGGAATTGTGAACTCAGAAGCCCTAACTTTAAAAAATTTTTTTTTTGCGTAAACTGGTATTCTTAATGATGACAAAAATTATAATTATGTGAGAGGAGAAAATAATGTCAAGTATTGTCTCAGTTTGTTGCATCATATTATAATTTATAATAGTTTTTTTAATATCCTGGGAGTTTTGATGCCAATTTTTACTTATAGAATCAGGCAAGAGTGGAAGATTTGTTTCATGTGGTTTAAGAAGAGTTCCCTAAAAAACCTGAAGTCAGTTCACAGATTATTTGGTCATGAAAAATTGGATTTGATTTAATTCATTCTATTGAAAACTTGTGTTGCCCTGATACATTCATTCGTAGGTATCACATGACAAATGAGGTAAGACTCTCATTAGTTCGGGATAATTAGTGTAAAGGTAATTTAATGTAGGGAAACATCTGTTTTACAGAATATATGTTTTAAATAAACAAACATTTTATTAACTTCAAGATTTGGATGGACCTAACTATATCAGTCCCATTAAATGGGAAACAATTCTATCTTAGTGCCTTTAAGAACTGGAAATTATTTTTCTTTTTGTTTTGTTGTTGTTGCTGGTTAGCCAAAGCTAAGCTTCCACTTAGCTGCTGTTCACATTTTCACCAATTTTCCTTTAGTAGGATCTTACTAGGTTTTGGTAAGAAAATGACATTTCCCTACATTTGACTCTTTCCACTGCTCATAGAAATAAAGAGAATCAACACAAAAATAAAAATAAACCCTAAAATTACACATTTAGTGAAACAAAGAGAGAAAATTCGATCTCCAAATTGTGTAAATGCTGGTAGAAGTACTTGCACCACCAGAGTCAGGCAAAAGCCCAACATGAAAAAACTTTAATAACACAATTCGTAAGATTACTTTAGCATATATATATATATATATGGAAATCTGTGCCCCGAAAATACCAGAAGTCAGCTTTTTTTTTCTGAGTGCTGATGATGCCTTTCAAAAAATTTTTCATATGTTATGCCACAAAGAAAATCTCAATAAATTTCATAAAGTATAAATAATGCAGAAGGTGTTCTCTGGTCACAGTGTAATAAAACAGTAAATAAATAACAAAGTCAGATAGCAAACAAAAATTAATCCATCTGGAAATGCAAAACTGTTTCTTAACTCTTAGTATAATTCAGATTTCCTAGAAAACAACAATCATTAATACGCTGTAAATTACAACTTACTGGATAAGACCACAGAGTAAAGCAGTATGGAGAAGAAAAATATTACTTAAAGAAAGTAAATTATTTAGACTAATGGCTAAAAGGTGTGTAAAAAAGACAAATTAAACTGATGAAATAAAATTAATATGATCTGAATTAATAACATATTAGGGTACTTTAATAGCTAGTCTCATTTTATTTTAAAATATTTTCAATGGCTTGCTTTGTGCTGCTTTCAAGCACATATATAAACAAGAATAGAATAATGTCTCTTTCAAAGTGAGTGTTTATTTGATTTGTGTGGGAACTTCAAACCTGTAGAAATATAAAAGATGCTGTTTGTATTTATCATTCAAAACTTTTTATTTTTATACATATCCTCTAATATACATATATACAAATTATATTGATTGAAAAATAGAACCCTTTGTGATATTAAAATTGTTAATTTTTCCCATGTTTCAATCAACTCCAAGTCAGATCTGATCCCAAAAGTATGACTCCTACTTAGTGGTTAGAATGAATTAAAAAGATCAGGGGTTGTGTGTGTGGAGTGAGGTAGGAATGGTTATAGGGTACAAAAAGAAGTATTTAGAAAGAATAATAAGACCTACTATTTGATAACACAACAGGGTGACTACAGTCAATAATAACATAATTGTCATTTTAAAATAACTAAAAGAGTATAATCGGTTTGTTTGTAACACAAAGGATAAATGCTTAAGGGGATGGGTACCCCATGGTCCCTAATGTGACTATTATATTACCAATTGCATGCTTGTATCAAAGTACCTCATGTACCCCATAAGTGTATACAAGTATCCTGTATCCCCCAAAATTAAAATATTAAAAAGATTATTTATTAATGATCCTGTTATCCTTCAGAGCTAGGAGAGCAAATGTTAATGTCTTCCTGTATCACCAAGAAAAGTCCAAGCAGCTCCCTCAGCAAATCCAGTCAGTGCTCAGCAAATCCAGTCAGTGCTCAGCAAATCCA
This sequence comes from Pongo abelii, assembly GCF_028885655.2. Classification (NCBI taxonomy): domain Eukaryota; kingdom Metazoa; phylum Chordata; class Mammalia; order Primates; family Hominidae; genus Pongo; species Pongo abelii. Next base: position 101,042,686 of record NC_071994.2, read on the forward strand.
GTCAGTTCTTCCCTGTGTTAGAAATGCCACTGAAGTCACGGCCTCACCACGGAGATGAGTGACAAATCTTTGTCACTTTTGTATACTTTTTCCATTGCCATCACTGTCACCCTCATCACATCCACATTGACATTCATCCCTGTCACTGACACTGTCTATAGTGATGTTATTGCCACACTGACATTGCCGCTCTCCTTTCTTAGCTTTTACGAGATTGACAGTCCCAGTACAGCTACTCTCGCTCAGTTTAGATAGAGATTTAGACTCTTGTTAAAAAGAAAGCAACAAAAATGACTACACAAACAAACTTGCCTCAAGGCACACATATGACTCTTTTCTTGCTTTTCTTCTTTGAAAACAACATATTAAAATATAATGTGCTAATTCCATATGTTACATTGCCTTCTTGTTCTTCTCTCACTGGAGGAGGAGCTGGAACAAGCACCTTAAATTTCTGAGAAGGGTGAAACCTCAGACTCTGTTTCAAAGTTGGGGAATGCTTAGTTTAGAGAATGCTTCGTTTGGAGGGTGCATTAGATCTCAGGTAAAATTAGAACAATTCTGCTGCAGGCACTTTTTTCAGTTTTCAACTTCCCACCCCAGTTATCTAAATTGCCTTTTAAAACATGATTTCCTTTTTCCTTTAGCCAGTATTTTTCAGTCCTAAATATAATGAGAATTACCTGGGGGTGGGGGCTTTAAAAAATAGGTGATTTAATTTGTATTCTAGATCTGTGCGTACAGGGATATAGAATCTGAGCATTGTTATTTATTTTTAATCTCGATATGATTTGTGCAGTCATGAGTGAGACCCTCTGCACAATCACGCCTGTTTATAGCTCCAGAGAATAGGCATACAACTTGAAAACTTCCAGGTTTCTTATGTGCTAAAATGTACTGTAATGTCAGATTTTACAAAGAGCTTCTTAACTCAGTTTAAATAAATCATTACTAAATAGCAAATGTCATACTACATTACACCTAATGGAGGTAGAAACTTACGCATTCACGCATATATTCATTTTCCTTTTTACTTTAATAAACGTGATCATGAGGCTTTCCCTGTACATTCCCTAGAGGCAAGAATGGATCTTGTTTGCTTTGGTGTTCTTCATCAATGTCTAGCAAGATACCTTGGTCCCAAATATGTGAAGAATAAACAGGTTATTAGTATGATTATCCAATAAATAAATGTCATCTATAGCCTCACTGTTAATCTCTCTTTGACCTGCAAATTCATGTATTCAACAGACTAGAGAGGGCCCTGCACTTACAAAGGGGTTGCATCCTGTTAAACCCATTGTAAGTAGAAAATATCAAAAGTCGAAAATGCTTTTAATACAAAACCTACTGAACATCATAGCTCTACCTGGCCTACCTTAAATGTGCTGAGAACGCTTACATTAGCCTACAGTTGGGAAAAGTTATCTAATATAAAGGCTATTTTATAGTAAAGTATTGAATAGCTCATGTAATTTATTGTGTACAGTATACTGTAAAATACAGTATTGGTTGTTTACCTTGGTGATTGTGTGGCTGACTGGGAGCTTGTTGAAAAATTAGCTTTTTATTGCATAAATCAGATGACATCACTCCTTTTCCCTGCCATTATGGTATTCCCATTGCTTAATGCAGTGACTGGTACTTAGTTGGTTGTTAATAATATTTGAATGTGTAATGAATGAGTGAATAATTAATAAATATCTATGTAGTAGTGCACATGGAATAAATATCTACAGAGCATTCCTTAAAGTAAACATAAAAAAGCTCAGCTAATGAGAAAACTCCTTGTGTGTTCTTTTCTAAGAGTGAAGAGAAGACATTTATGTGGCCAAGAAATATATGAAGAAAAGTTCATCATCACTGGTCATTAGAGAAATGCAAATCAAAACCACAATGAGATACCATCTCATACCAGTTAAAATGGTGATCATTAAAAAGTCTGGAAACAACAGATACTGGAGAGGATGTGGAGAAATAGGAACAGTTTTACCCCGTTGGTGGGAGTGTAAATTAGTTCAACCATTGTGGAAAACAGTGTGGCTATTATTCCTCAAGGATCTAGAACCAAAAGTACTATTTGACCTATCAATCCTGGGTGTAAACCTAAAGGATTATAAATCATTCTACTATAAAGACACATGCACACGTATGTTTATTCCAGCACTATTCACAATAGCAAAGACTTGGAACCAACCCAAATGTCCACCAATAATAGAGTGGATAAAGGAAATGTGGCACATATCCACCATGGAATACTATGCAGCCATTAAAAAGGATGAGTTCATGTCCTTTGCATGGACATGGATGAAGCTGGAGGCCATCATTCTCAGCAGACTAACACAGGAACAGAAAACCAAACACCGCATGTTCTCACTCATCAGTGGAAGTTGAACAATGAGAACACATGGACACAGGGAGGGAAACATCACACACCAGGGTCTGTCAGGGGAACGGGGGCTAGGGGAGGGATAGCATTAGGAGAAGTACCTAATGTAGATGAGAGGTTGATGGGTGCAGCAAACCACCTTGGCACATGTATACCTATGTAACAAACATGCATGTTCTGCACATGTCTCCCAGAACTTAAAGTATAATAAAAAAAAAATTAGAGCTATGGAGAGCAAAATAGCTAGATATCAAGAGATTGTCTTTTTTTTTTTTTTTTGAGGTGGAGTCTTGCTCTGTTGCCCAGGCTGGAATGCAGTGGCATGATCTCAGCTCACTACAAGCTCTGCATCCTGGGTTCAAGGGATTCTCCTGCCTCAGCCTTCGAGTAACTGGTATTACAGGCATGCGCCACCAGGCCCAGCTAATTTTTGTATTTTTAGTAGAGACGAGGTTTCGCCATGTTGGTCTTGAACTCCTGACCTCAGTTGATCCACCTGTCCGCCTCCCAAAGTGCTAGAATTACAGGCGCAAGCCACCGCGCGCAGCTGAGATTGTCTTAAAAGCCACGTGAGACCAGAAATGCTATTCAAAGTGTGGCCCATGGACCATCACTGTCATCATTACCTAGAAATGGTTAGAAAGGGTCCTGAGGGCTTAAACGATACCTAGAAAATGGAACAGGCCTTTATTAATTAGCTCCTGATGTTTTCCATCATCCCCATTAGTTCTTCTGTTATATGATGCTGCTATCAAATATTGGTCCTATATACACTGAATGTAGCATGACCACTCTTCAAAGCTTCAGAGATGTTCACTCTGCTTTTCTTTCCACTGAACAGATTTAAAACAAAGACCTTTGCTGATGGTCTTAAGGAAGATTATGGCAAGTTATTCATCTAATGCTTGCAAAAATAATCTCTGAGATCCCCCAACTCATAGAAAATCCCCAAATACCCTCCCCAACTGAGTGGGGTTGAAGCTACATTCTTCCAGCCTCCCTTCATCTTTTGTCTCCATGGCAGGTGCACCTTTATCTTTTTAAGTGGGCTTAGCTCCCAAACAATGGCCTGGATGAAGAATGGCCTCTAGTTTTCCAACAACTCTTGTTTTAGATACTATGATGTGTACAAGCCACTGATACTTCCTTGGAGTCAGTGAACCCAGAACTCATAATACAAAAGGTTTGCCCATCTTGTCATATTTTGGTCTCCTGTTAGTTCCAAGAACAAGATTAATTAAAGACTAATGATGATGACTTAAAACATCATGAACTAGCCTAATGAATTATCCTGACATCTTACCCACACTAATAGTTAACACTTATGTGGCATATACTGTGTACTGGCTGTGTTCTGAGACTTAAAAAAATTTTTCACTTATTTTCAGCGGAGGAAACAAGAGCAGAGATTAGGCGGTTTATGCAAGGTTACTTAGTGGTAGATCCAGGATTAGAGCTCTGTCATTTTCCAGTCTGGACTTTTAATGACAATGCTATGCTACGCTGCCTCTCAACTCTTGAGCACTGCCTCCTTACCCAGTTTTATGCTGGAAGTTTTCCATATGTCAATGCATTTAATTCTCATGTCACACTAAAGGAGCAGGTATTGGCATCCCATTGGTCCCTGGAAAATGGAGACTAAAAAAAAAGATTTTGTGTGTGTGTGTGTGGTGTGTGTGTATAAGTTCCTTTTGTTTGTGTTATCTCTCAAAATCAAACAACTGGAAGTAAAAGAATCATGGTTTGGAATAGTGTATCTGATTAATAGTAGGATACACTAAGATATCGTGAAACATACTTTGTTTCTTATCCCACAACAAACTTTCTGCATTGTCACTTTCTTTTTTTTAAATCACAGCCTCTCTACCTAAAATGCCCTTCTTCTATCTCTACTTGTTATGGTTAACTTTATGTTTCAACTTACGTAGGTCACAGTACCTCGATATAGAGTCAAAAATTTGTCTAGATGTTGCTGTGAAGATATTTTTTAAGATGAGACTAACGTTTAAATCAGTGTATTTTGAGTAAACTGGATTATAATCCATAATGTGGGTGGCCCTCCATTGAAGGCTTTAAAGGAGAAAAGATTGACCTGCCCCAAGGAAGAGTGAATTTTGCTAGTAGGCTTCCTTTGGACTTGAGCTGGAGCTCCAGCTTGCTGACCTTACCTACAGATTTTGAACTTGTCAGTTTCTGTAATCAACCATGTGTGCTAATTCCTTAAAATAAATCTCTATCTCTATATATGTCTCTCTCCTTCTGTGTGTGTGTGTATTTAGAGAGAGAGAAAGTGCACATAGAATATATAGTGTTATTTAAAATAAACATAAAAGTCCAGCTAATAAGAAACACCTATGTGTCTCCCGCATGCACGCACACACACACACACACACACACACACACCCCCACACCCACAGTCTCCTATTGGTTCTGTTTCTCTAGAAAACCCTGACTAATATGCAACCTTTACACAGCCTGTCAATTTTTGAAGCCCCTCCTCAAATATTAATAAAGGTTTTCCAGATCCCTAAAGCTGATGTTCTCTCTCTATTTCGAATCCACATAGAATTGTATGGCAATGCATTCTCTCATATTATACCAATATTTTTATTTTATGTAGGCTTTTTAGGACCTTAATAGCATAGAAAAGGTAAAGTAACTTCCTTATGCAATCTGAACCGCCTAGCACAATTCACCTGCTACACATTAAGGGTTTCATACATGTTTTGAATGGATAAGAATATGAGAGGATAGAATAAATTAATTTTGGGGTCCCAAATAACACTTTCATTCTAAGCATGTCTCTTAAACACATTTCTCTCTCTTTGTCTCTAATAACGATTTCACATTAATATGTGGAGAAATTCAATAATTAGCTTAGAGCCAGTAAAGTTTTTGAATAAAAATATTCATCATAGAAATTAAAGATTATATCAATAATAGCAATTTTATTTTTACCATTAAAATGTAGATATGAAGAGATGGTGATGTTAATGAGGTGGGATTTTTCACTATTAAGAATATTTGGTCTGCTGTGGGATATAATTATGTCTAAAAATAGGGAGGACTTTCACGTCAGCGCCCAATAAGACAAGAAATTAAATTTAATCCCTAGTGGATCTGAATATAAACTTCTGTTGTTGCTATGTTTGTTCTATTCACTTTTCCCTCATTTTCTATATATTTCATTATGTTCTTTTATGCATCTAACGACCCATATGTTTGTGAAATAATGATTTTCTATCTTATTTGAATGCATCTTACAGGATTTTAATTGTATTGGCTTCAAGTCCCATTGGATTGATGAGTTCAGAAATATGTACTTTTCCTTTTTTCTTTTCTCTGTGTCCCATGTTTGATCTTTTCCTGCTGCTGTGGCACCTAATTAGCGGTGAACTAGTTCTTGCACTTCACAGCAATAGTGAGCAACTCCTTGCCGTAAAATAAAACATAAATTTTCTGGTTTGATACATAATATTTGGACATTATTTCTAGATTCCCAACCAAAAAGTTTGTCCTAACTAGCTTCCTGTAGATTACTGGTGTTGACTGTGTCATTAACCTTAGGGCTACCTCTCTAATCTCTAAACCTCTCTTTAGAATGTTCCACATTCAGAAAGGTCACACACGCCAGGCATTAGTTGCATTGCCCTTTCTCTTGTTACATGCCATATGCTCCTGGAAGAGGTAATCCTTTTTAGATAGGTAAATATTCTGTGTTGAGTTGAACAGGAACCTTAATTAAATAAGTGTGTTTTATTTATTCTCCCATAATTTCCTCATACAAAAGTTACAAAATGGTCTAGGTGCCAGATTAGTGACATGCATACCAGACTAATTTTAAGAAGAAATTCAGATGAGTTGACTCCATGTAAATAGAAAGAAAGATAAACAATTTAATAACCTCCATTAAGAGAATATCTACAGTAGGGATACAGAAGATAATCACATTCCTGCCATCATCTTAAGCAATAATTAGGCATTAATATTAATGCCCAATAATACTTCATATTCATCACCTACTGGCTGTCAGACATGGTTCCAGGTGTGTGAAATCAATTTATGACTCTTTAAATCTCTACAACAATCTTTTGAGATAGGTACTATTATTATTATTATCATTATTTCCATTTTGCAAACCATGATACTAAGTTTTACAGAGATTAAGTAATTCATACAAAATAGTGTATAATTATCCTTCATCAAATCAGACCCGTCTTGTTTTGTATCCCCCTTATTTAATGTTTGAACTATCTCATATTTATCCCATTCCAGATATTTGGATGATATCTTTGACTCGTTATTACTTAAACAATTTCAATTGATTTTTTTTTTTTTTTTTTTTACTTTATAGGATACATGTGCAGGACATGCAGATTTGTTACATAAGTATACATGTTTACATGTGCCATGGTGGTTTGTTGCACCTGTCAACCCATCATCTAGGTTTTAAGTCCCACATGCATTAGGTATTTGTCCTAATGCTCTCCCTCCCCTTGTCCCCCAACTCCCTGACAGGCCCTGATGTGTGATGTTCCACACCCTGTTTCCATGTGTTCTCATTGTTCAACTCCAGCTTATGAGTGAGAACATGCAGTGTTTGGTTTTCTGTTCCTGTGTTAGTTTGCTGAGAATGATGACTTCCAGCTTCATCCATGTCCCTGCAAAGAACATGAACTCATTCTTTTTTATGGCTGCATAATATTCCATGATGTATATATACCACATTTTCTTTATCCAGTCTATTATTAATGGACATTGGGGTTGGTTCCAAATCTTTGCTATTGTAAATAGTGCTGCAGTAAACATATATGTGCATGTGTCTTTATAGTAGAATGATTTATAATCCTTTGGGTATATATCCAGTAATGGGATTGCTGGGTCAAATGGTATTTCTGGTTCTAGATCTTTGAGGAATCGTCACACTGTCTTCCACAATGGTTGAACTAATTTACACTCCCATCAACAGTGTAAAAGCGTACCTATTTCTCCACATCCTCTCCAACATCTGTTGTTTACCGACTTAGTGATAATTGCCATTCTAACTGGTGTGAAATGGTATCTCATTGTGGTTTTGATTTGCATTTCTCGACCAGTGATGATGAGATTTTTTCATATGTGTGTGGGCTGCATAAATGTCTTCTTTTGAGAAGTGTCTGTTTATATCCTTCACCTGCTTTTTGATGGGGTTGTTTTTTTCTTGTAAATTTGTTTAAGTTCCGTGTAGATTCCAGATATTAGACCTTTGTCAAATGGGTAGATTGTAAAAATTTTCTCCCATTCTGAAGGTTGCCTGTTCACTCTGATGATAGTTTCTTTTGCTGGACAGAAGCTCTTTAGTTTAATTAGATCCCATTTGTCAATTTTGGCTTTGGATGCAATTGCTTTTGGTGTTTTAGTCATGAAGTCTTTGCCCATGCCTGTGTCTCAAATGGTATTGCCTAGGTTTTCTTCTAGGGTTTTTATGGTTTTGAGTTTTACATTTAAGTCTTTAATCCATCTTGAGTTAATTTTTGTATAAAGTGTAAGGAAGCAGTCCAGGTTCAGTTTTCTGCATATGGCTAGCCAGTTTTCCCAACACCATTTATTAAATAGGGAATCCTTTCCTCATTGCTTCTTTTTGGCAGGTTTGTCAAAGATCAGATGGTTGTAGATGTGTGGCATTATTTCTGAGATCTCTGTTCTGTTCCATTGGTCTATATATCTGTTTTGGTACCACTACCATGCTGTTTTGGTTACTTAACCTTGTAGTATAGCTTGAAGTCAGGTAGCGTGATGCCTCCAGCTTTGTACTTTTGATTTGTACTTAGGATTGTCTTGGCTATACAGGCTCTTTTTTGGTTCTATATGAAATTTAAAGTATTGTTTTTTCTAATTCTGTGAAGAAAGACAGTGGTAGCTTGATGGGAATAGCACTGAATCTATAAATTACTTTGGGCAGTATGGCCATTTTCACGATATTGATTCTTCTTGTCCATGAGCATGGAATGTTTGTCCATTTGTTTGTGTCCTCTCTTATTTTCTTGAGCAGTGGTTTGTAGTTCTCCTTGAAAAGGTCCTTCACATCCCTTGTAAGTTGTATTCCTAGGTATTTTATTGTCTTTTTAGCAATTGTGAATGGGAGTTTACTCATGGTTTGGCTGCTTGTCTATTATTGATGTATAGGAATGCTTGTGATTTTTGCACATTGATTTTGTATCCTAAGACTTTGCTGAAGTTGCTTATCAGCTGAAGGAGTTTTGGGTTGAGATGGGTTGAGATGATGGGGCTTTCTAATTGTACAATTGTGTCATCTGCAAATGGAGACAATTTGACTTCCTCTCTTCCTATTTGAATACCCTTTATTTCTTTCTCTTGCCTGATTGCCCTGGCCAGGACTTCCAATACTATGTTGAATAGGAGTGGTGAGAGAGGGCATCCTTGTCTTCTGCCAGTTTTCAAAGGGAATGCTTCCAGTTTTTGCTCATTCAGTATGATATTGGCTATGAGTTTATCATAAATGCTCTTATTATTTTGAGATATGTTCCATGAATACCTAGTTTATTGAGAATTTTTAGCATGAAGGGATATTGAATTTTATCGAAGGCCCTTTCTGCATCTGTTGAGATAATCATGTGGTTTTTGTCATTGGTTCTGTTTATGTGGTGGATTACATTTATTGATTTGCATATGTTGAACCAGCCTTGGATCCCAGGGATGAAGCCTACTTGATCATGGTGGATAATCTTTTTGATGTGCTACTGGGTTTGGTTTGCCAGTATTTTATTGGGAATTTTCTCATTAATGTTCATCAGGGATATTGGCCTGAAATTTTCTTTTTTTGTTGTGTCTCTGCTAGGTTTTGGTATCAGGATGATGCTGAGCTCATAAAATGATTTAGGGAGGAGCCCCTCTTTTTCTGTTGTTTGAAATAGTTTCAGATGGAATTGAACCAACTCCTCATTGTACCTCTGGCAGAATTCGGCTGTGAATCCATCTGGTCCTGGACTTTTTTTGGTTGATAGGCTATTAATTACTGCCTCAATTTCAGAACTTGTTATGGGTCTATTCAGGGATTTGACTTCTTCCTGGTTTGGTCTTGGAAGGGTGTATGTGTCCAGGAATTTACCCATTCTCTGATGGTAGTTTGTATTTCTGTGGAATCAGTGGTGATATCCCCTTTATCATTTTTTATTGTGTCTATTTGATTCTTCTCTCATTTCTTCTTTATTAGTCTAGCTAGTGGTCTATGTATTTTGTTAATCTTTTCAAAAAACCAGCTGCTGGATTCATTGATTTTTTTTAAGGATTTTTCATGTCTCTCTCTTCTTCAGTTGTGCGCTGACATTTGTTATTTCTTCTCTTTTCCTAGCTTTTGAATTTGTTTGCTCCTGCTTCTCTAGTTCTTTTAATTGTGATGTTAGGGTGTTGATTTCAGATCTTTCTAGCTTTCTGATGTGGGCATTTAGTGTTATAAATTTCCCTCTTAACACTGCTTTAGCTGTGTCCCAGAGATTCTGGTATGTTGTGTCTTTGTTCTCATTGGTTTCAAAATTCTTTATTTCTCCCTTAATTTTGTTATTTACCCAGTAATCATTCAGGAGCAGGTTATTCAATTTCCATGTAGTTGTGAGATCTTGAGTGAGTTTCTTAATCCTGAGTTCTAATGTGATTGCACTGTGGTCTGAGAGAATGTTTGTTATGATTTCCATTCTTTTGCGTTTGCTGAGGAGGGTTTTACTTCCAATTATGTGGCCTATTTTAGAATAAGTGCTATGTGATGCTGAGAAGAATGCATATTCTGTAGATTTGTGGTGGAGAGTTCTTTTTTTTTTTCTTTTTTTTTAAATTTTTTATTATTATTATACTTTAGGTTTTACGGTACATGTGTGCAATGTGCAGGTTAGTTACATATGTATACATGTGCCATGCTGGTGCGCTGCACCCACTAACTCGTCATCTAACATTAGGTATATCTCCCAGTGCTATCCCTCCCCCCTCCCCCCACCCCACAACAGTCCCCGAAGTGTGATGTTCCCCTTCCTGTGTCCATGTGTTCTCATTGTTCAATTCCCATGTGGTGGAGAGTTCTTTAGATGTCTATTTAGGTCCACTTGGTCCAGAGCTGAGTTCAAGTACTAAATATCCTTATTAATTTTCTGTTTTGTTGATCTGTTTAATATTGACAGTGGGACATTAAAGTCTCCCACTATTGTTGTGTGGGAGTCTAAGTTTTTTATAGGTCTCCAATAGCTTGTTTTATGAATCTGAGTGCTCCTGTATAGGGTGCATATATATTTAGGATAGTTAACTCTTTTTGTTGCATTGATCCCTTTACCATTATGTAATGCCCTTCTTTGTCTTTTTTTTTTTTTTAATCTTTGTTGGTTTAAAGTCTGTTTCAACTCAATTGATCCTTAACTGTTGTGTCTCTAGCCAGTTTTTCTCCAAATTGATTTATTCTCCAGCTTGGCACCAGATTTATAGTAGCATTACTTATCTCCTTATATCTATTAAAAGAAAACAATTACTAAAAGTTCTAAAATTATCTTTAAGGTATAAAATCAAAACTCAACTCTCAGTGTACAAACCCTTTTGAAATCTGACATTGAACATCCTTTTTTTCTCATCTCTCATTCTCTTCTCTTAAGCATCCTCACGATCTGTTATCTTGCCTCTTTTCTAACCTTAAACATACAAAAACCATTCATTGCATTACAACTTGACATTGTTAAGGAACTTATTTTATTCTACCTTGTCTGGGCAATATTCTATTCATTCTTTAGACAGATAGCATAGTTGGGATGATGGGTGCTGATGGTCTGGGTCAAAACTGTGCTTCTTTAGACAAGCCTCTTAACCATTCTAAGTTTAGTAGGTTTAACATTCTATTTTATGAGACATTTGCAAAACTCAATATGATAATTATGCAAAATACTAATAGAGATCCTTGTTTACACCTATCCTCAACAAAGGGCATATTATGATATACTCATCCAAAATGCCACTGATGCTGAAAAATTATTTTGTATAATCTGTGCAAGCCTCAGTATTTGGATCATGTATAATAATTCTGATAGCGCTTATCATGCTGTACATGTAATTTATATTACATGGACTTCATGAAACTTGACTGAGTTTCACCAAATATTGCTTCCAAGGGAAAAAGAAGAAGTCTCAGACAAATATTTTAGAGTTATCAAACCTTCAAGAATTTCAGACCATTCATCTAACTACAGGTCACACTGCCCCATATCTTTACATATCTTCACTTCTATTTCACAAGAACACTGAAATGACAGGATCATTGGAAGAGAAGTTTTGCTCAAAATCAGTAATGAGACACCAAGAATCACTCATTTCACAGTTTTTAATGTTACTCAATGTATTGTTTCTGATAAAGAACTTGCATCAGAATGTAAATCAACAAACTACTTCTTGAAGAAAGTCAGATTACTGAAGAGGGAAAAATATTTGCTGAGCCAAACACCGAACCTAGTGATTAGGTTGTTTTGTATTTTTGTGCAAGTTCCTTATCACATAACAACCAAAAAAAAAAATAAGTTCACATATTAAGAGATGGTTTATGGATCATCCTTTGAGTGTAATTAGTCTATATCATTTATATCCAGTATTGGCCATGTTCAATACCATACTTACCTTTCTATTTAGAAGCAAAATGATATGATTCTGCATTTTGAATTTTCCAAACCAATCTATATCCATGAATATACTATGATGTCAGTAGTTGAAATGTTCATTAATATAAGTCAGGGGGAACCCAAAGATGGCCGACAATAGAAAGTTTTAAGTATTGTGATGTTTTCATAGAAGAGGAAACAGAATTTGGTAACAATTGAACATAGTAAAAATAATTTATAATATACCACATTTGTCTTCATGGTTTTTCCTAGAATGGAAGCTTGCAAAAAGAATTATCAGGCTATATAATTTAACAAATAACTACTGCATATAGGATTATATGCATAGCAGATGTTCACTGTGTTTCAAAATGAAATGACTTTATGTTTAATATGCATCTCCTATAAACAGCATTTAGTTTTATCTTGCTTTTTTATCTAGCCTCTTAACCTCTGTTATTTAAATAAGACGTCACATCTATTAATATTTGACCTAATTAGTGATATGGTTGGAATTAATTCTACTATCTTGCTATTGTTTTTATTTGTTTAATCTGTTCTTTTTAAATTCTTATTCTCATGCTTTCTTTTTAGATTAATACTCTTTAGTATCAATTTTTATATATTTTATTGAACTAGTAGTTTTATCTTTATTTTCTAAAAGGATACTCCTGGGTTTACAGCATGCATCTTTAACTTTTTACAAGTTGCCCCTAAATAATTATTTTAATACTTCACATATAACATCAGAACCTTAACAATAATTGGTGTCTATTTTCCTTTCCCATCGTTTGTACTGTTATACCTGTATATTTTACTCTTATATATGTTAAAATCTTACACTATCTAGTTATTAACTTGGATTTACACTGCCAATTATATTTTAAAGAAATTAAGACATGAAAGAAAATTTGTTACATTTACCATTTCAGCACATTTCATTTCTTTGTGTAGATCAGGGATTCCAACTATTAACGTTTCCTTTTGCCTGAGGAAATTACTTATTTTTTCTTGTAATGCAGGTCTAAAGAAAATGAAATAACTTTTGTTTGTCTAGAAATATCTTTATTGCATCTTTAGTTTTGAAGGATTTCTTTTGGCTAACTATGAAAGTCTGAGTTAACATTATTTTCTTATTTTTTCAGCACTTGAAAGATGCTTCATTGTTTTCCGTTTTGCACAATAAGCAACCCTGTATAGTGCTGCATTTCCTTTGGTTCAACAGCCAAATAATATTATTTTACAAGAAAAATTATTTCACAACAAGTCTAGAGTTGTTCTTATTGTTAACCCGTTGTAAGTAGTATTTTGTTGTTGTTGTTGTTCCTCATTGCTGTTAAGATTTTTTGTTTGGTTGTTTGGTTTGGTTTTTGGGTTTTTGTTTTTTTTTTTGAGACGGAGTCTCGCTCTGTTGTCCAGGCTGGAGTGCAATGGGCACAATCTCAGCTCACTGCAACCTCTGCCTCAGGGTTCAAATGACTCTCCTGTGTCAGCCTTCTGAGTAGCTGGGATTACAGGCATGCGCCACCAGGCCTGGCTAATTTTTGTATTTTTATTGGAGACGTGGTTTCAACATGTTGTTCAGGCTGGTCTCGAACTCCTGACCTCGTGATCTGCCCGCCTCAGCCTCCCAAAGTGCTGGGATTACAGGTGTGAGCCACTGTGCCTGGCCAAGATTTTTTAAAAAATAATTTATTTTTAGAAATTTGTGCCATGTTCTGATTTACTGTGTTTATTTGGCTTGGGAGTTACTGAGATTCATAGATATATGAGATCTATATCAGAGTTAGAAAACATTTGACAACAACTTCTACACATATTTCTCTTCTCTAACATCTCTTTTCATGTTTCTGGTCTCATATATGTGTTTAATACATATCTAATATGTGTGTTACTAAACACGTATTGATATTATCTAACACATCTGTATTAGTTCGTTTTCATGCTGCTGATAAAGAGATACCTGAGACTGGATAATTTACAAAGAAAAAGACTTTTAGTGGACCAACAGTTCCATGTGGCTGGGGAGGCCTCATAATCAAGTCAGAAGGTGAAAGTCAATCTTATATCGTGGCAGACAAGAGAAAACTTGTGCAGGGGAACTCCTCTTATGAAACCATCAGATCTCATGATACTTATTCACTACCACAAGAACAGTATGGGGGAAACCGCTCCCATGATTCAATTATCTTCCACTAGGTTCCTCCCACAACACATGGGAATTATGAGAGCTACAATTGGGAGATGAGATTTGGGTGGGGATACGGCCAAACCATATCAATGTCATTGAGCTTCATTCATTTTATTCTGACTTGTTGATCTGAATGACACTGTTTGGAGAGTTTCTATTGTCCTATCTTCATGTTTACTAATCATCTCTTTGCCAGCTTCTAATATGCTTCCAAGTTCATTTAGTGAAATTTTCACTTAAATGCTTTTTCATTTTAGATATCAGTTTGTATTATTTTTATATTCTCATTTCCTGCTCAAAATTCCCTATTTGTTCTATAATTTTTATTTGTTTGTTTTTTAACTTTAAGTTTAGCATTACATGTGCAGGATGTCCAGGTTTTTTATACAGGTAAATGTGTGTGTCATGGAGATTTGTTGTACCAGTTATTTTAGCAACCATGTATTAATAATTAATTAACCATGTATTAGTAGCCATTAGTTATTTTTCCTGATCCTGATCCTCTCCCTCTTCCCACCCTATACCCTCTGATATTCCCCAGTGTGTGTTTTTCCCCTCTATGTATCCATGTGTTCTCATCTTTTAGCTCCCACTTGTAAGTAAGAACGCGCGCTATCTGGTTTTCTGTTCTTGGATTAGTTTGCTAAGGATAATGGCCTCCAGTTCCATCCATGTCCCTGCAAAGGAAATGATCTCATTCTTTTTTATAGTTGCATAGTATTTTATGGTGTGTATATGCCACACCACATTTTCTTTACCCACTCTATCATTGATGGATATTTGGGTTGATTCCTTGTCTTTACTATTGTGAATCATGCTCTAATGAATATGTGCATGTGTGTGTCTTTATAATAGAATGATTTATATTCCTTTACTTATATACCTACTAATGAGATTTCTGGGTCAAATGGTATTTCTGACTGTAGGTCTTTGAAGAATTGCCACACTGTCTTTCACAATGGTTTAATTAATTTACACTCCCACTAACAGTGTATAAGTGTTTCTTTTTCTTTACAACCTCATCAGCATCTGTTATTTTTTGACTCTTTAGTAATAGCCATTCTGACTGGTGTGAATGGTATCTCATTGTAGTTTTGATTTGCATTTCTCTAATGATCAGTGATGTTGAGCCTTTTTTCATATGATTGTTGGCTGGATGTATGTCTTCTTTTGAAAAGTTTCTGTTCATGTCCTTTGCCCATTTTTCACTGGGGTTGTTTACTTTTCTGTTATAAACTTGCTTAACTTCCTTATAGATGCTGGATATTAGACCTTTGTTGGATGAATGGTTTGCAGAAATTTCCTCCCATTCTTTACACTGTCTGTTTACTCTGTTGATAGTTTCTTTTGCTGTGCAGAAGCTCTTTTTTAAAATTGGATCCCATTTGTCAATTTTTGTTCTTGTTGCAATTGTTTTTGTCATCTTTCTCATGAAATCTTTGTCTGTTCCTATGTCCAGAATGGTATTGCCTGGGTTGTCTTCCAGGGTTTTTATAGTTTTGGGTTTTACGTTTAAGTCTTTAATCCATGGATTATACAGAAATAATCCATAAATTTTTGTACATGGTATAAGAAAGGGGTCCAGTTTTAATTTTCTGTATATGGCTAGCCAGTTACCCCCACACTATTTATTGAATAGGGAATCCTTTTTCTGTTGCTTGTTTTTGTCAGGTTTGTAGAAAATCAGATAGTTGTAGATGTGTGGTCTTATTTCTGGGTTCTGTATTCTGTTTCATTGGTCTATGCGTCTGTTCTTGTACCAGTACCATGCTATTTTGGTCCCTATAGCCCTGTAGTATAGTTTGAAGTTGTGTAATGTGATGTCTCCAGGTTCATTCCTTTTACTGAGGATTGCCTTGGCTATTCAGGCTCTTTCTTATTTCCACATGAATTTTGAAATCATTTTCTTTATTTCTGTGAAGAATGTCAATGGTAATTTAATGGGAGTAGCATTGCATCTATAAATTGCTTGGGGCAGTGTGGTCATTTTCATAAAATTGATTCTTCCTATTCATGGGCATGGAATGTTTTTTCATTTGTTTGTGTCATTTCTGATTTCTTTGAGCAGTGGTTTGTAGTTCTCCTTACAGAGGAGAACTCTTTCGCTTCCCTTGTTAGTTGTATTCCCAGGTATTTTATTCTTTCTGTGACAATTGTGAGTGGGAGTTTGATATCATTTGGCTCTGTGTCCCCACCCAAATCTCATCTTCAATTGTACTCCCATAATTCCCACTTGTTGTGAGAGGTTACCCAGTGGGAGATAACTGAATCATGGAGGCAGTTTCTCCCATAATGTTGTCATGGTAGTGAATAAGTCTCACAAGATCTGATGGTTATCAATGGTTTCCACTTTTGCATCTTCCTCATTCTCTTTGCCTGCTGCCATCTGTGTAAGACAGGACTTGGTCCTCTTTGCCTTCCACCATGATTGTGAGGCTTCCCCAGCCACGTGGAACTGTAAGTCCTAGTAAACCTATTTCTTTTGTATATTATCCAGTCTTTGGTATGTCTTTATTAGCAGCATGAAAACTGACTAATACAGAGTTCATTCATGATTTGGCTCTTGGCTTGATTGTTGTTGGTCTAAGGAATGCTAGCAATTTTTGCATGTTGATTTTGTATCTTGAGACTTTGTTAAAGTTGCTTATCAGCTTAAGAAGCTTTTGGGCTGAGATGATGGGGTTTTCTAGATATAGGATCATGTCAGCTGCAAACAGGGATAGTTTGACTTCCTCTCTTACTATTCAAATGCCCTTTATTTCTTTCTGTTACTTGATTGCTCTGGTCAGACTCTAATTTTGTTTATACCTTCTTTCAAATCTTAGAACATACTTATTATAGTTATTTTAAATTTTGTGTCTGCTAATTTCATAATTTCTCTAATTCAACATAGGTGTTTCTACTGGCTGATTTTTCTCTTGGCTATGGATAAAATTTTCCTGCTTATTCATAAGTTCAGCAATTTGTGATTATGTGTTAGATGCTACTAAGACTACATTGGTTAGTGTCTAGATTTTGTTATATGTCTTAATAAGGCATTGAGTTTTCACCTGGCATGCAGATAATTTGCTTTTGTTTCAGCTTGACATTTTTGAGGCTTTTAAAATTTCTTTAATAAGATTAGTATAGAGTACTCTTTAAGGCTTTATAATGCTATTCTAACTCTGTAAGCTTTCTGAGTTCTCAGTGTAATGCTCATGATGTTCAGGAAGGTGTCTTCACTCTGGAGACTTGAAACTCTGTTGTCTACCCACATTGTGGAAGTAGGTTTTTATTCAGAAGATTTATGGCAATTTTTGTGTCAAAAATCCAAGCTATACCAATAGTTTATTCTGTAATATCTGATTCATTAGTTTGGCAAGATTATCCTGGCCTGAGCTCCTCTCTGCAATCCAGTTAGAATAGTAACTTCATACAGAAATTTAGAGTAATGATTGAGGAAAATTTGTTTACTCTGCTCAAGGAGATGAGTCCTCCATATCCTTTAGCCCAACACATCTAAAAGGCTTATAAAATAATATATAAATAATACATTTTATTTATATAAAATATAATTTTTCTAATTTTAGAGTGGTGTAAAACAGGAAGACTAGTACATTAAAAGTTGGATAATAGTAAAAATGGACGGGAGTGAGTAGATTTAAAATCTGTTTTTTTTTAAAAAATTGGATTAAATGTATCAGTATAGCTTTCCAGTTCTTAGCTATAGACATTAAATAGTTATAAAATATTGGTTAATTTATTTTCTGAACGTATCAACACAATCTGAATGAATAAAAATTGGCATACACTCCTGAGTTTCTAAAAAGGTTTTTGTCCTGATGCTTCAAATATGGCTGATGTGAGTCCCAGGAATTTCGTGTCCACTGTGTATTGCTATGAAATAAATATTTTATTGCTATACTTCACTAATATAATTAAGTCCCTTTGGATATACCATAGGCTTTGAAGGATGATACATGTGGGAAAAAAACATTAAAGACCCATTTATTTTACGTATTTGTGCTCTTATAATGCCTGTTTTTTTCTTTCCCTGCTCTAACCTGTGCTTCTGTGTTTCCAGACTGACACAAGTTAAGGCATCAGGGATTATAGAAAATTGAAGTTATTTGGTTCTAGTATAAATGAGAGGCCATTCTTAATATTTACATTATAAATGTTTACAAGCCATTTTGAAATGACACTTATGTATAGAATATTATTTATTTTCAAAGGAATGCAAAAGTATCCAAGTAGAGTTTCAAACTCAAGCCATTGCTTTATTAATAAAAAATTTAATCAACAAAAATATTGCTTAATAATATTTAGAACTAAATTGAGAAAATCCCAGTTTGATGATTAGGACAATCAATATTAAGCTCAGTGCTTATTGATGTATATTTATTTTTACTGGAAAAATAATATAGAAATTTTACCTAACAAGAACATATTGGACAAATATCTTTGAATTTAAACCATTGTCTTTAAACAAGTGACAGATCCATTTCAGAACTGCTCTGATTTGTAGCTTCCAATTCTTTCCGTCATGCCTGGGATTTTTGCTACTATGTGAGAAGAACCAGTGCATTGATCTGACAGAAAGTAATAGATAAAATAGTTGTGTGACAGTGCTACTACTCAAAATAGCTAGAAATAGTTTAACATTTTTGTTGATTTGGCTTCTGTGAGAAAATATAATAAGGCTTCTGATACTTTATTCAATCAATTAAAAATGCCTTCGTATTTTTGTTCAGTTCAAATTTGTGCTTCCACAAACATATCTCTGACAATTCCCTCTTAATTGTAGTTGTTCCTCAGAAATACAGGAGTACAATTCTGAGAGAATCTGTATACTTAAATTGCTAACTGCTTGCTCATGCCATTAGAAAGCACTTTATTTTGTAATGGAATCTTTGTTAATTGTTTCACGTGGAAAATGAACAGTTATGATAACAAGTAGATTTTAGTGGTTACTTTTATATGTTGCTTGGATTGGACCAAGAAATATACATGTCTAGGTAAATGTAATTATATTTAGAATTTTATTATACCTATAAACAACGTGAATATATGATAGGTACTTTGGTATATTATCAGATAAAATCCAGCAGTCAAGTTCTCTCTCAGAGATGAAAATATGATTCTACACTCTGGCATTCCTAAGTAACCTCTATCACTTAGGCTCGTTTACATCAGTTTATTTTCTCCTGACTTACCTATTTTTTTCTTCTGAACTTACAGTTTTCAGCTTTATATTTTCTTTCTTAGTACATTGACTCAAAAGTAAAAACAAACCCACCTGTGGTTTTCCAGATAAAAACGATAAAAACACTTCAAAAATTCAAAAATGTATTAGACTTAACTCTTCAGAGACCATGGGGTAGGGGTAACACAGTATAAACTTTACCAATCTACTATGTAGTTGTTCTTATTCCTGTCTCTCCTTGCTTCTCATTCTGTTCTTATAGAAATATCTTGAGAAGTTCTAAATATTCTATTTTATATACATATAACAGTGTTTACTAGGGGGTCCAAGACACTCAGTTAAACTCCTCTCAGGGAAATGTATACCTCTGACATTATAATTATTGTATAATGGAGACCACTCATGTTTTTATTTCCAAAATAAATTAAATACAGTTCTATGTCCCTTTTCTTATACACCTAAACATCAAAGAGTCTAATAATGTATATGTATGTATTTAAATTATACCTCGCTAACTACCAAAAAGTAAATTATATATAGACCCTATGGATTGGTAATATGTTGTATAAGATATTGTTATGATGAAGACACTCTTATGAAAAATGAATTACTTGACACAGAGAGTTCATATTTTTTGAGGGCCATAGAAAACAGTGATGATTACCTAGATAATTGAATGGAGAGGGTGAAACAAGACAAAACTGGTGAGAACTGGATAAGTCTAACTTTAAAAGAATCCAAACTAATGGAAAATTTCGAATAGAGAATAAGAGAGTAGCACAGAGCTGATAAAAGCTCAAAAAGCAAAAAGGATGAAAGGAAACAAACGCAGAAAATAAGATAGATGTTGAATGAATGAGGGAAAAGATGGAAAGGAGAAGAGTTGTGAGCATCCATGAGCAAGAAGGTAAATACAGGCTAGCAGCAATGGTGTAAGCCAATCCAATAATAACAATTCAGGTGTAAGAAGTGGATCACTTAACAGCAGCTATTACAACTTAAAACATGGGAGTGTAAGATTTTCACCTTTGTTTCAAAGGAAGATGTATAAATTATTAGGTAAAAGGAAATTTATTTTATTAAAAATAGTAAAAATCTGGTTGACTGACAAAAAATAATATAGAGTTTAGACTCACATGCCACAAAACTTTTAATAATGCAGATATTACAGAGGAAAATGAAAATAATTATAAAATGACAGTAATGAGAAAAGGAAAGATAAATAAAATTAAAGCCGAATTTTATCATTTTTTGGTGCCCTTGTAAGTTTAAAAACAATGAAAGTCATTACAGGGTAAAAGTTATGCTTGATTATGATGGCGGTGACAGCCTGTCTGGAGAGGCCACTGCAAGGAAGACAGCTGCAACAGGGGAGGCAAGGCCAGGTCTGCACACTCCATGGAACCATGGGAGCTGGGAACACACAAGAGCCCCACCCCCAACCCGGTTGGCAGGGCAGGAGCCCATGTTCCCACCCGGAGCTGCAGCTGTCCAATTGCAGCTTTACTGAGCTCTTGGGGACCCAGGACTCCCCCTGCCCCTGCAGGCTTGAAAGTGCCTGCTTCTGCTTGCCATCCTCTCCTGACTCCTGACACCTGCTCCATGGTGGGTCTTGCTGAAACCCCACCTTCCAACCAGGGACGGCCTGAAGCCTGGGGGCCGAGCTGCCAGTTCCAGGGGAAGTCTGCAGCCTGGAATGAGAACTTCATTGATGACCATTCAGCCAATCGGATGGAACTTTTTCCAGACCTTCCTATGGTCACCATGGACCAATCAGCATACACTTCCTCCATTCACATAAATACCCCAGACTCAGCCAGATTCACTCACTCATCAAGATGGCCTGCCTGCAGAAAGGAGCTACTTACTACAGATCTCTTTTCCACTGAGAACTGGACACTCATCAGGACAACCTGCCTGCAGAAAGATGCTATCCACTTTGGGTCTTCTGAGGGCTGTTCTGACACTCAATAAAGCTCCTCTCCACCTTGCTTAACCTCTAGTTGTCCATGTACCTCATTCTTCCTGGATGTGGTATAAGAACTCAGGACCTGCCAAATTATGGGACTCAAGGAGCTGTAACACAAACAGGGCTGAAACATGCTCCCTCCCTGTGTCCTCCAGTTTGTGCCAATGAGAAGAAGAGAAGAGCTGCAGTCCTTCGGGAACCCCAGACCTAGGGACTCCCTGAGCTAGAGCTGTAACACCCTTTTTGGGGCTCTGTGGTTCTTGGTATCTCCAAGCTTCTGGATACTACCGTGTTCCCCTTGCCCAGGCGTGGGTGCCCACAGTGGAAGCCACTTGCAGTACATCTAATCCAGCCACAGCCTTGCGTGAAGCCAACGCCTGTGCTGGCACCTAAATCTGCCAGCCCCACCACAGCAGCTGGTGTGCCTGGCTCTGCACAGTGGCTGGACCCCACGCCCACTTACTCACACACCCTTCACCACTCCTGCCTGGCTTGCCCTTGGCAGGCATGGGATCTGGGCTGGTATTGTGAGTCGAGTGCCGCCTGCCCAGCCGAGTGGGCAGAACAAGCCCAACAGGCCCGAGCAAAACTCAGGCAAAGGCACCACTAGCCACAGAAGTTTCCATCTGGAAAAGCAGCACCCTAAGGATGCTGTGACAGTTATGCATTCTAAAATTAATATCTACACATGAAAAAATGTTATAAAAGACAACTAAATTTTGGGAAATTGATGTAGTTAGGCTCTGTGTCCCCACCAAAATCTCATCTTGAATTGTAATAATCCTCACTTCTCAAGGGCAGGAACAGATGGAGATAATTGAATCATGGGGGTGGTTTCCCCCATGCTTTTCTCTTGATAGTGAGTTATCACAAGATCTGATGGTTTTGTAAGGGGCTTCCCTCTTCGCTTGGCACTTATTCTCTCTCCTGCCACCCTAAGAAGAGGTGCATTCCACCATGACTATAAGTTTCCTGAGGCCTCCCCAGCCATGTGAAACTGTGAGTCAATTAAAACTCTTCTTTATAAATTACCCAGTCTCAGGTATTTCTTCATAGCAGCATGAGAATGAACTAATGCAGAAATGTTTGTAGCAAATGTTGAAAACTATTAATATTTTAAATGAAAGTGTTCATATAAATTAGTAATATAATAGTATGGGGGCAGGCATCCCCTAAAATAGCCCCTTAGGATTCTTGACTCCTTGTATTCAGTAGAAGTGCATATATGTTCTTAGGTGTTTATTGTCAACACAGAAAACTGCTCTTGATTTCTGTACCCTTCCTTCTTAGAAAATTGTTTTAACTAAGAAAGAATATTAGGATATATTTTATGGATAAATATTTGCACATATTTATGGAGTACCTGTGATATTTTGTTACATGAGTAGAATGTGGAATGATCAAGTCGGGATGCTAAGGATGTCAATCACCATCTAGTATTTCTATGTGTTGAGAACATTTTAAGTCCTCACTTCTAGCTATTTTCTATTTTGAAATGTACAATATATTGTTGTTACCTATAGTCACCCTACTCTACAATTGAACATTAGAACTTATCCCTTCTATCTAACTGTATGTTTGTGCCCATTAAAAAAACTCTTTATGTGCACCTTCCTCATATACGCCCATATCCTTCCCAGCATCTGGTAACTATCATTCCACTTTCTACCTTGACAATATTATTTTTCTTTTAGCTTCCACATATACAAGAAAGTCTGTTTATACAATCATATTATCAGCAAAAGTGACAGTTTTGCCCTTTCTTTTCTACTACTTTTTGAGATAATTCTTATGTGGTGATCATAATATATCATTCTTTAGGTATATTATTGAATTCTATTTTCTATTATTTTAATTATAATTTTTGTTTTTGTAATCATGAGTAAGATTCATCTGAAACTTTTTTAAAACTCTATTTGTTTTTGCCGTTAAACTTATCCTGACCTTATGAAATAAATTTTGGGCTATACTTTATGGATTGAAATATTTTAAATAATCTTGGAACTTCTTTCTTTAAAGGTTAGATAGAACTAATTATTAAGCCATGTGGGTATGGAGCATTTTTTATTCTTAGATTTTTAATCACTCTTTCAAATTCTTCAATAGTGATGGTTCTATCATGCTTTATACTTCTTATCACTATTTTCATAACATATTTTGTTGAAAAGCATTCATCTGCTGTTCTTAAAATATATTTATTGGAATTGTATGAGGTGTTGCTACAATTGGAAAGTTTGCTTCACGTCAAAATTCATATCTTGAAAGCTAATATTCAATGTCATAATATTTGGGTGTGGAGACTTTGAGAGTTGATTAAGTTGTGAGTGAGAAGTCCTTAATGAATGTAATTAGTACCATTGTAAAAGGGATCCCAGGGAGCTTCCTCTCCTCTACTGCATGTGAAGTTGTAGTTAGAAGATAGCTATTTATGAACCAGACACTAAATCTATGGATGGCTTGATCTTGGACTTCCAGCTTGCAGAACTTTGAGAAATAAATTTCTGTAGTTTATAATCCACCTAGTTTATGGTAATTTGTAATAGCAATGTAAATGGACTAAGTCTAGTATTTCTTGTCATTCTTTTAATTGTGTCTATATCTATGATTACATAGCCTTTCTCATCAGGATCAGACATTCTGACCTGGAGGAAAATGTTGAATAAAGTAGGTTTCAAGTAAACATTTCTTTTCTTATGTGGATGACATGGCAACTCAGGAAAGCAGGCCTTTTAAAATTATCAGAATGATAAAAAAAAAACTTGGTATTAAGCATCCAGGGTATTCATAATACCTTTTGAAACTTTTGCATTCCAGAATTCATTCTTTCCAGAGTGATTATATTTATGTTTTTAAAGTATATTCATAATCTCCCTCATAAAATTAAATCATGATGGCACTTAGGCCAAAACAGTTTGTACAAGTTCTCTATGTTGATAAAATTTCTCCTAAGGATTCATTCCTGAATACACAATGAAATTGGGTATCTTGATCAAGGCTGTCTCACAATTATATTTCAGTTTTTCTAGGCATTCTTTCTAGCATGAGTTTATCATGTCTACAAGTGTTGTCTCCTTGTAGAAAACTGCCACATTCATTGCATCCATAAGTTTTCTCTTCTGTATGAGTTCTCCAATATTTATTGATGTATGACTTCTGACTAAAGGATTTTCCACATTCTCTACAACAACAGGTCTTTATACTGCATGGGTTTTTCAATGTACATTGAGGTATGACTTTTATGTCAAATGACTTTCCACATTCATTGCACACAAAGACACAAAGTTTCTTTCTCCTGTATGTGTTCTCTGATGTTCTGTGAGATATGATTATGAGTGAAGGCTTTCCTACAAAAAACATAGTGTGAATTCTTTGATGTTTGATGAGGGTTGACTTATGTGAAAAGGTTTTCCCACAGTTAGTACACCCATATGGTTACTCCCTAGTGTGATTTCTCTGATGCCTAATGAATTCAGACTTGTGGCAGAAGGCTTTTTCATATTCCTCACAGATGTATAGTTTCTCTTCAGGTGGATCTTTATTCATTTGTGCATAAGATAATTGGTTACTGCCCATTTATACGTAAGTGCTGTGTTATGGCTGAAAGCTTTCTCACAGTGGCTGCATTCCCAGGATTTTTCCTGTTATGTCTTTTATCACAGTTTGTACACTTATCTAACAACTTCCTATGCAACTTATTTTTTTGAGTAGTTTACCTTAAAATCCAGCAGGTCTAAATTATATTTCAAACTGTTTCCAGAAGTATTTCAATTATTAAAACTTTGAATTGAACAGAAATTATCAGTGTTCAAAAGTGATATTTTCCTGAACATTATTCATAGCTTCTTATCTTGGGCAATTTTTTTTAATTGAAGGGTGCACTTTATCTTAAAAGCATGCTTTGCTGTCCTTTCATCTGGAAGTTTACTTGTCAGATACCTGGTCAACAGTGGGAGCCTGGACATGCATCCTTAAAAATCCATGGTGCTTCTTCCTGCTCCATCCTGAGGATCACATCTGATTTGATGCCTTCATAACCCACTTAGATGAGCTTGCTCTTTTAATGTTTTCCCTTACTCTAATATGCAATCTTACAGAGACTTTGAACTACATTTTGGGTGAGGGACCAAGGAGAGACACAAAGAGACTGTCTATGTATCTTCTAAACCCATTTAGTGAATACAATATCTAGTACATTTCCAATTATTCATTTTAGCCTTAGGTGGCTGCATTTGGGATTGCCAAGATCCTTCAGAGTCCCCAGTGGGGTAAAGGAGCATGAGGTTTGAGTAACTATATGTAGTTAAGTGACTGGAGTAGGGTGGGTGAGATCATGCATGTAAAAGAACGTCTTAAAAGTGCTATATAAATATTGCTAGAAAGCTTAGCCCTCATGTTAAGCAGGTAATCTCAACTTGTCATAAGTTGTAGTTATGTTAGAGCATAGTTGGTCTTACTGTCTCTACTTGATTGACTGACTATGGTAAAGGTTGACAGGATTGTGGAGTAAATAAAAGAAAGTATAAGGAGGGGATGATATTGAAGCATTTTGAAAATTTACTGAGGCTGCAAGAGTACCTAGCTCTGTCTTTTGATCTCTTTTGAGTAACTTCCAGGCATATTATGCATGACATATTTTTCCCACATAGATGTGGGTTTGACCTGGATTAGAATTATTAAACCATGGTCTCATTTTTTTTCTCAGATATCTGTAGATAAATTTCACTTATAATATAAACATTTTTTGTTAAAATTAAATATCTTATATGTTCTTCAAGGGTATGCTCACTTCTAAATTTTTAAAGAGTAACACATATTGAGAGGCAGTTACCTTGAAATGGGTGTGTCTCAGAGATCTGAACTTGGGAATGAGAGGAAAAACCTCAGGTGTCCTGGAAAATGGGATTGGTTTTGACAAGGAAATGTGAAGTTGTCTAAGAAGCACATGCTGAAGTGTGGGTGTTAAATGTCTACCTTCTTGAAGATAGTTCAGGAACTAGAAAGTTAGTATTAATAAGTCAGACTAGGAGACTGTGTAGTTATGCATGCATTTCCATGAAAAATACATCCCAGCTATTAAGGGCCTGTTATGTAATTAGTTTCCAGACACTGGAAGACTCTCAGGTCAAGTCGTCATGGTGTAAATTGGCTTGTTTGATGCTTCTTAACACCCATCTTGTTTTTGTTGTGTATGATCGTTTAGTGAAATCTTCTGAGTGTTTAAAAATTGATAGAACAATATGATTGTGAGTGAAAAGAAGCATCCCTCTGACAGAAGGGCTCAACATTGAATTCTATAAATACTTGAGGAGTTTTTGGAAAAAAAGAATTGATAAACTTGGCTATTACCTTTAATGTATAGTATAATGCAAATAAAATTTTAAAGGAATGATATGTTTAAACAGATTTAAGTATCAGCAGAGCAAACTACAATTTTTTAACGGTGGAGAATAAAAAACAGCATTGAAAATAAAATAATGAAAGAGGAATTGATGAGATACATTTGCATATAGTTTACCAAACCAAACAGGTAATTTAGCAATTTTAGAAGAATATTGTCAGATGAAAATTTGGATAATCATTATATGGTGAAGCAGGGTAAGAATATGTATTTTCTGGCATAGTATTCTGGGATATTATATATGTGTGTTTCAAGTAAATAGGAAGTAAAAGAAGGAGTAACCTGATAACTTTGTTTGGAACAGTAAGGACACAGTCAAGATGCAATTAGGATAAAGGAAATAGATTCAGATATTAGTCTAATAATTTAATATATAATACATATAATTGTGACAGGTTGGGATCTGCATGTAAAAGGTTACATTACTTTTTTTCTTAGAAGGCTACATTTAGATATCAGTATTATTTTTAGAATTCCAGAAAAAAGTATTGTAAAACAACCTTTTAATTCTACTTTTATGTGACAGAAACAGATAGAAATGCACTGATAGTTTTTTGAAAAGAAGAGAAATTGACAACCCGGAATTAGAAATGCATTTTTCTTTAATGATGGGCAGTATAACAAAAAATTTAGTAGCATGAAATCTGAAAACAAAATGCTTGAGTTCAAACCCCTACTCTACCACTTACTAGCAGAGTGATATTGGGTAATTTGTAAAACATCTCATATTGTCTCTTCACTTATAAAGTTGGGGCTGATCATGTTACCTAATTCATAAACTTATCAGTTTAGATTAAATAAAAAATGTAAAGCACTTAAACACTGATTAGCACATTACAGTTACTGTATAAATATTTGGTTCATTTTATAATTTTTATCATTGATTATGAAAAATATGTTAGTCACTTAACTATGGTCCATGACTTACTGGTATATTGAAGTGCAGGACAGAGTGAAGTTGAAAAATTGCTATTTTAAAAGTAAAAGCAGAAAGTATTGGAAATAACCATGGCAATAGTATGTAAACTACTTCAGGATGAGGAAATTAAATAGATCATTCAGACTAAAAGGTATTTCAGAAGAAATCAGATTCCAACATTAAATTTCCAAATAGGTGAGGAAAAGTCATGGATAATGACTGAATTTCAAATAGAAAAATACTCTGGAGATCATTTAGCCAAGATTATGGTGTTTAAAATGTGAAAAATACCATCTGATAGCAGAGAGAACTATCTAAAAACATCATCTGGCTAGAAAGCATATGCTTTAAAGAGTAGAAATACAATTTAGCATTCCATCAAATAGCTAAAATGACAAAATAATACAACATAATTTAGAAGCATTGGTCTTCAAATAAGACCAAACTAAATATGTGTCCGACCTCTGATACTATGTGAGAAAGTACATGAGCCTCAGTTACCTCATCTATAAAATGAGGATATAATATCTATTTTGGATAGTGTCATTAACGTTAAATATGATAGTAAATATAAAGTACCTAGCAATGGCCAGGAAAAGAGTAAGAATACGAAGTATAGTAAGTAATTATTAGATTTTTTAATAAACATTAAAAGTATAGAAGGTTAAGATGAAAAAGGAGACTGAAAAAACAATCATAATATGACTAACTTGATTTATAAGCTATTAATAACATTTATATTTAGAAATTGTACCTACTGGTCAAAAATATAATCTAAGTATATTAACGTACTTTATTATTAAAAACCTGTGAGGATCATATAGCATACTCTATCCCAAAATAGAAGAAGTATAAAGTGCTAATTAAATATATTGGATATATAGGTACTAAATTATCATTAAGTTAAAGCACCAGGGAGATTAACAGATGAGAGAGCAGGTGTAGTTGAAAAGAATACAACATTGATGTTAGGACTAAAAATATAAATTACTATATAATGAAGAACAACTCGAAAGAGCAAGAGAGGGAAACATCATTTTTGAAGGACTAAATTTAATGAATTTTTGGGATTGTAAGCGTGTCTTGTCACTGAGAAGTTTTGACATATGTGTATGCCCATGAAACAATCATCACAGTTAAAATATTGAATATATTCATTACTCTAAATATTTTTGTAGCCAATTATTATTACCGGCTTTCATCTTTCCCTGTCTTTTTCAGCCAACAACTGATGTGCATTCTGTCACTATAGATTAATCTGAATTTTCTAGAATTTTGTATACATGGAATTATACAGTATGTATTTTTGTCTTTTAGTTTCTTTCAGTCTAATTATTTTGAGATTCATTAATGTTGTGGCATGTGTTATTAGGTCTTTCCTTTTATTGTTGTATAGTATTCAGTTGTATAGGTATAGCACCAAATGTTTATTCATTTTTCCATTGATGGTCATTTGGTGTTTCCCATTTTCCCATTTTTGACTATTATAAATAAAACTTATAGTAGTATTCATATTCAGCAAGAAGACCTAACTATCCTAAATATATACGCACCCAACACAGGAGCACCCAGATTCATAAAGCATATTCTTAGAGACCTAAAAAAAGACATAGACTCCCGCTGTTAATGTTAATGACCCTTTGTGCTTGATGAGCTGGATTTCTCTTGCTGCGTTTAGAACTGTCTGGCTTTGTTTCTTAACAATAATTTTGTTCACCTCTCTTTGAGTTGACCTTTTTTAGAGTTTGTTGACCTCATTGGATATGCAGATAAATATTTTTCATCAAAATTGAGAATTATTTGTCCATTATTTAAATATTGTTTTGAGTCTATGTCTTCTTTTATTCTGGAATTCTATTGTGCATACACTTTATAGTGTTCCACAGGTCTCTAAACTCTATATCTCTTTATTGTTTTAATGTTCCTAAGAGTGGTTAAAACTCAATTGACCAAGCTTCAAGATTGCCAATTCTTTCTTCTACCAGCTCAAATATATTGTTGAACCCCTGTAGTAAATTTTCATTTCAGTTATTGAAATTTCCAACTTCAACATTTCCATCTGTCCCTTTCTATAATTTAAATCTCTTTATTGGCATTCTCAAATTGTTGTCATGTTTTCCTATAATTCTTTGACATCGTTTCCTTGAAATCTTTGTACATATGTATAATGCTGACTTAAAATACTTTTCTAAAAATTCCAGCACCTATGGTTCCTTAGGGAAATTGTCTATTGTCTTTTATTTTGTCTTGTATATGGGCCAAATTTTTCTGTTTCTTTGCATGTCTGCACATTTTAAATGATAATGTGGCAACTGTGGAAATTAAGGATCCCATATCCTCGGTTTTATGTTGCTATTTGTTATGTTATTGTTGTTGTCAATTGTTTGTTTAATAAATTCTATGAACAACTTCTGTAATTGAGAGGTGAGGCCAGCTGGACTTCCTGGGCCAAGTGGGGACTTAGGGAACTTTCCTGTCTTACAAGAGGATTGTAAAATGCACCAGTCAGCACTCTGTAAAACACACCAATCAGCACTCTGTAAAACACACCAATCAGTGCTCTGTAAAATGCACCAATCAGCACTCTGTAAAACACACCAATCAGCAGGATTCTAAAAGTAGCCAATCGCGGGGAGGAATGAAAAAAAGGGCACTCTGATAGGACAGAAATGGAATATGGGCAGGGACAATAAGGGAATAAAAGCCACCCCAGCCAGCAACCGCAACCTGCTCTGGTCCCCTTCCACGCTGTGGAAGCTCTGTCTTTCACTCTTCACAATAAGCTTTGCTACTGCCTACTCTTTGGGTCTGTGCCATCTTTAAGAGCTGTAACATTCACCGTGAAGGTCTGCGGCTTCATTCTTGAAGTCAGCGAGACCAGGAACCCACTGGCAGGAATCAACTCCAGACACGTAATGACTGTATTCATTATTGCATGTGGCCACTGAAATCTCTTTTTGATTAGCTTAGTGGCCTGCTAATGACTGGACAGAGATTTCTTAAATAACCTGAAGCAGTTTCTCACACCCTTTGCTGGAGGGCTGTGTGTGTTTGTTGGGACATGCTTTAAATGATCAAGGAGTTTACAAGGCTCTCTTAGCCTTCACTTCCTGTTTTTACAGAGGCCTCCAGCTCAGACAGAAATGAGAAATTTGTGCCCTCTCAGGTCTTTCTGCACATGTGTCTTGGGTAAGTATTTTTGTCTGTCTCTTTTCTCCCATTGATATTACCACCTCAGATAATATGTTCAGCTGCAATGCTGAGCAATTGTCATGAACATTTTTGAACAGAATCTCTGGGGATAGGGCTTTCATCACTGAGCAAGTCCTCAGGTCAAATGAAAGGAAGCAGTAAGAGCAGTAAGAATAGGAATTTTTCAGGTAGCTGCTAGACAAGTCAAGCTATTATAATTCTCTTTTGTTTGGGCTTGGAGGGATCTCCAAACCCATTCAGTTTTCTCCAGGTGATGTTAGGTTGGTTTTTTTTGTTGTTTTTTTTTTTAGTAGAGACGGGGTTTCGCCATGTTGGCCAGGCTGGTCTTGAACTCCTGACCTCAAGTGATTGGCCCACCTCGGCCTCCCAAAGTGCTGAGTTTACAGGCATGAGCCCCTGTGCCCGGCCAGGTGGTGGTGGTTGTTTTTTTTTATAAGATCCAAAGGAAAAAAATCAAAAGTGAGTTGTTCAGGAAAACACACTCTCTCTAGATTGCTTTTATGGGTTACTATTATCAAAAACTATTATCAGAGAGGTAGGTGATGACCTATGGAAGTTATCAATGAGTGACTTATGAATCTCATAAAATATTTTGAATTTTATTTTCTGTTAAAAGAAAATTTATAGAAACAAATTCAAATTTTCTATACATTAAAAAATAGAGAAAATTTATGTTTCCAGGGCTTATTTCTTTTATTGAAAAATTTAAAATTTTATTATATCTTTACAAATTAAATATTTGGAATTGGCTAGTGATAAATGATTCAATATTACTTGTTAAAACAGACATTTTTTCATTGTCGATAAATTACATTAAATCTCTTTCTAATTTTTTAATTACAATCTCATCAGCATACATGTGTAAAAATGATTTCTCCTCACTGAATGCTATTAAGACAAAACGTGGAAACAGTTTAGCTACACATCATCCCCTGTGGATACCATTATCTTCAGTCTGTCCAAGATTAGATAATGCGCAAGTTCATTTATATTACAATACTTTAAATATAGATACACACAGTGTTTCTTCAGAGTATATATATATATATATATATATATATATATATATATCTTTGTTCAAAGTATCTATATATAAGTATATGTATATACTTAATATGAAGAAATCATTATTTCACTTATAACTTCTGTTTCATTATAATGGCAGAATGACAACCTTTCAAGTATAATGGTGGTTTGCCACATTACCTGTCTTTGGGTTCTTGTGCTGCCTTTGTGCTCTTGTGCTCTTTCAGTGAATGCTATTTACAGTTTTCTGTTACATTTTACTGATGGATTCCTATAATTTAAAATGTGCTTATAATTTCTATATCTGTGGCTTTTCAACTTATTTGATTCTAGTAATATTTTCGTATTACTAGAACTACTAGTATTATTTTAATAATAAAAATAAAACTGGAAATTTAAACACATTTGTTAAATGGCTGCTTATCACAGATGTTTAAACAATAATGCATAAGAGGTCTCCTGGTCTGTCCCTTCTCTTTCCAATGTCTTTCTCAGAAAATAAGAAAGCAAGAATATGCCCACCTGAAACCAACCACTCTCCTCTGCTAAACAAGGCTGCTTGGAACTGATACCCTTGATTTTCTATCAAAAAATTCTCAGACCATTTGCAGGGCCTCTGCCAGCCTCCTTCCTAGATATGACTTCATGGGGGCAAATCATACTCATGATTGTGTACCCCTTACCTGACAGTGATCAAACGGTAGATATTTCAGGGAGTGTTAACAGAGCAACTATATATGAACTAGGACAGCTATATTGTTCAATGTAGCTGTGTATCTGGACATCCAGATCACTTAAAAAATACAGTTGTCAGGGGAGAAAAATAGAATTTGTTTTATTTAACGGCTTCTTAGCTTTCTTATATTTTTAATATATTCATACGTATGGAATGTGTGCTTCCATTATACTCTCCTGCCTTTGTCCCAGGAAATGGTTGGGGTAGATTTGACTGTCACCATTATGGTCAATATTCATTGATTGATTCATTCATTCAATAAATATTTAATTCCTACCATGTGTCAAGCACTTTATTTGGTGTTGATAATGCAGCAGAAAAACAACAGCAGAGTCCTACATCTCACTGACTTCATATTTCTGAGGAAAAGCAACGTGTAATATTTAATTAATTTGAATATTCCCTTATTAAATGGCACAGCAGTTCCATTTCTAGGGATATTCTCCAGATAATGTCGTACATCTTTACATGAAAATATGCAAAAACATGTTTGTATCAAAAAACGGAAATAACCCAAACTCCATTTGCAAGAGATTTATTGTATACTGTGCTATATTTATAAGTTCAATACTTTAAAGCACTGTAAACCCTCACAGGAACTAAGTCTACATGTATAAGTAAGGATTATGTTTTTAATAAAATTAGTGACATAATTTCAGAATATGTATTTATTATAATATTTGGACAGCATTTTAAAACATGCACAGCTCTTAGGATAGATATAAATGGAATTTATAAATGATAGATGTAAATGGGATTTACAAAATCATGGAAATAATAAACCTCCATTCAATTGAACATTTATTCCAGCAGGTAGGTGCTGTAATAAGGTTTGATAGAAGATTGCACTGAAGGGTCCAAATATTTTGATTTCATGTTAATTTTTAAGTTGTATATTGATTATACAGGTGCTCGTTATACTATTCTTTACATCTCTTCACCGGTCTCAAAGTTTTTTACAATAAGTTAGAAAAGAATAAAGATTGTCAAGCAATGATATATTGGCTTCCATCACTGGGGACTATGGACTTACACCAACAGGGCTTGTTAGCTCATGTATTTGAACAGATGATTATGATGACTGGGTTCATGAAGCCAAAAGATTTTTCTTTTTCCAAGGGTGAAATAACAGTGGTGGTACAACTCTGTTCTGATGAGGTCAAGGCCATGTTGATGGGCCTGGAAGTGTGTGGATGAAATGCAAATTAGTAATTTTAAAGAAGAATGCTAAGAGGCCAGATGAATTTCTATTTGCTATTCCTAGTTATCTCTTTCTCTTTCTCTCTCTCTCTCTGTGTCTGTCTTTCTGTATCTCATTTCTATCCTTATTTCCTTCCCACTCATTGTATTTTAGAAAGATAAAGGAATAATCTTTTGGAAGAAAAATGATACCAACTTCTGAGCAGCACCTATAGCAAATACAAAGTAGTAAATCTAAAAACAAAGGAAAGTTTCCATGAAATAAGGCATTCAGTAACAAGTTAGAAGATGTTTGATTATTTATTTAGAATAGCAGAGTTCCAACAGGCACTGGAAAAATTTAGATGGGCAGAAATCAATGCTGGGGAGGGTACATGTCAGGGAACTGAAGCTCAGGCTTCATTCTGCAAGAATTTTGGAAAAGGTAGGCACTTTTTAACAATGTACACTATAGAGACTTACAACATATTGTTTATAAGATTTTTGGTGTTCAAAAGACTTTGTTCCTTGGGTGGAGAATAGAGATGTGTCTTAAATATCTATTATAACCTCTATGGTTCATGCTATGTCATCTTGCAGCAAATGTTCAATAATTCTTATTTCAGAAGTACATAACTGTGGAATGTTTTAGTAAAATACATTGGAAAGACCATTCTTTGTTAAAGAGCACTAAGATGTATAAAAGGCAGTAATAAATTATAGTTTCAAAATATTCCACAGGGGTTGGAGAGTTCTCAAAGAACTAAAAATAGAATTGCCATTCAACCCAGCAATCCCATTAGTGGGTGTATACCCAAAGGAAAATAAATTGTTCTATGAAAAAGGCATTCGCACTGTATGTTCATTGCAGCACTATTCATAATAGCAAATACACGGAATCAACCTCGGTGCTTATCAACGATCGATTGGATAAAGAAAATATGGTACACATACGACATGGAATATTACACAGTCATAAAATGGAATGAAATCATGTTCTTTGCAGCAACATGGATGAGGGTACAGGCCATTATTTTAAACAAATACATGCAGAAATAGAAAAACAAATACCACATATTCTCACAGTGGGAGCTAAACATTGGGTGCACATAGATACCAAGATGGGAACAATAGACACTGGGATTCCAAAAGGGGAGGGAAGGCAGGCATTGAAAAACTACATCTCAGCTACTCTGCTCACTACTTGGGTGATGGTATCATTAGAAACTCGAATATCAGCATTATACAATATACTCATGACACAAACCTGAATATGTACTCCTTGAATCTAAAACTAAAAGGAAAAATTTGACAGGACTACAATTCTATTCCAATGTTAATTAATGTGAAGTCTACCCTGTTTCCAAAAAAAAAAAAAAAAACAAAAAACCTAAAACAATAAAAATCACTTGAGATATTATCAGGTATACAAGCCAAGATACACATCATCAATATCTCAAATGAAAAAGTTGTAATTTAATGATTCATGTGTTCATTCCATCAATATTTTTACAAACATATTTATTGAATCTTCTGTGTATAATATATTTTTTAAAAGATTTAAACATATTTGACAGAGATGAGAGGAGATAAGAGACCAAATTACCAAGTTTCTTAGTCTTCAACTCTGTGAGATTTATTTGATAGATGATTGTTTTTGTTTACATTTATTTTATTTCTATAACACCATTCCATAATATGGTTAAATCCGTTATACATAGGATGTACAAAAATGAATTTTTAGCATTTTTAATGTTATAACAAATAAGTGCTCAAGGAGTTCCTTGCTGATATTATAAACATGTCTTTGTGTTTAACTATAGCCCCCATCATATTGCTGAACCAGCGCCCCAATCCACTTTTATTTATTCACAAAGGATCAATCTAAATTTGCTTTCTTATGAGAATTGTTCACATAAAATTTTTATTTCAATACTTCAGAATAGTCTGACATCTTTATTCCTTATTCATTGTATGTCAGCTTGTTTTCTGACATTCATCTTGTTCTCTTTTGTCTAGAGTAAACATATTTTAAAAGTACATTTCAGATTCATTGAGGTCAGTTGCCTTTGGCAGAAATGTTTCCTTACTCTGGTTTACAAAACTCACACAATGGTTTTTAACATAATTTTCCTTTATTGTCCTTCCACAAAATTTTTCATACTTTGTACTACAAGCTGTGTGCTTTTTGAAAATTTCAGAGTTTATTTTGAACCTACCTTGTATTTATCAAGGTTTATTATTAAACTGTCCTAAATATTTATAACTAGGTATGTGGCCAAATTACATTACCACTTCAGAAGGCATTATTTTCCTGACCACACAGAATATTCACATACACGTATACATAAACATATGAATTCAAACTGTTTCTATCTGCATCCCAATAAATGCACTATATTCATTCTATGTGATTTTGTTCAGTGCAGTTCAGGCTTGATGATTTACTACTGTGTGCAAAAAAGCCTACTTTGGCACTGTTAGACTGTGGTGTTTACGCCAACCTACATTCCAAAAACAAATGCAAATGAGAACTCCAGATGAAAATCTTTTTGTTTATCTGCTGTACTACTGAGATATCATAGTACCAAACATGTGGATAGACTTTAGGAGTCATCAGGACCACACTGTTATTTCTGCCTGAATCACCCTACGACATTGTGCCTATCCTTCTGTAGTCATTCATTTTTCGTTTGAATCTATTTAGGTTACAGAATCTATTACTTTCTCAAAGCAGAATGTTACATTTCTGGACAGCTCTGCTATTAAGCCAGGTCATGAACTTCTTAAACCCATTAATTTGTCCTAATATAGGAAGAACTATTTGATATTTTATTTCTCCATGAGAGCTGTGTGAATTACTGAAGCCAGTGGTCTTACCATCCTTTGTATCTGTTCTAAGTCACATGTACCCATTTTAAGTCATTTTTCAAACTCAGGTCAGGTTATTTCTATCAGCACTCCTTAGATTCTTCTATATCATTTGTGTTTATACCCAAGATAGGTGTCTCTCTTGTTGCTAACTATCTTGGAATGAAAAATAAATGCAGAACATGTTATAATAATATTTATATTCCATGTGTCCATTTTAGTTTCCATCAGCCCTCTGTACTGTGCTCTTCTATGTAATTATGTTTCATCTTGTCTCTTTTTTCCTGTAATATTGTAAATACCCTTGAACATAAGCACTCTGATTGATTTGTGTTTATATTCCCGGTGTATCAGAAATTGTGCTTTGCAAATCAGAGATACTCCATTCAAGCCTCTGAAGCAAAATTGATAAGTACACTTACACTTTCCATAAGAATGAGGTGATGATATACTACTAAGCTTTGAGTTACTGATCAGAGCTTATTAAATGATTTGATAATTTTGTAATGGAAAATTTTGGAAGATTAAAAGAAAACATTTTACACTCTCTGTCTCTGTTATGATAGACTTTTCAGAGTAAACTTGTGTTGAATATTAGCCTGAGGTATTGAATCACACCAGTTGCCAGAAGCTATCAGTCTATTCTCATAAAATAATTGAGTATGCATTTATAACTTCAATTTGTAAACAATATGTTTCTAGTTTGCCTGATTAAAGATGCAATAGCTCAATTGGCTTTTTTTTAAACTAATGGAAATAATAAAGTCTTCTATTTGGATTTACTTTAAAACAAACTTGGTTTTTATTTATGTATCATCTTTATATGACACCTTCTTGTCATATTTAAGTACTACCTCTATTGATACTTTATTAGTTTTTTTTTTTAAACTGAAGGTAAATCAGCTTACTTTTCAAAGTTAGGTTCATTCCAAAATAATGTTTTCATGAAATCATGAGTTTTTTTATGCCAATTATATTTATTTTAATATGTATTAAAATTGATACGTTATTTAATATGTATTAAAATTGATACGTTATTAAAAATGTTTAAGTGCTCTTTTATGTATTACATAAAAATAATCTCACATATTATCACTGATACACACGTGTAAGATAATGTGTGGGAAGATTATTCTTATCACTTCCCAATGTAATTGTAGCTCAAACCTGAGGTTTATAATGCCCTCTTTTATAAAGAGGAGTATGGAGCTACAAAAATTAGTTGCAGGCACTTAATGCTTATTCAGAGATGGTGGCATACAGTCTGGTAATCTAAATATTACACAAGCAGAAGCATGAAAAGTAATTTTGAGTTGTGGTCCAGAAGAGAGTGCTCTGTCTGCTACCTAGGGGGGCATTAGTCCAGTACACATTAACCGAAGAAGCAGTACATCCAGCAACCAGCTGAATTATTTAATGAAAGACTCATTTCTTTTCCTCTCATCTGCCTCCAAACCTCCTCCAATACTAAAGCAGTTTAACTTAAAACAGTATAGAGTTAATCTATAACCAGATCCAGCTGCCCACCTTTCTTCCAGGATTAGAGGGGAAAGGAATAGAGGTGCATTGCATATCCTCTTCCTTTCTTTGTGTACTTGAAGGACAAGTTGATCAGCAATGAGGGGAGGAGGACAGGGGATGTTTTGAGAACCAGAAAAGAGTTTAGAGCTTAAAACTGAATAAAATTTTAGTAATTGAAATGGACAGGAAATTATGGGCTGTGACCAAGATATAATTAAATGATCGTCTGCCTATTGACGAAAAAATAGGTTGACATGAAACTGTTACAGAAACAGAACGGGGGAAAAGATAATCCTGTAATCATACCCCATCAAGTTGAGTTAACTGGGTAAATCCATTGCATAAATCCACTATGTTGATTATAGCAAAGTGGAAAATGAATTAAGGATGCAGGGTTGAATCATAGGTTTTGGTAATTCAGTACATTTGGTATATTAGTCCATTTCACACTGCTATAAGGATACTACCTAGACTGGGTAATTTATAAAGAAAAAAAGGCTTAGTAGACTCACAGTTCTGCATGGCTGGGGAGTGCTCAGGAAACTTACAGTCATGGTGGAAGCTGAAGGGGAAAGAAGACACATATTCTCATGGTGGCAGGAGAGAGAGAGCACACTCTCTGTCTGTTGTTATCAGACAACTGCCAGACAGTTATCAAACAACCAGATCTTGTGAGAACTCACTATCATGAGAACAGCATGGGGAAAACCACCTCCATGATCCAATCACCTCCAACCAGATCCCTCCCCGAACACATGGGGATTTCAGTTTAGATTACAATTCAAGGTGAGATTCGGGTAGGGACATAGTCAAACCATATTATTCTGCCCCTGGCCCCTCCCAAATCTCATGTCCTTTTCACATTTCAAAACCAATCATGCCTTCCCAACAGTCCCTGAAATTCTTAACTGATTTCAGCATTAACTCAAAAGTCCAAGTCCAAAGTCTTATCTGATACAAGCCAAGTCCTTTCTGCCTATGAGCCTGTAAAATCAAAAGCCAGTTAGTTACTTCCAAGATACAATGTGGATACAGGCCCAAAGCAAGTCTGAAAGCCAACAGGGTAGTCATTAAACATTAGGACTCCAAAATAACCTCTGTTGACTCCATGTTTCACACTGAAGGTATGCTCGTGCTAGAGGTGGGCTCCCAAGGCCATGGACATCTCTGCCCCTGTGGCTTTGCAGGGTACAGCCTCTGCAGCTAATTTCACAGGCTAGTGTTGAGAGTCTGTGGCTTTTACAGGAACATAGTGCGAGCTGTCAGTCAATCTTATTCTGGGGTCTGGAGGGCAGTGGTTATCTTCTCACAGCTCCACTGGACAGTGAGAACTCTGTATGGAGGTTCCAACCCCACATTTTCTTCCCACGTTGCCCTAGTAGAGGTTCTCCATGAGGGCTCTGCCCCTGCAGTAGACTTCTACCTGGACATCTAGGAATTTCCATACATCCTCTGAAATCTAGGCAGAGGCTCTCAAGCTCAACTCTTCTCTTCTGTGCACCTGCAGGCCCAACACCACATGGAAGCTGCCAATGCTTGGGGCTTGCACCCTGTGAAGCAATCACTTGAGCTGTACCTTGGCCCCTTTTAGCCATGGCTGGAGCTGGAGTGGCTGGAACATGAGATACCAAGTCCCTAGGCTGCACACAGTAACGGGGGGCCCTGGGCCCAGCCCAAGAAACCATTTTTCCTTCCTAGGCCTCTGGACCTATAATGGGAGGGGCTGCTGTGAAACACCCTGGAGATACTTTTCCCATTGTCTTGGCAATTAACATTCAGTGTCTCATTACTTATGCAAATGTATGTGGCTGACTTGAATTTCTCCCCAGAAAATGGGTTTTGCTTTTCTACCACGTGGTTAGGCTGCAAATTTCCCAAACTTTTATGCTCTACTTCCCCTTTAGACATATTTCATACCAACTCTTTGTGACTGCATATAGCTGTATACTGTTAGGAGCACTCAGAGCATATAGCTGTACACTGTTAGGAGCACCCAGACCACATCTTGAACACTTTGCTGCTTAGAAATTTCTTCTCCATTCCTATGATCCAATCACCTGCCAGGTCCTTCCCTCAACACATGGGGATTACAATTTGGATTACAATTCAAGATGAGATTTGGGTGGGGACACAGCCCAACCATATTACTTGGATTTAAATTTTGAGAATTCTACTTAATTCATTTGAGTATAAATACCTAAATTAGATGGGGTGGGGCTGTTCGTGGTGATGAGGAACAAATAACAAAATAGATGGAAAATACAATAAAATGTCTGATATGTATTAGGAACTCTATGACAGCAATTATTTTATTCTCATTTTTATGTTTTTTTCATAGCAAATCACAAAGTTTTTATCCCTCATTATCTTTGCATATATGACAATGTGCTCCTTTAATCCAAAACAAACATCAGCAAAGTTTCTTTTGTTTTTCTCATGCCTTACTTGGTGCTGAGCTACAAAAATGAGTTGAACATGTCTCTTGAAATTACACATTTAATATTGGAGTGGAGAAAAATTTTGCCAAATGAATTGTATTCATTGTGATCAAATTGGGAACTAACTTAGGGATATTTGGTAAGGTACAAATATGAGTTACTTCTAGAAAATACTTTTTAGATAATTTACCATCATAAATGGGCAGATTTAGATGGAGATTAATTTACCTCATATCTGTTCTTTCCAGTTGTATAGTAGCAAATCTACACCAAATTCTGCTACACAAATATTTATTAGGTAGTACATGCAAAAATGGTCATATAATCCACTCTATAGATTCAATTATATCTCATATATATGCCATTTTAAGTAACCAATCAGACTAAATGAAAGATTTAGAAGAGGCAAATAAAGAATTCCCTGGATGCAGAATTCTGTTAACAACTGGAAGCCTGTTAGTACAGGTCAGTTGAAGAATTCAACATCAGGCATTATCGTGGAAGGAAAATAATATGAAAGATTCTTATGCCTCCCTTTTTCCAAGGGTGGTGGGTATCTCCAAAACATTTTGATCAATCTCCTAAAATATTTTTGAGACACTTTCCTTTTTACCTAATAAGAGACCATTTCTGTAATCAATGATACTAGCAGTAATATTAATGGGAAATAAAAACAGCTACTTCTAATAACCACTCTTTGGACTTTCTGATTAAATGCTACCTCACCCCACTTAGCCATGACGTCCTGATTAGTGTATCTGACTCCCTCAAGAATGTGGCTTAAATTAAACTAAAACATATAATGCAGTATTTTCTATGTTAAAGTGTTTTTAGTTTAATTGCAGACATCATAACAGACAGTCCTCATATAAGTATGGAATAAATATTAGAAAGTTACAAATGGCTGAGCTGAATCAATTGTATACTGCAAGACTAATGCAATCCATTTTGTTATCCAAATATCACAACCAGATGATAAAACTGAGAATAGGCACTTAACCTCTCTGAAGTCATACATTTGTTAACTGAAGAGCTGTGTCAATGTACGTGTGACCTTACAAAATTTCATCATCACTCAACTTATGAACAGAGACTCTAAAATTGAGCAATTTTTGCATGTTTCTTTTTACTTTTTTACTCTAGTGCATACTGAAAGCCTTGTTTCTGTAACTGTATTTTGGATTAAGAGGCCCGTTATAATTTTAAGGAAGATTAAACAATGAGACTAAATTTAATTCAGAATTGGTTACTTTAGTTGACAGTATATATTTTAAAAATGCTTTTCAAAATTTAATGATCAGCTAGTATGTTTTCTTGATTATAAGATGTGATTGATTCATTAAGAAAAAATGTTCTAATATAAAAATTCTGTGTTCCTTTAAGCTGGAAGAGGTTTGTTTGTTTTTGGCAGAGACATTTGTTCAAATTAAGTTGCTTAAATTTGTGTAGATAATATAATTTATTCCTCTGAGATTAGTGTTT
Source organism: Pongo abelii (assembly GCF_028885655.2). Taxonomy (NCBI): domain Eukaryota; kingdom Metazoa; phylum Chordata; class Mammalia; order Primates; family Hominidae; genus Pongo; species Pongo abelii. The sequence continues at coordinate 101,084,823 of NC_071994.2, forward strand.
GCTAATATATTGTATAGACCTTTATAATGTAGAATACAAGATCATAAATTCATATATTTTAATTCATCCATGATTTAAATAAAAGATGAAGTGAAACTAAACAACATTTTAAGAGTGGAAAACTTGACCTATTAGCACAAAATTTTCTTTACACGAAATAATGAAAACCTATTATGACTTGAGATGTTAATAGAAACATACACACACACACACACACAGAATCAGGAACCACTTAATGACAGGGATATGCTCTGATAAATACATTATTACACAATTTATCATTGTGTGAATGTCTTAGAATATACTTATCTAAACCTAGACAATATAGCCTACTGCACACCTAGGCTGTATGGTGTAGCCTATTGCTCCTAGGCTAGCTACAACTCTGTACAGCACATTACTGAATACTGTAGGTAATTAGAACAAAATGGTAAGTATTTGTGTATCTAAACATATATAAACATAGAAAAGATACAGTAACAATGTAGTATAAATGATAAAAAATGGCACTCCTTTATGGGGCACATACCACAAATGGAACTTGTGAGACTGGGAGTTGCTCTGAGTGATCAATGAGTGAGTGGTGCATGATGTGAAGGCCCAGGACATTACTGTCCATTACTGTAGACATTATAAACAGCATACACCTGAGCTACACTAAACTGAGAAAATATATTGTCTTCACCAATAAAGTAACCTTAGATTAATGTAAAATTTTACTTTATAAACTTTTTAAAAACTTTCTGTAATAACACTTAGCTAAAAAACAAACACATCATACAACTTTACAAAAATGTTTTCTTTCTTTGTATCCTTATTCTATAAGCGCTCTTCTAATTATGTTTTTTCTTTTTTAACTTTATAAATTCTAAAAACTAAGTCATAAATACATATATTAGCCCAGCCTTACACAGAGTCAAGATCATGGATATAATTGTCCTCCACCTCCACATCTTGTTCCACTGGAAGCTCTTTAGGACAATAACATGCGTGGAGCTGCCATCCCCTATGATAATGCCTTCTTCTAGAAAACTGCCTGATTTTGTTTTACAGCCAACTTTACATATATATGTATGTGTGTGTACACATATATAAAATTTTATGTAAATATAACTTTATTTATAATTTAATTATATATACACACAAATTTTTCAGCTCCATTATAATCTTATGAGACAACTGCTGTATATGCACTCCATTGTTTACTAAAATGTTATGTGGCAGAATAGTCTGTTTATTTATATATATTAATATATTTATATATATATATGAAGTTATGTAAGTAGAAAGAATGCACACTAAAATGCTGATAAAAAGTATAGTAAAGTAAATTGGTAAATGTATAAGCCAGTAACATAGTCATTTATTGTAATTATTAAGTATTATGTATTATATATAATTATATATGCTATACTGTACTTTTACACCCCTAGAAGCACAATTTGTTTATACCAGCATCACAACAAATGTATGAGCAGCTACATCTTCACTAAGCAATAGAAAATTTTCAGCTTCATATAATCTTATGGGACTCCTGCTGTATATGCCCTCTATTGTTAACTGAAATGTCATGTGGAACATGACTGTGTGTGTGTATATGCTGTGTGTGTGTGAATGTACATGTATATATATGTATATGACTGTATATATAGAAATATAAACTTGTAGAATCACTTTTTAAACTTGCCTTAAATTTAATTTCATCTTGAAAAATTATAAATGACTTAGACATCAATATTATTCAGACTTTTAAACCAGGTAGAGATATTTTAGATCTGATATCACTAACCCATTAATAATCACTTCCTGCACCTTAGCAATTTCTTTTCTCTTGGGTTCTAAAACAAACACTTTATGCATTTTATCTGCATCTTTTTGATTTCTACAGTCTTCAGTTAGACCATCTACAATCTATGGGAATAAACCAAACTTCTTTAGCTACATACAGTTTAGATTATTTGGATAGTGTTACAAGAAAAAGTAAACAAATTAAATTTAATAGAGTTTAAATTAGCAAAGAATGATGATATGGTTTGGCTGTGTTCCCAACCAAATCTCATCTTGAATTGTAGCTCTCACAATTCCCACATGTCATGGGAGGATCCTGGTGGTAAGTCATTGAATTATGGGATCGGGTCTTCCCTGTGCCGTTCTTATGATAGTGAATGAGTCTCACGAGATCTGATGATTTTTAAAAATGGAAGTTTCCCTGCACAAGCTCTCTTCTGTTGTCTGCTGCCATGTGAGATGTGCTTTTCACCTTCCACCATGATTGTGAGGCCTCCCCAGCCACATGGAACTGTAAGTGCAATAACCCTCTTTCTTTTATAAATTGCCCAGTCTAAGGTAGGTCTTTATCAGCAGTGTGAAAACAAACTAATACAGTAAATTGGTACCAGTAGATTGGGGCGCTGCTGATAAGATACCTGAAAATGTGAAAGCAGCTTTGGAGCTGGGTAACAGTCAGAGGTTGGAACAGTTTGGAGGGCTCAGAAGAATACAGGAAAATATGGGAAAGTTTGGAACTTCTAGAGACTTGTTGAATGGCTTTACCCAAAATGCTGATAGTGGTATCGACAATAAAGTCCAGGCTGAGGTGGTCTCAGATGAAATCAAGAACGTGTTAGGAACTGGAGCAAAAGTGACACTTGTTATGTTTTAGCAAAGAGACTGGCAGCATTTTGCCCTTGCCCTAGAGATTTGTGAAACTTTGAACTTGAGGGAGATGATTTAGGGTATCAAGCGGAAGAAATTTCTAAGCAACAAAGAATCCAAGAGGTGAATTGGGTGCTGTTAAAGGCATTCAGTTTTATAAGGGAAGCAGAGCATAAAAGTTTGGAAAATTTGCAACCTGACAATGCCATATAAAAGAAAATCCCATTTTCTGGGGAGAAATTCAAGCTAGCTGCAGAAATTAGCATAAGTAATGAGGAGCTGAATGTTAATCCCCAAGTCAATGGGGAAATGTCTCCAGGGCATGTCAGAGGTCTTCACAGCAGCCCATCCCATCACATGCCCAGAGTCCTAGGAGGAAAAAGTGTTTTTTGGGGGCTGGGCCCAGGGTCCCTGTGCTATGTGCAGCCTGGGGACTTGGTGTCTTGTGTCCCAGCCACTCCAGCCATGGCTGAAAGGAGCCAACATAGAGCTCAGGCCATGGCTTCAGTGGGTGCAAGCCTCAAGTATTGGCAGCTTCCACATAGTGTTGAGTCTGCTAGTGCACAGAAGTCAAGAACTGGGGTTTGGGTACCTCCACCTAGATTTCAAAGGATGTATGGAAACACCTGGATGTCCAGACAGAAGTTTGCTGCAGGAGCAGGGCTCTCATGGAGAACCTCTGTTAGGGCAGTACAGAAGGGAAATGTGGAGTTGGAGCCCCCACAAAGAGTCCCTACTGGGGCACTGTCTAGTGCAGCTGTGAGAAAAGAGCCTCTGTCCTCCAGACCCTGCAAGGGTAGATCCACTGACAGCTTGCATCATGTGCCTGGAAAAGCCACTGACACTCAATGCCTGCTTGTGAAAGCAGCCAGGAGGGAGGCTGTGCCCTGCAAAGCCACAGGGGCGGAGCTGCCCAAGACCATGGAAACCCACCTCTTGCATCAGCATGACCTGCATGTGAGACATAGAGTCAAAGGAGATCATTTTGGAGCTTTAAGATTTCACTGTCCTGCTGGATTTCAGACTTGCATGGGGCTTGTAGTTCGTTTGTTTTGGCCAATTTTTTTTTTTTTTTTTTTTTTTTTACATTTGGATTGGGTGTATTTACCCAATGATTATATCCCCATTGTATCTAGGAAGTAACTAACTTGCCTTTGATTTTACAGGTTCATAGGTGGAAGGGACTTGCCTTGTCTCAGATGAGACTTTGGACTGTGGACTTGTGGGTTAATGCTGAAATTAGTTAAGACTTTGGGGGACTGTTGGGAAGGCATGATTGGTTTTGAAATGTGAGGACATGAGATTTGGAAGGGGCCACGGCTGGAATGATATGGTTTGGCTGTGTCCCCACCCAAATCTCATCTTGAATAGTAACTCCCACAATTCCCACATATTTGGGAGGAACCCAGTGGGAGGTGATTGAATTATGGGAGCAGGTCTTTCCTGTGCTGTTCTTGTGATAGTGAATCAGTCTCATGTGATCTGATGGTTTAAAAATGGGAGTTTCCCTGCACAAGCTCTCTCCTCTTGTCTGCTGCCATGTGAAATGTGCCTTTCATCTTCCATCATGAATGTGATGCCTCCCCAGCCTGTGGAACTGTAAGCCCAATAAATCTCTTTCTTTTGTAAATTGCCTAGTCTCAGGTATGTCTTTATCGGCAGCATGAAAATGAACTAATACTATGATTTGTGAATCAGGCAGCCCTGGAAACCACCATAGGTATAGAGTGACTCTGAGGCTGCCACATGGTTGGATAACATTTATAGACAGAAGGAAAGTGACATAGAAAAAGGAAAAGTGGGATATAGAAATAATTGGATTGGTTATAGCTCAGCATCTGTCTTATTTGAAACATGGTTTAAACAGTTGACTTCCTATGATTGGATAAAACTCTGGGATTGGTGTAAGAGTATGTTATAGTCTGTTTATGTATCTATTTAGGTTATATCTTGTTACATATGGAGAAATCTTTAGGCAGAACTTAAAATATGTAAGGAGGCAATGTTAGGCTAAATTAAAATTTAACAATTTTTCCCTTTTGGTCGACCTCTCAATTTTGAAAGATTAACTAGAACTTTAGGCATTGATGTCACTCTGTCACCATCATACTGGACATATTTGGTCTCAACTCTCACCAGGAAACAACAAAACAGTCGATTTTGTTACGTGGAAACAAGGGAACAGAGCAACAACAAAAACTGATTGGTTATTTCAGGTTACTTTGTTCTGAGGGTTAGCACGGAGGTGACTTCCTTATTATGTTGGAACCTTGTATTATTACACAGAATAAAAAAAAACTAGTATGTTTTAGGATTTGTCTTTTGTTTTGAAGTTTCAGCTTGATTACATCAAAATTCATAAGTGTTTCCATTTTAGTTTGGTTTGGTCTGTTGGAGCCTAGTGCAAGAAATCAGTCAAGACCAATGGTCTCTTGTAATTTTATTTGACAATAGACAGTGATTGCCTTCAAAATATTTTGAGGTAGATTGCTATTCTACCATATTAAGAAGACTGAAATAAAAGCAAGTCTCAGAAGAAATTTTGCCTCAATATGTAGCACTTTATTGAACAAACATCTATTTGTCCTCTATTTTTTGGGATCATAGACCACCACCTATCAGAAAGGTGTACTTAAGTCAGAAAGGAGAACATTTACAAGACAAATTCAATCAATTATATTTATATTGTGAAACAGGAAACAAGAAAACCTCTTAAATAAGTAGCTAGACCAGGAACATTTAAGTATCAAGCCTTCAGAGCTCACTCCCACAAGTAACTGTAGAGGTTTCATAAGGATTTTTACAATTGTTAAATTTATGTAACACTGAGAGTGTTACTGGAACAAAGAATACTTCTTGGATCTCATGTGAGAAAGAATTTAAGGCAAAAACTATAGAGTAAAGTGAAAGCAAGTTTATTAAGAAAGTAAAGGAATAAAGACTGGCTGCTCCATAGGCAGAGCAGTCCAAAGGGCTTCTGGTTTGCAATTTTAATGGTTATTTTTTGATTATATGCTGAACAAGGTATAGATTATTCATGAGTTTTTCCAGTAAAGGAGTGGGCAATTCCCTGAACTGAGGGCTCCTTCCCTTTTTAGACCATATAGGACAACTTCCTGATATTGCCGTGGCATTTATAAACTGTCACGGCATTGGTGGGAGAGTTTTTTTTAGCGTGCTAATGAATTAGTATTAACATATAATGATCAGTGAGAATGACTAGAGGTCACTTTCTTCGACATCTTGGTTTTGGTCAGATTCTTTACTGCAACCTGTTTTATCAGCAACGTCTTCTTGACCTGTATCTTATTCCGACCTCGTATCTCATCCCGTGACTTAGAATGCCTAACCTCCTACAAATGCAACTCAGTAGGTCTCAGCCTCATTTTACCCAGCCCCTATTCAAGATGGAGTCACTCTGGTTCAAATGCCTCTAACAAGAGCATCACAAATATATTTTTACGATCTACATTTATAAATTACATTAACTTCACAAACAGCTTCTTTCTAACACTTATGTTGATTAACAGGCTACTCTATTTTACTAATAAAATTTTTCTTCATATTCTAAAGTGTAAATATTAATTGAGATAGAGATAACAGACAGCTTGTAGCAACCTTTTTTTAAGTATGTATTTTATTATTCTAATACTAGGTGACCACTTCTGAACATTTTTTTTTTTAGAGAGGGTCTCACTGTTTTCCAGGCTGATCCTGAACTCCTGGGCTCAAGCAAAACTCCCATCTCAGCTTCCTGAGTAGCTGGGACTACAGGCTCTTTCTTCTTTAGTAACAGCTTCATCAAGATACATTCATATTATATACAATTTGCCCATTTAAAGTGTATCATGCAGTGGTTTTCAGTATATTCATGACTTTGTGCCATGATTACCACAATGTATTTTAAAATATTTTCATAACTTTAAAAAGTAATTCTATACCCATTAGCAGTTACTCCTCATTTCCTTCCACACTTTCCCATCATTGTTTAGCTTCAGGCAACCACTTATCTTCTTTGTGATTCTAATGATTTCCCTATTTTGGTCATTTCATATGAATAGAATAATACAACATGTGCTCTTTTGTGAGTGGCGTATTTCACTTATAATAATGTTGTCAAGGTTCATCCATGTTGGAGTACGTATGGATACTCCATTTTTTTATTGCTAAATAATATTTTATTGTAGAAATAAGCCACTTTCTATTTATCCATTCATTATTTGATGGACATTTGATGGTCATTTACACTTTTGGCTATTATGGCTATGAATATTTGTGTACAAGCTTCGTGTGGAAGTAATGTTTTGTTTCTTTTGAGTATGTGCCTAGAAGTGGAATTGCTGGGCCACAGGGTATTGTATGTTTAACATTTAGAGGAACTGCAAGACTATTGCCCAAAGTAGATGCACCATTTTACATTCCCACAAGCGGTGTATAAGGGCTGTAATTTCTCTACATCCTCACAACACTCTTTATTTTGTCTTTGGAATATAGTCATTCAACTGGTCATGAAGTGATAGGATATGGTGGTTTAGATTTACATTTCCTTGGTAAATAATAATGTTAAGCATTTCCTGTGCTTGTTGACCATTTTCATATCTTCTTTTGAGAAATGACTGTTCAGATAGCATGCTTATTTTTTCATTTTATTTGTTATTATTTAATTCGAAGAATCCTTTATATATTCGAGATAAAAGTTCCCTAACAGAAATGATTTTCAAATATTTTCTCCCAATTAGTGGGTTGTCTTTTTACTTTCTTAATGGTGTTCTTTGAAGAACAAAAACATTTTAATTTTGAGGGAGAATTTATATTTTTGTTGTAACTATTACTTATGTTTTAAAATCGTTCTGAGTAATCATTGCCTAATTCATGTTCAAGAAGATATATGTGTATGTTTTTTTCTAAGATTTTTATAGTTTTTGGTCTTATTTTTTGACTTTTGATCTAATTTAAGTTAATTTTATATATGGTGTGGAGTAGGGATTGGAGTCATTGTTTTGCATGTGTATATCTAGACCTGGCACCATTTGTTAAACACAATTCATTCCGACATTGAATTGTCTTGAAAGTTTTGCCAAAAATCATTCGAGCAAAATTTGAGGGTTTATTTATGGACTCTCAGCTGTGTTCCATTGATCTATTTGTCTACTCTTGTGTTAGTATTTTACTTTAGTTTTGTAGTCAGTTTTGAAATAGAAAATGTGTTTTCTCCCAAATTTGTTCTTCTATATCAAGAATATTTAAGCAATACTGAGTTCTTGAGAATTTACAATACATTTTAGGATTATTTTTGAAACGACCTCATTGTCTGGCATAACACCCAAGGTTTGTTGTCCCATTGCCAAGGAAAACAAAGATGTGGACACACAAACTATCAGGTTGACAGCAGAAGTTTAGTGTGTGAAAAAAAGAGAATAGCTCTCTGCTGCAGAGAGGGGTCCAAGAAAAATGGGTTGCCAGTCCATGGCAAAATGCAGGAGATTTTATAGATGAGCTGCTGAGGAGATGGTGTCTTATTTACATAGGGCATAAAAGACTGGTTGGAACAGGTGTGCCATTTGCATAGGGCATGAAAAACTGGTTAGGACTAGGTGTCCAGTTTGCATAGGGCATGAATTCCTGGCTGCCTCCATTGTAATCTTTTACAATGCAAGTGGGTTCTCTGCCTGAGCTGTATCATGCTGCCCATTCCTTACTGTACACATGGTAACAAAAAAAAAAAGGGATGATGCAGCCTTCATGTTGGACATGCCTGGCCCCCAGGTAGCCCTTTTCTATTGGCACACCTGCTGGCATTCCCTTGTGAAAACCTCCAGTTTGCTTATCTATGTTTGCAGCTCGATTTTTCAGGCTGCTTCTTGTTAGAAAAGACATGTTTTGTGGGGGCTGCTTTTTTTTTTCAGAAGGGAAGCTCTGCTGAGTACTCTGTTGCCCTCACTATCTGCCTAAATAATTTATTTCTAGCTCCTGTATTATTTTGTAAATGTAAATTTCCAAATTTCTCCAGCTAGAATTTTGAGACAGATTGTATTTAATCTGCAGACTAATTTGGGATTATTGTTATTTTAACAACATTAAGACTTCTGATCCATTTACATGGAATTCTTTCCATATTTTTAGAAAAAGAAATCTTTAATTTCTTTTCATAATGTTTTACACATTTTAGTGTACAAGTCTTGCATTTATTTTGTAAATTTATATCTCTATATATTCTTTTCGCTTCTTTTCAAAATTGAATTTTTTTACTTTTTTTATTATTTCTTGGAAGTATATAAAAATGCAATTGACTTCTATGTATTGATCTTGGATCTTAACTTTGCTAAACTTGTTTATTAGGTGTAATAGTTGTTAGTGGATTCCTTGGGATTTCATATGTAAACCATAATGCAATTAACAAATAAAGATAGTTGTACTTTTCCCTTCCAATTTTGGTCTCCACTCTTTGTTGTTGTTGTTACCTAGTTTATCTGACTGAAAATTCAAATCCAACGTTTAATAAGAGTGGAGAGTATGGCCATCTTCATCTTATCCCTGATCATTCTGGTAAAAATTCAGTCTTTCACAGGTAAGTACGATGTCAGCTATCAAATTTTTATACATGCTTTTAATCAGTTTGATAAAGTTTCTTTTTTCATCTCTACTGCTGCTTTTAATATGAAGGGTTCATGAATTTTGTCAAATGCTTTGTCTTCCTATATTGGAAATGAGGAAATGATCTTGTGTTTTTTAAAATTCTATTGGTTGCTGTATTACTTAGAATTTTCCAGAGAAACACAAGCAACAAGATATTGCTTTATTGTATTTTCTGTACAGTATTGGCTCACATGATTATGGTGACTGAGAAGTCCCATGATCTACTGTCTGCAAGCTGGAGATGCAGAAAGGCCAGTAGCGTGGTTCAAAGTCTTGAGAGTCAGAGAACCAATGGTACAGATTTCAGTCCAAGTATGAAAGCCTGAAAACTAGGGGCAGCAAGGGCAAGAGAAGATCATTGTTCTAGCTCAAGTTTTCGGGCAGAATGAGAGAAAACAAATCCTCCCTTCCTCCACCTTTTTGTTCTATTCAGGCTCTCAATGGATTAGATGATGCCCACCCACAAAGGAGATGGCAAATCCACATATTTAGTCTACCAATTTAAATACTAATATCTCCCAGAAGCACCCTCTCAGACATGCTAGTGGTGGCAGAGATTTGAGTTACCCCGAGTTACTGGTGATGGATCCATACAGGTCTGCAGCAACTTCAGTTTTGCCTCTTCAGAAGAAATGATTATACCGAGGGGTATACAGCAGAAAAAGAGACCAAGGCAAGTTCCAAAGCAGGAGAGAAAGTTTATTTTAAATGGCTTTTGAACAGGAAAGAAAGGAAAATTTGCTTGCAAGAGACCCAAGTGGACAAAAATGGGCATTTAACCTTGATCCTAGGACTTTATAGGCTTGCCCCTTTTCCAGGATTCTTCTTTTCAGGTGTGCTTCCTGCATGCTAAGTGCTCTCCTTACGCTTTGGAGTTGAGCACATTCAGTGTATTTTAGGAAGTTATATGCATGCCCATCAGAAGTTTTCTTTCCTTTTCTGGGTTAGTGTGTCCCTAGAATATCTTCACCATTTTGTCTGTTAACATACATGCTCCCTGGGGCCTACCTTCAATTAACATTTGATGTTAACAGATGTAATCCATCAGGAAATGGCCTCTCCCAGGCTACTGAATTCTCATTTTAAAAGAGGAAATGCAATCATTGCTAAACTGTCACCCAACATTCCTAGTGAGTGGGGGAGAGCCCTCTTCTACCCCTCTCATTGACTATCTAACTAACTGTAAGAGACACATCCAGAAATAAGGTTTGACCAGATATCCGGGCAATCCATGATTCAGTGAAGTTGACATAAAATTAACTATCAAAATTGGGTTTTGGATATTATACCTACCTCACATTCCTTCTCAAGCCAGAAACCTGGAAGTCATCTTGAAATTCTTCTTACTGCTCTTAACTATCACATTGTATTTTTACCATACAGTCACTGACATACAGTTTATATCAGTAACATATTTTCTTCATCTCCACAGCCTCTGCTTGGGCCTAGTAAATTTCCTGTAATTTCCTACTGGGGGAACCAGCCCCCAATATTTCAATGTCGGTCCTTTCTATTTTCCCTAAGTGTCAGCTGGTCTGAGAAATAAAGAGAAGGAGTACAAAGAGAGAAATTTTACAGCTGGGCCTCCGAGGGTGACATCACATATTGGTAGGAGCATGATGGCAACCTCGAGCTGCAAAACCAGCAAGTTTTTATTAGGGATTTCAAAAGGGGAGGGGGTGTACAAATAGGGAGTAGGTCACAGAGATCACATGCTTCAAAGGGCAATAAAAGATCACAAGGCAAAGAGCAGAGCAAGATCACAAGGCAAGGGTGAAATTAGAATTACTGATAAGGGTCCATGTCCTGCTGGGCACGCATTGTCTTGATAAACATCTTAACAGGAAACAGAGTTCAAGAGCAGACAACAGATCTGACTAGAATTTACCAGGCTGTAATTTCCAAATCCTAGTAAGCCTGAGGGTGCTGCAGGAGATCAGGGCATATTTCAGCCCTTTTCTCAACCACCTAAGACAGACACTCCCAGAGCGACCATCTATAGACCTACCCCTGGGAATGCATTCCTTTCCCAGGGTATTAATATTCCTTGCTGGGAAAAGAATTCAGCGATATTCTCTTACTCTCATGTCTGTCTATAGGCTCTCCGCAAGAAGAAAAATATGGATGTATTCTGTCTGACCCCGCAAGCAGTCAGACTTTAGGATTATCTTCCCTCGTTCCCTGAAAATCGCTGTTATGCTGTTCTTTTTCAGGGTGCCCTGATTTCATATTGTTCAAACACCCATGTTTTACAATCAGATTTCATATTGTTCAAACACACATTTCACAATTTGTACAGTTAACACAATCATCATAGGGTCCTGAGGCGACATATATCCTCAGCTTACGAAGATGACAGGAGTAAGAGATTAAAGTAAGACCGGTGTAAGAAATTATAAAAGTATTAATTTTGGGAACTAATAAATGTCCATGAAATCTTCATAATTTATGTTCAGAGATTGTAGTAAAGACAGGCATAAGAAATTATAGAAGTATTATTTTTGGAAACTAATAAATGTCCATGAAATCTTCACAATTTATGTTTTTCTGCCGTGGCTTCAGCTGGTCCCTCCACTTGGGGTCCCTGACTTCCGGCAACAATTTCCGGCCTGAATAACTATGAAAGCCTATTAAGTCGTCTTTTTATTGTTGTTTCATTCCAATATATTTTCCACAATGATATTCAAGTAATCATTTTGAATCACAAATGAGGTCATGTTACTCTCATACTTGAAATATCCCAAAGACTTTCCATTTTGTTACTGTTATGGTTGTTGTGCAGGGTTTTGTTTTGTTTTTACTAAAAAAAAAAAATGACCTCCTTAGAAGGTCTTTAATCAGTTTTGCCACACATTTGACTCTCTAACCCCCATAACTTTGTGATTAATTCACATTTGTTTGAAATGTTGATAAGCTATAATGCCCTACCTCCAACTACAATAGTCAAAATGGAGCTATTTTCTTTCTGCCATACCTGGTTACTAGGGCTCATTCATGAGAAGTAGATTCTATTTAATGAACTGTCACACCTGAGATTACATTTGAAACAAGTGACAGGGAGATAAATGATTGATTTGGGTGCTCTGGGACAGTGCTAGCACTATGTAGAAGTAGTAGTGTTTTCTACCTGTCCTGGAACAGTAAAAACAGCATACTGAAGAGAACTTTTCTGCTAAAAAGTAAAAGGTTATCGTTCGTTCATTTTAACAAAAAATAACAGCCTTGTTTTTGGACTATTTTCAAAGTCTGATTCTTCAATTGGTCCTTGATTCTGTGAACATTTAATTTTCCTCTAATAATCAGATAGCAACATGTATTCTGTTGTTCGTAACCCAGAATACAGGCAGATACATGGATCCATTTCAATACCTAGCTGCTACATATCTTACTAAGACTGTTTTTACACTCTCCTTTCTACTGCATGCATATATCTCAGCTACAGTGAGATACGTTGTATTTATTATTTATTATCATTTCTTCTCATCCCTCTACGTCTTTACATTTTCTGTGAAACTATGGATTTATATATTCCACTATTTTCCCTGATAATGTTTATTGACCTTTGGCTCTCGTCTCACTCAGTTATCTCTCATCCAACATATACTTGCTGAGCCCCAACAGTTGCTTGCATCTAAACAAACAATTTCTTGTTTCCTGGAGTCATATAATCTGAATGTGAAACAAATAATGAAACCGTCAGATTACCAAAGCACTATTAATATTACAGATTATGAATGAAAGAAAAGGATGATGAGTGAGAAGAAAGGGCAAAATAAAATAATATAGGAGAGTCTTTAGGGTATTGGTTCCAGATTCAGGTTCCTACCCACAAAGTCTGTGTTAGGTCCCCTTCTCTGTTCTATCTTATCAGCATTCTGAGCAGCCTCTATCATAGAACTTAAAAAAAATGTAAGCCACGTTGTCTGTTTTTTTTTTTTTTAATCTTTCTTGCTCACCAAACTATTTATTTGTTCGGAACAAGGACTAATTATTATTTACCTTTATTTTGTCAAATAAAAATGTTCTTATATGAGCTATCATAGAAATATATATTAGGGCATATCCACATTTCACATTTATTACATCTTCCTTCTTTTTTCCTTCTGTCTTTTTGCAGATTGAGATTCAGAGAAATGGAAAGCCTAAGCAGTTTTTGCATTTCTCCACCAATACTAACAGCTTTTCTTTCTACACATTATGGGGTGATTTTATGTGTTGGAAAATGTCCTCAGGTCAATCTTTATGTAAATGCATGTAAGCTTTGGGAATGGATAACCTCAGGCTCCTCTGGCCAGAGCTGGCTTCATGGGTATATGACCTGAAGATTTGCACAAATTATATGAACAGAAGGCAGGGAAATACTGGGTAGAGGAGGGTGGTTCCCCAGCAAAGGCCCTGCTCACAAGCCTGAGCCTATGGCCCTAAATGAGAACTTCACATCCCTATTTTCCTGGATGAATGTTGCTTTTCCAAAACCACCCTGGCCCACCATACCCATCTTGTACCCATAAAAGCCCCAAACTCCATTGGCAGAGGAGCAAAGCAGCACAGCAGAGAAGGAGAGAAGAGAAGAAGCATCTGAATGTCAAGGAGGCGGCAGCTGAATGGTTGGGGAGGAGTTTGGACGGGGATGGCCAAACTTTAGGGGAAGATTATCTTCCACTCCATCCCCTTTCCAGTTCCCCTTCCTCTGAGAGCCACCTCCATCATTCAATTAAATCTCCGCTTTCACCATCTGTGAAAAGGAGAGTGTAAAAACAATCTTAATAAGATGTGTAGCAGCTAGGTATTGAAATGGATCCATGTATCTGCTTTCAAGTCCATGTGACTTGTTTCTTCCTGGATGCCAGACAAGGACCTGGGTACCAAGAGGGCAGGGTGTAAAAGGCTGTCACCCTGACTCTCCACTGAGGTGATGAACACTTAGCTGTCAGTGGATGGTAACTGCTAAAAGAACATTAATTGTGACACACCCCTAGACGCTGTCCTAGGGCCAGAGCCCAAAAGTGTTCACCTGGCCCTAGCACCCACTTACCTGTGTGCTCCGCCTCCCACAAGGGGTTTGAGCATGGCAGCCGAGTAAGCGAGCCACACCCCTGTCACTAGTCTCACCAAGGGTTCCAGGGAACTTTCTTTTCTCACAAGGTCCTGCCCTTATGTAGGTCCCATACTTAGTTTAATACTCTGATATTATTATCTTGAAATTCTTAATTTTTGACCAGAGGGCCACATTATTATGTTACACTGTGGTCCCCAAATTATATAACCAGTACTAGTTGATTTACATGGTTTGCAACCATTCATTTCTTTCTCTTGCATTCTATCTTAAATGATTCTGCATTTTGCCCCATCACATGATAGAATGATGTGAAATTTAGTGTTTCAGTCTGCTCATTCTAACTTCCCAGTTCCTTGTAACATTTGGTCACACTATTCATTTTTATTTTGAGTCCCAACAGTATCCATGGAAGACCCTCTTAAACCCCTTACATTTTTCAATCTGAAATCTGAAGTGATTTTCTGTATAAGGTCTCTAAATTTTTCAGTGTTGTGCATAACACACATATTACTCTATATTTACCTCTTTAACAAAATACAATGATTTTTGCATTTTTATATTATTATTTATGTGCAAGTATCATCACCATTAATTTGAATAGAAAGTTTTTGCAGATAAGAACTGTGTCATACTTAATTTTTATATTCCCCAAAGCAGTTGTCCTAGAGCTTTGTATAATACAAAATAAAATGTTAATAAATACCTCAATAAAAATCTGTGACATGATTGAATGAAAAAATACCCAGTCATAAAATAACACTGTGGGATGTAACATACACATTGAACTTGATAATTTTATAGTACACAAAAAAAGGTAGTTGTTAAAGAACATTTCAATGATAATTCCTTATGATAACTAAAAGTATTTACCAAAATACCAGTATTTACTTAAACATGTTGGCCAATAAAGGTATTTCCCTCATTTTATGTAAAAATCTTCAGTAATAATGCATAGATACATATCTAAGTCTTTATATCTACCTTTTTCCAAACCTATGCTTTAAGTTGCATCACAATTTTATACTTAACTATTTTGAAGGAAAATTTTCTTTATTCTTTTTTTATGAAAATAAAATTTAATGAGTGCCTATTATGTTCCAGAAGTACAAAGAAGAATCTGATTGATAATTAAGGATGTCATAGACTAAGATCTGTGACATAAATTTAAAAGAAACAAGGGTTAAAAGGACTGTGAATTATATGGAGAAAATGCATCACTACACACTTAATATCACAAAGAAGGACACAATCGGTTTTGAAAAGAGGAAATGGTGAAGATATTGTAAAGGGGTTTATGGATGAGTCCTGAAAGATCAAGTAATTCTATACTGAGTGTTTACTCTTTCCTTTGTGTTTTGCCACGGACTTTCTATGTTGTATCTCATCAGAATCTTTCAACAACACAGAAAGTAAGTTTATTACTACTCTTTGGATTTTAGTTGTAGAAATGGAATCTTATACAGTTTAAATAACCTGCCCAATATCATTTAACTGGCTGGTGGCAAAACTAATATCCAACTAAGTTGGACTGTCTCTGAAGTCCAAACTGTTAAACATTACATGAAACCCTGCCTCACTGCCTTCCAAGGGGAAATTTTTTTGTTAGGTTTATTGTTGTTTTGCTTTATTGCTTTTTTTTTGTCTCAGATGAAAAGGGAGCAGAATATTCCAGACAGTAAAAAAAAAAAAAGTATGAAAACACACTCAAAGAGGTATGAAAATAATATCTAGATTGTGTACATTTGGGGAAAGATGTGAGCAAGGAAGCATGCATATGTCTAAATACTTTCAGCTTATTATTATTTAATTTTGAGATGGAGTCTTGCTCTGTCACCAGGCTGGAATGCAGTGGCCCACTCTCGGCTCACTGCAACCTCCGCCTCCCGGGTTCAAGTGATTCTCCTGCCTCAGCCTCCCGAGTAGCTGGGAGTACAGGTGCCTGCCACCACGCCCGGCTAATTTTTGTAATTTTAGTAGAGACGGGGTTTCACCATGTTGGCCAGGATGGTCTCAATCTCTTGACCTTGTGATTCACATGCCTCAGTGTCCCAAAGTGCTGGGATTACAGATGTAAGCCATCATGCCCGGCCTTTCAGCTTATTTTTATGACAACTTAGCATACATAAAATTCGATATTAGCAAGTAGTAACAACTTAATAAGATAACAAAATTATTATGTAATAAAAATAATAGAAGCTTTTAGTTAATATGTAAGCCCTCACAATAGGTGGGGTGCTGAAATTTTTAGATATATTAATTTATTTAATCCTCACAAACCTGCATGGAATAAGGTATGTTAACTAATTTACAAAAAAGAAAACTGAGGCACAGAGAAAGTTATAGAGCTATTAAGTAGTAGAGTCAGTATTTGAAACTAAGTAGTATGATTCTACAACTGACCTTCTGAACCTTTAAATTACCTTGTTTCTCAAATGAATATGTCATCATTATTATTAATACATCTAAAAATTATACATATTTTAAGAAATTATTTCCTCTTCTTGTTGATCATCTTTCTTAGATATAAATGCATGTCAGAGTTCTTTTAAAAAGTGAGCTTAATTAGAATAATATATAGTTGAAACAATTGTGCTGAGAATATACTCAAGACATGACAAAGCCTTTTTTATACAGGCTTTAGTGCAGGGCATTGGTAAGGTAATGGGTCTTTGAAGATAAAGATAATTTAATGTCATGATGCCAGAGGTAAGATGGTCTTAAATAATTGACACTAGCTCAATGATCAGCAGCATTAATAACTAAATAGTGCAGGTTTTCTCCTAAAGATACAGATGATAAAGGTACACAAAGATAAAAATATGTTTGCTTTTTATTGAGTTAATACTAATCTACATAAATATAAATGCTTCATACATCTGTGCAAAAGAAAGACAAAGGTAAATGGGAATTACTTTGTTGACAAGCTATTGGCTGGGCGTGGTGGCTCACGCCTCTAATCCCAGCATTTTGGGAGACCAAGGCAGGCGGATCAGGAGGTCAGGAGATTGACACCATCCTGGCTAACATGGTGAAACACCGTCTCTACTTAAAATCCAAAAAAAGTAGCCGGACGCGGTGGCAAGCGCCTGTAATCCCAGCTACTCGGGAGGCTGAGGCAGGAGAATGGCATGAACCTGGGAGGCAGGGCTTGCAGTGAGCCAAGATCGTTCCACTGCACTCCAGCCTGGGCAACAGAGCGAGACAAAAAAAAAAAAAAAAAAAAAAAAAAAAAAGGAAAGAAAAGAAAAGCTATTAAAGCTAAATAAAAGAAAAGCTATTATGTATAATGGACAGAATATATACAACAATTTCAACCATTTCATCAACAACGTTTTGTGGATTCAGGAAGTATAGTTCTGTGTGTGTGTGTGTGTGTGTGTGTGTGTACGCACATGTGTGTGCGGGCATGTGCCAGCATTTGTTTCTGCATGCATTATGCCCTGTCCTTGTTGCGTTTTAATATAGTTAAATAAGTCCCTTTTTCCTAAGATAAACAATCTTTGCCATAAAGGAAACACATTCACATAATTAATTCTTTAAGTTTATAATTGAATATCCATTATATGTGAACCAGTAGTGCTTTCCAAAATAAAATATCTGCGCATCTAAGTAAAAATCTCAATGCATTAAACATATATTCCATGTTTGGTTTCAAAAGTGCTCTTCTTCACCCCTACCTGTCTGAGCAAAACTCATGAAGACCAAATTTCTTTCAACATCTTAAGTATTTATGAACTCCATTTAATTGCAGTCATGTTCAAGTTTCTTCTTGTGAAAGACAGGAAAAGAAGAGATTCCATTGCCTCTTTTAGAACACCATGCCTTTTTTCTTTTTAAGATTTAATATTTCAGACATCATTATCTCCCTATTTTAAAGTAGATGTACTTCTACAACTTTAGATCAGATTGTTAGATGTACACATTACCTTCTTCTGCAAGCCTTAATCAATATTTATATTCAAAAGAAAAAAGAATCAACTGTATATTTTATTGTAAGACCAATATGTTTCAAAGTAATAATAAGCACTTAATGCTGTGAATTAAAGGTTTTTCTACAAAATTTATTGCAACATTTTTAATGAAAGGAAAACAGACTAATGATTCTACCAAGAAAACAAATGTGCAGTGCACATTAAGTGAACTTTACTTAATGATAGATATATCTATGTTTTAATTTCTTAAACTTCCAAATGTGTATTTGCTTATAGGACAGTATTTTTCTCATGTCATCATCAAAGATGAGTTCTTCTTAATTGTGTTCATGTCATACTTCCAATTTATTTATTTTTTAAAATTCCAATTTTTATTTTAAGTTCAGGCATACATGTGCAAGATGTGCAGGTTTGTTACATAGGAAAACATGTTCCATGGTGGTTTGCTACACAGATCATCCCATCACCTAGATATTAAGCCCAGCATCCATTAGAGATTGTTTTAGACTCTAGACAAACTTACAAATTCTTTCTCTAATTTATATTTTATTTCATCATAAAAATCTACTATCATATGAATAAATGTTTCAAATTATGTTGCCTAAGTAAGATATATCTCTAACATGTTCTTTTAAAAACACTGCTATACTTCTCACAATTAGATTTGTTAATTCTTACAGCCTGATGCACTTGCATGCGCTCTACAAATCATCCAGTTCATTTGCTTCTGTTCTTATTCCTTGAAATTTAAAGATACCTGATGAAGTTCTTTCATTACTAAGTAGAGTATATTTTTCTTTCAGTCCATATACTTCAGTATTAAAAAACAAATTAACATAGATTTGATTTTGTCTTAAATAGACATACTGAAGCCTATAAAAGCTAGCAATAAAGAATTAAAATATAGGAAGGAAGAAGAAGATTTGATTATAATAATGGCACTTTACTAAATAAGAAAATTAGGTCATAAATCTTAAGAGAATTGAAGGCTAGAATCTAAAACAGGTTCCAGGATTCATAGACATACTAGTTATGGGCCTGGGCTTTAGAGTCATATAGACCACATTTAAAATCCTCCCATTGTTTCCCTTGGATTTAACTTATTTTTCTGAGTGTTTAATGAGAAATTATCTCACCATAGGAGTACTAGTGCAGTGATGACTTCTGTTTTGCTCATATAACAATTTAGGACCAAGTACTAAGAATATCATAGACACACACAGCATACTTGGGAAGAGTGCTAATTTAAAAAGACTATTTAGTTATTTCAGTTACTGAAATGACCAGGTCATCTTTGCATCATGGAATCTGCAATCTACAAAAGATAGAAATATGTTCTGCATAATTATTTCTAATATAAATAAAACATTGAAATGTTCCAGTTGTCAGAGATGGAAATAAATATTTTGAATTGTTTTAAAGACTAGTTATTTTCATTCTCCCTTGATTCAAAACTTCTGTGTTTCAGGCCATTCTACTTACAAATTCTTTTTTTTTTGTTTGTTTGTTTTTTTTGTTTTTCTTGGTGTCTTATTTTTTAATTACACAAATTGTTTATTTGTGAGTCCTTACCCAATCTCCAAATAATAACTAAAATGACTGCCACAAATAAGTATAATGTTATGATGAGTAAGATGTTAGCTGTGGGTTTTCTTTTTTTTTTTTTTTTTTTCTTTTATTGTAATTATTATTATTATTATTATTATTATTATTATACTTTAGGTTTTATGGTACATGTGCCCAATGTGCAGGTAAGTTACATATGTATACATGTGCCATGCTGGTGCACTGCACCCACTAACTCGTCATCTAGCATTAGGTATATCTCCCAATGTTATCCCTCCCCCCTCCCCCCAACCCACAACAGTCCCTGAAGTGTGATGTTCCCCTTCCTGTGTCCATGTGTTCTCATTGTTCAATTCCCACCTATGAGTGAGAATATGCGGTGTTTGGTTTTTTGTTCTTGCGATAGTTTACTGAGAATGATGATTTCCAATTTCATCCATGTCCCTACAAAGGACATGAACTCATCATTTCTTATGGCTGCATAGTATTCCGTGGTGTAGATGTGCCACATTTTCTTAATCCAGTCTATCATTGTTGGACATTTGGGTTGGTTCCAAGTCTTTGCTATTGTGAATAATGCGGCAATAAACATACGTGTGCATGTGTCTTTATAGCAGCATGATTTATAGTCTTTTGGGTATATACCCAGTAATGGGATGGCTGGGTCGAATGGAATTTCTAGTTCTAGATCCCTGAGGAATCGCCACACTGACTTCCACAAGGGTTGAACTAGTTTACAGTCCCACCAACAGTGTAAAAGTGTTCCTATTTCTCCACATCCTCTCCAGCACCTGTTGTTTCCTGACTTTTTAATGATCGCCATTCTAACTGGTGTGAGATGGTATCTCATTGTGGTTTTGATTTGCATTTCTCTGATGGCCAGTGATGGTGAGCATTTTTTCATGTGTCTTTTGGCTGCATAAATGTCTTCTTTTGAGAAGTGTCTGTTCATGTCCTTCGCCCACTTTTTGATGGGGTTGTTTGTTTTTTTCTTGTAAATTTGTTTGAGTTCATTGTAGATTCTGGATATTAGCCCTTTGTCAGATGAGTAGGTTGCAAAAATTTTCTCCCATTTTGTAGGTTGCCTGTTCACTCTGATGGTAGTTTCCTTTGCTGTGCAGAAGCTCTTTAGTTTAATTAGATCCCATTTGTCAATTTTGGCTTTTGTTGCCATTGCTTTTGGTGTTTTAGACATGAAGTCCTTGCCCATGCCTATGTCCTGAATGGTATTGCCTAGGTTTTCTTCTAGGGTTTTTATGGTTTTAGGTCTAACATTTAAGTCTTTAATCCATCTTGAATTGATTTTTTGAAAACTGGCACAAGACAGGGATGCCCTCTCTCGCCACTTCTATTCAACATAGTGTTGGAAGTTCTGGCCAGGGCAATTAGGCAGGAGAAGGAAATCAAGGGTATTCAATTAGGAAAAGAGGAAGTCAAATTGTCCCTGTTTGCAGATGACATGATAGTATATCTAGAAAACCCCATTGTCTCAGCCCAAAATCTCCTTAAGCTGATAAGCAACTTCAGCAAAGTCTCAGGATACAAAATCAATGTGCAAAAATCACAAGCATTCTTATACATCAATAACAGACAAACAGAGAGCCAAATCATGAGTGGACTCCCATTCACAATTGCTTCAAAGAGAATAAAATACCTAGGAATCCAACTTACAAGGGATGTGAAAGACCTCTTCAAGGAGAACTACAAACCACTGCTCAAGGAAATAAAAGAGGATACAAACAAATGGAAGAACATTCCATGCTCATGGGTAGGAAGAATCAATATCATGAAAATGGCCATCCTTCCCAAGGTAATTTACAGATTCAATGCCATCCCCATCAAGCTACCAATGACTTTCTTCACAGAATTGGAAAAAACTACTTTAAAGTTCATATGGAACCAAAAAAGAGCCCGCATCGCCAAGTCAATCCTAAGCCAAAAGAACAAAGCTGGAGGCATCACGCTACCTGACTTCAAACTATACTACAAGGCTACAGTAACCAAAACAGCATGGTACTGGTACCAAAACAGAGATATAGATCAATGGAACAGAACAGAGCCGTCAGAAATAATGCCACATATCTACAACCATCTGATCTTTGACAAACCTGAGAAAAACAAGAAATGGGGAAAGGATTCCCTATTTAATAAATGGTGCTGGGAAAACTGGCTAGCCATATGTAGAAAGCTGAAACTGGATCCCTTCCTTACACCTTATACAAATTCTTTTTAAAACATCATATTTTCAATTTATGGGTAATCTAAAACTAAAAATCTCTAGCACTTTGGTGTAATTGACTTTTTAGAAAATCTTAAAATATAAAAGTGCCATTTCTTGTGAAGATTTATGACCATGTATATATCCCGAATTTTCACATTTTTGTCATGTCTCGATACTTGAGAACATTTATGTTCTTTTCATTTTCTAACTTTCTAAAATGTGTATAATGCTTTCTTGTTACATATATGTTTATTCCAAACTCTACTGATCTATGGTGCCTGGAAAGTGGAGATATAAACACCCTTATGTTTTCTCCTTGTACATTTCTCCTTTTTGTCTAATTTTGGAGCATATTTGTCAACCAATTTAGTGAGCTGGATATTCAAATTTTACCAGACATGATGGATGGTTTTTACCTCATATTTTAGTATAACTAAAAGAAGAACTGAACATGTCAATTTTTTACAACATTCAATTGTGAGCAAGAGTGTTGTTTTGTTTGTCCTTTAGTAGATTTTTATTACCTTTGGTCTCATGATTAAACATATACATTAACTGTACAGTTATCTTCCTATGGTCAGACAGGCATTTGGGCTTATTCAGTGTTTCTTTTGTCCACTTGCTCATTCATGTCTCAGCTTCCTGTCGAAGAAACATTAAAAATGACAGTTACCAAATAAGTGTGGTTGGCATGGAATCTGAGAACTTAGTTGACTCTGTTGTAAAAGTTGCATTTTTTTCTTTTAGTTGGTATTTAAAAATAGACCTACAGGAATAAAAAAGAAAAACAATGGTGACAAAGTTTAATTAATCTAAGGCAACAAAATGCATAATACTAAATAAAAATCCATAAAAAATCCAACAATTATTGTCATGTCTATTATTATACTTGCTACACACACACACGCACACAATGTACTCCCAAAGAGAACTTGAGATAGTTAAAAACAGACATTAATATAATTTCCATGTACACTTTTTATTGAATTTAATTTGTGCTTTTTACAAATATTATACTTCTTTGTCTTGATGGGCCTTGTATGGTTCACGAACCGCATGCAACTAATCTTGGCAGCATACTATCCAAATATAAATAAAATAAATGTACTTTAATTTTATATATTTAAATTATTAAAGAAATGAATTATTAATTTAAAACATATTTATAATATATGTGAAGCTGATGTCACTTTTTTTCCTGCCATGGTGTCTCTGTGTTAAGAGTTTTGTTAGTGGGCTTTCTTGAGTTTTTAAGTAAAATATAATTTTAAAAAGTATGAGTGTCTTTTTGTTTTTGTTTTTGTTTTGCAATACCTAGATATGGTAAGACATCTTAAAGACTGTTTTTTAAGTAATTGTGCAATGGATTCTCAAGTATAAATTTTTAGGAAGGCTTTTATACATAAAAATAATTTCCGTTTATGTAAATTACCGATTATTTCTCAAACATTTTTACATTTGAACTTAAGAGCAGTATTCTAAAAGGAAAGGCAGTTTTTTGATTCCCTATTATAGATATGGAGAATTAGAATTTAACAGGGATGGTTCACAAAATCATACACAAAACTTAAATTCATGGCTCAGAAAACATTGACATTTCCACTGCAGTTGTTACATTTGATGTGATTGGTGTCTAATTTTTATTTGCTTCTGAGGATTAATGAAGGTCCAAATGGAAGATATTAAAATCTTCTGAGCTACTGTGTGGCACTTACAATTTGTTATCTGTTTCCAAAGTTGTATTTCCCAAAATCATGGGGCTTTGATAGGATATAGACAGTTATAGGATTTCTCCAAAAATTGACATTTAGTTCAACTCATCAATTATTTAACTCCTAATGTATGGCAGCACTCTTCTAGGCACCGTGAGAAAGAATATTTTAAATCAAAGAATTTTTCTTATATTTAAAAAAATTGGCCAGGCACGGTGGCTCACATCTGTAATCCCAGCACTTTGGGAGGCCAAGGCGGGTAGAGCACCTGAGGTCGGCAGTTTGAGACTAGCCCGGCCAAAATGGTGAAACCCCACCTCTACTAAAAATACAGAAATTAGCTGGGCGTGGTGGTGACAGTCTGTAGTCCCAGCTACTCGGGAGGCTGATGCAGGAGAATCACTTGAACCAGGGAGGCAAAGGTTGCAGTGAACTCAGATTGTGCCATGGCACTCTAGCCTGGGCGACAGAATAATACTCTATCTACAAAAACAAAAACAAACAAACAAAAAAATTAGCTTGAGGAGAAAATATTTCTTTAAAAAAAATTAACGTTGCAAGCTTGACACAACTAATATTACATATTAAAACTTTTAAAATTCCTGTTAGGGGAACACACTTGGGCATGGTACCTATTATGGAAATCCAGACTTTTTTTTTTTTTAAGACGGAGTCTCGCTCTGTCGCCCAGGCTGGAGTGCAGTGGCAGGATCTCGGCTCACTGCAAGCTCCGCCTCCCGGGTTCAGGCCATTCTCCTGCCTCAGCCTCCCGAGTAGCTGGGACTACAGGCACCCGCCACCATGGCGGCTAATTTTTTGTATTTTTAGTGGAGACTGGGTTTCACCTTGTTAGCCAGGACGGTCTCAATCTCCTGACCTCGTGATCCACCCGCCTCAGCCTCCCAAAGTGCTGGGATTTACAGGCGTGAGCCACCGCGCCCGGCCAATCCAGACATTTTTATAGACAGAAAAAGGACATATTGAATGGTGCATTTTCTGAAGCCTGATCATCTACAGTACCTATAAAATAGATCAACTGTATGCAAGTGGAGGACACATCTTAGTCTTTTCTCCCCACAGAAAGGAGATCTAACAAGAGACTGCATGAATGCTGTAGTTTGTGGAAGTGGAGTCTGGGGAGCATAAAACAAAGAAGAATGAAAAATAACCCAAGTGTCCCAGAGTCTTCTGAAAGAATGTGGATAACGTGTCTCAGTACTTTCTACCTGAGTAACCGAAGACGGGAGCACACATTCACCTTTTTCTCTACTGTGCAATGACTAACTTATGATGTGTTCACTTCTCCATGCTTCTAGGCTGCACATACATGAGTGCCACGTGTGTTCCTAGAAGCATCCTGCATAGTGGATCAGAAAAGCCCTGGTGTAGAAAATAGGCAGTGCATGCTTCAGCAGATGGAAATTATGGCTACATCTTTATAAAGCTAGTGGTGGTGACAATGGCTAGTACAAAAAGTGGACCAGTAGGATGTGAGATGGATCCCAAGACATTTTCAATACACACCATAGGAAGGCAGATTTAGAAGATAAATCAGCAACCCTAATTTTAATGGTAATGGTCAGACCTCTTAATTCATTCAGTAAAAATTTTCCTCAGCATCTGCTATATATCCTGGAAATTGTGTTACAAAGAAGAATCAGAAACATACCTCAAAGAATTCAAAACAAATTAAGAGAGAAACAAACTGCAAAAAACTGAATAGTATTGTGATGGAGATTAAAATATAAAAATAACAAGGACAGAAAGTTAGCTAAATCTGAATATAATACAATTAAAAATGTAAGTGCCTAAACAAGTTTAATAAATATTTTGTAAATTGAAGGTGACTATGCAAATCTTGTTGGCATAAAACCTGATTTTTGGACTGAGTTTTTAGAAGGGAAGGGTCATATTTAAATTAAACTAGGAAGACATAGTTAAAAGAATACTAATATGGCAGAGCAGTAGAATACGATGCTACTGTATGAAAATTTATGTACTCAGTAATAATGGAGTAAGATTCAAAGGCAATTGGTGTGCATGAGTATAATTTACAAACTCTTAAATTCAGGAAGAAATAAAATTAATGATCTCAAAATCTGGAGCATCAGAAATGTTAAAATCCAATGAAATAATGGAGCCTTTGCAAAAGGTACACTTCAAAATTTGCATGGTGATGCTATTTACTGAGGAGAGCTTACCAAAAAGTATTTTCTACCATGACAAAATATACAAAAGGTCCTGTCCCATAATCAACTTTATTCAATTGAAACAGGTAAAATCGATTTATTTCTAGAAATGCTGATTAGAAATTTGGCATATCACCAAATAAGTAAATGCACTTTGATTTCTCAGTGATTTTTTTTCTAAATTTGGTAGCTCAAGCTCAGACAAATTATATACAAATTACTGAAAATAAGTAGTTAATATAAGCCTGAAGGGAGAAAATATTACAGTTACTAAAATAATCCATAACCAATCAGATCAAGTAGCTTTTTTCCACTGAGATATTAAAGTGTTGATTAAAGGAGGGACATTATTGAATGGGGAAAGAATACAACTAAAACCTCATATTTGTTTTGTTGTATGTTCTCATTACAGTGCACTGCACAGGTAAGAAATATATCACAAGTGTTTAATAAAAATTCTATTCAGAGTATATTTTGCCAAAATGAGAATTAAAATATTAAATAAAAAGTAAGCTATTTTCTTCAATGAGCCTAAAATTTATCCAATTTTGGAATATTATTAAAAAGTTATATAAGTCAGAAAGTAACATAAATGTAAGACTAGAACTAATATTTACTAAAAATATTTTGATAAACATTTTATATGTACTATCTCATTTAATCCTAATAAATCCAAAGGGAAGTATATTATTATCTCCATTGTTCAGAAAAGAATATTAGGCTTACCATGAGTAATAAGTTGCTCACAATAGTGTATATTAGAAGAGCCTAGATTTACACCTGACAGCCTGACCACTACATTGTAGCAATACATTAAACTATTTGTTTTCCCAAAAGTCATTCAAGAGCAAGTTATTTAGTTTTCATGTAATTGTGTGGTTTTTGAGAGATCTTCTTGGTATTGATTTATATTTTTATTCCATTTTGGTCTAAGAGTATGCTTGCTATAATTTTGATTTTTAAAAATTTATCGAGACTTACTTTATGGCTGAGCATGTGGTCAATCTTAGAGTATGTCCTATGTGTGGATGAAAAGAATGTATATTCTGTGGTTATTAGATGGAGTATTCTGTAAATGCCGATTAGGTCTAACTGGTCAAGTATAGAAATTAAGTCTACAATTTCATTGTTAGTTTTCTGCCTTGATGATCTGTCTAATGCTGTCAGTGGAGTGTCGAAGTCCCTCATTATTATTGTGTGGCTGTTTAAGTCTTTTTATGGATCTACAAGTAAAATCTGGGTGCTCCAATGTTGGATGTATATACGTCTAGGATAGTTAAGTCTTCTTGTTGAATTGAATCCCTTATCATTATGTAATGCCATACTTAGGCCTTTTTAACCATTGTTAGTTCAAAGTCTGTTTTATCTGGTATGAGAATAGTGACCACTGCTCTTTTTTGTTTCTTTGTTTGTTTTCCATTAGTGTGCTAGATCTTTCTCACTCTACCTTGGGACTGTGGATGTCATTATATGTAAGATGGGTCTCTTGAAGACAGCAGAGGATTCGGTAATTTTTTTTTATCCAACATGCCAAATTGTACCTTTCAAGTGGGGCGCTTAGAACATTACATTCAAGGTTAATATTGATATTTGAGATTTTATTTCTGTAGTAGTATTGTAAGCTGGTTGCTTTGTATTCTCAATTGTGCAGTTGCTTTATAGCATCTGTAGGCTATGTACCTAAATGTGATTAAAAAAAAAAACCTCAGCAAACTAGGCACTGAAGGAATCTACGTCAAATTAATATATATATATATAGTCATATATAACAAGTCATATATATAACAAGTCATATATAACAAGCTCAAAGCCAACATCATACAGAGTAGACTAAAGCTGGAACCATTCCTCTGAAGAACTAGAACAAGATAAGGAAGCTCACTGTCACCAATCCTATTCACATAGTACTAGAAGTCTTATTCAGAGTAGTCAGGCAAGAGAAGGAAATAAAAAGCATCCAAATAGGAAAAGAAAATATCAACCTATCTTCACTGATGATATGATTTTATATCTAAAAAGCTTTAAAGACTACACCAAAATTCTCCTAGAACTGACAAATGACTTTAGTAAAGTCTCAGGATATCAAATCAATGTACAAAAGTGAATGCCATTTCTATACAATGATGACATTGAAACTGAGAGTGAAATCAAGAAAGCAATCTCTTTTACAACAGCCATAAAAACAAAACAAAACAAAACACTTAAGAATACATCTAAGCAAGGAGAGGAAAAATCTCTACAGGGATAACTACAAAACGTTGTTGAAGGAAGTCATAAGTGACACAAACAAATGGGAAAACATTCCATGCTCATGGACTGGAAGAATCAATGTCTTTAAAATGACCATACTTCCCAAAGCAATCTAGAAATTCAACACTATTCCTATCAAATTACTGAAGACATTTTTCACACAACTAGGGAAAAAAACTGTTGTAAAATTCACATGGAACTAAAAAGAGCCCAAATAGCCAAAGCAATCCTAAGCAAAAAGAACAAATCTGGAGGCATCACACTACCTGACTTAAAACTATACTACAATGATACAGTAACCAAAACAGCATGGTACTGGTACAAAAACAGACACATAGACCAACAGAACAGAATA
Organism: Pongo abelii; assembly: GCF_028885655.2. Classification (NCBI taxonomy): domain Eukaryota; kingdom Metazoa; phylum Chordata; class Mammalia; order Primates; family Hominidae; genus Pongo; species Pongo abelii. The sequence continues at coordinate 101,113,398 of NC_071994.2, forward strand.
GAAAACCCAGAATTAAAGCTGCATACCTACAACCATCTGAACTTTGACAAAGCTGATAAAAATAAGCAGTGGAGAAAGGACTTCTTATTCAATCAATAGTTCTGGATATGGCTAGCCATATGCAGAAGAATGAAACTGGACCCCCACCCTTCACCATACACAAACACTAATGCAGTACAGATTAAAGAGTCAGTAAGACCTAAAACTATAAAAATCCTAGAAGAAAACCTAGGAAATTTCCTTCCTGATTTGGCCTTGGCAGAGAATAAATGGCTAAGTCCTCAAAAACAATTGCAACAATCAAATATAAATGACAAGTGGGACCTAATTAAACTAAAGAGCTTCTGCATAGAAAAAAAAATCAACATAATAAAAAGATAACCTACAGAATGAGAGAAATACTTGAAAGCTATGCCTCCAGCAAAGATCTAGTATTCAGAATCTAAAAGGAAAAAATAAATCAACAAGCAAAAAACAAATAACCCCATGATAAAGTGGACAAAGGATGTGAACAGACATATCTCAAAAGAAGACATACAAGTTACCAACAAAGAAGTGAAAAAATGCTTATCATCAACAATCATCAGAGAAATGCAAATCAAAACCTTAATGTGGTATTATACGAGTCAGAATGGCTATTATTAAACAGTCAAAAAATAACAGATGTTAGTGAGGATGCAGAGAAAAGGGAACAATTATACATTGTTGGTGGGTATGTAAATTATTACAGCCATTGTGGAAATTTCTCAGAGAACTTAAAATAGAATTATCATTTGATTCAGCAATCCAATTACTGGGTATGTGCCAAAAGTAAAATAATTCTACCAAAAACAGACATACACCCACATGTTTAGTACAGCAATATTCACAATAGCAACGACATGGAATCAACGTAGGTGCTCATCAATAGTAGATTGGACAAAGAAAATGAAGTACATATATATGATCGAATAAAATGTAGCCATTAAAAAAGAACAAAATAATGTCCTTTACAGCAACATGGATGCATCTGGAGGCCATTATCCTAAGCCAACTAATGTGGAAACAGAAAATTAAATTCTGCATGTTCTCATTTTTAGGTGGGAGCTAAACATTAGGTACTCATGGACATAAAGATAGGAACAATACACATTGGGGACTACAGCAGTGGGGTGAGAGGGATGGGGGCAAGTGTTGGAAAACTGCTGTTGTTCATCACCTGGGTGATGGGTTCAATCATGCACCAAACCTCAGCATCATGCAATAGACCTTTGTAACCAACCTGCCCCTGAATCTAAGTAAAAGTTGAAAAATAAAATAATAGCCATCCTAAAATAATATAAATTTAAAATAATTGTTTCAAAAACTCCAGAGTCAAAAATATTTATGTTAGTTTTTTTGAACTCAGAAAAAGACATATCTTTAGATCTATGAAAATGAAGACTTTTGGGGAAAAAACGGTCTCTGGATATTCAGGAAGAGTGAAAGAATAAAATCAAAATCTTTCAGATAGTATTCCTGTAATTTAGGGTGTTGAAGATACTTTAGAATTTTAAAACTTGAAGCCGAGCGCAGTGGCTCATGCCTGTAATCCCAGCACTTTGGGAGGCCGAGGGGGGCAGATTATTTGAGGTCAAGAGTTGGAAACTAGCCTGGCCAACATGGTGAAACCCCGTCTCTACTAAAACTACAAAAACTAACTGGGCGTGGTGGTGGGTGAATCGCTTGAACCTAGGAGGAAGAGGTTGCAGTGAGATGAGATCTCACCACTGCACTCCAGCATGGGCGACAGAGCAAGACTCCATCTCAAAAAAAATAAAATTAAAAAAATAAAATTAAAAATAAAACTTGAAAAAGTCACACACAAAAAATGAATTATTGTGAAAGCTATTACAGCAGAAAATCTACCTCTTGTAAATTATGGAAGGATAAGAAAAGTGAAAATGATCAATACTAATAGAAAAATAGTAGAAATTTAGTCATGAATGGTTGTCAAAAACTGATTTTTTTTTTTTTTGAGGCGGAGTCTCGCTCCGTCCCTGAGGCTGGAGTGCAGTGGCGCGATCTCGGCTCACTTCAAGCTCCGCCTTCCGGATTCACGCCATGCTCCTGCTTCAGCTTCCCGAGTAGCTGGGACTACAGGTGCCTGCCACCACACCTGACTACAAAAACTGATTTTTAACTTTATATTAAACTCTTTATGTTACTGAAGTACATATTTTTGTACATCATTTGAATACATTTTTTTACAACTTCACAGTCAAGCGTTGTTCAGAAATCTTGATTTTTAACTTTATATGCTTGATGTATTTTTATATCCTTCTTATATGAACTTGTGATGAAAGATTTTCTTAAAAATTTGTTATGATTTTTGTTGTTTTTATTTACCTTTTCACTTATCTTAATTCTTTGGAAGAGCAGTTTAAATGGAAAATCCAAGTGTCTTGTGACACTACTGACTTATGTGTACCTTTGAGGCATTTATTCTGTGGCCAATAAAGTGAGGTCATTGTCTTCTATATTTTGTACATGTACAGTGAAGTGAATTGAGAATATATGTCAAAAAGTGAAATAATCTTTGCATAACTTTGAGCAAATATCTAGAGGCTATTGAATTTTTTAGCTAAAGAAAAATGACTGTTAAAGTTTTAGGATATTTGGAAAAATAGTTCTTTTGTTTTCTTTTGACAGAGTCTTACTCTGTTGCCAGGCTGGAGTGCAGTGGTGCGATCTCGGTTCACTGCAACCTCGACCTCCCGGGTTCAAGTGATTCTCCTGCCTCAGCCTCACGAGTAGCTGGGACTACGGGCACGTGCCACCACACCCAGCTAATTTTTGTATTTTTAGTAGAGACAGGGTTTCACCATGTTGGCCAGGATGGTCTCAATCTCTTGACCTCGTGATCTGCCTGCCTTGGCCTCCCAAAGTGTTTGGATTACAGGCATGAGCTACCGCACCTGGCCCAGAAAAACAGTTCTAAGGAAAAATTATAGTGCTGCATTATTGCATAAAATTTTTGCCTGTTATCTCTAATAACTGCTGGCAAAAGAGGACTACAGTAAAATAATCCCCTATGTAGAAGAATGCACACAACAAAAAGTTCCCATTTTAAAATAAAAATAATAGGCAAATGATATCACTATATGTGGAATAAAAGCAATAAATATTCCTTTAGACTTTCGATTTGCATAAATTGTGTCACAGAATGTTTCCTGTATGGTGATGGCTTTGCATTCAGTTGTAGGTAAGCCAATCATTATTACTGGGCAAAATTGTGACATCTATACTTCTACAAATGGAGCAAGAGTCAGAGCATAGTAGAAAAAAATGGCTTTTTCTACTATATACCAGGCATTTCTAGGAGCAGCAATTTAATATTTTATCCCCAGAAGGAAACCTAAGAACTGTAGGATAAGATAGAGTTTAAGATTATTTTTGAGAATTATGGAAAATTAAATGGGATTCATAGAATCAATGATGGTTACTGAAAGAAAGGAAGAAATGAATTATGGAGAAGAGCTTAGATATAAACCCAGTGGTTGTGCAATCTTTGTCAGTTTAGTTTTCTAAATTTAATGAAATGTTTATGATGCTATCCAGTTTACAAAAGACGATTTTCTCTGGCCTGATGATTCAGACCAACATGGTTCAAACACAGATGTGGTGGAGTTTTTTGTGCATAATAAAATTTTATAAAGCACATTCAAAAAATATGATACATGTAACAGTTGGAGGAGTGAGAGACTTACATGAATAATACCTGCAGTTAAAATGAGAGTAAGAGAATTCACACTGATTAATTTTGCAGAAATGGTAATTCTGCAAATAGTTTTTACCCATAAACTCTCAAGTACCTTTGAGACCATAGTAAGTGTTTAACTGGCTGAGGGCATATGGATTTTTAAGACATTATTTCAGAGAACACCAAATTGTATCAATATTGTAAGTAACATGGTTGAAAAAGAGAGAGATTTTGCAACTTTGCATGTATAAACACTTATAAGAGAAGTCAATTTTGTTCCTTAGCAATATTTTTAATGTTTAATAATGTTTTATGGATAAATGATTTAACTATGAAATAATAATTCCAATATAAATTATGATCAGAAAGTTTGAGATCAAAACAATTCCTAATTTGGGGCATGCTGGAGAGAATACATTCAAAAACATTCTGCATTATTTGAAAGAAGTCACCATAAGTACTATAATAATTCAATTTACAAATGAGATAAAAAGGTATTTCAATAAAATATTAGCAAAGAGAAGACAATTATTTCAAGTTCTTTAGAGAAGATACTAATACAGATAACAACCAAATTACACACAAATTATACAAAGGCACATTATTTAATGAAAATTGATTTTAAATACAATTAAAATTGTCAAAGGGAGACTTAAAGAAAAATACAGATGCCAATATATAGTCAGAAAACTAGATACCACTCTAAGCATTTTAATTTTAAAAATTATTATTATTATTATTTGAGACAGGGTCTCACTCTGTCACTCAGGCTAGAGTACAGTCGCATGATCATGGCTCACTGCAGCCTTGACCTCTCAGGCTCGAGTGATCCTCCCACCTCAGCCCTGCAAGTAGCTAACACTACAGGTGCATTCCACCATCCCTGCCTAATTTTTGTATTTTTTGTAGAGACGGGGTTTCATCATGTTGCCCAGGCTGGTCTTGACCTCCTGAAATCAAGCAGTCTGCCAACCTTGGCCTCCCAAAATGTTGAGACTGTAGATGTGAACCACCATCCCCGACAACTATAGGCATTTTAGAAGAGCTTTAATGTATAAAATTCGTTATAAAATAGATAGGCTGTAAGTAGAAAAAAGTGAGGTTGCCTCGAAGACTGAACCAGGAAGAAACTGAATCCCAGAACAGGCCAATAATGAGTTCCAAAATTGAACCAGTAATGAAAAGCCTACCAACCAAAAAAAGCCCAAGGGCAGATAGATTCACAGCCAAATTTTACCAGACATATAAAGAAGAGCTAGTAGAATTCCTACTGAAACTGTTCCCAAAAATTAAGGAACTTATTCCCTAGGGCCAGCATCCTCCTGATAACAGAACCTGGCAGAGACACAGCAAAAAAAAGAAAACTTTAGGCCAATATTCTTGATGAACATAGATGTAAAAATTCTTAACAAAATACTAGCAGACCAAATGCAACAACATATCAAAAAGCTGATTCACCATGATCATATTGGTTGTAAGAGGGATGCAAGGTTGGTTCAACATTCACAAATCAATAAATGTAATTCATCACAGAAAGAGAACTAATAACAAAAAGCCACATGGTTATCTAAATAAATGCAGGAAAGGCTTTTGATAAAATGCAACATCACTTTATGTTAAAGATCCTTAATAAACTATGCATTGAAGAAACATATTTCAAGATAATAACAGCCATCTATGACTCATACTAAATGAGAAAAAGCAGGAAGAATTGCCCTTGAAAACTATAGCAAGAAAATAATGCCCTTTCTCACTACTCCTATTCAACAAAGTACTGAAAGTCTTGGCCAGAGCAATCAGGAAGCAGGAAGAAATAAAACACATCTAAATAGGAAGAGAGGAAGTCAAACTATCCCTATTTACAGACAACATGATTCTTTATCTCGAAAACCCCATAATATTTGCCCAAAATTCCTTGGTCTGATAAACAACTTCAGTAAATTCTAGGATACAAAATCAGTAGCATTCCTATATACCAACAACATCCAAGCTGAGAGCCAAATCAGGAATGCAATCCCATTCGCAGTTGACATAAAAAGAATAAAATACCTAGGAATACAGCGAACCAGGGAAGTAAAAGATCCCTACAATAAGAATTACAAAACACTGCCAAAAGAAATCAGAGATAACACTAACAAATGGAAAAACATTCCATGCTCATGGATAGGAAGAATCAGTGTTATTAAAATGGCCATCCCATACTGCCCAAAGCAATTAACAGATTCAATGCTATTCCTGTCAAACTACCAAAGAAATTCTTCACAGAATTAGAAAAAAAACTATTTAAAAATTCACATGGAACCAAAAAAGAGCCTGAATAGCCAAGGCAATCTTAAGCAAAAAGCACAAAGCTGGAGGCATCACATTACCTGACTTCAATTTATACTGCAAGGCTACAGTAACCAAAGCAGCATGGTACTGGTACAAAAGCAGGCACATAGATGAATGGAACAGAATAGAGAGCCCAGAAATAATGCTACACCTACAACCATCTGATCTTCAACAAAGCAATCAGGAAAGGACTCCCTATTCAATAAATGGTGCTGGGAAAACTGGCTAGCCATATGCAGGAGATTGAAACTGGACCCCTTCTGTACTACATATCCAAAAATCAACTGAGAGTAGATTAGACTGAAAAGTAAAGCCTAATAATACAAAAACTCGGGAAGATACTCTCAGAAATACCATTCTGGATATACAACCTGGCAAATATTTCATGACAAAGATGCCAAAAGCAATTGCAACAAAAGCACAAATTGACAAAAAGGATCTAATTAAACTAAAGAGCTTCTGCAAAGCAAAAGAAACTATCAAGAGTAAAAGACAACCTGCAGAATGGGAGAAAATATTTGCAAACTGTGTATCTGACAAAGGTCTAATGTCCAGAATCTATAAGGAACTTACACAAATATACAAGCAAAAAACAAGCAACCACATTAAAAAGTGGACAAAGAACATGAACAGACACTTTTCAGAAGAAGGCATACATGTGGCCAACTAGCATAAGAAAACAATGCTCAACATCACTAATTATTAGAGAAATGCAAATAATAACCACAATAAGAAACCATCTCACACCAGTCAGAATGGCTACTATTAAAAAGTCAAAAAACTAACAGGTGCTGGCAAGGTTGTGGAGAAAAGGGAGCACTTATAAACTTCTGGTGGGAGTGTAAATTGTTTCAGGCATTGTGGAAAGCATTGTGGTGATTCCTCAAAAACTTAAAACAGAATTACCATTCGACCCAGCAATCTCATTACTGGGTATATACCCATGAGAATATATATCGTTCTACCATAAAGACTCATGCACACATATGTTAATTGTAGGACTTTTCACAATAGCAAAGACATGGAATCTATCTAAATGCCCATCAATGTTAGACTGGATAAAAAGAAAATATGGTACATACACACCATGAAATATTATGCAGCCATAAAAAACAATGGGATCATGTCCTTTGCAGTAACGTAGATGGAGCTGGAGGTCATTATCCTAAGGAAAGTAATGCAGGAACAGAAAACAACCAAATACTTCATGTTTTCACTTATTAGTGGGAATTAAACAATGAGAACACATGACATAAAGAGAGCAACAACAGACACCAGGGCGTACTTGAGGGTGGAGGGTGGGAGGTTGGAGAGGGTCAGAAAAAATACCTGTTGAGTACTATGCTTAATACCTGGTTGACGAAATAAACTGTATACCAAACCCACATGGCGTGCACTTTACCTGTATAACAAGCTTCTACATGTACCCATGCACTCAAAATAAAAGCTGAAAAAAAAAAAAGCAAGAAAGAAAAAGTGTGGTTACCAAGAGAGGAGAAACTATAGTAAACACCACCTTTCATCACGTCAGGAAAAATAACAGGTAACACTGCCCAAAGCCAATGATCCATATGCCAGTGAGGCTTCTGGAGCATCTGTGGTGTTGTATCTATTGGAATCACCACTGCTGAAGCTTTGCAGGAGCCACAAGTCTATAGTCCCATTAGGCAAGGCAGGCCTGGCAGCCTCAAATTGCCCAAAGCTTTTACTGCTATAGTTACTGCAGAAGTCAGAGTCTATGAGCACTCTGCTATTGAGATTAATGTGGTGCTTACTGTTGTTGCTTCCGCTGCCTGACGCAGGTCCATAGGTGCTACGCTTCTGACTGAGGCTACTAGGATTTACTTCAACAGGTTTTTTGACACAACACTGCCTAAATAAGAAGCTGTTGTGGCTGCTACTGGACACATGAATAGAACCAAAAAAGAACACATTTTCTCTTCTCCCACCTTCCAATCTTCCTTCATTACCTCCCATTGATTGGCAAGGGAACACGAGAAATGTAGTTTTCAGCCTTCTAGACTCCAGTGATATGGAAGAGAACATGTAAAGGCAGAAATGGAGATAAAAGCCAAAGACGAATAATAAATATACAATGTACAGTTCCTCCATTGCATTTATAAAAGTTATAAATACATGGGAAATCAATTATGTCATCTGAGTTGACTGAAATGTTATTTCTAGTAGGCTTGAAATAATGGCTGGCGGGGTAAGAAGCAGGGAGAGGAAAATAATACAGTTGCAAAATAAGAAAACGTTTAGAGGCCAGGTGCAGTGGCTCATGCCTGTAATCCCAGCACTTTGGGAGGCTGAGGTGGGTGGATCACAAGTTCAGGAGATTGAGATCATCCTGACCAACATGGTGAAACCCCATCTTTACTAAAAATACAAAAATTAGCCAGGTGTGGTGGCGGGCACCTGTAGTCCCAGCTACTCAGGAGGCTGAGACAGGAGAATCACTTGAACCCGGGAGGCTAAGACTGCAGTGGGCCTAGATTGCGCCACTGCACTCCAGCCAGGGCAACAGAGCGACACTTGTCTCAAAAAAAAAAAAAAAAAAGTTTAGAAAACAAAAGGGTCAACATTCTGGGACCCAAAATATTCATTCTAAATTCTAGTGTAAATTAACCTGAAAAAAAAAAATAAAGGATAGCAAAATGAAATTAGAACTAGAGGACGGACAGACGCTGCATGGAGTTAGGACACAGAAAGACACTGATGCACATACTGGGTAATGGGCAAGATCATGTGACTATAGCAAAATCTTTTCAGCTGTTATCTACAGCACTTGAAGCTCTGAAAGCCAAAGGAAAAAAATTTCAGCTTGAGGTCCTGAAATTATTTAAACAATCGAACTTTATTAGTACTCTCCAAAATTACAGTTCTCAATTCTACCTAACCTACATCATTTCTGGTACTTCCTTTACATCCCTAAAATGTATTTCATAAATTACATAAACTAATTAACTCCACATATTTTTTAAATCACTGGGAAGCCAATAACATAAATATAAAAGATAAATAGGATCAAGGAAAATCATTATAATATGCATTTCATATGTAATAGCTCAGGTATGAAAGCAGTAGAAGACCCAATAAAGAGATATTAAAGCCTGTTGTGTTATATTTCCTGTTTCCCTCCCCATATCTACACTCCACACTTACACATCATGCTATATGTTCTAGAGAAATGACTCAGATATATCATTGAGCTGTTTTGCTTTCTAACTTCTGCTGGAATTTGTCAATACAAGATACCAGCAGGTGACAAAGGCAGGGAGAAAAAGGTGTGGCATTTATTTATTATTATTATTTGAGACAAGGTTTTACTCTGTTGCCCAGGAGACAGTGCAGTGGCAAGATCATGGCTCACTGCAGCCTCGAACTCCCTGGTTCTGGTGGTTCTCCCTCCTCAGCCTTCTGAGTAGCTGGGACTACAGGCATGCACAACCATGCCCATCTAATTTTTTAAATATTTTGAGAGACAGGGCCTCACTATGTTGCCCAAGCTGGCCTGAAACTCCTGGGCTCAGGGCATCCTCCCTTCTTAGCCTCCCAAAGTGTTGGGATTTCAGGAGTGAGCCACCACTGTGTCCCCCCACACTGGGGGTGTCTAATGTTTGTCTCCCTGCCAGTTCATAGGTTTGTCACATTTTAGTACAGATTACAACAGTCCTCTCTATACCACTACCTCTCCAGGTTCTAGTAATTGCTTTATTCTTTGTTTCTTTAGGTTTAGGAATGATATTAGAACCTTAAATGTATGATTCCTGGGTTACTTTGCTATTCCTACCCACCCTCACCAAGCCCTGTCCACATCTTTGTAAAGAGATCTTTTATTAAAACTTCTTGCAATCACACAGTTTGTAAATTCTATCTGTCTTCATCATGTCTCGACAATGTTATATATTTACTTTTAATAAATATGCTTAGATTTATGAAAAGTAAGATGGTAGGAAGCTGTTTAATAACAAATATATAAGAAAATTATATAAGAATACTATGACTGGAGTCAAACAAAATCTAATATTAGGATAAAAAAATCATCTTTTTTGTGTATAAGAAGGGAACTAGATAATCTCAATTGGGATAGAGAGAACATTCCAAGATATAGATTGTGAAAGTGGAAAAACTGAAGAAGTATGATATTCTCACAAACGTGTTAGATCTTATTTATTAGCATCAAAATAATTCCTCATATGTTTATGATTAAGTACTACAAGATACAGTTAATATCTTCAAATGTTACCATATATTAACAAACACAATCAGTTGTAATACATAAGACAACTTTGAAGAGCTTTTACTTCAATAAGTAATAGGGAATAAAGAATGGATTAGAAAAAGGAGCCTGGTCAACATGGCGAAACCCCATCCCCACTAAAAATACAAATATTAGCCGGGCATGGTGGTACATGCCTGTAATTCCAGCTACTCAGAAGGCTGAGGCATAAGAATTGCTTGAACCCAGGAGGTGGAGGTTGCAGTGAGCCCAGACTGCACCACTGCACTCCAGTCTGGGCAACAGAGTGAGACCCCGTCTTTAAAAAAAAAAAAAAAAGGTCGGGCACAGTGCCTCATGCTTGTAATCTCAGCACTTTGGGAGGCCGAGGCGTGCGGATCACCTGAGGTAGGGAGTTGGAGACCAGCCTGACCAACCTGGAGAAATCCCGTCTCTACTAAAATTACAGAATTAGACGGGCATGGTGGTGCATGCCTGTAATTCCAGCTACTCAGGGGGCTGAGGAGGAGAATCGCTTGAACCCGCGAGGCGGAAGTTGCGGTGAGCCGAGATCGCACCATTGCACTTCAGCCTGGGCAACAAGAGCCAAACTCTGTCCTCCCCCCCCCAAAAAAAAAAAAAAAGAAAAAAGAAAAAGGAAGCATATAAAAGGTAATGGAGTGGTCACAGGGTAGACATCTGTGAACAGTATCTGTGTTAGGGCAAGAAACAAGCAAACAAAAAATGTAACATATAGTCCAGATAGTAAGCACAAAACTATGAATTTAACAATGTTTGTTGTTAAATAACTAGTTATGTTTTTGAAATCATCTTCCCCAAGTAGATACAAAAATATGAAGCATTTAAAAGTAACCTGTTTTAAAATATTATAAGAAAATCACATTGCAGTTTTTAAAGTGTCTGAAGATTCCACAGATCTCACTAAATTGGAGAGAATTCAGTGAAAGTTTTCTTGTGTGTGTTTGTAAATTGGCATTAACAAGAACATGATGCAAAAAGTATAAATCTCTCATATCCAGCAATAATGATGAATTTCTCTCCACATATTTGCTCTCACAGTATGAGCCAAAGCTCATATTTTGTATTATTATGTCATTTCTAAGCTTCTCCATTTCTATTGCTGTTATATAAATTTAATGGAGGCTGCCCTAGTGGTATGAGCTTTTTCCTCCTTTAAATCTAAGAAGGCTACTTATAAGGTATCAGTTTGCTAAGCCCTCTATCGCTCTTAACAGAGATATATAGAAGGAAAAATGATTAACAGTTGCTCCATATCTACCTCAAAGGGAAATTTGTGAGGTTTAATTGGATAATGTCTACAAAGTGTTTCAATTCCTAAGAGAAAATAGTACATAAGCGTAAGGGGAAAAGGCACCACAGTAAAATTAGACTGCGTAAGTAGCAATAAAGGTAGGTTTTAGTTTGAATTCTGACAGACTAGCAGTAGGATACTGTTATGAATTGCTCTAAATCTCTATTTCAAATGTAATCAGCAAACACTCATAAAACTGAGCTATTATGGAAAGTATAAGAGATTGATGGAGAAGAGCATAAGTTCAAGTTTTTGCTCCTTCTTATCAATTGAGAGTTGGTAAGCCTGTCATGGAAACTCTCAGACCCACAGTTTTCTCAGCTATAAAATAATGCAAAAAGTCTCTTTCTACCTCACAGATATTTTGTGAGGATTATACATTTTAAAAAGGTAAGTAAAAATGGTTAGAAATATTTAACATGATCTCTGTTTGCTTAAAAAATATTTGCCATTAATGGGATAGCTCAAAACAAGGAATGTTAAGTATATGTATTCTAAAAAATAAATGGAGTTTATGTTTATCTTTTTTTTTAACTTTTTTTTTTTTTTATTTTGAGAGAGTCTGGGTCCCAGATGGTGAATTTAACATAACATTTGCCAGATGTATTTCTATCCCTCCCTTTCAGCATGACTTCACAGAGAATGACGATGATCTTTTTCTGATCTTATGGATCTTTAAATAAAGACATTCACCATATGTGGCTTGGATTAAATTAGACAAGGAAAAGTCCCAAGAAGAAAAACGTGTATCTTCACTCACCCCTAGTCAGCACCATACACATGCCTACCCTGCTTAACGATTGCAAATTATCAACTGTAGTTAATCCTCTATCCTAGCACTTGGGGAGGTCAAGGTGGAAGGATTGGTTGACCCCCAGGAGTTCGAAACCAACCTGGGCAACATGGCAAGAACGATCACCCACTTCTCTATCAAAAAAAAAAAAAAATTAAAAATTAGCCAGGCATGGTTGTATGTGCATAAGTGCCCAGCTACCTGGGAGGCTGATGTGGGAGGATCCCTTAAGCCCAGGAAGTCAAGCTGCGGTGAGCCATGATTGTGCCTCTGCATTCCAGCCTGGGTGACAGAGTGAAAACTTGTGTCGATAAATAAACAAATAAATAAAATAAAAATAAGAGCTGAAATTTTAATTTTTATATACAAGTTTCTTGATAATAAAAAACCATAAACAATAGAGTTTGAATTATAGTTTACTATTAGTTACAATTTATACTATGCAGTTATGATTTTAACATGTGTTCCATAGAAGCAGTGGCTGTCCTGTATCTATTAATATTTTTCTTTAGATTACCAGCTGTCTTTTCACATTGCACATACAAATTAAATATTTTTTGAATGAATGATGAAATGAAGGATCTGTGTGATCATTTCATCCCACTTCCACTCCTCCTATCTAGTCTGAGCTTACATCATGTTTTATCTAGGGTACTTTAATAACCTTCTAAATGGTCTCTACATTTCTAACTGGAATTTGTGCCTTTATAAACTATTAAATACGTGTGAAAACATTTTAAAATTATTTTTAAATATTTTAATTATTAAACCATATGTGTGTATAAACTTTTTAAAATTATTAAATGTTTCTGTGAAACCTTTTGACATTTCCTCATTTATCTCATATACTTTTACCTGTTCTTATTTTGCATATTTTTATTTCCCTATGATTTTTTAAAATGTAAACATTTTTATTTTGGTTTTTGGTCACTAACCTGTGTTCTATGTCAAATAATACATTTTGTTCCAAATTTCAGTTGTAGTTGTTCAATTTTACAATAAAATTTTGCTCTTATTGATTCAATTTTTCTGTGAAATTCTACATATCACTGATTTGTCTAATTTTCTTATAAAAATTAGTCATGGTTATTTTAAGTCAATTTCTGCTAACTGCAGTATCTGAATGATCATTGAATCAGCTTCTATCATTTTTGTGATTATGTCATATTTTCTTGTCTCTCCACATTATTACTTTTATTTTATCAGCTATTTTGTATGAAAAGGAATACAAGACACCAAGATACCATGTTTCAACAGAGATAATTTGATTGACAGGATTGGGGCTGGCAGCTGCAATCTCCATCTGACTTGACTTTTGCAAATTATGCTTTCATTGAGTTTTGTATGAGTATGGAAGGGTTTAATTTATAAATTCTAAAAGCCTTTGAAAATTCTTAAATAATTATGTTTGAACGTTACTTCTGCCCTATTATTTATTTCTTCTTCATTCTGAGAGTGGAAAACAGCTCTGCCATTGAGATATTTTCCAGCCTATTTCTCAAGTCTCATATCATAACTAGTTTTAAAGTATGGCAAATGTTTTCAGGTAGAAAAGCTTTTACTCAGAAAAAAGGCCCATAATCTGGTGGGCTTTTTAGTTTTGTTTTGGTAAGAGCATTGCAAGACTGCAGGAAATTTTACTCTTGCTTTGGATGTATAGACCTAAGTACAAATTCTAGACCCATCTGCAAAAACAAAAACCTAAAAAAAAAATTAAAAAATTCTAATAGGAAAAACAGGCTCCACTCTTCTGTTGCCTCAATTTTCCCATTTGTTGTTTTAGCCACATACAATTACTAAAACTCTTGATAGTTTTGTTTTTTCTGTCTAGCAAAATTTTTACATCTGGCCCACCAAAATTCTCTCCTTGATTTCAGTTATACTGATTCTCCCAGAGTTACTGAAACACTAGGTGTTTGGTCTAGGTCCTGCTGCTCACAGCACAGAAAGCCTGTCACTGAGACGACAGTTATTGCAAGGAAGAAGGCTTTAATCCAGTGCTGCCAAGGAGATGGGAGCTCAGTCTCAAATCCATCTCCCCACTGCTAAAACCAGGAGTTTATATAGCAGGGAAGAAATGAAACAATGTGTAAGAAAACAGGAACTAGGGAGGGGCAAAGATGCAATCATGATAAATAAGGTGTTAGGCATCTCATTGTCAGGATGTGGTGATCTGCTGAGTTTCAGTTCTTTGATACTTTTTTTGAGAGGTCTGAAGGTCCTTCTTTAGGAAAAAACTCAGATAAAACAAATGTAAGTTTTGAGGTTTAAGACCACAAGAGTCAATTTCTATGCTTATCTATAAAAGAACAGTTTAGGGGACTTTTGGGTCAGTTTCACCAGGGTGAAAATGGCTGATGATAACAAAGGCAAAAATAAATGAGAAATGAAGACAAAATTGCTTGTAAACTGTACAGATCTCTTTGAATTCGGGACACTGTTTTTCTTTTTAGTTCTCTTAGAAGATGTATCACTAGAAAGGAAAACAGACCAAATAAATCATCATGTGCGACAATTTTTGTTTGACTTTTCCATACGTATTTAATAACTCAGTAATCTTCATATTACCATGATTATCTGGACCTGTGCTTTTTCCATAACAATAGCAGGTAATCTTTTGGCATCATTAGTAGTATTTAACGCTAAATAAATTCTTAAAACAGCACCTGAATAATTTCCCTTTGCCTAATTATTTTACTCCTTCTTAAAGTGATGTATTTTGATGTATTTTTATCCTCTCTCCCTACATCTTTTGAGGGGTATTACTATGATAGATGAGCATTAAATATATTATAATCCATAAGATAAAAATTATTTTAAGAGGTAGAATTATACAAAGCTCTGACCTAAAAACACGTCTTGGGATTTTTCCCCCCCAGTCCTTGATGTGAATTAAATTTAAAGTTATAATGTTATAAAATGTGTGGTTTTCCCTCCTGTATAATTAACTATGTAGACAGAGAATAGAGCTAGTCGAGACACTGGTAGAGTATTAAAACAAGATTCAGATATTTAAATACAAGGCTAGACTTTTGTCTCAACACTGCTTTGCTGGGTTACCCGGAATAAAAAAAATTCCCTTTGTCTCATTTAATTTTCTATAAATCAGAAAAGCTAATACTCTATTGTTCATGTATGCATAATAAGTAATAAAATAATGAAGCCTTGTTGTGTCCGAAATTGGTGGGTTCTTGGTTTTGCTGACTTCAAGAATGATGCCATGGACCCTCCCAGTGAGTGTTACAGTTCTTTTTTTGTTTTTTAGACAGAGTCTCCCTCTGTCACCCAGGCTGGAGTACAATGGCACTATCTCAGCTCATTGCAAACTCCACCCCCTGGGTTCACGCCATTCTCCTGCCTCAGCCTCCCGAGTATCTGGGTCTACAGGCGCCCACCACAACGCCCGGCTAATTTTTTGTATATTTAGTAGAGACGGGGTTTCACCGTGTTAGCCAGGATGGTCTCAATCTCCTGACCTCGTGATCCACCCGCCTTGGCCTCCCAAAGTGCTGGGATTACAGTCTTGAGCCACCGTGTCCGGCCTACAGTTCTTAAAAATGGTGTCTGGAGTTTGTTCCTTCAGATGTTCATATGTGGCCACAGTTTCTTCCTTCTAGTGGGTTCGTGGTCTTGCTGGCTTCAGGAGTGAAGCTGCAGACTTTCACAGTGAGCATTACCGTTCTTACAAGTGGCACGCCTGGAGTTGTTGGTTCCTCCCAGGCGGGGTCAGGCGGGGGGAAACTTTCATGGACTCGCTGGCTTCAGGAATGAAGCTGGAGACCTTCACGGTGAGTGTTACATCTCATAAATGTAGCAGGAACTCAAAGAATAAGCAACAGCAAGATTCAGTGTGAATAACAAAAGAACAAAGCTTCCACACCACAGAAAGGGACCCGAACAAATTGTCGCTGCTGGCTCCGGCAGCCTGCTTTTATTCCGTTATTTGGCCCCACCCACATCCTACTGATTGGTCCATTTTACAGAGAGCTGATTGGGCCATTTTACAGAGAGCTGATTGGTCCGTTTTACAGAGAGCTGATTGGTCCATTTTGACAGGGTGCTGATTGGTGCATTTACAATCCCTGAGCTAGACACAGAGTGCTAATTGGTGCATTTGCAATCCTCTAGCTAGACATAAAAGTTCTCCAAGTCCCCATCTGACTCAGGAGCCCAGCTGGCTTCACCTAGTAGATCCTG
Organism: Pongo abelii; assembly: GCF_028885655.2. NCBI lineage: Eukaryota > Metazoa > Chordata > Mammalia > Primates > Hominidae > Pongo > Pongo abelii. The sequence continues at coordinate 101,129,995 of NC_071994.2, forward strand.
TGCTGGGGCTGCGGGCAGAGGTGTCCACCAGTCCCGTGCTGTGTGCCCGCACTCCTCAGCCTTTGGGTGGTGGATGGGAACAGGTGCCACGGAGCAAAGGGCAGCACTGGTTGGGGAGGCTTGGGCCCTGCAGGAGCGCATGGGGGCGGGGGGTGCCTCAGGCATGGTGGTCTGCAGGTCCAGAGCTCTGCCCTCCTGGGGAGGCAGTTGAGGCCTGGCGAGCACAGCACTGGCGAGCCCACAGTGCTGGGGGACCCAGCATACACTCTGCAGCTGCTGATCTGGGTGCTAAGCCCCTCACTGCCTGGGGCTAGTGGTGCCGGCCAGCCACTCTGAGTGCAGGGCCTGCCAAGCCCATGCCCACCCAGAACTCTTGCTGGCCCACAAGCGCGGCAGCGCAGCCCCAGTTCCTGCCTGTGCCTCTCCCTCCACCCCTCCCCGAAAGCAGAGGTAGCCGGCTCTGGCCTAGGTCAGCCCAGAGAGAGGATCCCACAGTGCAGCAGTGGGCTGGAGGGCTCCTCAAGCATGGCCAGAGTGGATGCTGAGGCCAAGGAGGCACTGAGAGCGAGCAAGGGCTGTTAGCACATTGTCACCTCTCACTGTGACTATGACAGTTATACAGAGCATTATAGCACTGAAAGAGGAGAAATGTTTAAAAACAATTAAAAAAATTATGTGGATGAATATACACACATATGAATATATACATACATATTTATTCTAAAAATTAATATTAAAGAATGAAATGGAAAAATAATGAAAAAATCTTCAACAGTTTCAAAAGCACATGATTTAATTAAAATTATCTAAAAAAAGATTTGAAACTTGTAAATACACTAGAGATTATTACATGTTTTTGTAGTGCAGTACTGTACTTGTAACTTTGGTGGTTTTACCAGTTGGTGAGCTATTTTTCAAGTCTATAGAGTCAGAGATTATCTTTTATATGTTCACCTGGAAAAGTGCAAATATTTCCTGCCATTGTAAAGATAAAATTCAAAAGATTATTGACTTTTGTCCTCTTGGACATGAATCAGTTTTATAGAAATCTGGCATTTATACCCTAATACATGTTTATTAAACCTCCTATAAATATCCAGCTCTTAAAATGCACTTTAAACTGGTTTTAACATCTTACCTGTTCCCTCTTCAACACATTATTTAAATACAAATTTGCTGCATGTTCACTTTATATTTGCATTTTTGGATGTCCTGTTGAGTAGCCCAAATGGACATATTTAATGGAGTCAAGTAATTTACATTATGGGCTGCTTAAGTCCAAGCCCGTTTTTTCTTTCCTGATTTCCAGAGGAAAACCCAAGAAACACAGAATTTTTATTTTGCAAACTGTATTTATTCTTTCCTTCTCTGCCCCTACTGATTTTGTTTTATTTTTTGCTGCTAGTTCACTCATATCAGTAACTTATTTCTCAATGGTGGCATGATTCAGAATTTGGTTTTTAGTTCGATAATTTGGAGATTTCTGTAAGTGAATGATGAAGATCTATACCTTACTGGGTAAAAGATGACACAAAATATAGTTTTGAGTCTTTTTGTGTCAATTTATGAACTGAAATTGATTAAGAAAAGTTTTTTTTTGCACAGGAGAATAATTTTTTAATAGATACATTGGTGAATTTTTATAGATTTTGTTCATTTGTTTTCTTTTTCCTTTTTTTTTCTTTTGATATGTGACTGAAATTGTAGAATGGAAATTGCAGACATTACATGTTTCTGTTCGTCTCTTTGTCTACAACTCAGAAAGCTTAGTGCAAAGTCTTTTTCTACCTGTGGAGAGTATTTATCAATTAATGTTTTGTATCTCCTCAATTAAAAATGTATGATAAGTTTATAGAAATAAGTTACTCTTATGTCTTTTCTCTGATTTATTAATATAGAATATAATATAAAGGTGAACTTTATACTTTCAGTCTTATTTAGGATTGTTTCTTAATAAGCAGACTAATTAATGTTGAATTTCTAATCTTATACCAGTTTTCTGATCAAAATAATAAGCTTTGTCCTAGTATAAGCTTTCAAATTATAAAAAAATATAAATTTTGTTCAACAAAATTGAATTTTAACTTTATGAATATTTTTATTTGAGCAATCATTTATTTTATATATATATATATTTTTTTTTTTTGAGATAGGGTCTTGTCCTGTCACACAGGATGGAATGCAGTGGCAGAATCACAGCTCTCTGTAACCTCAAACTCCTGGACCCCAGCGACCCTCCTGCCTCAGCCTCCCGAGTAGCTGGAACTACAGGTGTGTACCACTGTGCCCATCTAGATATTTAAATTTTTTTGTAGAGATAAGATCTTGCTCTGTTTCTCAGGCTGGCCTAGAACTCCTGGTCTCAATGATATTCCTGTCTTAGCCTCCCAAAGTTCTGGGATAACAGGCGTGAGCCACCATGAGCTATCATATTTTTAATGTGTTAACATGAACATTATTTCTAAATCTTTTGGTAACTTAAAACCTTGAATGAGTATTTAATGACTACCCTTCAGATAACTATATAATATCTAAGTAATTCAGAAGGTCGAAAGATTTATTGTTAATTTTTATATATAATATTTTCATGTTATGAAATTACTATTTACTGGGTCATAGGAACACAAATGTTTACTTTTGCCACCTAAAAATATACAAGGGAAAGTTGTGCTTTGGGTATTCATGCATTTTGCTAGTTTGCTAATATATTTGTGTATGCTGAGCAGTTCTCAATTATTTACCACCCAATTTTCTCTGTGTAATAAAGTTATTATAATACCTTCCTAAAACGTTATAATTGATACGGTAGTTGATATTACCTAGAAACAATAGTGACTTCGAAACATCACCACATATGCTGAGTAATAAGGTGAGTTTTATTTTGTAAGAAAAAGGAAAAGTCATTTTGCTCTAAAGTGTTACTTTGTTCTGAAATATAAAAACACAATGAAAGACAAAATTGGAGAGTGTATAGAAAGTTGTAGAATAGTGAGGGGGGTAATATTTTTTATCTTGTTTTTTAATACCCCAGTAGGTGAAGATGCTATTGTTTTAACTTTCCCACAAAGTTCACTTACTTTTAATGAGATTCTGTATTAAAAATTTAAGAACAAAAAAGGACTCCATGACAAACTTTGCTCTCAAATAGTAAATTGCTTTGCTCTCAAATAGTAAATTAGTTCAAAATAAGAATTTGGCTTATTTTTTTTCTCTTTTGTTGTTCCTGAGACAGAGTCTCCCTGTGTCATCTGGGCTGGAATGCAGTGGCGTGATCTCTGCTCACTTCAGGCCAGTGCCTCCCAGGTTCAAGTGATTCTTGTGCCTCGGCCTCCTGAGTATTTGGGATTACAGGCGTGCGTCACCATGACTGGCTAATTTTTGTATTTTTTGTAGAAAGAGAGTTTTGCCATGTTGGCCAGGCTGGTGTTAAACTCCTGACAAGTGATCTGCCCGCCTTGGTCTCTCAAAGTGCTGTTATTACAGACACAGATGTGAGCCACCGCTCGCGGCCTGGCTTTTTCTTTGTTTGTTTGTTTGTTTGTTTTAATCTGGCTGGGCTTGGTGGCTCATGCATGTAATCCCAGCACTTTGGGAGGCCAAAGTGGGCAGATCACTTGAGGTCAGGAGTTCAAGACCAGCCTGGCCAACATGATGAAACCCTGTCTCTACCAAAAAATACACACACAAAAAAATTAGCTGAGTGTGTGGGTGGTGCATGCCTGTAATCCCAGCTACTAAGAAGGTTGAGGCAGAAGAATCACTTGAGCCCGGGAGGCAGAGGTTGCAGTGAGCCAAGATCATGCACTGCACTCCAGCTTGAGTGACAGAGTAAGACTCCATCTCAAAAAGATAACCAAAAACCAAAAACAAACAAACAAACAAACAAAAAACACATTAATCCTAGAGCTATTCATTAGGGGATGTAAATGATAATACTTTATTTTCTATGTAATCTCTCTAGAAGAATAATTTTTACTGCTTGTGTTGATTTTATTATTCCTTTCATTATTTATAAAAACAAATAAAAAATCTCCAAAATACAAGAGAACAAATGTTCCTTGCTTATCACAACTAAATTTTATGACATTTCTGCTGCCTTCTTCTTTTTATTTAAATTTTTTTGTCATTTTGATTATAATCATAACTTCCCATCCACTCATTATTCTATCTGAGTCAAGTGATCACATCTCCTCTAACAACTTTTAATTTTGCCTTTTTAATATCAGAAACTATATTTAGAAAATAAAAAAACTTTGCACCAAAAATTGCCTTTGAAATTTCCAAGAAGTTCTTGAAATCACAAGGATTTATTATTTTACATTATAAAAAGAAGCACTAAAAATATTCCATATGTATGCAACATATATTATTTTATCACTGCTGGAAGAGCCACTTGGTAGGAATTGTGAAATCAGAAGAGATGCCCAGCCTTTTCTCGTTAACTTCATCCAGATGATATGTTATTAAAGTGAATACTTCAGAAATTGTATGCATGATGGAAGAGCACTGGATATTTCCCATGCATTTACTCTACCTACTGTGCTCTTACCTTTGGGGAAACATGGATCACACCATTAATAAATAGTTAAGAATTGTAATTCAAAGAGGATTTTATATTCCTCGAGTTTTTATAATTGGTTACTGAAATAGATTAATCAAAGCTATTTAGTCTTATTATCAAACATCTGTCTGCTTTCCTATATATTCCCTGCCACAGTTTAGAAGCTAAGTGTTCAACAAATAAAGATATTCCCAGAGTTATATGGAAATAATAGTATCAAGTTGCTTAAAATACTCTTGGTCAAAGAATGAAAACTTTTGTACAAGCTACTGAGCTGACATTGTTTATACGTTGACTGTACCATTGATCTCTGTATTTTAGGATTTTTAGTTCAGAAACAGAGAATGCTGACCCAACACCTAGGGAGCAACATCTAATTATACAAAATTGAATGAACTAATTAAAGAAATGTAATACTTGTTTTTTGTTTAAAATGTTGTTGACAATGTTTTTATCCTTCTATTGGTACCTGATACTCAACACCTCTGTTTTCATAGGTGGTAAGAAAGTTCATAAGCCTTAATAAATTTTGAGGACCTCAGAAAGAGTAGAATTCATTCAAATTAGATGTCCTGTGGGTCAAAACGAATAGAGCATTTGTATTCAGTTTTTTAGCCTCAGTATATAAGAGCAAATGATACAGAAGTTCAGTCTAAGATTCCTTATGAAAATTTGTAAATGAAAGTTAGTTCTCTGATACTGGTTAATACAATACAGGATGCTCAATGAAGCCTATGTAATTAATTAACACTTTTTTTGTACCTATATGTGTAATATTCCAACCAAACATAATGAAACGAGTCTTACTATAATTAATAAAAATCTTCGGAGATTATCAACCAAAGGGTAATGGAAAACTATTAGAAAAAATGTTAGAAGCTTGGAAATAAGCAAAAGAGATTACTAGTTATTTATTTAGGGCATTACTGGTCTTGTACTTTTAGTTGCTTTTCTGTTGACTTTACACTTCTGTTGCTTCACAGTTCTATAAGGGCAGAATTTATTTTGTACATAATTTTCAAGTAAAAAACAAATTATTTCTGTCTGGTGGAAATATACTTTTAAAGATTACAATATGGCCAGGCATGGTGGCTCATGCCTGTAATCCCAGCACTTTGGGAGGCCAAGGGGGGGGTGGATCACGAGGTCAGGAGTTCAAGACCAGCCTGGCTAACACAGTGAAACCCCGTCTCTACTAAAAATACAAAAATTAGCCGGGCATGGTGGCGCATACCTGTAGTCCCAGCTACTTGGGAGGCTGTGGCAGAAGAACCGCTTGAACTCAGGAGGTGGAGGTTGCAGTGAGCCAAGATCATGCCACTGCACTCCAGCCTGGGCGACACAGCAAGACTACACCTAAAAATAAATAAATAAATAAATACTTACAATATATTGCCCTAAAAGACACCAACCAGTTTTGAATCTAAAAACCAATTTTCTCCTAAAATTCCTGTATTGGATTGCCAAAACTATTTGGCAACTCAAAAGAAATTTTGAACTGGTTTCAACACCCTACTGCTTCCTCCATCAATTAACAAGTAAAATAAAATAGCTGACATACATTCACTATACAATTGCATGAGTCATTTTTTAAACTTTTAATATCTTATCATTAGATAACAACAATTAAAACCACATAGTTAAAGAGAAACACCACAAAGAGTGACAGTCAATAAAAAAATATTGTAAATGCCAAATGTTGGCAAGAATGTAGACACTGAAAATCTCATACACAATTTATGGAAGAATAAATTAGTAACCACTTAGGAAAATATTGGCATATCTACCAAAGCTCAGCATATATAAATCTTATGAACGAGCAACTTTATATACACATAGGTATATAAAATAAGCAAATAAATAAATAAATATTTATGGGGGTGTATATATGTGTGCATATTTATATATATAGAATACTTATATATTCAACATATATGCAAACATATAATGCTGAGAGAAGCCAGACACAAAAGTTCACATTCTGTAATTCCATTTGTATTTAGTGCAAAAGTAATCAAAATTATTCTATGCTGTTAGAAATCAGAATGGTAGGATGGGTTGCTGGAAAAGAGCATTAAGGAGACATCTGGAGTACTGACAATTTCTTTGGCATGTTCAATTTGTAAGCACTTTTGGGCTAAATACACAAAACATGAACTTTTTTGGTATATATATTAGATATTAGTAAAAGTATGTGTATAAGGTAATTATATACATAGTGTGTGTATTTATATATATACACACACACAGTAATATTTCTGTGTCTCTATATTTTCATCTCTATCTATCCACCTGTCAAATTTGATGGTTAGCATAGTGAGCAACTCACTATTGTTGGATGACTCAGAAGATCCATAAACTGTGGCAGTCAGAGAAAAAGTGAATTTAATATTAACATGGTTATCAAATTATGCTCTAAAACTCAATAAAAGTTGCCAAATATCCACATGTTGACTTTTTGTCTGAAAACTCATACTTCTGAGAATGTATCCTAAAGACAAATACAAATACATAAAAATGATATGTGTAAAGGATATCTATTGCAGCAGTGCTTATCAGAGTGAAAGATTAGAAACTATTGATATAAAAAGTTTTTCAATATATATTATTGAAAAAAGCAAAGTTTAGAACACAGTATATAACAGGTTATATTTTGTGTAAAAACAGGATGACAAAAATATGAATATATTCTTATATTTGCACAATAACTCCTTAAACTACGTAGAAGAAATTAATACAATGGGATATTTATAGGGATTTAGAGGAAAAATATGATTAGAGCACAATTGATAGTAAAACATCTATAGCTGTGTCTTTAATACATATAAGTGGAATTTGAGTTCTGGGAATTTATTACCTTTCAAAGATGTAAAATTTTAAACAAATAAAGCAAATATGAGATTTATATTGAAAACAGCAGCCCACTCTATGACAAAATCTGAAAGTGCTCAGTTGTAAGGTCAGGAGTTTTTTTTTATCCTGTTGTATAACAGTAGAATGTCGTGGGTCTCTATGAAAAGGCTTCAGGTAAAACACAATATTCAGGAACCTATGTACCAACAACAAGTAATACCAATATGGTGACCTCAAACTGCAGCATGGCTGACAGAAACTTCAAAATTTGTTTTAACATTCTATTCTATATTAATTAAATTGTGAGTTCCTTAGAGATAAGTATTGCCTTTTTATATAATTCATTTCATTTCTGATATTTCTAGGTCATGTTGTGTCTGGAATTGGTGGGTTCTTGGTCTCACTAACTTCAAGAATGAAGCCGCGGACCCTCGCGGTGAGTGTCACAGCTCTTAAGGTGGCGCGTCTGCAGTTTGTTCCTTCTGATGTTCGGATGTGTTCGGAGTTTCTTCTTTCTGGTGGGTTCATGGTCTCGCTGGCTCAGGAGTGAAGCTGCAGACCTTCACGGTGAGTGTTACAGCTCTTAAGGCAGCGCGTCTGGAGTTGTTCCTTCCTCCCGGTGGGCTCGTGGTCTCGCTGGGTTCAGGAGAGAAGCTGCAGATCTTTGCGGTGAGTGTTACAGCTCATAAAAGCAGTGTGGACCCAAAGAGTGAGCAGTAGCAAGATTTATTGCAAAGAGTGAAAGAACAAAGCTTCCACAGTGTGGAAGGGGACCTGAGCGGGTTGCCAATGCTGGCTCAGGCAGCCTGCTTTTATTCTCTTATCTGGCCCCACCCACACCTTGCTGATTGGTAGAGCCGAGTGGCCTGTTTTGACAGGGTGCTGATTGGTGTGTTTACAATCCCTGAGCTAGATACAAAGGTTCTCCAAGGCCCCACCAGAGCAGCTAGATACAGAGTGTTGATTGGTGCACTCACAAACCTTGAGCTAAACACAGGGTGTTGATTGGTGTGTTTACAAACCTTGAGCTAGATACAGAGTGCCGATTGGTGTGTTTACAATCCCTGAGCTAGACATAAAGGTTCTCCAAGGCCCCACCAGAGCAGCTAGATACAGAGTGTCGAGTGGTGCACTCACAAACCTTGAGCTAAACACAGGGTGCTGATTGGTGTGTTTACAAACTTTGAGCTAGATACAGAGTGCCGATTGGTGTGTTTACAAACCTTGAGCTAGATACAGAGTGCCGATTGGTGTATTTACAATCCCTGAGCTAGACATAAAGGTTCTCTAAGGCCCCACCAGAGCAGCTAGATACAGAGTGTCGATTGGTGCACTCACAAACCTTGAGCTAAATACAGAGTGCCAATTGGTGTGTTTACAATCCCTGGGCTAGATATAAAAACTCTCCACGTCCTCACCAGACTCAGGAGCCCGGCTGGCTTCATCTAGTGGATCCCGCACTGGGGCTGCAGGTGGAGCTGCCTGCCAGTCCCGCGCCATGGGCTCTCACTCCTCAGCCTTTGGGTGGTCGATGGGACTGGGCGCCATGGAGCAGGGGGGTGGCGCTTGTCAGGGAGGCTCGGGTGGCACAGGAACCCACGGAGGTGGGGGAAGGCTCATGCATGGCGGGCTGCAGTCCCGAGGCCTGCCCTGCGGGAAGGCAGCTAAGGCCCACTGAGAAATCGAGTGCAGCGCCAGTGGGCTGGCACTGCTGGGGGACCCAGTATACCCTTCGCAGCCGCTGGACCAGGTGCTAAGTCCCTCATTGCCCGTGGCTGGCAGGGCCCGCCAAGCTCACGCCCACCTGGAACTCCAGCTGGCCCGCAAGTGCCACACACAACCCCAGTTCCCGCTTGTGCCTCTCCCTCCACACCTCCTTGCAAGCTGAGGGAGTGGGCTCCTGCCTTGGCCAGCCCAGAAAGGGGCTCCCACAGTGCAGCGGTGGGCTGAAGGGCTCCTCAAGTGCCGCCAAAGTGGTAGCCCAGGCAGAGGAGGCGCCGAGAGTGAGCGAGGGCTGTGAGGACTGCCAGCATGCTGTCACCTCTCAATGTTAGCCTTTAAGTTTGTATATTCTGTTTATGATAACTCATAGGCTAGAATATTGATAATAAAACACTTAACATATGATTACATTGCATGTGTCAAACACTGTGAAAATCAATTTAAGTGGATTAGCTTATTTAAAAATTTCAGTAATTATTTGTGGAGAGTTTTAGAGTGCCTGTGTTATGGAAAACCAATTTTGGAGCTGTCAAGGTTGACTACGAAGACTTAACACAGAGAATCTCAAGCTCTCCCTGTTTTTCTGCTTCTTAAGCAGATTGGCTTCCTTGGTCAAGTTTTCAAGGTGTCTTTTGCACCTCTAATCATTACATTCAGCATTCCAGACAGAAAGAAAAACAAAAGAGAAGGGAAATATTGGAATGCTTTCTCCTCCTCCTTTTATAAGAAAAGCAAAAACTCTCCCAAACCTTCTGCAAAGAAGAATTTTCTTACTTCTTATTGGCCAGAACCAAAGTACATGTACACGCCTAGACAGCTATATACCTTAAGTGAGTGATTGATGAATGGTCATCAAGTGAGGGGAGGGTGGGTTTTGTAGCACAATTTAGCACACTTTTGAAAAGTTATTTGAAATGAATTTCAAAGGCATAGTGTAAAACAATTTCAATTTGTATTCAGTAAAATATTAACAGTGTATCTTTTTTTTCTAACTACTGATGTGCAGTAATGACTATGAAGGGACTGATTTCTACATGAGGGAGCCACTTCCATTAAAATCGATCTCACAGATAAAATGCTAAGCACATCAGGAAATCCACAGATCTGAAAGAAATTCAAAATTTGAAAAAAATGGGAAAATTAAAAGGGGAGGAAACATAGATATAAAAGCATGTTGAAAGGGATTTTAAAACAGGTTGTGATTGAAACGTTCAAAGAGTCAAAGGAAGTAATAGAATAAGTGAGTATGTGTAACTTGTTCAAGGTTATATAATTTCAAATGATAGATCTTAATTCAAACTCAGATCATTATGATTTCACAGCCTCCTCTTTTTAAAATTTTTTGTTTTAATCCATGCTACCTTGTCTACTTATATTCTAATACTATTATACTGTTTGGCTAAAGCATGAGACTCAAAGAGACTTATTTAGTTCTGTGGCACTTCTAAGTCTGATTCTCCCGTATACTGACCTAATGGCCTGGGGTAAGGTGACAGTATCTCTGGGATTCAGACTCATATTCATAATACCTACAACACAGGGCAAGGAGAAAGATAAATAAGAGTGATATGAAAATAATCTGGGTTCTAAACAGTGACAGCACAAATTTCAATCATTTTATGATAGATGCATGCACTCAATTAAAAAAAATCTGGATAAAATGTAGGTTTAATAGCAATTCTTGGACAACAGAATATTTACTTTTGGAAGTTGATTGGCATTTTTCTTGTATTGCAGATTGTTGCACATTGAAATTACTGGGGTGGGGAAAGAGGGTATTGACTGGTACTTATTGGTTTGTTGCTATTATTTTGCATTTTAAAAGCAAATGAGTTTTAGACTTTCTGATCACATATGAAATATTTATACAGATTGGAAAATCAATATTCTTATTATCAAATTCCTGAAGTTTTTTAGATGCAATGTCTTTATTTTATTTATTTATTTTTAAGATGCAGTTTCACTCTTATTGTCCAGGCTGGAGCATGATCTTGGCTCACTGCAACCTCCGCCTCCCAGGTTCATGTGATTCTCCTGCATTAGCCTCCCGAGTAGCTGGGATTACAGGCGCATGCCACCACACCCAGCTAATTTTTGTTTTGTTTTTTAGTAGAGATGGGATTTCACCATCTTGGCCAGACTGGTCTCAAACTGATCTCATGATCCACCGGCTTCAGACTTCCAAAGTGCTGGGATTACAAGCATGAGTCACCATGCCTGGCAGCTGAAACATTTTTAAAATACCCTTGCAAATAGGCTTTCACTGCAAAATCAGACTCTCCTGAATACATTTGGAAAACATCACCTGAAATGAGATAAGACTATTTGTATTCCATATTTATGCCATTTAATTAATATTTTTATTGAAAAAATAATAATATGCATAATTAGGAACTGCTGATGCATAATTAGGATACTGCCCATGCTGAGGATAGTATGTATTATTACATAAATGGTATCACATTTCCAAAATCCAAAAACCTCTCTATTGAGAATATTTCTGACCCCACATATTTTCAGTGAGGGAACTTTGGATTGATATAAATAAAAATAAGTAAATCTCTTTAAAAGTCTATTTAAGAATCTACTGGAAATGAAAAGTCTCCCAATTAGTATATTGCTATTTCAAAAGAAGTACCTAAGAAGAAAATAATCTAATTCACTATTATGTTTAAAGGATGAAAATATATCCTGCAGATAAATTCTTGAAAGGAGACTGACTGAAATACTTTTAATAATTATCATGGGAATATAATTTTTTCCTTCTAGATTTATAAGAAGCTCTTTGACCTGCAGGAACAATAGGACATCATAAATTTAAGTAACAGGAAGGAGAGAAAGAGCTGGACTGTCTATGGTCCATCTACTAGCATTAACCCCACGTTACTGGACAGTGCTAATTTGTCCACTGCATGAAATAATAAATCAAATGGTTTCTATTTTCTAGGAAGAATAGATGCAATGACATGTCTCAAAGCAGAATAATAATGACAAAGGTCAAAGGCCTTTGAGCTGGTACTTAACTATGATACATAATGAGGATAGTTCATAAAGATTTGAATATCTGAATTATTTTTTCTGGATTCACTTTTATTGACATTTTTCTTAGAAAGTTTCTAAAGGATACTTGATAAAAATGATTCTAAACATATTTAGAATATGGCATAAGTAAAAATAAAGCAATAAAAACAATACAAATATTCTGCATACCTTTAAGATTGAGGCAATGATTTCTTGTAATTCTTTTCTACTTTCCACTCTTAGTTTAAAAGACAAATGCTATCTGCATTTTATTACAGCAACCATGAAATATTATTAGATGTAAAACTACTTTGGAAAATGTAAGTCACTATAAAATGCAATGTTATATTCATCCATAATTATAATGTAATATGTGAAATATTTGTAAATTATGCATTTTAATAATTATTTTCTAGCTCTGGATTCCTAACTTCCCATTAGCTTTGGCATCATTTTATGAAAACAAAAATGACATATAAATAAACATGTATATGAAATTTTAGTTTCAACATTAACAAATCATTTTTGAAGAAGATGTCGCAAATATTTGGATATACTTGTTGATACAGTTGTAATTATGTAATTTTGTTTTGGCTTTATCAATACATATTTTACCAATTCTTTGCCAAGGACATTAAAATTGAAGGGACCCATAAAAAATCTGCTAGGCATAATTTAAAATATTTCACAGCTAAGTGGAAAATATTTCACTTTTTAAATCTTAGGTATCACTGAGAATTATGAAGTAGATAATTGAGCTTGCTATGGTGAACATTTCACCATCATTTAAAATAAAATTCAAGTTCAAGAAAACACAGCGTATGTATTCTAAGATTTTATATAAAGCATATAGCACTAAAAAGAGGAGCACTTACTATTTTGAGTTACTTGAGAATGAATCATTAAATTTCATGGCAGCAACCCTGTGTCCCTGGGCAGTTTACTTACCTTTCTGATACCTCTTCTTGGTAAAATAGGATTCATGAAAACTGCTTGTTGGAATTACTGAGAGGCTTTATAACACTGGACACAGCACAGTGTCTACAAACCAAAAGATGATGGTAGGCTTTTGTTTTGTTTGTTTCTTTATTGCTGCCTGGTTCCTTTTCAGCACTCACCAAACTCCGTAAAACCGCTATTTTATCTGGACCATCTTCTTGATTAATATCATCCAGAGCTTTATAACCACTGAAAAAAAAATCTGTGGACCACAGAATCATGCACTCACTTCTCATCAGAATAGGGAAAGGCCCTAAATAAGTCACACATCTGATGCTTGGGCTCTTTCCAAGGAATCAGTCTTGATGAACACAAGAGGCTAAAAAAATCCTTTAATATTTGTACAGTGGACTGTAGATGACTATCGAATACTCTCTAGTACTCCTCCCACATACTCAGACTACTCTCTAGTTTATATTAGGCAATATATAAGCAAGATTAAGAATTTTGGATTCAGCTAGATTTGAATTAATATGCATTCCCACATTTGTAAAAAAGAGATATGTATCCTGTATGTTTGTTGTGTATAGCAAATTACATATTCTATTTAGAGTTCATATAATTTATAATACCAATAATAAGATATGGTAAATTATTTTTAGTGTTTTATGACTACATACCTACCATTTACTTGGTGCATGTTACCTGTCAGACACTGTAATAAACCCTTTACATGCATCATTTCATCTAATTCATATACCCTACGAGATACATTAAATTATTGGGACAATTTTACAGATAAGAAAACTGACATTTGAAATTGTGTCTGTGAAATCATCAAAGGTGGTTGCATACTAAGAAAAGCTGATGTAAATATTGGACCAGCTTTACAATACTGTCTACTTTTTAATAATACTAAACTCTGAGTCTCTTCCCTTTAACCAGTACTGTATAATCACTATCAAATTTAAACACTTTAAATTTTCTAGTTCAGATTCATGTAAAACTTTTATTATTATCAATTGCTAGAGTTTAGCTCTCTTAGTTCCACTAATTACATACTAGTAATTTATGCCTACCTGGAATTAGCCATTGTGATGAGATTGAGTAGTTTTCTAATATTCACAGATGTCTGTTAATTGACATATATACATCTGGGCCCTTAAGTACATTGCACTGCTTGCAAGATGCAGAGACAAGGACATTTTATTACCTTCATTTTGTCTACCATACCATGGGTGTTTCACAAGCCTGACTCAGAGCAGAACAATTAACAAAGATTCAATAGTTTCCAATACTAGTATACATTCTCTAGGCTTCTGCAATTGTTCCACATTTCCATGAATGATCTACATCTGCATTTTTGTCATACTCAGAAGCATTGTCTCTATAAATTTTATATATCTTATTGGTGTGGGCATTAGTGGAAGAGAAAGGGCTAGGAATGTGTGTGTAACAACATTATTTTAAAGAAAATACTAACCAAAAATAGGATGGATCAACAGTATAGAAAAGCAAATATAGAGACATTTTACTCAGAAGAAGAAATGATGGAAGGAAGGATAGAAAGTATTTAAAAGTTTCCTGTACATCTGAGTTTATTCTAGCCCTGTTTTGAAAATAGGCACCTTGATATTCATGAATAATACTGAGCAGGTCATAATAAATTATTTTTAATATTAGCTTACTGCAGCATTAAGTCTCTGAAACCCTAAATATCACTTTTGTTGTTTACAAAGAAATATTAATTGCATTGCAACATTTTTATTTTCAGAGAAAACTTATAGATGACAGTTCTGGATTTTAATAACTCTTCTCATGCACTAAGCACAGTTGTCTCATAGCATTCTATCCAAAGTGATTCTTAATTATTTTACGAACATTCAATATGTTCTTATTTTGCATTTTTTAATCTGAAACATTTCCACATGAGTGATAATTTCAAAAAATACACACACTCAATTTTTAAGCACAAAACACCATGTTTTGAGCAAAGGTCTTGTGTCCGGAATTTGTGGGTTCTTGGTCTCACTGACTTCAAGAATGAAGCCGCGGACCCTCGCGGTGAGTGTTACAGCTCTTAAGGTGGCGCGTCTGCAGTTTGTTCCTTCTGATGTTTGGATGTGTTCGGAGTTTCTTCCTTCTGGTGGGTTCGTAGTCTCGCTGGCTCAGGAGTGAAGCTGCAGACCTTCGCGGTGAGTGTTACAGCTCTTAAGGCAGCGCGTCTGGAGTTGTTCGTTCCTCCCGGTGGGCTCGTGGTCTCGCTGGGTTCAGGAGAGAAGCTGCAGATCTTCGCGGTGAGTGTTACAGCTCATAAAAGCAGTGTGGACCCAAAGAGTGAGCAGTAGCAAGATTTATTGCGAAGAGCGAAAGAACAAAGCTTCCACAGGGTGGAAGGGGACCCGAGCGGGTTGCCAATGCTGGCTTAGGCAGCCTGCTTTTATTCTCTTATCTGGCCCCATCCACATCCTGCTGATTGGTAGAGCCAAGCAGCCTGTTTTGACAGGGTGCTGATTGGTGCGTTTACAATCCCTGAGCTAGATACAAAGGTTCTCCATGTCCCCATCAGATTAGTTAGATACAGAGTTTCGACACACAGGTTCTCTAAGGCCCCACCAGAGCAGCTAGATACAGAGTATCAATTGGTACACTCACAAACCTTGAGCTAAACACAGGGTGTTGATTGGTGTGTTTACAAACGTTGAGCTAGATACAGAGTGCCGATTGGTGTATTTACAATCCCTGAGCTAGACATAAAGGTTCTCCAAGGCCCCACCAGAGCAGCTAGCTACAGAGTGTCGACTGGTGCACTCACAAACCTTGAGCTAAACACAGGGTGCTGATTGGTGTGTTTACAAACCTTGAGCTAGATACAGAGTGCCGATTGGTGTATTTACAATCCCTGAGCTAGACATAAAGGTTCTCCAAGGCCCCACCAGAGCAGCTAGCTACAGAGTGTCGACTGGTGCACTCACAAACCTTGAGCTAAACACAGGGTGCCGATTGGTGTATTTACAATCCCTGAGCTAGATATAAAGACTCTCCACGTCTTCACCAGACTCAGGAGCCCAGCTGGCTTCACCTAGTGGATCCCGCACTGGGGCTGCAGGTGGAGCTGCCTGCCAGTCCTGCGCCATGCTCTCACACTCCTCAGCCCTTGGGTGGTCGATGGGACTGGGCGCCGTGGAGCAGGGGGCGGCACTCGTCGGGGAGTCTTGAGCTGCACAGGAACCCACGGTGGTGGGGGAAGGCTCAGGCATGGTGGGCTGCAGTCCTGAGGCCTGCCCTGCGGGAAGGCAGCTAAGGCCCGGCGAGAAATCTAGCGCAGCGCCAGTGGGCTGGCACTACTGGGGGACCCAGTACACCCTCTGCAGCCGCTGGCCTGGGTGCTAAGTTCCTCATTGCCCAGGGCTGGCAGGGCCGGCTGGCTGCTCCGAGTGCGGGCCCACCAAGCTCACACCCACCCGAAACTCCAGCTGGCCTGCAAGCACTGCATGCAACCCCGGTTCCCACTCGCGCCTCTCCCTCCACACCTCCCTGCAAGCTGAGGGAGTGGGCTCCGGCCTTGGCCAGCCCAGAAAGGGGCTCCCACAGTGCAGCGGTGGGCTGAAGGGCTCATCAAGTGCCGCCAACGTGGTAGCCCAGGCAGAGGAGGTGCCAAGAGCGAGCGAGGGCTGTGAGGACCGCCAGCACGCCATCACCTCTCAGTCTTATTTTTTTCCTCTGTCTACTACACTTAATTATAAAGAAAAAATATTTTATACTTTATGTGCAATAGTACTTCAAGGCATGTTTTTTCCTAAGTAGAGGACAATTAATTCTAGGTCAATTATCTATAAACTCTGATCTGCCTCTCAGTCCATTATTATATGTAAGCTTCATTACTGTTCCTTAAAATTACGATCTAAAAATTGATACTGATTTATGAGTATTTCTCTACATATTTTTACTAATTCAATGATTTTTATTGGATGTTTTATTCAAGGTGTCTTGTGAGGACTTACATGGAATTCAAATATGAATAAGGCATGGCCTCCTAATTCAAAGGCTGTTATCTGTCCAGTTATCTAAACTTGTATCACAGTTTCTCAATATGATTTAACATTTTTTTTTTTACTTAACATTTTTGGCTGTGGAAAAGCATAGTGCAGTATGAAAGCGTGGATCACATTGTTCGCTTTCTAGTGCAGATTAAATACATGTTAAGTAAAACCAATCCAAGATTTCCCTTGAATACCTGTTTTGATTTATTTTCTTTTATTTTTACATTTTTATCCATAGAATGATCTTTATCTCTGACTTCATTTCCTGCTTAGGTTACAAAGAAAGATAAGAAAAAAATGTCTGCACTTCTATTAGTTTCAAACAAACAAAATCTAAAAGATAACTTTTCATTGCTCATATTAATAAAAGCTCTTTGCATGATTGCTTCGCCCTGTCCCCGTTGCTAAAATTGTGTGTGTGTGTGTGTGTTTAGACAGAGAGACACACGCACACACACACACACACACAGAGAGAGAGAGAGAGAGAGAGATCCATGCTACAATTTGCAAGGATATTGTTAGAAAGTTTCTTCCCAGTGATTTGTTTCTTTGCACTTTAAATGACTACTTGATTTGGAGGGCACATTTCAATACATGTTCTTCAAATATTTTATTGAAAGTATATTGTTTATGAGAATCTGTAAGAAAATAAAGTGGAACTTAAATAAAGCTTATAAAGTCTTAAATATGTGACTTCTAACCAACAGTAACATATATGGTATTAAGCAGTAGATCAATATTTTGGAGGGTTTTTTTGTTTGTTTACTTTGTTTTCTATTTAATTTCATAAAAATCAAATTTACCAGCCCCGTTTGAAATTTTTGTAGATTTCTCTACTTGTTTCTCTTCTCTATATTCCTCTATTAAATTACACTTTCCTAAATGTAGCATCACTATTTCTCACAGTGTGTTTATTTCAGTGATCATATGCCTGATAACGTTTTCTATTGGAATTAAAAATGTTTATAAAATTTAAAAAACATTAATTTTGCAAAAACTGTTACTAGAATCATTTGTTTTAAAAATGTAATAAAAGATGCCATATTTATTGATTCGTTCTCTCTCACACATACATATATACACAATTTAAGCCCTTAAAAAAATACTTTTTTTGTACTTAAAGGCAAAATGTAGTAAGTGTGCTTAAGACAAAATTAAAACAGTCATTAAAGGCATATGTGGCACAAAAATTTCACTATCTCCTAAAATCTGTACCTTAGACTTAAAAGATATTTGGGTTAGCAAAGCAGTAAAGAACATCATGTGTGGGGTGTGACAACTGCTATGTATACAATTATAAGGAGTTGAACTGTGGTATAGAAATTTGGTATAATATTTACCTTTCACATGAACAGTGTTATGCTGGGTCTAGAATAAAATTAATTTGGACTTATTTCTTGCAGAAAAACCTAAAAATTAGGAAATTAAAATGCAAATTATTTTAGAAGGAATACAATCCTCAAATAATATCCAGTTCTTTGGGGGTTTCTTTTTTTTTTTTCTTTATTTCTTCTTAAAAAAAAAAAAAAACAGGATACATGCACAGAACATGCAGGTTTGTTACATAGGTGTATGTGTGCCATGGTAGTTTGCTTCACCTACTGACCTGTCCTCTAAGTTCTCTCTCCTCACACCCCACCCCTTAACTAGCCCTGGTGTGTATTGTTCCCCTCTCTGTGTCCATGTGTTCTCAATGTTCAACTCCCACTTATGAGTGAGAATATGTGGTGTTTGGTTTTCTGTTCCCGTGTTAGTTTGCTTAGGATGATGGCTTCCAGCTTCATCTGTGTCACTGCAAAGGACATGATCTCATTTCTTTTCATGGGTGCATAGTATTCCATGGTGTATATATACCACATTTTCTTTATCCAGTCTATCTTTGATGGGCATTTGGGTTGGTTCCATGTCTTTGATATTGTAAACAGCGCTGTAATAAACATACATGTGCTTGTGTCTTTATAATAGAATGATTTATATTCCTTTGGGTATATACTCAGTAATGGGATTACTGGGTCAAATAGTATTTCTGGTTCTAGGTCCTTGAGGAGTCACCATACTGTCTTCTACAATGGTTGAACTAATTTACATTCCCACCAATAGTGCAAAAACATTCCTCTTTCTCCACAGCCTTGCCAGCATCTATTATTTCCCGACTTTTTAATAATCACCATTTAGAATAGCATGAGATGGCATCTCACTGTAGTTTTGATTTGTATTTCTCTGATGATCAGTGATGTTGAGTTTTTTCATATGTTTATTGGCCTTATAAATGTCTTCTTTTGAGAAGTGTCTGTTCATATCCTTAGCCCACTTTTTGATGGGGTTGTCTTTGTCTTGTAAATATGTTTAAGTTACCTGTAAATTCTGGATATTAGACCCTTGTCAGATGGATAGATTGCAAAAATTGTCTTCCATTCTTTAGGTTGCCTGTTCATTCTGATGATAGTTTCTTTGGCTGTGCAGAAGCTCTTGAGTTTAATTAGATCCCATTTGCCAATTTTGACTTTTGTTGCCATTGCTTTTGGCTTTTTTGTCATGAAGTCTTTGCCCATGCCTATGTCCTGAATGGTATTGCCTAGGTTTTCTTCTAGAGTTTTTATGGTTTTGGGTTTTACATTTAAGTCTTTAATCCATCTTGAGTTAATTTTGGGTAAGGTGTTAGGAAGGGGTCAGGTTTCAGTTTTCTGCATATGGCTAGCCAGCTTTGCCAGCACCATTTACTGATTAGGAGATCCTTTCCCCATTGCTTGTTTTTGTCAGGTTTGTTGAAAATCAGATGGTTGTAGATGTGTGGTGTTATTTCTGACGTCTCTGTTCTGCTCCATTGGTCTATACATCTGTTTTCGTACTAGTACCATTGAAGGAGATAGAGACACAAAAAACCCTCCAAAAAATCAACAAATCTGGGAACTGTATTTTTGAAAAAAATAACAAAATAAGCTGGGCTCAGTGTCTCATGCCTGTAATCCCAGCACTTTCGGAGGCTGAGGCAGGCTGATCACAAGGTCAGGAGTTCAAGACCTGCCTGATCAACAGGGTGAAACCCCATCTCTACTAAAAATACAAAAATTCACCAGGCATGGCGGTGCACACCTGTAATCCCAGCTACTCAGGAGGCTGAGGCAGGAGAATTGCTTGAACCCGGGAGTTCAAGCATTCCGACTGCAACACTGTCGGAGGTTGCAGTGAGTGGAGATCGCACCATTGCACTCCAGCCTGGGCGACAGAGTGAGACTCTGTCTCAAAACAAACAAACAAAAAGACAAAGAGAGAGAAGAATCGAATAGTCGCAATAAAAAAATTATAAAGGGGATATCACCACTGGCCCCACAGAAATACCAGCTACTATCCAAGAATACTATACACACCTCTATGCAAATAAACTAGAAAATCTAGAGGAAATGGATACATTATTGGATCCATACCCCCTACCAAGACTAAACCAGGAAGAAGTTGAATTCCTGAATAGACCAATAACAAGCTCTGAAATTGAGGCAGTAATTAATAGCCTACCAACCAAAAAAAAAAAAAAAAAATCCCAGATGTATTCACAGCTGAATTCTACCAGAAATACAAGGAGGAGCTGCTACGTTTCCTTCTGAAACTATTCCAATCAATTGGAAAGGAGGGACTCCTCCCTAACTCATTTTATAAAGCCAGCATCATTCTGATACCAAAACCATGAAGAGACACAACAAACAAGAAAACTTCAGGCCAATATTCCTGACGAACATCGATGAGAAAATCCTCAATGAAATATGGGCAAATTGAATCAAGCAGCACATCAAAAAACTTAGCCACCACGATAAAGTTGCATTCATCCATGGGATACAAGTCTGGCTCAACATAGGCAAATCAATAAATGTAATATATCACATAAACAGAACAAAAGAAAAAACCACATAATTATCTCAACAGATGCAGAAAAGACCTTTGATAAAATCAACATCCCTTCATATTAGAAACTCCCAAAAAACTAGGTAGTGATGGAATATATCTCAAAATAATAAGAGCTATTTATGACAAACCCACAGCCAATATCATATTGAATGGGTAAGAGCTGGAAGCCTTCCTTTTGAAAACTGGTTCAAGACAAGAATGCCCTCTCTCACTACCCCTATTCAACATAGTATTGGAAGTTCTGACCAGGGCAATCAGGCAAGAGAAAGAAATAAAGTGTATTTAAATAGGAAGAGAAGAAGTCAAGTTGTCTCTGCTGGCAGATGACATGATTTTATATTTAGAAAACTCCATCATCTCAGCTCAAAAACTTCTTGAACTGATAAGCAGCTTCAGCAAAGTCTCAGGATACAAAATCACAAGCATTCCTTTACATCAACAACAGGCAAGCAGAGAGCCAAATCATGAATGAACTCCCATTCACAATCACTAAAAAGAGAATAAAATACCTAGGAATACAGCTAACAAGTGATGTGAAGGACCTTTTCAAGGAGAACTACAAACCACTGCTCAAGAAAATGAGAGAGGACACAAACGAATGGAAAAATAGTCCATCCTCATGGATAGGAAGAATCAATATCATGAAAGTAATTTATAAATTCTATGCTATTCCCATCATACTACCATTGACATTCTTCACAGAATGAGAAAAAAACTGTTTTAAATTTCATATGGAATCAAAGAAGACCCTGTATAGTCAAGACAATTCTAAGCAAAAGAACAAAGCTGGAGGCATCACACTACCTGATGTCAAACTATGCTACAAGGCTACAGTAACCAAAACAACATGGTACTGTTACCTAAACAGACATATTGACCAATGGAGTAGAATTTCAGGGGTTCAAAAGCAATGAGATTTATTTTCAAAATTCTTTGAAAAAACATTTTTTAATCAGATAATAAATCTATCTGTGTGTCTGTAGGTATTTCATGTTTCATTGTACCTATAACATGATTTATTTTAAAATAAAAATAAACATAGGCATAAACAGCAACATCACTGTTTCAACTAGAGGGTTCCATATGGCCCCTACCCCACATTTGTTACTTTAAGTGAGAAATCTAATACTAGGGTATTAAATTCAGTACTTTCTTTGAAAGTATAAAATACTTCCAAATATGCACATATAATTTTCATAAATGTGCCCTTTGAATTTTCACAAACTTTGCACTTCGTGTAACCTCCAAGCATATCAAGAAAAAAATAAACATTTATCAATACCAGAGAAGCCCACTCTTGCTTCTTTCTGGTCAATAACCTATACCCTTCAACATTATACAGATGTCTAACAGTAAATATTATTTATTTTCTGTTTTGTACTTTATATAAATGCAATCAAAGTGTCTGTACTTTTTTGCATCTGCATTTATTGTTTCAACATTCTCATTGTGTTTGTTTATTCTTATCTCAGTATAGCACTACATTATTTGATATATCATAACCAAGGAGGTGAAAGATATTTACAAGGAAAACTACAAAACACTTCTGAAAGAAATAATAGATGACACAAACAAATGGAAACATGCCATGCTCATGGATGGGTAGAATCAGTGTTGTGAAAATGACCATACTACCATTAAATGCAATTCCTATCAAAATATCATTATCATTCTTCTCAGAACAGGAAAAAAAAATCCTAAAATTCATATGTAACAAAAAACAGCCTCCAAAGCAAGACTAAGCAAAAAGAACAAATCTAGAGACATCACATTACCTGACTTCAAGCTATACTACAAGGCTATATTTACCAAAGCAGCATGGTACTGTTATAAAAATAGTCATGTAGACCAATGGAACAGCATAGAGAACCCAGAAATAAAGCCAAATAGTTATAGCCAACTAATCTTTGACAAAACCAACAAAAACATAAAGTGGTGAAAGGACACCCACTTCAACAAATGGTGCTGGGACAATTGGCAAGCCACATGTAGAAGAATGAAACTGGATCTTCATCTCTCACCTTATAGAAAAATCAACTCAAGATGGGTCAAAGATTTAAATCTAAGACCTGAAACCATAAAAATTATATAAGATAAACATTAGGATAAGTCTTCTAGACACTGGTTTAGGCAAAGAGTTCATGATCAAGGACCCAAAAGCAGATGCAACAAAAACCAACTTAAATAGATGGGACTTGATTAAACTAAAAAGCTTCTGCACAGCAAAAGAAATAAATGATAAGCGAAGTAAACAGACAACCCACCGAATGGAAGAAAATATTCATAAACTATGCATCTGACAAAGGACTAATAACCAGAATCTACAAGAAACTCAAATCAATCAGAAAAAAAAAAATCCCATCAAAAAGTGGGCTAAGAACCAAAGGGGCTGAGAATAATTTTATGTGATTATTGGCCTCTTAGATATCTTGTTTGGAAAAGGACATTAGTGTGTTTCATACTGCTAATATAGACATACCTGAGAGTAGGTAATTTATAAAGGAAAGAGGCTTGATGGACTCACAGTTCCACATAGCTAAGGAGGCCTCACAATCAAGGCATGAGGCAAAGGAAAAGCAAAGGCATGTCTTACATGGTGGTAGGCAAAAGAGCTTGTGCAGGGGAACTTCCATTTATAAAACCATCAGATCTCCTGAGTCTTCTTCACTAGCATGAGAACAGTATAGGGGGAAACCACCCCCATGATTCAGTTATCTCCACCTGGCCCCACCCTTGACATTTGGGGATTGTTACAATTCAAGGTGTGATTTGGGTGGGGACACAGCCAAACAATATCAGAGATGTTCAAGTACCTTGGCCATTTTTTGTTGTTGTTTAATTGTTTGCCTTTTCTTACTGTTTTTTTAGTAATTGCTTAATTGTACTCGAAAATGATTTTTATGTCATATGCATATATCAGAAGTGTCATCTCTCTGTGACTACTTTTTGAATCTCATGATTTTTTAAATAACATGTTCTTAATTTAAATACAGCCAACTATATCTCTTATCTTCATGGTATTTGAATCCTTCATGTGGGAGCTATGCCTTCTTCAAGTCATAAAGATGTTCTGTTTTTTTCTAGAACATTCATAATATTACCATTCTCATTTATAACTACAATTCTTCAGGAATGTATTTTTGTGTGTAACATAGAGTACAGATCCAGATTCATTTTTTCCCATATAGATATGAAATTGACTAAGAACAATTTATGGAAGAGTCATTTCTCTACTTTGTTCTAGGATCACATTGTTATGATTAGGTGCATAGGTGAATTTGTTTCTGGATTTTATTATGTCTATTGGTTTAACTGTCAGTCCTCAAATCAATACCACACTGTCTTGAGAAATATATTTTTATATTTAGATTTTTACTGTATATGTTTAAGAAAATTATTTTTTGTTGTATTTGTTTGTTTTTAGAGATGGGATCTAACAATGTTGCTCAGCCTGAACTCAAATTCCTGGGCTTAAGTTATCCTTCCACCTCAGCTTCCCACTTAACTGGGGACACAGGTGTATACCACCATGGCTGGCTCATGATATTTTAATATGCATATACATAGTGAAATAATTACTACAGATAAGCAAATTAACATATCCATGATGTCAAATGGTTACCTTTTTTGTTGGTAAAAGTACCTAAAAATCACTCTTTAATCCAGTTTTCAATAGTACTAACTAGAGTGGTTCCCCCGATAACTTGTGGTTTCCATGGTTTCACTTTCCATGGTTTTAGTTGCCCATAGTCAACCACAGTCCACAAATATTATATAAAAATAAGATATTGAGAGAGATTACATTCACATAAATTTAACTACAATATATTGTTGTAATTGTTCCTTATTGTTGTTAATATCTTACTGTACAAAATTTATAAATTTAACTTTATCATAGATATGTACATAGATAAATAGAAAATGGAGTATATATAGGGTTTGATAATATCCATGGTTTGCGGCATCCAAGAGGATCTCGGAACATGTCTCCTGCTATAAGAGGGGACTAGTCTATTGTCTTCATTGATGTATCTTAAATCTCTAGATCTATGAAACTGTAACTTTGTACACTTTCACCTTGGTATCCTCATTCCCCCACTCCTTCTCTCTACCTGGTTACCACCTATCTTCTGTGTTTTTATGTATTCAAGTTTTTTTGTTATTTTCAATCCACATGTAAGTATGATCATTCTGTATTTTTCTTTCTGTGACTGGCTTATTGCACTTAAAATAATGTCTTCTAGGTTCATCCATGTTGTTGCAAATTGCTGGATTTTGACACAGAATCTTACGTGTTCCATCACTAACCAGAAAACTCTGTGGCCGGCGGCACCTCTGCTTGGGTTTTGCTCATGCCTGCTGGACTCATTTCACCCATGCATCCCAGCAAGCTGTGGTTGGCTTGCGCTATTGGCCCAGATCCCATGCCTGCCAAGGGCGAGCCAAGCATGGAGCAGCTAGTGGTGTGTGAGCAAGTGACTGTGGGGTCCAGCCACTGCGCACAGCAAGGTGCGCCAGCTGTGGCAGGATAGGCAGCTCCAGGTTCTGGCACAGGCACTGGCTCCATGTGAGGGTGCAGCTGTATCAGGCATACTGCAAGCAGCTTCCACTGTGGGCACTGGGGAACATGGTGTAGCCCGAATGCTCAGAGATGCCAGGAACCACAGAGCCCCAAAAGGGTGTTACAGGGTGTCACAACCCAGGCTCAGGGAGCCCCACAGTCTGGGCCCCCAGAGGGGCCACAACTCCTTTCTCCTCATCACCTGCAGGGCAGTGCGCAGTGGAGTGGGGGTGTGTTTTGAGGGTGTGTGTTTCAGCCCATCTGTGTTACAGCTATTTCAGTACTGCTGCCATGCTCCGGTCCACAGCTCCTGGGCTGTCCAGGCCCTGCCACTGCTTCCCAATGCATTTGGCAGCTGCTGGGCAAGGGCATAAGATGGGAGGGCTATAGTGTTACAGCAGCTCAGCTAGGGGAACCCCAAGGTCTGGGCCCCCAGAAGGGTCGCCACTCTTCACTCCCACATTCTGGGAGCATGACACATCCTGCAGCTCAGCAATCCAGTCTGGAACATGTCACAGCTCCTTTCGCTCCTGCCAGCAGGTTCCAAGTTGTTCTCCCGCATCCAGGAAGAATGAGGTTATGTGGACAATTGGAGGATGAACAAGGTAAAGAGGAGCTTTACTGAGCAACAGAACAGCTCCTGAAGTGGGTAGCTCCTATTTACAGGCAGGCCATCCTGAAGAGCGCAGAGGAGACCCAAAGTGGGTAGCTCCTATCTGCAGGCAGGTCTTCTTGAAGAGTGTCTGAGTCTGGCTGAGTCTGGGGGGTTTTAATAGACTCATAAGGGAGAAAGCGTGTGCTGATTGGTCCATGGGTGGCCATGGGTGGGCCTGGAAAAAGCACCATCCAACCAGCCAAAAGGCTTATTAAGGAAGTTTTCACTGTGGGTTGTAGACTCCATCTGGAACTGGCAGCCCAGTCCCCAACCTTCAGGCTGTCCCTGGCTTGAAGGTGGGGTTTCACCAGAGACCCACCTCTTCCCACCTAGAAACCTGTCTGCCTCCTGCTGAGATCAACATGCTGTCTACGACACCCAGGAAGTCCATGCAAGGGGCACTTACAGGCCCATGGCTAGCTGCCTTCAGCTCCCCAGCCTCTCTCCCGTGCTCGACGGTGTCCAAAGTCCAAAGGGGGCCGAGGCGGCACGGGCCTGGCATGTCAGCACTGCCCTGGGCATGAGCATACCTCGCCAGGTCACAATAGCACCTGGGATCTGCCACAACTTTGCTCCACATCAGAGTGGGTGCTGGGAGCGGGGAGAGGCCAAGGAGTGGGAGGAGGCACTTTAAGCCTGCGGGGGCAGGGGGCTTCCCAGGCCCCAAGAGCACAGGGATGCCCAGGTCTGGAGCTGCAGCTGCGCCTGGGTACATGGGGCTCTAGCCCTACCAACTCAGTAGCGGGTGGGGATCTCATCTGTTCCTGGCTCTATGGAGCACATAGCTCTGGCCGCACCTCTCCTGCTGCAGCTGGTGTCTTCCTCACAGCGGCTGCCTTAGGTAGGCTGCTGCTGCCATCAATTTCCTTCTTTTATAAAACTGAAAATAATTCCACTGTATATATAGACCACAATTTCTTTATTCATTTATCCATCAGTGGACATTTAGGTTGTTTCCATATCTTAGCTATTGTGGATATTGCTGAAAAGAACATGGGGATATAGATATCTCTACAAGTGGCTAATTTTATTTATTTTGAGTAAATACCTGAAGAAGGATTGCTGGGTCCTATGATAGCTCTGTTTTTAATTTATCTGGTGTATTTTGCCATTCTTGCATTTCTATAAAGAAATACCTGAGACTGGGTAATTTATAAAGAAAACAGTTTTCATTGGATTACAGTTCTGTAGGCTGTACAGGAAGCATGGCACCAGGCATCTTCTTGACTTCTGATGAGGCCTCAGAAAGCTTACAATCATGGTGGAAAGCAAAGAGAAAGCTGGCACATAACAAGGTGAAAGCCTGAACAACGGAGAGAGAGAGTGGTGGAGGGAGTTATACACTTTTAAACAACCAAATCTCATGAGAACTTACTATTTTGAAGAAAGCACCAAACAATGAGGTATTTACCCCCATGACAAAGACACCTACCATCAGACCCCACCTCTGGCATTGGGGATTACATTTAAACATGAGATTTGGGTGGAGACAAATATCCAAACTATATTATCCAAGAACCTTCATATTCTTTCCACCATCACAGCACCAATCTGCATTTCAAGAAACAGTGCACAAAGGTTCCTTTTGCTCCACACCCTTGCCAACATTTGTTGTCTCTTATCTCCTGAGTTGAGTAGCTGAGGCTACAGGTGCATGCCCCCATACCCAGCTAAGTTATTATTATTATTATTATTATTAATTTTTGTAGAGACAAGGTCTTGCTATGTTGGCCAGGCTAGTCTTGAACTCCTGACCTCAAGCTATCCTTCCACCACAGCCTCCAAAAGTGTAAGAATTACAGGTGTGAACCACTGGGTCCAGCTCTTGTCTTTTTGATAAAAGCCATTCTAATAGCTGTGAGGTGATAGCTCACTGTGGTTTTGATTTGCATTCCCTGATGATTAATGATGTTGAGAACATTTTCATATGCTGTTGGCCATATTTATGTTTTATTTGGAGAAATAATTATTCTGATCCTTTGGTCATTTTAAAATCAAGTTATTCATTTTATTTTGCTATTGAGTTGTGTGAGTTCCTTATATGTTTTGGATATCACCTCTTATCTGATACATGTTTTGTGTATTTAGAAATTGATCACTATGTGGATCTCCAGTTTTGCTTTCCTTAGTATATGGTTTTGTTTTGTTTTATTTGAATTTGATTTTTTAAAGTGTATTTTCTTGCCTTATATTATATAGATCTGTGGGAAATAAGGAGATAAAAACTGAGATCTTCATTACCTCTGATATGTATATAATTGTCCCTTGGTATCTGCAGGGGATTTGTTCCAGGACTCCCTATGGATACCAAAATCCACAGATACTCATGTCCTTTTTATAAAACGGTCTAATATTTACATATAACCTACATATCCTAGATAATTTATAATATCCAATAAATGTAAATGCTCTGTAAGTAGCTGTTATACTGTATTGTTTTTAAAATTTCTATTATTTTAATTGTTGTATTGTTATTTTTTATTTTCTGTTTTGGCTATTTTTGATCTATGGTTGACTGAATTCACAGACATGAAACCTGTACATATGGAAAGTCACCAACTCTCTCTTGCTCTCTCTCTCGTGATAGATAGATAGATAGATAGATATGCACACACACATGCACATACATCATGTTAGTTCATTTCCCTAACCCGGTTGAACATCCATACATGTGATCACGCACATACACACATACACAAACACATTGCTTAAGGTGACATCTTTCAGAGAACTGTGAAGCATAGAAATGTTTATATTTATCCTTAGAGGACCAGGTTTTCCTACAGTTTGATAAATCCTCCATTATGTATTCCTTTTTCTAAGGCCGGAGTCCTTCAAATTAGAATTTCCTCTGAGGGCAGAATCCCTGAAAAAAATTATCAATTGTTTACAGTAATGGAAAAGGTAAACAGACTTCCCACTAATCAAGGTTTTTTTAAATAATGGAAGACTCAGAAATTAAGCAGTTTATCTTCTGCTTTGTTATTGATATATTTAAAAAATAATCCTTTAATATATGTAATCTTCAAACTTACAGAACTTTCTTACTCATTTTCCAGTAGGTTTATTTATTTCTTCTGCACTAATACACTGGAAAGACCTTACAAAATTTTTATTGTTTTGGATATCAGGCATTCTTGACTGAATATTTTGATTATTATTTTTAGCCATAATATACCTTTTTAACAGGTTACTTAATATTAGTCACTTAATTTACATGTTAGATACACATTTTAGAATTTTATTTTTTAATTTGGAAAAGATATTAGATTTCTCAACTTCTCAGCTATACCAACAGAAATTTTAATATTTCTTTTTTTTTTTTTTTTTTTTGAGACGGAGTCTCACTCTGTCGCCCAGGCTGGAGTGCAGTGGCGCGATCTAGGTTCACTGCAAGCTCTGCCTCCCAGGTTCACACCATTCTCCTGCCTCAGCCTCCCGAGTAGCTGGGACTATAGGCACCTGCCACCATGCCCAGCTAACTTTTTGTATATTTAGTACAGACAGGATTTCACCATGTTAGCCAGGATGGTCTCGATCTCTTGACCTCGTGATCCGCCCTCCTTGGCCTCCCAAAGTGCTGGGATTACAGGTGTGAGCCGCCACGCCCAGCCATATTTCTTATTTTTTGAACTCATATATTGCTTTCCATTTATCTAGAGCTTTTGATTTGTACTAACCATATTTTTTCATTAGTTATTTTCTCAAGACTATTTGATAATATTGTTCTTGATATTTTTATGTTTATATCTATGTAGAAAGTTTGTATATTTTGAGAATTGTAAGTCTATGTGTGTTGTTAGTTTTTGTTCAGTGTTCTTTTTGCAAATAGATTCGTTAAATTTATATATTTATGTATAGCTGTATAACTTTATATAGCAGGTACTATTTTGATACTTAAAATAATTTACCTGAAAATTTATCTGGCAACTCATCTTTATGTGATTTTTACATTTAAGAAACTATTATAGTTTCAATGCAGAATTTCTATATTTAGTTGTCAATTTTGTTAATTGATTTTTTTTAAATAATATAATGTGTATATTCTCAGTTTGGGTATAGAGCTATATACAATGTTATTTTAAATGTTTTACTATAATCTTTTCAATATTTTAAATGTCTAATAATATATACAGCAAAAATACTTTTCGTATTAATTTTATAATAAACATTGATTTATAAAAAATGTTCCGGGATTTTGTTTGGAAATGCATTAACTCTATATTTGAATTTGAGGAGAATTGACATCTTATTAATATTGTGTCTTCCAATCCTTGGGCACATTACTTTTATAAATTTATTTATGTCTTTGATTTCTTTCATCATTTTTGTTTTGTTTTGTTTTCAGCAACAGAACTTAAAGCAGAATTTATTTTGTCTATTTTTGTAGTACATTGGAGATTACCTCATTCATAGTAGTTGCTCAATAGATATTTGTCAAATAAGGAAATGAGCTGAGAAAAGTCTAGACAAAGCAAACGTATGCAGGGCTTATTCAGGGGGTTGGCAAAAATTAATGAGGAGAAATCAGAGTATATTTTAGAGCTCAGAGTTTGAAATTATGATATGAAAATAGCACCGTGGCATATGGGGTGGTGTCAGACTCTATTTTATTTACACTTGAGAGCATCAGTGTTTGGAGCAAGGTGAGATATTTATATTTGCTTGACCCATGTGTGCTACATTTGGAAACATAAATGCATGAATGGCCATTCATGCTGAAATATGAAAGTAAGGGATAGTAAAGAGATAGCTCAAATTTGGCTGCATATGCAATATTTTGTTACAGCCTACAAAGCCAAGAAAATAAATTTAGAATAATATGTAATATCCTATAAGAAATATGTACTTATTTCTTATGTACTCATCCAAAGAGATGAGTCTCATCCATTTGGATGAGACTATGTATTCATGCAAATATTTGAATTTGATTAAGGCAATTGTGTTTGTCAGAATTACTCAGAACTCATTTTCGAAATCATAGATTACAGTGTTGGAAAGAGACTTAAATGATCGCACGTTTCTAGACACTTCAGTATTATCAAAATTTCTGACAAAATAAGAATCCAATTTATGATTACAATAATAATGACATTGCACATACTTTTGACTGTGTTCTAATTCCTTGACATATACATTATTAATCATTTTTTTCTCACAAATTTCCCATGACCCAAGAATAATTATTATTTTCACTTTATAGATGAGAAAACAGAGACAAGAAATATTATGTGACATACTCAAAGTCACACAGTAAATTATTTACTTTTTCTTAAGTACGTGACAATTAAATTTATCTCAACACTTTTTGTAAGCCTAGGTAATTTAAATATTTAAATATTCTTTCCCGATATGCTTGCATTTTCCTTGTTACACATCTCACTCCCACTTCTTGTATAACATTTTTCAGCTTTTCAACACTTATATAGCTGTAGTATTTATATGCCATAATAAAAAGTAACTATCATTAAAATTACATTTTTATGACCTCAAATTTGTTTTTTTCATAGTTTTATGCCATGAAATAGTGTACTTGTGTATCTATCTATCTATCTATCTATCTATCTATCTATCTATCTTCTATTTGTCAAGGTTCCTCAGAGAAAAAAATAAACAACAGGATGTGTGTGTATGTATATAAAAATATTTATTATACTAAATCACCTCACACAATTATAGAGACTAGCAGATCAAATGTGTAGTTTGGGCCAGAAATCTCAATATTCAGGAGAACTAATGATGGAGATAAAGTTCAAAAGCAGTCTGCTGAAAAATTTCCTCTTACTCAAGGGAGAGTCAGTCTGCTTCTTCTATTTGGGCTTTCAAATGATTGCATGAGACCCTTCTACATTCTGACAGCATTGTTTTACTCTACCAATTAAAATGTTAATCTCACCCAAAAACTGTCATGGAAACATCCAGAAAAATGTCTAACCAAGTCATCTGGGCACTCTGTGGCTAAGTCCAGTTAACAACTAAATTACCCATCTTTACCTTCTATCTATCTATATATCTATCTATGTATCTATCTATCTATCTATCTATCTATCTATCATCTATCTATCATCTATATATCTATTGTCTACCTATATGTTTCTATCATCTTTAATTTTTTGTCAAACTAGTTTCTGAGGAAATCTTTTAATGTTGTGATGACATGCAGGCTGTTTTAAGGCAAAATTTTCTATTGTAACTTTGCAATTTCTGAGCCCACAAAATTCTGTTTTCTTTCTCCGTATGCCTATCCAGGTGATTATCTCCTAGATCATTGCTTTCTCAAAATCTCAACTGCCCATGTGGAAAAGTAATGGCAACAAAACTTGATCTAAATTTTGAAGATATTTCTCTGAGACTTAACATTCTCTCAACATCCATCTCCACCTGCCTAGAACTGCTTTTCTTCCCCTTATTATATAGAATGACTGATATTCTCTAGGTGATGTATCTTATTCATATCATAGATGTGATCTTTTAGTAAACAGCTTAGATTCCAGTTGGCTGTGCTGTGTGTGAAGACTGTTATGTGTACAAACTTATATAATAGAGTACTCCTTTTCTATTCTCTACATCTTAGTGTTTCCACAAAGAAACCACCCATGTGCTTATTTTTCTTTGTTATGAAATCTTTACTAATACATTCAGAATGTCTGGCAAGTTAACATTAATGTTCCCAAGTTAGTGTTTATTATTTTAAAATAATTTTACTATAAATTGACAATCTTTGTCAATTTATACATACAATCTACTATAGTAGACATACAATCTACTATAAATTGTATGTCTTTGTGGAATATGGGATAATGCCATAATGTATTAATACACTGTGAAATAATTAAATTAACCTAATTATCGTGTGTGTGTGGGGGGGCGGTGAGAAAACTTGAAATGTATTCTCAGCAATTTTGAGATACACAATATGCTATTATTAATGGTATTCACCATGCTGCACAATAGATCTCAAAAAAATAAAACTATGCCTCCTAGATGAGGTTTGTAACCTTTGACAAGCATCTTCCCATTCCTCCACCCCTATCCGCTGTAACCACTATTCTACTCTCTGCTTCTATGAGTTCAATTGTTTTAGATTCCACATATATGTGAGAAAATCAGATACTGTTTTTCGGTGTCTGGTTTATTTCACTTAGCATGATGTTCTCCAATTACATCTATATTCTCACAAATGACAATTTCCTTCTTCTTTAAGGGTGAATAGTATTTCATTGTGTATAAATACCACATTTTCTTTATTCATTTATTTTTTGATGGACACTTAGGTTGATTTCACGACTTGGCTATTATAAATATTGCTGCAATGAACATGACAGTGCAGACTTCTCTTCAACAAACTGCTTTCAAATCTATTGAATAAATACCCAAAGGTGGAATTTCTGGATCACATGGCAATTCTATTGTTTTTGGAGGAACCTCCAAAGAGTTTTCCGTACTGGCTGTTCTAATTTACACTCTCACCAACAGTGTACAGGCGTTCCCTTTTTCCCATATCCTCACCAACACTTATCTGTTGTCTTTTTGATAAAACCATTCTGGAAATTGTGAGATATCTCACTGTAGTTTTAATTTGCATTCCCCTAATTATTAGCAATATCCAGTATTTTTTAATATATCTGTTGGCCATTTGTATGTTTTCTTCTGAGAAATATCTATTCAGGCCTCTGGCCTATTTTTTGATTATGTTCTTTATTTTCTTGCTATTGAATTTTTTGAGATGCTTATATTTTGGATATTAACCTCTTATCAAATGTATGGTTTTCAAACGTTTTCTTTCAATACATAGGTTTTCCCTTCACGCTGTTTTTTTTTTGTGTGTGTGTGCAAAAACTTTTTAGTTTGATATAATTTCATTTGACTACTTTTTGTTTTATTGCCTTTACTTTTGGTGTCAAATCAAAACAATAATTGCCTCAGACAAATGTCATGTACTTTATCTCTACACACATTTTTTTCCTTGTAGTTTTACAGTTTCTTCTCTTAAGTATTTAATCCATATTATTTTATATATTATGTTAGATAAGGGACCAATTTTATTTTTCTGCATATAGATACCCAGTTTCTACAAACTGTTTTCTGAATAGACTATTCTTTTCTATTGTATGTTCTTGACACTTTTGTTGTATTCCAATTGTTTGTATGTATGGGTGTAGATTTATTTCTGAGCTCTCTATTGTGTGTCATTAGTTATGTAGCTATCTTTTTTACCAATATGAAGTTGCTTTAATTAACACAGTTTTGTAGTGTAGCTTGAAATAAGGTAGTATAATGATTCCAGATTTGTTCTTTTTTTGCATATGATTGGCTTGTCAGTTCAGGTTTTTTGTGTGTTTCTATGTGAATTTTAGGACTGCTTTTCCAATTTCTAAGAAATATGACATTGGAATTTTGATAGGGATTATATAGCACCTGTAGATTTCTTTGGGTAGTATGTGTATTTTAACAATGGCGATTTTTCAAATTGATGAACATGGGATATATTTCCATTTATTCGTGTCTCCTTCAAATTCTTACATCAATGTTTTATAGGTTTT
This sequence comes from Pongo abelii, assembly GCF_028885655.2. Classification (NCBI taxonomy): domain Eukaryota; kingdom Metazoa; phylum Chordata; class Mammalia; order Primates; family Hominidae; genus Pongo; species Pongo abelii. Next base: position 101,164,793 of record NC_071994.2, read on the forward strand.
GTTGTGTAGATCCTTCACTTTCTTGGTTAAATTTATTCCTAAGTATTTTATTCTTTGTAGCTATTATAGGTGGGATTTTTCCCTTGATTTCTTTTGCAAATAACTTATTTATTGGTATATAGACATGCTGATGATTTTTGTAGGTTGATTTTATATCCTGTAACTTTACTACAGTTGTTTATTAGTTCTAAAAGCTTTTTGGTGGATTATTTAGAGTTTTTAAATATAAGATTAAATTATCAGCAAACAGTTACAATTTCACTTCTTTCTTTTCTTTTCTTTTCTTTTCTTTTCGAATGCCTTTTATTTATCTATCATGCCTAATTTCTCTCGCAAGCACTTGGAAAACTACATTGATTCAAAGTGCTCAGAGTGGGCATTGGTATCTTGTTCCAAATAGATGACTGACTTTCAAGTTTTTGTCATTGAGTAAAATGTTAGCTGCAGGCTTCTCATATGTGGTGTGGTCTTTACTTATTGAATTACATTCCTTCTATAACTAATTTGATGAGAGTTTTTATTATGAATGTGTTGAATTTTGCCCAGTGCTTTTTCTGCATCTAATGAGATGACCATAATTTTTGTCTTTCATTCTGCTGATGTGATGCATCACATTTATCAATTTACGTATATTGAATAATCCTTCAGTGAACCAATCTGAAACTGAGGATTTATTTTTTTGAAACATATTTATTTAATTTCAAATTCATGTATTTATTAATTATAGGGTTATTTAAATTTTCTCTCTTATTGGGTGGGTTGCATTTGTGTTTTTCAAGAAATTGTTCTGTTTCACCTAATTGTCAAAATTGTTTGGGTGGAATTGTTTACAGTGTTTCTTTTTTATTATGCTAATGTTTGCAGCATCTGTAGTAATATCCTCTGTTTTATTCCTGATATTGGTCATTTGAGCTCTCTCTCTATCTCCCTCTTTCTGTCTACATCTGTCTCTTGGTAATCTTAAAATCATACCAGTTGTATTCATCTTTTAAAGAGTCAATTTTTGTGTCATTAACTTTCTCTATTTTTTAAGTATTAATTTTTCTGTTTATTCACTCATTTTTTTCTGTTTGCTTTTAATTATTTTCTTTTTCTATTATCTAGAGGTAGGAGCTTGGGTTATTGGTTTCAATGTTTTCTCTTGTATGCATTTAGTACTATAAACTTCCCTTTCTACTGATCAAATTTTAACCATCTCCTTAATTTAAAAAATATTAAGATAATTGAACAGATGTGGTGCTGCATGCCTGTAGTCCCCAGCTATTGGAGAAGCTGAGGTAGGAGGATCACATCAGCCTAGGGTTAGGACTGTAATGGTCAGTCACGCCACTGTACGCCAGCCTGGGGCTACAGAATGAGAGCCTTACCTCCAGAAAAAAAAAAAAAAAAAAAAGATTTGGGATGGTTGTCTTATTGTCTTAAAGGGTAAATGCATATATAGGTGGGCGGGCATGGAGCCTCACGCCTGTAATTCCAGCAATTTGGGAGGCTGAGGCAGGAGAATCGCTTGAACTCGGGAGGTGGAGGTTGCAGTGAGCCAAGATCACACCATTGCACTCCAGCCTGGGCTACAAAAAGGAAACTCTGTCAAAACAACAACAAAAGAATATGTAGTTATATATTGCGAATTTGCCTCCATATGTGTTTTACCACTTTTTACTTTTACTGTCACTGTACGAGAGAGTGCTTGTTTCCCTCACTGTCTCACTAAAATTGTTTACTGTCAAGTGTTTGCATATTTCTTTTTTCTTTTTTTTTTTTTTTGAGATGGAGTCACGCTCTGTCGCCCAGGCTGGAGTACAGTGGCATGATCTGGGCTCGCTGCAAGCTCTGCCTCCAGGGTTTGCTCCATTCTCCTGCCTCAGCCTCCCGAGTGGCTGGGACTGCAGGGGCCAGCTACCACACCCGGCTAATTTTTTGTATTTTTGGTAGAGACGGGGTTTCACCGTGTTAGCCAGGATGGTCTCGATCTCCTGACTTCGTGATCCGCCCACCTCGGCCTCCCAAAATGCTGGGATTACAGGCGTGAGCCACCGCGCCAGGCCAAGTATTTGCATATTTTTTTTTTTTTCAGACGGAGTTTCCCTCTTGTCACCCAGGCTGGAGTGCAATGGCGCGATCTCGGCTCATGGCAACCTCTGCCTCCCGGGCTCAAGTGATTAACATACCTCACCTTCCAGAGCAGCTGAGATCACAGGCATATGGCACCACGCTCAGTAATTTTGTATTTTTAGTGGAGACCAGGGTTTTACCATGTTGGCCAGGCTGGTCTCAATCTCCTGACCTCGTGATCCACCTGCCTGGGCCTCCCAAAGTGCTGGGATTACAGGTGTGAGCCCCCGCGCCTGGCCCAAGTGTTTGCATATTTATAAAGAAAGGGTTGAGAAGTGGCACCTCAGTATAACTTAATTTGCTTTTCTCTTACTGTAAATGATTGGGGTTTACTTTTCACGTGTGTAGGAGTGACTTGTATGCTTTGATGTAAACTCTTTATTTCTTTTGCCCTATATTGTTTTGTTTGTGAGAACACTCATTTAATATTTTACTTTGACATTGTTTGTGATTTTGTTTCATTATGAAATCCTTTTTTATAAGTTGTAAAAAAATTATCAAGATTTTTAAAATTTCATCTCAATTTTAAGTTATAGTTGGAAGTTTTTTTCTATATTCAGATATGTCAGCCCATCCATGTTTTAATTAATATATTTATGTTTTTAATATACAGATCTCTTACCAGTAACAAAAATTTTGTGTTGTTTAACATGAGCCACGAGTCAGGTTTTATTATTTCCAAATGGCTATTAAAATTTCCTGTGAATTGGATTTTGTAATGTACTTATTTCCCTTTCTGGACTTTATATTTTGTTTCCCTGGTCTGTCTGTCTATTTATATACCAGTGCACCACTTCAATTTTGGAAGCCTTATAAATATTTTAATATTTGGAAAGGATGTTTACCTTTTCATTGGCATTTTTATTAAATGTCTTTTATTACATGAAATGCTTGTTTTTCTATATAAATTCTACAATCATCTTGTCACTTCCAGGAGGACAATAAAACAGAGACAATAAAACTTTGTATTTATATTTGGATTATACCAAATTTGCGTATTCATTTGCAGAAAAAGTTTTTACATGGCTAAGTTATCCTACTGAAGAAATGAAGATGGTTTCCCATTTACTCAGGTGACCTCTGTGTCTTTTAGGAGTGTTTGATTTTAACATTCTTTTGTTACTATCTTTAACATTTTTATTGAAGTATAAAATTATCTGTGTTTAAATGATTGAAGTACGTAAAGTAAATGAATCTTAATTATACAGCTTAGTGAATTTATACATATATATTTGATGAATTTATACATATATATTTGGTGAATTTATACATATACATGTATATATTTGTATAGACCAATGTATCCACCACTACCACCTCCATCAGAAACAGAATATTTGCAGCACTGTACATGGTTTAGTCATGTTCCTTCACGACTAAAGTAAATAAGTCTTAATTGTACAACCTGGTGAATTTATACATATATGTGGTGAATTTATACATATATACATATATACTTGTACAGACCAACCTATCCATCATTACCACCTCCATCAGAAACTGGATATTTGCAGCACTGTACATGGTTTAGTCATGTTCCTTCACAATCAATACCATATTCTGTCCTCAAAATAACCATTTTTCTGTGACTAAAAATTAGCATTTCTATCTGACATTTTTACTGAAGAGTAATGACCAAGCATTTTGAAGAATGTTCTTCAAATTGGATTTATCTGAAGTTTTCTCATGATTATACTAAGCTTATGTTTTTTAAAAAGAATATCACAAAAATTATGTGCTCTTTTCATTACAACACATCGGGGCTATATGATATACATAAAATTCATTATGAGTGATGTTCATCTTAATTATTTGGGTGAAGGAATATCTATCAGGTTTTTCCATTCTAAGGTTACTATTTTTATAATTCTCCAGTCTGTTTATTAGAAGTCAGTCACTAGCAGTGCACTTTCAACGGAAAAGGAGTCAAGCTCTACTTTTAGCCCTACCTTTCATATAATGTGGGCTGCCAGGGAAAAAAAGCTTACAAAAGTGTGTAAACTTCTGAGTCCGGGGTCACTGTGGGCTTCCTACTCACACACTAGCCAATGCTTGGATTTTAACAACTAATTAAACATTTCCAGGCAAATATTCATATAAGTTCTTTTGCAGGCTGTCTCCCAGATAATTCTATTTTGGGTTCTATTTATTCCAGAAGGCACTTTTTCTTCTCATTCTGGGATTCAAATTATACATAAATTGGTACTTCACATCAATCTTGTACACTTTTTATACATTCCCAAGTTTTATCTCTCTGTACCTCATTCTGGATATTTATTCGGTTTTATCTATCTGTTTTATAATTTTCTCTACAGGTCTGCTTAATCTCTGGTAAATCTGTCACTGAATAATTCCATTTTTATGCTTTGTACTACATTTTAATTGAGGATTTTTTGTTATTTTCTTTCCTGTACTTTTCGTTGTTTTCTGTTAGTTATGAGAATATTAAAATTTACTATTTACATTTTAAAAGTTATTTTGAAATTATTATTAGATATCAGATAATTTTTATGGTGTATTGCCCACTATGTTTATGGTTACATTTTGTTTTAGCAGACTTAATGGTTTCTTAATAAACTCAGAAAATTATTTGAATGTATGTGTCAATTCAGGAGAGACGCTTTAGTTGCATCTTATTGTTATTCCTAGTTTGTACTTTTTCAGGATCCCACAAAAAAAAAAAAAAGAGAAATTTTACCCGCATGTTTCCACTTCGGTGAACCCTGAAGTCTATTTGGTGTCTGACCCATGAGTCTATAAACCACTCTGTTTTCTCATCTTCTATGCTACCATTTTAGGGAGTAGAATATTTCTTAAGGATTAAATCAGTCCCAAATGTGGGGCTTAATGTTTTAGGCATATCTCCTTGGTTTTTTTTTTTTTTTTTTTGAGTCGGAGTTTCCCTCTGTCACCCAGGCTGGAGTGCAATGGCACCATCTCGGCTCACTGCAACCTCCACCTCCTGGGTTCAAGTTATTTTCCTGCCTCAGCCTCCTGAGTAGCTGGGATTGCAGGTGCACACCACCACACCTGGCTAATTTTTTTTCTTTTTCTTTTCTTTTTTTTTTTTTTTAGTAGAGACAGGTTTCACCATGTTGGTCAGGCTGGTCTTGAACTCCTGGCCTCGTGATCCACCGCCTGGGCCTACCAAAGTGCTGGGATTACAGGCGTGAGCCACCGCGCCCAGCCTCCTTGTTCTTAATGCAACAAATTCTCCCTTATTTGACGTGAGTTTCATACAAGAAGAGATATTGCTTCTGTCTGTTTTTTCCTGAGTTAGGGCAAAAATAAATCTACTCAGCCATTTATAGAAGCAACTTTTTTTCAATCTTATTTTACACATGTTATTTCGTAACCAAGTGGAGACTTTAAATAGTATTTAAATATATCAAATGTTTACAATTTGAAAGTGTCTATTCAGATAAAATAGTGATGTTTAACTTAGTAAACTGGAATGATTAAAGTTTTGATGTTCACTGTAGAGAAATGATACAAAAACTGTTCTATATTTCCGCTATAAAAGACTAAGAGTTATTAATCAAATAGTAATAAAATTGAAGTATAGGCAAATAAGATTCTAATTAACTTGAGGAAAACTATGAGTCAATTAGCACTGCAATGAAATATAACAGCCAAATCTATCATATGCCAAAATAACTTCTGTCCTTCAGAAAAAGGTGAGAACATATGTACATATATGAAACTACATTTAATTACCTATATTTTAATAAAATATTTACTATATATATATCTATATATACATAGTAGCTATTTCCTCCCTTTTAAATCTCCCCAAAGCATTTGGTTTCGTTGGAGAGCAAAATATTGTATGTATTAATAAAAAGTTAATTTCAAATTGATATTAAAAAATTAATACATCATTTTTTATGTGTCATGAGCTAAATACTCGAACACTTATTTGACATCTTAACCTAATTCATTGTTTGAAAAGATTTGTCTATTTGAATGTGTTAAAAGTAGAATTTCAAATATTTAATCAATATTATTAAAAAATTACAAATCTTGTGATTTTAGTTATCATAACAATAATGTTCTTTATTCTTAATATAAAAGTTAATTCTGTAGCAAAATAAATAAGTAAATGAAGCAAGGAAAGGTAAGTAGTAAATTGCCAGCCTAGAAAAATGTCTAGTTAAATATATATGCTGGGAACCACGTATTTTTAGTAAATGCTTCTTTTCAAATGGCTGGACACTGTAGATGAACCTTCTTTTACTCATTTATCTCTCCATAGTTACCCTGCGGTAGAAAAAATAATTATTCAAGAATGTTGATGTAAAATGCTTGTACTTATTCCTTTGAATATGTGATTGAGCATAGTAGAGACTTAAAAGTGTATTTTGAACTAAAATTCTACCCACTTAATTTCTGAAAAACTTACTGCTACATATCCATTCTAAAGAGTGATTTATAAGTGTCTTTCCAGCAATAGTATGTAGCAGTACTCATTTCATTACATGTGTTTTAACAGGGAACACCATGCCCAATTTTTTTTTTTTCCTTGAGACAAAGTTTCGCTCTGTCTCCCAGGCTCCCTGCATTGGCGTGATCTTGGCTCACTGCAACCTTTGCCTCCCAGGTTCAAGTGATTCTCCTGCCTCGGCCTCCCAAGTAGCTGGGATTACAGGCACCCGCTACCACACCCGGCTAATTTTGGTATTTTTATAGAGATAGAGTTTCACCGTGTTGGCCAGGCTGATCTCAAACGCCTGACCTCAGGTGGTCCACCCGCCTCAGCCCATGCCATTTTTTATTTTTCAGTGTGATGAAGTAGAAATTTGCTTCCCACGAAGTAGAAATTTGTTCCCATGAAGTAGAAATTTGCTCCCATTTTTGAGAATTATTTTCATTAATCATCTAACATGATATATAAATGATATAACTATGTAACTATGTTGTTCAGCTAATTTAAAATGAACATTATATTACATTAAACATTTTATGGATAAAATCAAGCTAACTTTCAATAAGAAAGCTTAATGAATTAAATAGTAGGGAAAAGTTTACGCCTGCTAAGTCCAATCCAAATATAAAACAAATCTTTCAACTAGACTACACATCAAATCCTGAATTTAACTGATGTTGATGTAACCAGCTTAATAACACTCTAAAATGCACTTATAGCCAAAGTACTGATTGAATTTGCTTTAGTGACTTGGTGATAAATTTATAGAGTAAGATTTAGAAATAATTGTAGTACCTTAAAAGTGTCTCAAGCAGTAAGACTTTTCTCTCCCATTCTTTTTTTCTATTTTGTATTTTTTCTAATACCTCTAATTTGATAAAATTGAAGGTTAATATCAAACAGCACATTTAAATTAAAACATCTCTGTAGTTGGATTCTTCAAGCCAATTGGGAAAATACAAGCTTTTAATTAGTGGGTTATAATAGCAAACCTACATTTATAATTACAAAAATATTGTTTGTACAAAAATCTTCAATTATAAGAGGAATGTGTTTAATGGTCATGTGTACTTAATTAGCATTTATTAATATAATATATGATCAATAATGTCTACATGTAATTAGTAAAATACCTTGAGTCAGAATAAACATTACTTACTATTTATTATGCTATCTAGATATCAAATATCCAGATCTCAGATAATTGTCTGTACTCCTATTAGTGATATTTAATAGCATTGTGAAAAGTAAATATTTTGACATTCCATCTCTACAATGATCTACTTCCTTAAGAGTAAAATTATATGTATGATCAATAACACCAAGCCTGTCATCAGTCTCATTTTTGTCCCTTTCTATTCTCATGACACTTTCCATATAAATCATCACACCCAAAAAACCAGTATATTGATATGTTGCTATGGCAAAATTACACTGCAACTTAAATTTCATGGGATTAGATGGTCAGTCTTGATATGTATCTCCTCTAACACTCAAAACCACTGAAGAAATACCACGATGTTATTAAAAGCTACAAATGCACAGGGCTAGAAAATATACAGCTCCAAGATGCCAAGAAAATGAAATTAAAAGAGAGCAGCTTGTGGAAATATTTGTATAAGCTTTCACAGTTCAGAGTTGAAAAGTAGCTGTAATGATACCATTCCAAAAACACTTTAGGGACATGTTAGGAAGCATTACACCAATTACTTGAATGTTCGGTTATGGTCAAAATCTTGGCAACTCTTTTAAGTGTTTAACTAGGGAAATATTTGGAAAAGCATCACTTGATTTAAGCTTGTGTATACTGCCTTAAATAACAAATGAACAGAATGTATGGTGTATTTGATATAAGTAGGGCTTCTATTGCCACTGAATACTGTCAAACTGCTTTTCCAAAATTTATAAAACATTTTTAAAGCCAATTTCTATAAGAGTAAATGAAGAAAACTGACAATTTTTTTCTACTCATGGATAAATATTTTACACAGTTAAGACATGGATAAAATGTCTTCTTCCCAATCTAAAGGCTATCTGATGTAACTTTCACCTGAAAATAGTAAAGCAGAAGTCTTTAATTTTTTAGTAAATATTGAACCCCATAAACCTCAATTTAGCAGTCAAGAAATAATGTTCTATTAGACATTAGCCAATTTGGAAGAAAATGTGATTAATTATTCAAAGATTCTTATAAAGAGGGTCATTCAATTGATTAGACCATGAGAATTTTTCCATGCCCTTAACATTTTTAGCAGCTTTTATCTATGCTATATAATATTACTGAATACCATTAATATATAACTTGAAGCTCAGATATAACAAACTACTCTTTCCATACCAATAGTTAGTTGTAAGTGATAAAGTGAGTAATTTATGCTTCTGTAAAGAAAGGTGAAAACAAGTAATCTGGGAAATATGGAGTTAACTAGAATGTGAGTAGAAAAAATATTCTACTAATTATAATATTCTAAAATATTCTAATTTGAATAATGTTCTAGAATATTTGTTCCTGCAGAAGAAATAGTCGTTACATACAAAGTAATCATTTTAGACAAAGTATTTCTTAAAAATGTTTCTGAATTTTAATTGACTGAGCACTACTTATTATTAAAATACATCAATAAATGAATATTTTAAAGTGGAATAAATTTTTTTTGCTTCCTTATTTACATATCTTTCCTTCAATTGCCTAACAGTCTTTTCTGTCTCTTTTAAAATGTCTATGTTTATTTTCTTATTTCTATTTTATTTATGTAGCCAACACATTAGTCTGGCATTCGTCATAAATAACTTGCCAAAAAAAAATTATCAACTTTCACTTATCTATACACTTTTATGGCAGAAAAATATGTCACCATTCTACATATATCATTTTCTAGGTTCCCTTAATGTATTTAGAGAAAGGCATTCCAATTTTGACCTAAAAATATGTAATTAATATTGCATTCTCATGAATGGATGAAAGTGTGAGAGAGGCTTTCTACCGGATATTGATAAAGATATCCTAGACAGATCAAGACATTACACTTTATATCTGATACCCAAGTCCCATATTTCAGCAGCAAAAATTATAAATTTGATTGACATATTCAGTTCACTTTCCATCAACCTAACAATAAAAAAGAATACTGTTTTGTAGCACATTTTTTGAAAGAAAAATTAAATTTATAGGCAAAGCTTGCTTTTATTGTTTTTGTGAAAATAAAAAAAATTGTCAGTGAAGGTTTCTTTAATAAACTAGGCTTTGTTATACATAAACCAACACTGATTTATGTCATATAAGCCAGCATTTGTTTAGTATGTGCCAGACAGTATGTTACTTTAAATATATTATTTATTTTAAACATTGTAAGCATGAAATTATCATGTCTCCTTCATACAGATAAGAAAACAATGACTTAACGCAAGCCTGCATAGCTAGTGTATCAGAGCCAGAGACTAAAATTAATCATGCTATTAATATTTCCAAAGGAGAACTCTTTTACATGTATTACAAAAGCATAGAAAGCACAGAATCTTTTGTTGGCCAGGATAAATTGTCATAATTTAGAAATCATCACCTTTCACTTTGTTGATTGTCTTTCCAGATTGCTGTCCATGAAGAATTAGTTTACATTTTCTCAGCCCTTTAATGATTATAAGAACTTGATTTGGCAGTGCTATGTAATTGTGACCCTCTCCCTCCAGTTCATTTTTTAAATTTACCTTTTTTGTTCTAAGTGTTAATAATATTAATTTAAAATAGAAGAAAGTATTGTTTCATGCTCTGGAAAAAACTTGTGAGTCATATGATTTTACTTGTGGTGAAATTGTAATTTAGATAATCAAAATAAAGATGCATCTAGACCTTCCCTTCTACTGTAAAAGCTGAGACTTAGAGTTACTTGGCACAGTGTTTGGAATATATGATGCAATCTGTAGTCCCCTAGGGTATTTGTTCATTAACCTCATCTAAAAATTTTAAAATGTATTATTTCAGGGACATAGGTATTGTCTCTGTGGGTGAATTAGGAAGGGTTTCATGTATATTGGTAAAGCAAACATGATAAGTAGGTACCTTCATTTAGATAAATACACGTTCCTCTATTTTCCAGAGGGGGAAAAAACCTCAAAACTAAATATTGCTAATGGAAAAAGGATAATTTAGAAACTAGATTAACTTGGATAGTTTCCTTCTTTGATTATATTCCAGACTTAATTACTTATCTCTCACTTTTCATGTTTAAAATTAAGCAACCAGACTCTAATCCTGTTGCGGGAAGTCAGGGACCCCAAACGGAGGAACCGGCTGAAGCCATGACAAAAGAATGTGGATTATGAAGATTTTATTGACATTTATTAGTTCCCCAAATTAATACTTTTGTCATTTCTTATGCCTGTCTTTACTGCAGTCTCTAAACATAAATTGTAAAGATTTCATGGACACTTATCACTTCCCCAATCAATACCCTTGTGATTTCCTATGCCTGTCTTTACTTTAATCTCTTAATCCTGTCGGCCGAGAAGGATGTATATCATCTCAAGACCCTGTAATAATTGCGTTAACTACACGAATTGTACAGCATGTGTGTTTGAACAATATGAAATGTGTGCACCCTGAAAAAGGAACAGGATAGCAGCAATTGTTGAGGGAATAAGAGAGATAACCTTTGGTGAGCCAGGCAGAACAGAGTCATATTTCTCTTCTTTCAAAAGCAAATGGGAAAAATATCGCTGAATTCTTTTTCTCAGCATGGAACGTCCCTGAGAAAGAGAATGCGCACCTAGGGGCAGGTCTCTGAACTGGCCCCTCCAGGGCGTACCTGTCTCTTACCATCGAGATTGCAGAGGTGAAATAAACTCCAGTCTCCCATAGCGCTCCCAGGCTTATTAGGAAGAGGAAATTCCCACCTAATAAATTTTGGTCAGACCGGTTGATCTCAAAACCCTGTCTCCTGATAAGATGTTATCAATGACAATGGTGCCTGAAACTTCTTTAGCAATTTTAATTTCGCCTCAGTCCTGTGATCCTGTGATCTCGCCCTGCCTCCACTTGCCTTGTGATATTCTATTACCCTGTTAAGTACTTGATGTCTGTCACCCACACCTATTCGCACACTCCCTCCCCTTTTGAAAATCCCTAATAAAAACTTGCTGGTTTTTGTGACTTGTGGGGCATCACGGATCCTACCAACGTGTGATGTCTCCCCCGGATGCCCAGCTTTAAAATTTCTCTCTTTTGTACTCTGTCCTTTTGTTTCTCAAGCCAGCTGACGCTTAGGAAAATAGAAAAGAACCTACGTGATTATCGGGGCAGGTCCCCCGATATAATCCCTAGCTTTGGACAGAAAGGTTTATTCATTGAGGAATCTGTTAAAGTATTTTATTCATATTCAGCAAGGCATGGAATATTTTCCTACACATTTTACATTTGACAGACTGTAGATACGTAAATAGCAACAGATTTTTGTAAACATCAACAATGTTAGTCCAAGGTAAAATTTTTAAGTCTTACACTATCAAATTTTGATTCTTGCATTTTCTATTTCTTTTTCAATTTAATCTGTCTACCTCATATTTATGATGGTAAATTATTTTATTATAACATTATTATAAATATAAAGAGAGCATAGAAAGAAATGTTGATGTGTTCAGAAGAAATTATTTGAGTTTTAAGCTTTCAAAAATATAATCTTATAATCAAAGGCTATGCAGCCCATAAATGCAATTTCATGAAAGAAGAACTTTCAAGGGTATAAGGAGCCTTTTAGTTGTCCAAGATCTTATCTTATACCTATGTTACCGCTATATGCACTTCCACTGCAGTAAATTGTTATCTCCTTTTAGGAGGCAAAGGGAGAAGGTGGTATGAATGGAAAGAGGGGCTCAGTTATCTTTTCTGAACTATTCCTTCTCCTTTCACTCAGGCAATGACTCAAGCGATAGAGATTTGTTTTCTAGGGATTAAAAAGAAGAGAGAAAAAGACCTTAAAATTGTCAGCACTGAACATTGACAATTTCAAACCTGAATTTTCCCTCGACTTTCATTCCATTTCCTTGCTATTAACTTCTAAATCCTCATCTACTTCTATCCCAGGTCAAATTCAGCGAACTAACATTTGTTTTTATTCTGACTTAGACCCTAATATTCCATGTTATACAAGTAGATATACTATTCAAAAACTTTTTGTAACAGAGGTAATCTGAAGAGTAAACTAGCATGACGAGTGGGGCACTAAAAATTTGGGGTGGGAAGACAGAATGTTGTATGAGGACTTTCCATATATGTTTGAGTGTTTGTGTGGATGTAAGAATGAGAGAGAGAGAGAGAGAGAGGGAGTATTGTAAGACTGACAATTATTACCAAGAGAAAAAGTAATCTAAGATTTATTAAGCACGGATTATGTGCAAGGGACCATGACAAGTACTTTATACATTGCATATTTATTCCTGGTAACAATTATATTAAATAATTATGAGTATTATCTCCATTTTACATGATGTCTTAGTCCACTTTGTAACAAAATATTTGAGAATGGGTAATTTATAAATAACAGAAATGTATTTATCACAGCAGCTCTGAAGTCTAGGGAGTCCAAGACATGGTGTTCGTATTTGGCGATGATCTTCTCCTGACATCCACACATGGAAGAACAGAAGAGGGCAACCCTAGTCTGGCAAATTCCTTTTATAATGTTATTAATCCATTAGGTCCTACCTCTCAATGCTGTTGCATTAATAATTAAGTTTTCAACATATAATTTTGGGGGTGAGGGAAACCTGTTCAAAGCATAGCATATGGAAATCAAGAAGTAGTTAGTAAATAATTTATCTCAATGTTATATAGTTAGTGAAAGAAAAGAGACATTAAAACCCAAGTCTCACTCTTGAGATGTGACCAGTCACCAGGCTGAATTAGAAGACCTTCTTGTAATATCAATACCAGTTCGTGGTTTCCTCTTTGAGAGGCTTATTTAGTAATAGTTTAAATTTTTCCTTCTCACTCCATGGACTCTGACTTTATTAGTAAAGGTTTGTATATTAAAACAATAATGTTTATTATTAATAAGTGCTCAAAACTTAGTTCTTACTATGTGTTCTTACACTGTAGTTCTTACTATAGTTCTTACACTTACTCAGTGTGAATAAAGAGATACTTATATTTCTTGGTTTGTAGCTGCAAATAATCTTGCCTTAAGATAGATTAGATGTTCAAATTCTTAAAATTTAAACATGACTAATTTCACTTTTGGAGAATTATGTTTCTAAAGATAAATATATACAATGCTATATGCATAATTCTTTCTGCTTATTTCACTGCCTGTATAACTCAGCATACATTTCCTCTGCATATATGTCATATGATTGAATAATAGAAGAAATGAGACTTTGTTAGTAAATACATTCATATTTTACTCATGAGACCAATCTCAAAAATTAGGAATAAATTTTAAGTTCTCATGGTAAATTTATCACAATATCTTTTATGCAAGTATCATTTTCATCTCATTATTAGAAGTCATTCACGTAGGTTTAAAATTTAAATGAATAGTTATAAACACAGTTCTCAAAGAAGCTAGTTTCTCTACCCCAATCTTTAATTTTTAGTCTTACTAAAAAAGTGATAAAAAGCAGTATTTAATTTTCATTTATCAGTAATTTATATATGCACCTGTTAGAGATAAAACTTTCTAATAGTTCCCATAAAAGTGGAATTAGTAACAGATAGTACCACAGTAATATCTGAAATTTTATATATCTTCTTACTCAGATACCACTATACAAGAAGACAGTCTGAAATACACAGAATTCAAATTAAGTTTGCAAATTTTCAGAAAATGCACTATGTGCTCAATATCAGAGCTCAGCTTTCTGTGTAACTTTCATTACAAAAGCAAGACGCTGGGAAATTACAAAAAGGAGAGACTGTTTTCTTAAATGTCCATTAAATTGGCAAATATTTTTAAACACTTTCTTCACAATTGTGATGACTGACTCATTTTATATGAACAGAAATTTTCAAGACAACAAAATAGGAATAGTGAATTCTTAATGTTTTATAATTGACTATAATAATATTCTACCAATGTCAGTTACAAGCAGCATGAAACTGACTAATTCCTATATGTTTATTTACAAATTTAATTTCATAATACCAATTAGGTGTCATCAAACTAATTTGCACAAAGTCTTATGCAATTCTTGGTTGGTAAGAATGTTTTTCAGAATTAATGCTATATTATGCCACCTAAGGCATAAAGGGGTAATCACTCTACAATACACTGCTTTTTATTCCATGATTGCCTAACAATTAACTTATTCCTCCTGGCTAAAGTTGTCACTTATGCCACAAAATAGAAGTAGATTAATTATAGCCTTCGAAATTGATCTCCATGAAAGTTGTGGATAATGTCACTTTCTGCGCACTCTCCTGTCTGCTCTTTCTGTCACCCGTGTTCAGACTATGGATAAATACTAAGAAAACAGGAAGTTGAAAATCAGAGATTTTTTTGTTGTTGTTCTGGAATGTTCAAAATATGCAGGTTGATCTGTTTTATGAAACTATTTGTGATTTTTTTCATTGTTCTTAAGATCAAAGTCTCTATTATTTTTATGAACTTTCAAGAGCAGCCATCACTTCATACCAACGAAGTTGTCCCTTAATTCTAACAGAACAGGCTCAAATTCCCATTCTTCTTTGCCATAGCCACAAACATGAACTCCACCATAACTGAGAACATTCCAGGAGCTCCAGTGCATTTTCAGAGTTTACAAGCTGCTGTGGCTGTCTTTCATTAATGTCTTTATGAGGACAAAACATGCATAAACATCAACAATCTATGAAGCAATATATTGTACTGGTTAAAATTACATACTCTGGAGTCAGACATAGGTTTCAGTATCTCCTGTTTATTTAATAACTCTTTAATATATAAATTTAGGCAAATGACTTAGTAATTATGCCTCAGTTTCCCTGTAAAATGCAGCCATTATATTTACTTAATATAATTGCTATGAGAAATAAATTGAGGGATATGTATGGAGCACTTCACATAGTGTTTGGCACATAATCAATACTTGATAAACCTTAATTTGGAGAAGGCAGTGTAATATGCTGTGTATAGATGACCCTAATGAAATTATTTAAATAACTTTATCAACTAATTTGGGAGGCTATTAGAGGATAACAAGATTGTAATACTTTAAATTAAACTGTTTTCTTTTTTACATTTTTGACTGTGAAAATAATGTGTTTACTAGAAAAGTTTATTTTGATTGTTTTATGATATACAAAAACTTATATTTTATTAATTGCTCTCAAGTTGTTCACTTCATAGCAGGACCATGGGATAGTCCTTAGCAAATATGCAAGCTCTTTGGGAAAACTAAATGCATACAATAAACAATAAAGAATTCAAACTTTGAAAACAAAAATTCAGATACACATATCCTAGATAGAATGTTTAAATGCTAAGTGGATGTGAAGTAATGAACAATGCATAACTAATCAGGAAAAAATTGTAAACCTAGTCATGCAGAATAGCGATATAGATGTTTACACAGATAAAAGTTAAGGATGCAGAGTCAATAATAAATATAATTAAGAAAATCCAATACCAATAAAAAATATCACAAGCTTATAAAAATAATTCTTAATAAAAATTTAATAAAAATAAAACCAAATATGTTGGATTTCTCTACCCAGACCATCATTTAGGTCAGTTTTATACCAGCCAGCCCCTGGCATCTCACTACATATATGCAGGTAGAAAATAGATTATAAGATATATATTGTATATGAAAATGAAAACTATATAAGAGATTATACTTTATTAAAAACTACAAAATAAAATAAAATTAAATTTTTTCTGTATTTAAAAGAAAAAAAATCCTGAATTTACATTGAAACAATATCTGAAACTCAATTTTTATGAAAGATAATTTCTTAAAAGATTTCTGGAAGACTAAGAAAATAGATTATGAAAAACATAACTAAGAAAACAGTTAAGCTTTTTAAATTTTAGGCAGTATTTATTGATCATTTATTACAATGAATTAGTATAATCTTCTATTTTTTTCTCTCATCTCACTGTTCCCAGTAATTGTTGTAATAATTAAATTATTCCTCCCTTTCAAGGTTAGACGTTACTTTCTGCTCTATATAGCATGGTAATAAATAGCGTAGACTGTGGATTCAGATTGCTCAGATTCAATCAAATCTTTGCCATATAGCTATCTAAATTTTATCTCATTATTTTACTTTTCTATTCCTCAGTTTCATCATCCGTTGAATAAGAATAATAGCATATCTGCCTCACTAAGTAAGCGAAATAGTTAACTACTGTTTTATTATTTTGGTTATTTTGTAACCATAACTAGTCAATTGTTCAGTATTTATCTATTTAAATAACATCTCCACCAATCTCTAGTCCTTCCACTGTGGCTTTGTAATTCTTTTCTGAGTTGCATCTTAATTTTTTCAACAGTATCTTAGGTATTTTATAGCCAAATTCCTTCAAGTTTGAAAATTTATACGTATTGTAGTCATACTTTTAGTAAAATCTTGGCTGGATATAATATTGTCAGTATATCTTTTCTTTCTCCCTTAACTTTACAAATATTATTTTCTGTTATTGTATATTACAACAAAAATATTTATTTTTGGGGGAGGGAGCAACTCACTTTACTGTTTGTAGACAATTTCCTTAGTCTATTTGGGTGGATTAAAAAATATTATTGCCTTAAAACTTATTACCTATCTGGGATTTGTTTTAGTTAATAACATTACATAAAAAAGAAAATTCTTAAAACTGATTTCTCTGTATCCACAAATTTAATTTTGCTAGATAAAAGACATAAACACGTCATTAAGCAAAAAAAAATGTTTAATAAACTAAAGATATACTCAACCTTATCAATAATCATAGATGTGAAATAAAATAATATGAGATTAACCAAATATTTACATTTCTATAATGTCAATTGGAGTTTTAAGAGGTCAGTTTTGAAAAAAATCGTTGCTTTCTCACCTGAGGTGTGAACATACAATCAAATAATAGATTTCCAAATTTTAGCTCAATGACTGCTAAAAGCATAAATGAAAAGCATGGCCTAAGTGTACAGCCAAACAGATTTAGTATCACATTCTAAATTAGATAGTCTTTTCTGCCCAGTCAGAGGCAGCACTGATCAAAGATAGGCCATATGCAAAGGGGCAGAACCAACTTCACAACGTCTTTCACAGATCTCTGAGACAGCAAAATTTCCCTTCTCTTCAAGCACACAGATCGGACAATAGGAAAGATCATCTGAACATGCTCAGCGCCTTCTCCACCTGTCGCAAATTCTCCAATGAAAAGTTTTGTTAATGTAACTGAAATGCCTTTATATAGAATAATGAGAGGTCTGAGAAAAGTCTATCTTCACTAGAAATGTCAAGTATCAGCAAAGGTGTAGGGAGCCAAGGGCTCTCAAAAACCAGCAATGGAAGTTACACATATAACCAATTTGGAAATATCTGGTGAAGCTTACTGTAGTGAAGTATTCCAGATACTATACTCAAAATTATAGTGTCTGTGCCTGTCTCTGTCTCTCTGTCTCTCTCCCTCTCTCATTCTTTTTCTCTCTAATATATACATATGGGTGTAAATATGTGTCCATATATTAATGTGTATTTATGTACATATATCTGTATGTGTATATGTGTGCATAAATATGTATGTATGTATAGGCTACCCTGCTTTGATAAAATAACTTCGCAACAAGGTTGACTCAAAAAAGATAGACATTTATTTCTCCTTCACACAGTAATCTGAAGTTAGCCGGGAAATTTAAGATGGATACAGAGATACACTGCATAAACTATCGCAGGATAAGCCGACTTTGACCTGGGTTACTTTCATTGTTCCCGTTTCTGATTCCTGAGAGCAAGCAAAAGAACTTTCTGAGATGATGGCAATATTCTATATTTGAGCCGTCTATTATGATAGTTACTAGACAAATGTGGTTATTATACATGTGAAACATGGCTAGTGTAACTGAAAACTAAAATTTTAAATTTATTTAATTGCCATATGTGATACAGGGCAGGCAAGCCGCAAAGTGCAGCTTTGCCTGCTGGGTTCTTGGCTTTGCCCAGGAAAGAATTCAAAGGTAATCCAGAGGTAGAAGAAAAAAACTTTATTGAAGAGGCAGTGTTACAGTTACAGTGGTATTACAGATTCGTGACTGCTCCATAGCTAGGGCTACCCTGTAGGCAGAGAGTAGCAGTTTGGGGCAGTTTTGCAGTCAAATTTATATCCACTTTTAATTGCATGCAGATTAAGTTGCAGTTTATGCAGAAATTTCTTGGGACGGGGTAGTAATCACTGGGTCACCAACATGGAAAGGGGCAGTGACTCCTGTGTGTTGCCATGGCAACAGTAAATTGACATGGCACACCAGCAGACTGTCTAATTGAAAGCTGCTTTCACCCTGGCTCTGTTTTAGCTAGTTGTCAGTCTGGTCCAGTGTCCAAGCCTCAGCCCTGGGGTCAAATCTTGCCTCCTATCGATCACATAAGTAGCTAATTGCTACTATACGGTGCTGTTTTTAGTCATCATGTGACATGAAGTCTGGCAAGCTTCACTTCTACACCCCAGTTCATGGACACAGTAAAGAGAAGTCCAGGACAATTTTAAGATCTATTTTAAAAAAGAATTTTGAACACACTGCTCAAGTTTACATCTTATGGTCATACTTTGAGCCACAAAAGACACAGAAAAATCTATCTCTAGCTTGGGCAGCTATGTATCTTGTAAAAAGTTTATAATAAAGGAAGATCATTCTGCCTCAGTATATGTTCTAGAGAAACGTTTACATTTCAAGTCAAGCACACACATCATTTATTAAAACTTTATATAAATAACAAAATGGACAAAAATCTGGACAAATAGATTAAATACTAATTTTAGGATATTGTGTATTTTCTGGGTTAGGAGGGAGATAAATGGGTGAGTGGATGCAATTATATATGAAAAAACTCCTATGCACTAAACATGATTGGATTGATATGTATATACATTATCATTTTTCATTCAAACCTTATCAGAATTACAGTTAAGTAATGTAAAAGAAGTACACTACAACAGCAGTAGTAGACAAGAGAACATTTTTGAAAATGGAAAGTAGCTGAAAAAATTGTAATTACAAAGTGAAGATTTAAATAGTCAAAATATAAATGACTATACAATGAAAGACAAAATGAAACAAACCCACATACATTGCAAAACCCTAAGTAGGTTTAGTAATTAGAGACACCAGGCCTTTTCAGGGGTGTAGATGGGTAATAAAATGTAAGAACAAATTGTAAGTCTGTGAGTTTGCCATAAGAGGAATGGTTACCAGTGTTCTTTTGAATGAAAGATGTCAATCAATACTTACATACTCCAAGGTTTATTTAATAGAAAATGATATAGCAACTTAAAAAGAGATTATAATGAAAGGAAATATTGAAGCCTACTACTAAAATGAAGTATAAGATTCCTGATCTTTCACACACACCCATGAAACCTGTAGGTTCTTAGATTTTCTCCAACAGACTAAGGATTCTATCAGGCTTAAGAGACTGGCTGACATGTATCAGAATCACTTGAGCATCTACTGATGGAAGGAAAATAAATCTCAAAGAGAAGAATAAAGAATACACAAGCATAAAAAGACATAATGTCTCCGATTATTTACTATAAAATTACTGAATAATGACAATGAGGAAAACTAGAGACACATGAAGATCTTGGGGTTTGTTTGAAATTCCCTTTACATCTTATATTAATGGAAATTGTGGGAATTCTTTATCCTCTATCAAACATATCTTAGGATAGAAACTAATCTCTAAAGACCTTCATATAGAAAAAGAGGGGAGCTGTGTCATGCCTATAATCCAAGCTACTTGGGAGGCTAAGACAGCAGAATCACTTCACCCCAAGAGTTTGAAGCCATTCTGGGCCACATAGCAAGACCCTATCTCTCTATCTTTTTTTTTTTTTTTTTTTTTTGTAGAGACAGGGTCTTGCTGTGTTTCTCAGGCTGGTCTCCAACGCCTAAGTCAAGTTTATTAAAAGCTAATTAAGAGTGGCTTAAAGCACAGCTAAGTTAATATCAAGTAAATCTTAAAAAAAAAAATTATTAAATTAAAAATCACATTATATGTTGTTACCAGAAGTAATTCATCAACACGCAAACATTTGGTAATAAATTTCAGTGGAAATGTCATGCTCACTTAAAATTTGATATAATTCAATTTCCAAACCTTTGTAATCCAGTATGAGATTATTTTATTATAAAGAAATATAGAAAATCAGACATTTTTGGTACAAATATCATTTGGTTTTAAAACATTTTATACAAGTACTACCACTTATGTCTTTTGTAAGTAATGTCATTTTGTTGTTTCTTTGTAACACGATAGAGTTTTCTCAATTATCAGATATTCTTCTACTACAAATTAAACCTCTCAAAATTCACATTGAAATATAAAAGTAAATGTAGTAAGGCTTTTAACCTTCTGAGGGAAAAGTAATTCTAACTTAGGCCTCTCTATTCATCCAATTTATCAACCAGTCATAAGATTAGAATGTAGATATTTTCAATTGTGTTAGGTCTCAAAGTATTATGTCTCATTCTTATTATGATGCTAATAAAGGATATATTAACAAATTTCTTGTAGAAAATCAAGAAAAGTCCTATCTGATATCTAGAAAAGAGAAGTTATAGAACAGAAAGGAGGCACAGGGAATTTTGAAGACAATGAGGAGAAAAGCCTCATGAAGGCAAATGATTTCTGGAGAGATGTCCTCAATGAGAAAAAGAGCACTAATGGGTTTTCTCATATATTTTAAAGTATTGAGAAGTAGTTTGCAATTCTATATGAGTGTTGGAAGAAAAAAAGGGATGTAAGTATATAGAAAATTATGCCAAAATTTGGGATCATTAACTCCAAGGTGAATAAAATAGCATACAATAAAAATAAATAATATTAATATACTACAGATGCAAGAAAAGAATCACGTTAAACTCAAGATACTCTAAACATAGAATATTACACATACAAATGATGTTGTTGTATGACTAATTAGAACATGTATCTGTGTCTGTTGTGGGGTAGGGAGAGGAAGAGCTTATAGAACCATAGGGTATTATTTTTAGACAATATCTAAAATTGGATAGAGTCATAGTGAAAGATGGCTGTTGAACAGGTTGTGTATTTATGATTAAATCCACCTTATATAATATCTCAATTTAACAACATATATTAATAACAGCTATTCGCAAATGCAGCAAAAAAAAAATTGACAAATGGGACTTAATTAAACTAAGAGCTTCCTGCACAGCAAAAGAAACAATCAACAGAGTAAACAGAAAACCTAAAGAATGGGAGAAAACATTTGCAAACTGAATCTAACAAAGGACTGCTTTTCAGATCCTATAAGGAACAAATAAATCAACAAGAAAAGAACAAACAAGCCCATTAAAAACCGGGCACAGGGCCAGGCGCTGTGGCTCTCACCTGTAATCCCAGCACATTGGGAGGCCCAGACGGGTGGATCGTCTGAGGTCAGTTCAACACCAGCCTGGCCAGCATGATGAAACCCCGTCTCTACTAAAAATACAAAAATTAGCTGGGCACGGTGGCACATGCCTGTAGTCCCAGCTACTCGGGAGGCTGAGGCAGGAGAATCGCTTGAACCCAGGAGGCAGAGGATGCAGTGAGCCAAGATCACGCCACTGCACTTCAGCCTGGGTAACAAGGTGAGGCTACATCTCAAAACAAACAAACAAACAAAAAGGAGGCAAAGGACAAGGAACAGACACTTCTCAAAAGAAAACATACAAACAGCCAACAGCATATGAAAAAATGTCCATCAGTAATCATCAGAGAAATGCAAATTAAAATAACAATTATTAATAGATACCATCTCAAACCAGTCAGAACGGCTATTATTAAAAAATCAAAAAATAACAGCTGTTGGCAGGGATGCAGAGAAAAGAGAACACATATACACTGTTGGTGAGATTGCAAATTAGTTAAACCCTGTGGAAAACTGTATGGATATAACTTAGATAACTAAAAACACTGCTATTCAACCTAGAAATCTCACTAATGGGTATGTGCCCAAAGGAAAATAAATCATTCTATTTAAAAGACACTTGCCTTTGTATTTTTATTGCAGCACTATTCACAATAGCAAAGTCATAGAATCAATGTAAGTGCCCATCAATGGTGGACTGGATAAAGAAAATGTGGTGCGGCCAGGCGCGGTGGCTCACGCCTATAATCCCAGCACTTTGGGAGGCCGAGGCGGGCGGATCACCTGAGGTCGGGATTTCAAGCAGCCTGACCAACATGGAGAAACCTTGTCTCTACTAAAAATACAAAATTAGCCAGGCATGGTGGCACATGCCTGTAATCCCAGCTACTCGGGAGGCTGAGGCAGGAGAATCGCTTGAACCCAGGAGGCAGAGGTTGTGGTGAGCCAAAATCATGCCATTTTACTCCAGCCTGGGCAACAAGAGCGAAACTCCATGTCAAAAAAAAAAAAAAGGAAAAGAAAGAAAATGTGTTGCATATATACCATGGAATACTATACAGCCATAAAAAAATTTATGTCTTTTGCAGCAACATGGATATAGCTTGATACCATTAACAAAAGGAAATCAAATACTACATGTTCTCACTTGTAAGTGGGAGCCAAACAATGGGAATATATGGATATAAACATGGAAAAAGCAGACACTAGTCACTCCAAAAAAGGGGAGTGAGGGATAGAGGCAAGGGTTGAAAAACTGACTATTGGGCACTATGTTCATTCTTTGGGTGATATGTTCAATAGAATCCCAAACTCAAGTATGCAATATGCCAGTGTCACAAACCTGCACATGTACACCTTGAATCTAAAATAATTCTTAAAAATGAAAAACATGCTATTTGGGAATGTGGAAGAAAATATCATCATAAGCATCAAAAATAATTTAAAGTGATATTTTGGAAGAGACCAGGAAGTAGTGGTAGAGAAATGAAAGTCAGGAAAATATTGATTCTGGATTTTGTTTTGTTTTGTTAAAGGTTTATATTAGCATTTATCTTCAAGCTAGGGGAAGTCATTATTTGGAGAAAAGTAAATAATAGAGCAAAAATAAGAGCTTAGACAATATGATAAATTGTGAACATAAATTAAATCTTGGTGATATTTGCATATATGTCAATCAAAATGTGTCTTGTATTTTTCTAAGCTTTTATAAGTACTTTAATGTAAGTGTATAAAATGTGTCAGATGCCTGAGTAAATTTGCTATACAGAAAATGTTTACACAATTTGATATATATAGATTTTACAGGAAAGTTGGCATGATATAAATCTGTACATTTGTTTTTAAATATATCATTTTGTAAAAATTATAACTATAATATCTAGACTTTGTACGTTTTGAAACAAAGAGGAAAGATGCCCCAGCTTCATGTCAAGAGATATTAAATCCCCGAATTACAACTCTTTAAAAAGTTGCATGATATTTTGCCATAATTATTATGCTGTTTTTGTATTTACATTAAATCATTATTTATTACCAGAAAAGGAGGTTTGAAGTTTAAAACAATTTATTGATGAAAGCACATGTAACATGGGTCACAAATGTGCTTTAAAATTTTAGTACATTTTCTCTATGAATCAGATATTGAGACTTGTCACATAAAACTGACACTGGAGTAAGGAATACTTATTACGAAGTTCCATAGTTAGAACTACATAGTTTTTATTCATTTGATATATATTTATTAAAAACATAATACATAGATGAATAAGCAGCACTTCTGCCCTAAGAGCTATGGTCCTAAAAGGGAGAGAGATGATATAGAGGCAATTATGGAGTATAATAGTTGCTGAAGAATATCTGTGGTTAGGGTGTGGTGGAAGTGAGAGGTGAAGCCAGCTGGGCTTCTGGGTCAGGTAGGGACTTGGAGAACTTTTCTGTCTAGCTAGAGGATTGTAAACACACCGATCAGTGCTCTGTGTCTAGCTAAAGGTTTGTAAATGCACCAATCAGCACTCTGTAAAAACGCACCAATCAGTGCTCTGTAAAATGGACCTATCAGCAGGATGTGGGCAAAGCCAAATAAGGGAATAAAAGCTGGCCACACAAGCCAGCAGCAGCAACCTGTTTGAGTTCCCTTCCATGCTGTGGAAGCTTTGTTCTTTTTCACAATAAATCTTGCTGCTGCTCACTCTTTGGGTCCGCACTACCTTTATGAGCTGTAACACTCACCGCAAGGGTCTGCAGCTTCATTCCTGAAGTCAGCGAGACCACAAACCTGCTGGGAGGAACAAACAACTCCGGACGCGCCACCTTTAAGGGCTGTAACACTCACTGCAAAGGTCTGTGGCGTCACCCCTGAAGTCAGCGAGACCACGAACCCACTGGAAGGAAGAAACTCTGGACACACCTGAACATCTGAAGGAACAAACTCCAGACACACCATCTTTAAAAGGTGTAATAGCGCGAGAGTCTGTGGCTTCATTCGTGAAGTCAGTGAGACCAAGAACCCACTGGAAGGAACCAATTCTGGACACAGAAGGATATAGAAAGAACTACCAATCTGGCACCAAGACTTCCAGGTGTTTTTTCAAAGGAATTGATTTTCAGCTGAGTTCCAAAGAGTGAACAGGTGTCAGCTAGAAAAAGATCACAAAAAGAGTAATTTGTCTTTACTGCAGTCATCCTTTATTTAAGTTTTTTATCTCTACCCTTTCCACAACCACTACTTTTTAATGATTTTAAATTTTTCAAGTATTTTTATTTTAATGCATCTTAAAAATCACTTTACATAGCTATCTGTATTTTGTCACCTTACAATGGCACAGAACATGACTCACCAGTTTGCTAATCAGATTAGCCCAGTGATTTTATTTAATAATGATAAAATAGCTAGAAGTGAGTAGATAAGTATAATTCAGTATTAATGTTAGCATAATAAAGGCTAATATAGGTATCCAATGAACATAATGTGTTTATAGAAATGGTCTTCATGGAAAGGTTAATTTCTTTCAAGGCTTTGCACGTCAGAATTATACTTAAGTATATATTTTAACGACTTTAAAGCACTTATTGTTTGCCATTTCATAGTCCTAATCTTAGAGAATGGAACACACACACACACACATCCAAACACCTCATGTACATTTGCTAACATCTTCAGAATGGATATAATTGAAATCTTACTTATGTGTTTCTAGTGTCCAGAACAGTTCCAATTAACTTAGTATTTGATTTCTGCTTTAATGAATATTAATTTGTAAATAAATAAATGATATAAATGAAATTCAGTTCTCTGTCATAGTCATTCATGATCTGCGGACTAGAATGAAAGATTCCTTTATTTAAACTTTCACCATTACATCTGGCTTTAAATTGATGCTAAAATGGACCTCTTTTAGTTTTATTTTTTTACTTTTTTTGAGACAGAGTCTCGCTCTGTCAGTCACCCAGGCTGTAGTGCAGTGGTGCGATCTCTGCTCACTGCAAGCTCTGCCTCCCAGGTTCACACCAGTCTCCTGTCTCAGCCTAGCGAGTAGCTGGGACTACAGGTGCCCACCACCACGCTCGGCTAATTTTTGTATTTTGTTTAGTAGAGACGAGGTTTCACCGTGTTAGCCAGGATCGTCTCGATCTCCTGACCTCATGATCCACCCACCTCGGCCTCCCAAAGTGCTGGGATTACAGGCATGAGCCGCTGCGCCCGGCCTAGTTTTATTTTCAAATGAAGCTCTAATGTACATAACATACCAACTTGGGATAAGTGATCACCTTTAAGAACCTATTTTCCATGCTTAATTGAATGACCTAACGCTAACCTTAAATAATTAAGTTTAAAAGGCACGGCTGTGGATAAACTCAAGAATAGACGAATGTTACTGAACTGCAATGCCTTGCTTTCCCCTTCCACCACTGGAAAATATAAAGATTGTTTTACTATTCATCCAACTTGTTGAAAAACCAGTTAAGGAGACCACTCAGATAACTTAACATTTGTCATACATTGTTTCTGCTTCTCAGTAGATTGTTGTGTGACTTGTGTTTTAAGATATATAGTCAGGGAGTTAACAATTAATATTCTTCCTGGTGCCCTGACAAGAAAAATATGATGCCACATGGCATTTAGCCTATTTGTTTTGATAAAAGATGCTATGGGACATGTGCGGGTCTATTATGAGAAAAAAATAAATTGGGCATTTTGGATCATGTCTAGAGAGCTAGTTGGACAATGAGAGCCCTAAAGGGGGATGAGTCACTGCATTCCCTCAGGCTGAACAAGAGAACTTAAGTGATCAGCTGGACAGCACTGCATGATAAATGGCAAAGGAATTGCAATTAAGAGAACCAAACAAGGTGAAACTTGCATACTGACTTTTGTATCACAAGCTATGTTTGTAACACAAGTGGTTATATATTTTAAAAAACTAAACTCAGTGTCTTATTTTCAGTGAAGGTTTATGTTCTTAATTTTTTTCAAGT
This sequence comes from Pongo abelii, assembly GCF_028885655.2. Taxonomy (NCBI): domain Eukaryota; kingdom Metazoa; phylum Chordata; class Mammalia; order Primates; family Hominidae; genus Pongo; species Pongo abelii. Next base: position 101,191,856 of record NC_071994.2, read on the forward strand.
CAATTAAAATAAATGAATGATTTAAGGTTTCTATACAATTTGGGATGATAGTCTAATTCCTGTTACATTGATAACTTAAAAAACATTAATTTATACATGTTTTAATATAATAAACACTCTGAACTGGTTTTATCTGTAGTTTATACAAAATCTATATTTTGTCATATTATGCCTTTGGTTATAATTCTTCAGAGCTTACTTTTCAACATAAAATAAAATTTAAATTTTCTACAAAGCCTTGCATGAACTGATCCTTGCCATTTCTTCCAATGTAGCCTACATTCTCCTGTGTCCAGAATTGGTTCCTTCTGGTGGGTTCTTGGACTCGCTGACTTCAAGAATGATGCCACAGACCCTAGCAGTGAGTGTTACAGTTCATAAAGGTGGTGCTTCCGCAGTTGCTTGTTCCTCCCAGTGGGCTCGTAGTCTCCCTGGCTTCAGGAGTGAAGCTGCAGACCTTCGCGGTGAGTGTTACAGTTCATAAAGGTGGCATCTTTGGAGTTGTTCCTTCCTCCTGGTGGGTACATAGTCTTGCTGGCTTCAGAAGTGAAACTGCAAACCTCTGAGGTGACTGTTACAGCTCATAAATATAGTGTAGACCTAAAGAGTGAGCAACAACAAGAATTGCCATGAAGAGCAAAAGAATAAACCTTACACAGCTTAGAAATTGACCCCAGTTGGTTGCCACTGCTGGCTTGGGTGGCCTACTTTTATTCCCTTATTTGGCCCCACCCACATCCTGCTGATTGGTCCATTTTACAGAGTGCTGATTGGTCCATTTTACAGGGTGCTGATTGGTCCATTTTTACAGAGTGCTGATTGGTGCGTTTACAAACCTTTAGCTAGACACAGAGTGCTGATTGGTGCATTTACAATCCTTTAGCTAGACAGAAAAGTTCTCCAAGTCCCCACCGGACCCAGAAGCCCAGCCGGCTTCACCTCTGACTACTCCTGCCCCTAAGACTTGTATTCTGTCTTCTAAATGCCTCCAAAACTCCAAGGTCTGGTCTGACTTATTCCATTTTTATGCATTGCCATGTTTATAACAGTACACTCCCCACCATCATCTTTAAAACTTACAAGTATCTCTTTCAATTTTTTAACTTAAATTTCACTGAGACATTTTCTAACCATACAATATAAAGGCATTTCAGCCTTCCCTCAGTTATATCATGTTTCATGCCTTTATATATTTTACCCAACAGCAGTTATTCTACTCTGTGATTCTTACTTTGTTTTTGTTTGATTGGTTTTGCTTTGTTAGAATATAAACTTGATGAGGGAAATAATTCTGACTATATTGTTCACATTCCTTTCATCATTAGTAGTTAGCACTGAGCAGTCACTTAGTGAATGTTCTTTGAATTAATGGAAATGAGAAGGAAAGGTGGAAAGGAAGGAAAAAGGAAGTGAGGGAGGTAGAGAGAGAATGTGTAAGCTTAGAAAGCACTGTATTTATTTTTCTTTTTTAAGCTTTAACTCATTGTTTAATCTGTAATAAGGTGAAACATAATCCTCTGTGTGAAGAAAGGCACTTCATGTAATTTTGACATTTTTAGGAGTTTCCAAATTGACCTATTATTGATGTTTATGTTACTTTAGAGAGAAATTAATGAGAATTTCATATATTGAGCAATATATACAATTTTGTACATCTAGAACAAAGAGTGATAAACCTCCCAGCTAGATTCCCTATTGCACAAGTTGACAAAAATCTCCCAGAGCCCACAAGATGCATCTATAAAATAATGGGGTATTTTTTTATAAGAATAATACCTCTGTCTTGATTGCCCTATTTTTTTTTTTTTACAATTAGGATTTTATTTTTCTTTTTTGCTGATGCACAATAATTGTACATATTTATGGAGTGCATATGTTATTTCAATATATGCATACAGTGTACATTGATCAAATCAGGGTAATTAGAATATCCATCACCTCAAACATGTATCATTTCATTCTTCACATGCAGTTATTTTGAAATATACAATGAATTATTGTCACTTACAATCATTCTACTGTGATATCCAACAGGAGTACTTAGTCATTCTATCTCACTTTAGTTTCGTACTCATTAACCAGCCTCTCATTATCCTCACTTCCTAACCTAAACTTCCTGGCCTTTGGTATCTATCATTCTATTCTCTACCTCCATAAGATCAACTTTTTACTTCACACATATAAGTGAGAACATGTGATATTTGTTTCTCTGTGCCTTGCTTCAGTTAACATAATGTCCTCCAGTTCCATCAATGTTGCTACAAATGACAGAATTTTATTCTTTGTAATGGCTAAATGATATTCCATTGTGTATGTATACCACATTTTCTTTATCTGTTCATCTATTGGTGGACATATGCTGAATTCATATCTTGGCTATTGTGAACATAGCTGCAATATATATCTCTTCCATGTACTTATTTTCTTTCTTTCAGATATATACCCAGCAGTGAGATTGCTGAATCATATGGTAGATCTATTTTTAGTTTTTTGAAGAACTTTCTTACTATTTCCCATAGCGGTTGTTCTAATTTACATTCCCACCACCCGTGTGTTTTTCCCTATGAATGCATCCTCATCAGCATTTTGTTATTTTTTGCCTTTTTAAAATTATTATTCTTATACTTTAAGTTTTAGGGTACATGTGTACAATGTGCAGGTTAGTTACATATGTATACACGTGCCATGCTGGTGTGCTGCACCCATTAACTCGCCATTTAGCATTAGGTATATCTCCTAATGCTATCCCTCCCCCATCCCCTCACCCCACAACAGTCCCCAGAGTGTGATGTTCCCCTTCCTGTGTCCATGTGTTCTCATTGTTCAATTCCCATCTATGAGTGAGAACATGCGGTGTTTGGTTTTTTGTCCTTGTGATAGTTTACTGAGAATGATGATTTCCAGTTTCATCCATGTCCCTACAAAGGATATGAACTCATCATTTTTTATGGCTGCTATAAAGACACATGCACGTGTATGTTTATTTTTTGCCTTTTTTTACAATAGCCATTTTAACTGGAATGATATCTCATTCTGGTTTTGAGCTGCATTTCTTTGATGATTAGTGATCTCCAACATTTTTTCATATACATGTTGTTCATTTGTATGTTTTGTGAAATGTCTATTTGGATTTTTTTCTCATTTTAATTTGACTATTATTATTTTTTTTAACTTTTGAGCTGTTTGAGTTTCTTTTATATTGTGGTTATTAATCCCTTGTCAGATGAATAGTTTACAAATATTTTCTCCTATTATGTGGCTTGCCACTTTTTTGTTGTTTCCTTTGCTGTGCAGCAGCTTTGCAGCTTGATGTAATCCCTTATGTCTATTTTTTTTTTTGCCTGTGTTTTTGAAATCTTAGCCCCAAAATCTTTACCCAAACCAATGTTCTGAAGCACTTCCCCAGTGTTTTCTTCTAGTAATTTCAGTTTCAGATCTTACATTAGAGTATTTAATCCATTTTGAGTTGATTTTTTGTATATAGTGTGAGATAGGGGTCTAGTTTTATTCTTCATATGGATACACAGTGTTCTTAGCAACATTTATTAAACAGATTCTCCTTTCCCCAATATATGTTTCTAAGATCTTTGTTATAAATGAGTTGGCTGTAAATGTGTGGCTCCATACTTGGATTTCTATTTAATTTCTTTGGTCTATGTGTCTGGTTTTACGGCAGTACTGTGCTGTTTTGTTTACAATGTTTGGAACATATTTTGACATCAGGTAGTGTGATGCTTCCAGCTTTGTTCTTTTTAATCAGGATTGCCTTGGCTATATGTGGTCTTTTCTGGTGCCATATAAATTTTAGGATTTTTTTTCTACATTTTTTTCTTCTACTGAAAAATGGCATTTGTATTTTGATAGGGATTGCATTGAATCTCTAGATTGCTTTTGGTAGTGTGGTCATTTTAACAATATTAATTCTTTTAAGCTATGAACACAGGAAATGATTTCACTATTTGTGACCCCTTCAATTTCCTTCATCAGTGTTTTACAGTTTTCTTTGTAGAGATCTTTCACTTCCTTGGTTAAATTTATTCCTATGTATTTTGTAGTTATTGTAAATGGGATTACTGTCTTGACTTTTTTCAGATTACTCACTATTGGTGTATAGAAATGCTACTGATTTTTGTATGTTGATTTTGAATAAAGCAAATTTACTGAATTCAGTTACTAGTTCTAACAGTATTTTGGTGGAATCTTTAAGTTTTTCTAAATAGAAGATTATGTCATCTGCAAACAGGGACAATTTCACTTTTTCTTGCTTAATTAGTCTGTTTAGGACTTTCAGTTCTGTATTGAATAAAAGTAGTGAAAGTGGGCATCCTTGTCTTTTTTTGAGATCTTAGAGGAAAGGCTTTTAATTTTCTCCCATTCAGTATTATATTAACTGTGGGTTTAACATATATGGCCTTAATTGTTTTGATATCTGTTCCTTCTACACCAAGTTTTTTGAGAGTTTTAATCATGAATGGATGTTAAATTTTATTGAATATCATTAATATCAATTTTTCTCAAACTATTTCAAAACACTAAAGAGGAGGGATTACATCCAAACTCATTTAAAAGGTCAGCATAACCCTGATGCCAAAATAATAGATGCTCTCTCAGCATCTATTGAAATAATCATATGATTTTTGTTCTTGATTCTTTTAATGTAATATGTGGCATTTATTGATTGGTGTACAGTGAATCATCCTTGAATCCCTATGATGAATCCACTTGATCACCATGAATGAACTTTTCAGTGTGTTGTTGAATTTGGTTTACTGGTAGTTTGTTGAAGATTTTTGCATCTATGTTCATCAGGATTATTGACCCGTAGTTTTCTTTCTCCATTATGTTTTTGTATGGTTTTGGCATCAGGGTTATGCTGACCTTTTAGATGAGTTTAGATGTAATCCCTCCTCTTTAATGTTTCGAAATAGTTTGAAAAAAATTGATATTAATGATGCTTTTAATGTTTTGTAAAATCTAGCAGCTAATCATTCAGTCCCTGGGCTTTTCTTTGGTGAGACATCTTTTATTACTGCTTTGATCTCATTACTTATTATCAGTCTTTTCAGAATTTCTGTTTTTTTCACGGTTCAATCTTCGTCAGTTGTATGTCCAGAAATTTATCTATTTCTTCTAAGTTTCCTAATAGTTTCTGATGATCCTTTGTATTTCTGTGGTATCAATTTTAATGTCTCTTTTTTCATCTCTGATTTTATTAATTTGAATCTTCTCTTTTTTTAGTTATTCTAGTTTCTCAAGTCTATCTTTTTAAAGGCCAACTTTTTGTTTTATTGATGTTTTTGCAATATTTTTAGTCTAAAATTTATTTACTTCTGTTCTGTATTTTTATTTTTTTTCTCTTACTGGGTTTGGAAGATTTTCTTTTCATTTGTTCTTGTGTTTTTTTTTTTTTTTAGTCCATTGTGGTGTATCATTAGTTTGTTTATTTTAAGTCTTTCTCCTTTTTTGATGTTGACATTTATTGATATAACCTTCCCTCAGAACTATTTTTGCTGTATCCCATAGGTTTTGGTATGTTGTGATTTCATTTTTATTTATCTCAAGAAATTTTAATATTTACTTTCAAATTTCTCCCTTGATCCATTTGTCATTTAAGAGCATGTTGTTTAGTTTCCATAAATTTGTACAGTTTCCAATATTCTTCTGTTATTTATTTCTAGTTTTATATCATTGTGGTCAGAAAAGATACTTGATATGATTTTCATTTATTTAAATTTACTAAGACCTGCTTTTTACCTAACATATGGTTTATCCTGAAGAATATTCCATGTGATGTTGAGAAATACGTGTATTCTGCAGCTGTTGGAGTGTTCTTTAAATGCTTGTTTAAATATATCTACTTCATTTTGTCTATAGTGCAGTTTAAATTCAATGTTTGTTAATTTTTTGACTGAATGATCTGTCCATTGCTGAAAGTGAGGTGTGGAACAGCCTTATTATTACTGTATTGCAGTCAGCCTCTCCCTTTAGGTCTATTAATATTTGTTTCATATATTTAAGTGCTCTAGTATTGGTTGCATATGTGTCTATAATTGTTATATCTTCTTGCTATGTTGACACTTTTTCATTATATAATGGCCTTCTTTGCCCTTTTGTTTTTTACTTAAACTCTACTTTATATGATATAAGAATAGCTACTCCTATTCTTTTTTGTTTCCATTTTCATGGAGTAACTTTTTCCATCTCTTCACTCTCAGTCTGTGTGCCAACATATGTGAGGTGAGTTTCTTGTAGACAGTATACATTATATATTTGGATTTTAAAAAATCCATCAGCCACTCTGTCTTTTAGCTGGATAATTGAAATTATTTATATTGATAGGTCTGGCTTTATTACTGCCATCTTATTACTTGTTTCTGATTGTTAGATCCTTCTTTTTTTCTGTCTTTCCTAGTTGTTAAGTGATTTTCTTTCTTCTGTTTGATTAATTCTGCTGTTAGAGCTTTCTAATAAATTTTTCAGATTAATTATTATATTCCTAATTTCTAGGATTTCTGTTTTTCTCAAATTTTGTCTATATCTTTGACCAGCTTCCAGCCTGGAAATTTGGATTTTTTTCCAAATTTCATTTCGTTTTCTATCTGTACTTTTGTGTAATTCCCTGAAATTCTTAAGAGTTTTATTCTGAATTCTCTGACCTTGCATAAATTTTTAGTGCTTCTTTGTTCTTTGCTAGAACTCCATTGGTTTATTTTGGTGGTGTCACATTTCTTGAGTTTTTGCAATCCTTGTGACTTTCTGTTGGTGCCTGTGCATTACAATAATCACTTTTTCTAGTTTTGCAGGTGTTCTTTGGTGGTGGTAGTGTTTTTTTTTTTTCTGCTTAGTATTGGAACTTGAAATCTGGCCTGTGATTTCTTCCAATTTTGAGGAAGACTATTAGTGAACACCAGAACTAAAACACTTCACTGGAACTGACTTGTTGCCATGGTATGTTATTTCCAGTCTGGGGAAAACTTACAGTGCTCACAGAAACCTAAATACTGCTCCGGAACTAAATCACTTCTTTCCTATTTTTTCCTAATCTGGGGAAGGCTTATAGTGAGCACCAAAATTTAAACTTTGCCCCAGAGGAATATTGCTGTCCTATCATTTTATTTTCCCCATTCTAGGGAAGGCTTAAGTGGGCACTGAAGCAAGCCTGACCCTTTAATTGTTTCTGAGTCAGTAGTAACCTCCACAAGAGCACCTGGGCTTTGTGAAAAATACAACCGGGGATTCATACCTTGCTGTAGATTGTGTCTATGCAGCAATATGGTGCTGGTCAGTCTCTTCAATTTGGCATACCCAGTGATCTCAGCACGGAGCAGCCATTGAGATCCATGTGCCAAAGGCTGCAATTATTGCCCTGCTCTTTGTATGTAACTAACCCGTGGTAGTCCAGCCCTCTTGGTACTCTCATTGGTTGCCATGAGATGGGACCAAAGTTGGCTTACCACAAAGATTCCCAGAAGAACAGGAAAATAAAATGTCTACCTAAAATTTCCTCCTCTCACCTCAGAAACCATGAGTCTTAGAAAATTCTCTGTGAGTAGCATTATGCTGGCTTGGAGGAGGGGCCATTATAGTCTGAAATTACTCATCATGTTTTTTTTTTTCTAAATTCTGTGACCCAGGGAGTTTTTCCACTTCTCTGAGTTCTGGTGAATTCATGGTTGTATCTTTTTATATGAATAATTTCTTTTTATATTTTTGTTGGGGGAGTCATGCCGTGGAATCTTCTGTTCTGCCATCTTGCTGATGTTCCTCAGCCTTATCAGTTCTTCATTATCATGATGATACTTCTGAGATAGAAAATATTAGGAAAACAAACAAAATAGCAGTCAGTAAAAAATAAAATGAAAAGACAAGTGTTATTATAAAATCTATTGTGTGAGATTTATAATTATTTCAGAATGTCAGAAAATTTTCCTCCAATCCCTATATCTTTTTGTACCATTTTATTGAAAATAAATGTAAAGTAAGACTAAGAATTATCTAAGAGTAAGAATTAGTTACACTTTATAGATGCAGTACATCAGATTGGAAAGACAATAACTATTTTCTGATACTGGCATTTATATTTATTCATGTATGCATTATCTGTTCTCTGATTATTTTCTAAGCTTACTAAAGAGACTTCTACTAAACATCTCTGTTCTCAAAATTGTTAATTGCATTTCAAATCTTTACCCTACCTACTTAGGCTTTTCTATATCTTTTTAATAATGAGCCTTCAAGTATTAAAGTTGGGCTTTGTCATTTGTAGAAAAAGAACAAAAGACATGTTGCATTTTTTTGTCTTTTCCAACTATTAATTTTAATTGCCTTCGTAAAAGCATTAGTTAAAGAAAACAGCTTCAATACTATAGATGTATTTTCTAAGCTTACCATTTCTGAGTGTACATCACACATGGAATCTTTATCTATGCTACTATTTTTACAGTTTAAGTAATTAACATATGGCAGCCTGCTTCACCAAGAGTGGTTTTTGAAGATAAAGCATCTGATTTGATTTTGATTCAAGTCTTAACTGAGTCTTATAAGGACTATCTTCCGAATCATAAACATTTTTTTAAATATCGCATTTATATTAGAAAAAATAAAAAGAATTATGTTCCCATTATAATAGAGAAAACATGAATATTAATCCATCCTAACATTCCATCTTATCAATTTGTAAACTATAAACATGAAGAGAATATATTTTGTCAAGCCATGTGAAAAAATTATTATTGAATCATTACAATACTATTATGTATATTACTATAATGCTATACTTGATAATTTAAGACTAATATAGCTCAATAAATATAAAATATTTTTAATAATTTTTAAAATACTTTGGGATTTTCAAAAATTATTTGATGCAGGATTTGTCATAAAATAGCCAGAATTTCCTTATGTAGATAATTTGATTATAATCAGGGCACAATAATTGCTGTTATTAGAATATGGAATTTCAAAATATAGGGAAGGGTAAGGTTAAAATAAACTTTAGTAATAAAGAAAGGTCTATGTCAGAGCTGATGTGCTGAATCTTGAAATGTAGGTAAAATTTACAATGGTAGAGATGAGAGAAGAAAGAAATCTAAACCTGAGAAGAGAGTGTCAGCATATGATACAGGCTAATTAAAAAGACGCTTCTCCATGAATCTAAGTGAATTAATAATGAATATTGCCAAAGTGATCTTTTATATCCACAATAGGTATAATTTTATTAAAGTGACAGTGATTAATAATGATGAATTATAGAGGCAATATTAATATTTCTGTTTAACTTGTAAGGTAATTTTCAGTAATAATTAAGGTTACACTAAGTAAACCGAAGTGAAGTTATATTGATTTAACTAATACTAATGAATGATTCTTAATTTAGTCTTAAACACATTTTATTGAATGTCTACTGTGGACTAGATTCTAAATTAGACATGCAGATGGGAATATGAGTGAGGCATATTCCTCAGGTTTAAACATACCAAATACTCTGTTAAGGAAGACACTAATATAAATGCATGCAGTATAACACAATGTAATGTTTTCAAAGGTAAATAAAGAGGCTGTCCTGTACAGACATGCCCAGGACCAGTTAATATGTATTAAAACATCATTGTAGTGATCAAAAGTTATCTGGAAAGTTAAGAGATTTTATTTAACCAAACACTCATGGAGTACAGCATGAGGGTAGAAGAGATATTTTGATAATTTGAATAGGATAAAAGAGTAAGGATCTTATTCTTCCTTCCAATGAAATCTATACAAGAAATATTAGCATCACTATACCAAACTTTGAAAAGGGTAGTTGTTTTTTTTGCAATATTTTTGTTTTGGTTGACTTGAATGAATATGATTAGTGCCAAAACAGAGCTACTTCAGACTATAGTAAGCTGAATACTCCTCCGGTATTTCTTCTCTATACTTCACCAAATTCCGATATACAATTGTACAGTTTGTATATGAGGAAAAAATCAGGCTGAAGAAACACATAGAAATCAAATAGTCTGGTACAATATTAAAGAGATTTATTGGGGTTATAATTTACTACATCTAAGTAAGAATGAAACTGGGGAAGCAGTTCTGCATTCTTTCTTTGTTCCTTCAACATTGTGTTGAAGTTCTGAGGAACATGTGCAGGATGCACAGGTTTGTTACGTAGGTAAGTGTGTGCCGTGGTGCTTTCCTGCACAGATCAACCCATCACCTAGGTATTAAGCCCAGCATCCATTAGCTATTCTTAATCCTCTTCCTCCACCCACCACCTGACCTTCAACAAGCCTCAGTTTTGTTGTTTTCCCCAGTGTGTCCATGTGTTCTCATGATTCAGCTCCCACTTATAAGTGAGAACATGTGGTGTTTGATTTACTGTTTCTACATTAGTTTCCTGAGGATAATGGCTTCCAGCTCCATCCATGTCCCTGCAAAGGACACAGTCTCCTTCCTTTTTTATGGCCGCATAGTATTCCATGGTGTACATGTACCACATTTTTTTTTAATCCAGTGTATCATTGATGGGAATTTGGGTTAATCCCATGTCTTTGCTGTTGTGAATAGCGCACAGTGCACATATGTGTGCATGTATCTTTATAATAGAATGATTTATATTCCTTTAGGTATTGTAATAGTCCGTTCTCATGCTGCTACAAAGAACTGCCCCAGAAATTTATAAAGGAAAGAGGTTTAATTGACTCACAATTCAGCATGGCTGGGGAGGCCTCAGGAAACTTACAATCACGGCAGAAGGGGAAGCAACTATGTCCTTCTTCATGTGGTGGCAGGATAGAATAATGCCAAACAAAGAAGGAAAAGCCCCTTATAAAACCATCAGCTCTCATGATAACTGACTCACTATCAATATAAGAACAGCATGAGTGTAACCACCCCCCATGATTCAATTACCTCCCATTGGTTGCTTCCTATGACATGTAGAGATTATGAAAAGTATAATTCAAAAGAGATTTGAGTGACAGCAAAACTGTATCAGGTATATACCTAGTAATGGGATTGTTGCGTCAAATGGTATTTCTGCCTCTAGGTCTTTGAGGAATTGCCACACTGTCTTACACAATGGTTTAACTAATTTACACTGTCACGAACAGTGTACAAGCATCTTTTTTCCCTTTTGACTTTTTAAATTTTATTTTATTTTTTTATTTTTATTTTTATTTTTTGAGATGGAGTCTTGCTCTGTCCCCCACGCTAGAGTGCAGTGGCTGATCTCAGCTCACTGCAAGCTCCCCGTCCTGGGTTCACACCATTCCCCTGCCTCAGCCTCCTGAGTGGCTGGGACTACAGGTGCCCGCCAACATGCCCGGCTAATTTTTTGTATTTTTAGTAGAGATGGGTTTCACCGTGTTAGCCAGGATGGTCTCGATATCCTGACCTTGTGATCTGCCCATTTCGGCCTCCCAAAGTGCTGGGATTACAGGCCTGAAACACCACGCCCGGCCGATATTTTTTTAATAATACCCATTCTGACTGGTGCAAGATGGAATTGCATTGTAGTTTTGGTTTGCATTTTCTAATGATCTTTAATGTTGAGCCTTTATTCATATGTTTGTTGGCTGCATATATGTTCATGTCATTTGACCACTTTTTAATCAGGTTGCTTGTTTTTTCTCATAAATTTGTTTAAGTTCCTTATAGATGCTGGATATTAGACCTTTGCCATATGTACAGTTTGCAAAACTTTTCTTCCATTCTATATGTTGTCTGTTTACTCTGTTGATTGTTTCTTTTGCTATGCAGATTCTCCTTAGTTTAACTAGATTCTATTTGTCAATTTTTGCTTTTGTTGCAATTGCTTTGGCGCTTTCATCATGAAATCTTTCCCATGCCTATGTCCTGAATGGTGTGGAAGTGCCATCAACATGTAGTTTTCAGATGACACATCGTTTTACACAACTCAGAATTTGACTTTAGCCTCACTAGGACCACTGAACGAATAACAGTAAATATTAATTTATTATACGACTAGTGGATGATGTGAAAGTGAGTTTACTGGTACGTACCCACCTCAATATGTATGCCTACATGGTAATCAATAATGAATCAGCTGAAAATTTGAAAATTCTCATTAACTGTTTCCCAAACTAAATAATAAGACTTTTTAAAGTAAATATTATGTGTTAACTTCTCTAAGGTCCCTGTTTACATCTCAAAAATAGGTACATAATAGGTGACAAGATTATTTGTTGCTGCTAATTGAAAAAATTGAGAATGATTATTAAAAACTGATTGTAAATTAAATCCTGATTAAGTTTAAAAATATGCCACTATAAAGCATTTTTTCCAAAAACATACTTCATAAATAAATGCTGTATAAAAAGAGAGATATTCCACATAAATTGAAAAAAAATTATTTATTTTCATAAAGTAGTGGTGAAGGAAGGTTGTTTTGATTCCACTCTTTGAACATCTTAGTTTGAACTCAAAAAATTTGCCAAGTTTCTATCTCTAGAGCCTAATTTTTTTCACATTTAATTCCATGAAGTTTTATAGTTATCTATTTTATTCCATATAATAATAACTCTGGGGATAGAACTCTGCAGAAGGAATTATCTAACGTTATATTCATTGATCAATAAACAAATTTAATTTCAGCATATATTGTTATGAGTTCTAAAATTACTAATATAATTTAGAATCTTCTTTATCCTGAATTATCCTGAACCTTTGGTTAACGAGAGCCATGCTGTTACACAACCGCACAAAATATGCAGGCAGAAACACAAGGACTTTGTGGTCCTAAGGCACCATTTTGGACTAAGGGATTGTGTCTGTTTATATATTTAGAGTTCCAGAGCCTATACAGTACCAGCACAAAATAGGGCATCAAGGAATGTTTGTTAAACGTAACTAAACATCCAATACTCTTGCTCTTTAGTCCTACTCTCGGTACAAAAGTAGAAGATAGTTTACATCGTTACCTTATCACATTTTCATCTGAACAGTCTTCCTTAGAGCCAATGTTATTCTTCTGTTTAAGAGATTATTGTCCAAGAGAATAGTGATTGAGATTCAGAAAAGAAAAATTTATATAGCCTTTTAAATTCTACTTCTAAATTTTTTTTGAGCTGTGATTTGTTATCATTTTTTGAAATCATATTATCTGTCTTTCTTTGTCTCTTCACTGATGTGTTTTTAGGGTAATTGTTTAGCCAATGGAAAGATAAAATTGAGATAATTGTAGGTAAATTGTCCATTTGAGGAGCTGAGATGAAAATAGTGAATACAATAACAGTTTAATAATCAGAAAGGATTGAGAGTTGAAAAGTAAGTGAGACCATGATCTCAAAGTTAGAAAGTAACAAATATGAGCAATAAAATTAGGCAAAACATTACCCAATCCTAAATAAAAGGGAAGTCTCATTCCCTTGTCTGAGTAATAGTTAAGAACACAGATATAGAGATATTCATACTTGAGCTTCGATTTTAGCCCCACTACTTTCTACTGGTGCATTCCTGGGCCATGAAGACTTTCTAAATTTATTTTCTAATGTGGGGATAATATTTCAGCCTGAAATACTGCAAAAGTGATATTATTGTATCCATTTTAGAGGACACAGCTGTATCACAGCTTTTGGCAAATGATATGTTGTTGTTACTTTTGATCACCCAAGAAAAAGTGTTTCAGGTTTCTTCATCGTATTGTTATTATTATTACTTTTTTAAATATCTAATCAGCAATCTTTTGGGAGATACTTTGGAACCATTCCATTCAAATATATTGCTTCTCATAACATTTTTACTCATTATACTTAGTATCCTCTGATGAGTATTGCCCAAACCAATCTACCATAGTTATTGAAATATAGTGATTGACTAACTCCAGTACTTTCTTCCCATTTTCAGTCAACATTCCACTCCCTTTTAATTTACATATTTGTGTATTTATCATTATCTTAGTGGTATGAACACATGAATTTCCATTTTGTATTCAATAGGTTGTAATCCATTACTGATCTTACAGATTTTCATTTAAAAATTTTTCAATATTTGGTCAATAGATGCTCTTTAATGCTAGCTTCTCTCTCCTTTTCACATGCCTCTTTCTTGTTCTTGGGCATTCTCTTACTTTTGGCAGAAGATGTTCCAGGCTAATTTTGTATGTTCTCTATCTGCCTTCGAGCCGCTCATTTTTTCAAACAGAAAAACAAAGCAACAAATTAAAAAACACAAAAATCAACAACAAAACAAACAAAAGGGAATACTGTATACATAAAACATTTTTGCAGGCTAGAGAATTAATTTCATCCAACCAAGAGATAATTAGGGAAATTTCAGAAAAAGTAAATATAGTGAGCAGTTAATATATTTATTTTCAGATATGAGTAAAAATATGCAGAAATGTGAGTGGAAGAATAGTGTGTAAACATTACAGGTTCGAACAAAGTAGAAAGAATACAACAAAAAAACATGGGACCAGAAAAGACGCATAAAGGAGAAATAGAAAAAGATTATTGGATGTTTACAGATAACAGATAAAAGTCAGAGAACGTCATTTAAAAAGGCAAATTCAATAATAAATAGATGAGAATAGGAAAAATCAGGCACTAGAGAAAGAATAACTAAAAATTATAAAGCTTCCTCAATACCAAAATAATTTTTAAAAAGCAAAAAAGACACTCCACAAAAGTAAGAGGCACAGAAAATTTAATAACTTGGCAATTATGTATGTGCAAACATTTTCTTTTCAGAAGATTTAAAATACGTTTAAAGCAATGGTCAAATAAAAAGTAATATTTGTATACTTCATGTCAATAAAAATGATTGCATCAATGTTAATAAACTAAAATCTCAACTCAAAATGCTAGCAGAAGAGTGAGAAATAAATTCCAAAGGAAAGATTGTCATCCTTGACTTTTAAAAGTATTCATTTCTTCCCCTCTACTCAACTTTTTCTGGAATTACAGTCACTTGGATGGTGGAACTCTTTGGGTGATGTACAAGGAATCATCATTTGTCATTATAAGTTCCAGGATATTTTTTAAAAATGAATGCCTGTATGAAACTTCTCATGCACAACTATACATCTCCTCCATTCACCTCTTGTCCCAATTACTTCTACATGATCAGTTCTTTTATTTAAAATTATTTTATTTATTTAATTCCAGGATACATGTGCAGGATGTGCAGGTTTGTTTCATAGGTAAACATGTGCCATGATAATCTGCTGCACCTATCACCCTGTCACCTATGTATTAAGCCCAGCATGCATTAGTTCTTTTCCCTAATGCTCTCTCCCTACCTCTGGCTTTCGCCCAGCAGGCTCCAGTGTGTGTTGTTCCCCTCTCTGTATCCATGTGTTTTCACTGTTTAGCTCCCATTTATGAGTGAAAACATGCAGTGTTTGGTTTTTTAGTCCCGCATCAGTTTGCTGAGGATAATGGCTTCCGGCTTTATCCATGTCCCTGCAAAGGACATGATCTTATTTTTTTATGGCTGCATAGTATTATTCCATGGTGTATATGTACCAAATTGTGAATAGTACTGCAGTGAACATACACATGCATGTATCTTTATAATAGAATGATTTATATTCCTTTGGATATATACCCAGTAATTGGATTACTGGGTCAAATGGTATTTCTGGTTCTAAATCTTTGACACATTACTGCACCGTTTTCCACAATTGTTGAACTAATTTACATTCCCACCATCAGTGTAAAAGTGTTCCTATTTCTCTGCAACCTCACCAGCATCTGTTGTTTTGTGGATAAGCAATCTTCTAGTTACATTGCTTAGAAGCAGGAAGGCAGTTCCTTGCAATGCTTGCTTTCTGTCCTGAGATTTCTTTGATTTTGTGATGTGGTACAATTTGAGAACCCATTTCAGGACTAACTTAGACAAAATCTAAAACATATCAAAATTTTATCTTTAATCAATGATGTATGGGAACTAAGAGATAATGCTTCTTTATTTAGTGCCCCTGGCAGACAATTCTGAGATGCATTTCATAAGGTTTTTTACAATTTTCCAGTAACTGTAGCACCTGTCATGCATACCTATTGTCAACTTTTTAATGCATACGTGCATTGGTTTTTCCTTATTTTCTTCTCTACTCCCTGTTTGCTCACTCCTACTCCACGATATCACTTCTCCAATAAACTAGCTTTGTGCAAACCTTTGTTTCAAGCTCTAAGTCTGAAAGGATCTGAGAAATAACAGGGATACCAAATGTAAATCTTAAATGTGGAACATCATTAGGGAATTTGAATCTGGATCACTTATTGAGTCAACAGTGAAGCCCATATTGCTGGGAGGAAGTGGGGAGGTAAAAGTATCTAGTCATTTAGTAGTTTCATATTCGCTAAGATAATCACATGTAGTGGATTGATAAAATGCAAGTAAATCATTAATAGTTTTGTTTTGTTTTGAGACAGAGTCTCACTCTGTTGCCCAGGCTGGGGTACAGTGGTGCAATCTCAGCTCACTGCAGCGTCCGTCTCCCAGGTTCAAGCGATTCTCATGCCTCAGCCTCCTGAGTAGCTGGGACTTACAGGCACACACCACCACGCGTGGCTAATTTTTTGTATTTTAAGTAGAGACAGGCTTTCATCATGTTGGCCAGGCTGGTCTCGAACTCCTGACCTCAGGTGATCTACCCTCTTTGGCCTCTCAAAGTGCTGGGATTACAAGCATGAGCCACTGCATCCATCCAGATCATCAGTTGTTAAATGATGTGATTTAAACGTTTTGTCATTTAAACGGTATGAGAGCAATGATAATTGTGGTTGGATGAATTTTGTTAACTACAAAATTCTAAGCAAACTATTATCTCAAGACACTGTAAAAATTAGAATATTTTGATTTAAATATTTAATGTGATCCTCTATTGAAGTCACAGGCCTCAAAAGACTGGAAATTAGGAACAGTTTATACTCATAAGGTAAGAGTTATAAACAAGCTGAAGACACAGGTTACTGATAGGAATAGAGTAGTATCCTAAGACTTAGGATGA
Organism: Pongo abelii; assembly: GCF_028885655.2. NCBI lineage: Eukaryota > Metazoa > Chordata > Mammalia > Primates > Hominidae > Pongo > Pongo abelii. The sequence goes on from NC_071994.2 coordinate 101,208,813, forward strand.
AAGGTTTTTAATTATTTCAGTCATTTGAAATTTATTGAGGCTTGTTTTATTCTGCAAAATACAGACTACCTTGTAAATGTCTCATGAGTCTTTGAAGAGAATGTGTATTCTGCAGTTTTAGGTGTGGTTTCCTGTAAATGTCAAGTAGATCAAGATGGTTAATAATATTGTTCCAATTCTCAGTCTCTTTCTAATACTTATTCAGTAAATTATTAAGATATGAGTTTTTAAATATCCAGGTATAATTGTAATTTCATCCCTTTATTTTTGACAGTTTTGATTGGTGTATATTTTTTATTGTGGTAAAAAATAACGATATCAGCCGGGCACGGTGGCTCACTCCTGTAATCCCATCACTTTGGGAGGCCGAGGCAGGTGGATCATGAGGTCAGGAGATCGAGACCATCCTGGCTAACACGGTGAAACCCCGTCTCTACTAAACAAAATACAAAAATTAGCTGGGCGTGGTGGCAGGCACCTGTAGTCCCAGCTCCTCGGGAGGCTGAAGCAGGAGAATGGCGTGAACCCAGGAGACAGAGCTTGCAGTGAGCGGAGATGGCACCACTGCACTCCAGCCTGGGTGACAGAGCGAGATTCCATCTCAAAAAAAAAAAAAAAAAAGCATGATATCAATATTTATAAATTTTAAGTGTATAGTACAGTAAATTATAAACAATGTTCTACAGCAGATCTCTGAACATTTTTATCTTGCATGACTATAATTTTATACCTATTGGACAGCAAATCCTCATTTTTTTCCCCCCCATAATTCCTGGCAAACACCATCCTACTTTCTTCTTTGATGAGTTTCACTACTTTAAGCACCTCATATAAGTGAAATTGTGTCCGGAATTGGTGGGTTCTTGGTCTTACTGACTTCAAAATGAAGCCGCGGACCCTGGCGGTGAGCGTTACAGTTCTTAAAGGCGGCGTGTCTGGAGTTTGTTCCTTCTGATGTTCAGATGTGTTTGGAGTTTCTTCCTTCTGGTGGGTTCGTGGTCTCGCTGGCTCAGGAGTGAAGCTGCAGACCTTCATGGTGAGTGTTACAGCTCATAAAGGCAGTGTGGACCCAAAGAGTGAGCAGTAGCAAGATTTATTGCAAAGAGCAAAAGAACAAAGCTTCCACAGTGTGGAAGGGGACCCGAGCGGGTTGCCACTGCTGGCTCGGGCAGCCTGCTTTTATTCTCTTATCTGGCCCCACCCACATCCTGCTAATTGGTAGAGCCAAGTGGTCTGCTTTGACAGGGCACCGATTGATGCGTTTACAATTCCTGAGCTAGACCCAAATGTTCTCCACGTCCCCACCAGACTAGCTAGATACAGAGTGTCCACACAAAGGTTCTCCAAGTCCCCAGGAGAGTAGCTAGATACAGAGTGTCGATTGGTGCATTCACAAACCCTGAGCTAGACACAGGGTGCTGATTGGTGTGTTTACAAACCTTGAACTAGATACAGAGTGCTGATTGGTGTATTTACAATCCCTGAGCTAGACATAAAGGTTCTCCAAGGCCCCACCAGAGCAGCTAGATACAGAGTGTCGATTGGTGCATTCACAAACCCTGAGCTAGACACAAGGTGCTGATTGGTGTGTTTACAAACCTTGAGCTAGATACAGAGTGCTGATTGGTGCATTTACAATCCCTGAGCTAGACATAAAGTTTCTCCAGTCCCCACCAGACTCAGGAGCCCAGCTGGCTTCACCCAGTGGTTCCTGCACCAGGGCTGCAGGTGGAGCTGCCTGCCAGTCCCATGCCATGCGCCCACACTCCTCAGCCCTTGGGTGGTCGATGGGACTGGGTGCCATGGAGCAGGGGGCAGTGCTCCTCAGGGAAGCTCAGGCTGCACAGGAGCCCAGGGAGGGGGTGGTGGGGGGAGGCTCAGGCATGGTGGGCTGCAGGTCCCAAGCCTTGCCCTGCGGGAAGGCAGCTAAGGCCCGGTGAGAAATTGAGCACAGCAGCTGCTGGCCCAGGTGCTAAGCCCCTCACTGTCCGGGCCAGTGGGGCCGGCCGGCAGCTCTGAACACGGGGTCCACAGAGCCCATGCCCACCCGGAACTCGCGCTGGCCCAGGAGCACCACGCAGCAGCCCCGATTCCTGCCTGCGTCTCTCCCTCCACACCTCCCGGCAAGCTGAGGGAGTCGGCTCTGGCCTTGGCTAGCCCAGAAAGGGGCTCCCACAGTGTGGCGGCAGGCTGAAGGGCTCCTCAAGTGCCACCAAAGTGGGAGCCCAGGCAGAGGAGGCGCGGAGAGTGAGCAAGGGCTGTGAGGACTGCCAGCACGCTGTCACCTCTCAAAATCATGCGGTATATATCCTTCTATGACTGGCTGGTTTCATTTAGCATTAATGTTATCAACCTTCATTCACGTTGTAGCATATAATATTTTCTTTACTTTTATATGGCTAAATAATTCCCTGTGTAATTAAACCCCATTTCTTTTTTTCATTGATTCTATGATTAACATTGAGGTTGTTTTTACCTCTTAACGATTGTAAGTACATTTGCAATGAATATGAGAGTGCAAGTATGTCTTCAAGATCCTGATTGTCATTTGAAAAAAATAAATACCCAGAAGTAGGATTCATGTATCATATGGTAGTTCTATTTTTAATATCTTTATTAACCTGCATACTTTTTTCCTATAGTGGCTGTACCATTTTGCATTTCCACTAGGAGTGCACAAGGATCCAGATTTATTCACATCCTTTCCAATACTTGTTATTTCTGTTTATTTGTTTCTTTTTTGATGATAATCATTTCAATGGAGGTGAGATGATATTTCATTATGATTGCAATTTTTATTTCGCTTATGATTGTTGATGTTGAGCATCTTTACATATACCTGTTGGCCATTTGTGTGTCTATGTTGAGAAATATCTAATAATATTCTTTGCCCATTTTCCAATTAGCTTATTTGTTCTTCCTTTTGGTTCTAAAACGAACCAAAAAATTTTGAAAAATTAGGGTAGTTGGAGTGTTTATATGTTTTGGATATTAACTCTTTATCAGCTATATGGTTGCAAATATTTTCTTCCATTTCACAGTCTGAGTTTTCACTCTGCTGATCATTTCTTTTGCTATACCAAAGGTTTTTAGCTTGATATATTCATTCTTCTTTATTATTGCTTTTGTTGTCTGTGTTTCAGTTTCATATCCATTAAATCGTTGAAAAGATCAACATTAATCATTGATTCTCATATTTTACATTTTCAGATTTTATGTTTGAATATTCATTTTCAGTTGATTCTCTTGCATTGTGAAAGATAAGGATCCAATTTCACTTGTTTGCATGTTGATATCCAATTACCCCAATATTATTCATTGAAGAAGCTACACTTTTTCTGTTGTGTATTTTTGGCATCCTCAGAAGCAAAAGATACAAATAAATGAAAAGACAACTTGTGCTTATGGATTGGAAAACATTATATTGTTCAAATGTTCATACTGCCCAAAGCAAGATAAAGATTTAATGAAATCCCAACAAAAACTCTGATGGCATTTATTACAGAAATAGAAAAAAAAAATGCCAAAGTTTTTATGGAACAAAAATGGATCCCCCAAATACACAAAACAATCTTGATAAAGAATAAAGATTGAAGCTGCACACTTCCTGACTTCAAAACATATTACAAAACTGCAGTAATCAAAACATTATCATATGGGCATAAATACAGACATGTAGACAAATAAAACCGATAGAGAATCCAGAAATAAAACTGTGAATATGGGAGCCTATTGAGAGACCTGGAGGGAGTCACACCTTTTTATACAATTGGTAATAGGCCTGCAACATGCAGACTCTCATACTAGAGCCACTCATATTTGCCAAAGTTCAGGAAACAATCCAGGACACCTAGGGACAAGAGAGAAGTCATACCAACCAGTGCCTCTGGTAACAACCCACCAGCTTCACACCCACTGCAGATTTCTCTAGATCCAACGACTGATGCATTAGCTGGATCCAACTCCTGTCACCACAAGGATTGTGAGGCAGTCCTTCAGCCCTGACAGGAGAAGGCTCTAAACTGTTAAGGCCAGTCTTTAAAGGCTAAGATGTATTTGCTCCTTCAAATGCACAGACACTATCACAAAGGTTCACAGATAGCAAAAATCAGACAAACATGATACCACCAAAAGAAACAAATAAAACTCAAGTAATTGTTCCCAAAGATATGCAGATCTATGAATGTCTGAAAAAATTCAAAATAGACATCTTAAAATCAATGAGATTCAAGAAAACACAGATGACTAAATAAAAAAAGAAAAACAATGTATTAACAAGATGAGAAGTTTAATAAGGACAGAGAAACCATTAAAAAGAACCAAACAGAAATTATGGAGCTGAAGAATACAGTGATAGAACTGAAAAACTCATTGTAGACCTTCAACAGCAAATTTGATCATGCAAAACAAAAAGTTAATGAACTCCAAGACAGGTCATTTGAAATCAAATAATTAGAGGAATAAAAAGAAAACAAATGAAAAAGAATGAAGAAAACATGAGGGACCATTGGGACACCATCAAATGTACAAATACATGATTTATGGCACTCTCCAAGGATAAGAGTGAGAGAAAAAAAAAATGATGCTTATTGGCCGGGTGGAGTGGCTCACACCTGTAATCCCAGCATTTTGGGAGGCCAAGGCAGGCAGATCAAGAGTTTGAGACCAGCCTGGCCAACATGGTAAAACCCCGTCTCTATTAAAAATACAAAAATTAGCCAGGTGTGGTGGCACGTGCCTGTAGTCCCAGCCACCTGGGAGGCTGAGGCAGGAGAATTGCTTGAACATGGGAAATGGAGCCGAGTTTGCAGTGAGCCGAGATTGCACCACTGCACTCCAGCCTGGGCAACCAAGAGAAACTCTAAAAACAAAACAAAGAAACAAACAAATGCTTATTTGAGGACATAATGTCTGAAAGCTTCCCAAATCTTGGAAAAAATATTGCCATCCAGAACCATGAAGCTCAAAAAATGTCCAAGCATGATAATTCCAAAGAATAATAGTCTGAAACACATTATAATGAAATTTTCAAAAGTCAAATACAGATAGCAAGATAATAGAGATTTGTGACATATAAATTATCTCATATAAGGCTATCGGCACACTCCTCAACAGAAACCTTGCAAGCCAGGAAAGAGTAGGATAATATATTCGGACTGGTAAGAAAAAAGTAATTGTCAAGCCAGAATACCATAACTGGCAAAGTGGTCCTTAGGATATGAAGGAAAAATAAAAACATTCCAATACAAACAAAGGCTGATGGAATTCATCACTAAAGACCAGCTTTACAAGAAATGCTAAAGGGAATTCTTCAAGTTGAAACAAAAGGTCACTAAGTACCAACATAAAAACATGACATTATAAAATAACTGGTAACAGTAAAATAGAGTCAAAATTCAGAATACGCTAATGCTGTAATTGTGGTGTATAAATTACTTTTAACTCTAGTATAAGACCTAAAAGTCAAAAGTATTTAAAAAAATAGCTACAATCATTAGTTAATGATGTACAATATAAAAAAACATGTCAAGTTCGACATCAATAGCGTAAAACAACAAAAGGGAGAGAAGTAAAATTGTAGAGGTTTTGCAATCTAGAATATTATAAAAATGCTTTATGTAAGCCCCATAGTAACTACTAATAAAAAGGCCAAGTACAAAAGATAAAGAGAAAAGGATCAAAGCATACTACTGCAAAAATTTAAAATATCATAAAGGAAGACAGCAATATTGAAAAAAAAGGAATAAAGAAAATTCCAAGGAGTCAGTAAACAATTAACAAAATGGCAGTAGTAACGTATGATGTGTCAAAATTTCTTTAAATATTAATGAAGTAATTTTCCAATTAAAAGACACAAAGGTTAAATAGATTAAGACAAAACAAAACAAAAAGATTCAAAAATAGGCCACCAACAAGAGATTTACATTACCCTTCATGAGAACACATATAAACTGAAAATGATAGAAAAAGTGATTCTATGCAAATGGAGCTAAACAGAGAAGAGGTGAATATACTTGTATCAGACAAAATAGGCTTTAAGTAAAAAACTGTAAAAAGAGACGAAAGCAATAATTATATATTGATAAAGGAGTCAATTCATCAAGTTATGTAACATTTAAGTATATATGCACCAAAAATTGGAGCACCTGAATATACAATGCAAATACCAATATATATGAAGAGTGAGATGGACTGCAACACAATAAAAGTAGGTAATTTCAATACACCACTTTCAAAACTGAACAGGTTATCCAGACGTGAAATCAATTAGAAAATGTTAGATTTGAACTAAACTTTAGACAAAATGAACACAACAGATATATACAAACATTCCATCCAATAGCTGCAGAGTACACATTTTTCTCAGCTGCATACAAAGCATTTTCCAGGATAGAAAAAATATTAGTAAACATAAGAAGCCTTAACAAATTTAAGAAGTCTGAAATTACATAAAGTATCTGTCAAATCATTCCACAACAATGGGATGAAATTATAAATCAATAGCAAGGGGAAATTTGTAAAAGATGTCTATGGAATTTAAAGAACATTGCTCTGTACAACCAAGGAGTTTAAGAAGAATGCAAAAGGAAAATTGAAAAATATCCTGAGACAACAAAAGAGAAATATAACATACCATGTCATATGGGATACAACAAAAGCTGTTCTAAGAGGAAAGTTTATAGCAATAAATGCCTACATTAAAAAGAAGATCTCAAATAAACTAAGTTCACCTCAAGGAATTAGAAAAAGAACAAACTAAACCCAAATTTAGTAGAAAAAAAAATAATAAAGACCAGAAAAGAAATAGATTAGAGACTACAAAAACAATTTTAAAACAATGTAGTTAAAAGTCATTTTTAATACAGAAAAATCAACACACATTTAGACTAAGGAAAAAGTGAAAGGTTCAAGTAAATAAAATTAAAAATGAAAAAGGAGATATTACAACTGATAGTATAGAAATACAAAGGAAGGATAATAAGATAATACTCTTAACAATTATATACACCAAAAAAATTGAATAACCTAGAAGAACAGAAAATATTTTAGACACAAACAACTTACCAAGATTGAATCATGAAGAATCAGAAAATCTAACAGACCAGTCATGATTAAAGAGACTGAAATGGTAATAAATGGTCTCCGAACAAGGAAAACTTCAGGACCTAATGGCTTTATTGCTGAATTCTAACAAATATTTAAAAAATTAGTATGAATATTTATCAAAATCTTCCAAAAAATTAGAAGAGAGGAAATACTTTCATTCTATTAAATCAACATTACCTTGATATCAAAGCCAGACAAGGAGAATACAGGAAAAGAAAGTTACAGTCCTGGACAGTTTTTTATAAATACAGTCATATAATATACGATCATGTTTGATTGACTGTTTTACTTAATAAATATATTCCAGGTTCATGTTGTAAAAGTATCAATACTTCATTTTTTATAGTAAAATAATATTCAATTTTATGAATATATATTGTTATTTATTCATTAATCAAGTGATGAACATTTACTTTTTTTCTCCACTTTTGGCTATAATAAATGATAAATAACATGCTGTGAATATAGATGTACTGGCTTTTATATAAATATTTAAAAATTTCTCTTGAACATATGCCTAAGAGTGGAATTGTGAGATCATCTGACAACTCTATTTTTAAAATTGTGAGGAACTACCAGACAGATTTCCAATGTGGCTTCAACCACATTGGTTGAATATAAAACTGAGAAGTTAAATATGAATGAGAAATTGATTTCAATTTTTCCACATCATTAACACTTGTTATTGGTTTTTATTTTTATTGTAGCCATCCTAGTAGATGTATAATATACCATCTAATTGATTGGTAGTTTTCTTGTGATATTTTTCTCAGGTTTGGATAGAAGGCTAATTCTGACCTTATGCAATGAGCTGAGAAGTAACACTGACCTCATGTAATGCATTGAGAAATATTTACATCCCTTAGTTTTTTGAATGGTTTGTGGTATTAATTCTTCCTTAATGTCTGGAAGAATTCATAAGTGATCCTTCCTGGGCCTGAGCTTTTCTTTGTGGGAAATTTTTAAATTATCAATTCAGTTTTTTTAAAAAAAACTATTTAAGGCATGGACCTCAGGTTTTCTAGTTTTTCTTGGGTTTGGTTTGGTAGTTGTGCCAGTCTAGAATGTGTTTTATACATCTAGCCTATTTAATGTGTTTCTATACAGTCATTCATAGTATTCACTTATATGGGATTCCATTATAGTCCATTGTAATAAAAAATTATTTTAAGTTAGCAGTTAATGAGATAGGAATAATACGGGGTCATCACAGAAGAATAAAAAATTTCAAGCAGCAGTTTCACAAGACTAAAGGCAATGGGGCTGATAAGAACTTAATAAACAAGTGTGTGGACCAAGCTGGCTAAGAACAAACATGGCTCCAGAGCAAACTTGGTGCTCGATTTGATGTAGGTTTCACCAAGGACATTATTACGCACTCATTAACGTACTAACTCACAGACCCACAAGCACCATGAAAGTCCTGAGAACACCCATATTTGATGTAAAATCGATGGCACCACAGTTTTGAGAAATCTCCACCTTTTTCAAGGAATTTTCATGAATACTCCACCCCTTAAAGAAACCTATACAAGTAGAAATCATAAACCCCATTGCACAACTTTGTTGAGTTGGCCCCCAATCCCCTTTCTTGTGTGTGTATTCTTCTTCCCTTTGCAATAAATCTTTGTACTTTCACTATTTTCTGGCTCATCCTTGAATTTCTTCTCATCATGGTGTCAAGGGCATGGACACTGGCTAAGTTGATGTCCCACCAACATTTGGGAATGTCTCCCAGCCCACTGGTATCAGTTATGTCCCAATTCCATTGCTAGTAATCTGCTACATCTCCCTGTTTTTACTTGGCGTAGGTAAATATTTGCAAATTTTTTGATTGTTTTGATGAACTAACACTTACTGTCATGTATTTCTCTATTTATTCTATTCTCCAATCCTTTAATTTAAGCTCTAATAATATCATTTCCTTCATTTTGATGAATTCTATGTCATTAATTCTTCTTTTTCCACTGTTACAACCTGTACAATTAGGTTGTTGATTTGTAAACTTTCTTCTTTTGCAGTCTTTTACAGATTTACCTTGCCCTCTTAGCCCTGCTTTAGGTGCAGCCATATTTTTTTTATTTTAAAAGTGATTTTAAGGTTTTCTTGTTATTTACTCTTAAATCCTGTATTAGTCCACTCTCACACTCCTAATAAAGACATAACTGCAACTGGGTAATTTATAAAGGAAAGAGGTTTAATTGACTCACACAGTTCAGCATGGCTGAGGAGGCCTCAGGAAACTTGCAATCATGGCAGAAGGGGAAGCAAATATGTCCTTCTTCACATTGTAGCAGAAGAGAGAATGAGTGCCCAGTGAAGGGGAAAGCCCCTTATAAAACCATCAGATCTACTGAGAACTAACTCACTAGCACTGGAACAGGATAGGTGAAATTGCCTCCATGATTCAATTATCTCTACCTGGTCCTTTCCATGACACATGAGGATTATGAAAACTACAATTCAAGGTGAGATATGGGTGAGGACACAGCCAAATTATATTATTCCACCACTAGCCCCTCCCACATCTCATGTCCTCACATTCCAAAACACAATCATGCCCTTCCAACAGTACCCCAAATTCTTAACTCATTCCAGCATTAACTCAAAAGTCCAAGTCCAAAGCCTCATCTGAGACAAGGCAAGTCCCTTCCCCCTACAAGTCTGTAAAATCAAGAGCAAGTTAGTTACTTCCTGGATGCAATGGAGGTACAGGCATTAGGTAAATATACCCATTCCAAATGGGATAAATTGGCCAAAATCAAGGGGCTACAGGCCCCATGCAAGTCCAAAATCCAATAGGGTAGTCATAAATATTAAAGGTCCAAAATTATCTCCTTTGACTCCATGTCTCACATCCAAGTGATGCTGATGCAAGAGGTGGGCTCCCACATTCTTGGGCAGCTCTGCTCCTGTGGTTTTGCAGGGTAGAGCCCCCACTCCCAGCTGTTTTCATGGGCTAACATTCAGTGCCTGTGGCTTTTCCAGGTGCATAGTGCAAGCTGTCAGTGGACCTACCATTATGGGGTCTGGAGTATAGTGGCCCTCTTCTCACAGCAACACTAGGCAGTACTCCAGTGAGGACTCTGAGTGGGGGCTCTGACCCTACATTTCTCTTTCATATTACCTTAGCAGAGGTTCTCCATGAGGGCTCTGCCCTGCAACAAACTTCTGCCTGGGCATCCACATGTTTCCATACATCCTCTGAAATCTAGGCAGAAGTTCACAAACCTCAATTCTTGTCTCCTGTGCACCCGCAGGCTCAACACCATGTGGAAGGTGCAGGGTTTGGGGCTTGCACCCTCTGAAGCCACAGCCCAAGTTGTATGGTCCCTTTTAGCCATGGCTACAGCTGCTGGGATGCAGGGTACCAAATCGCTAAGCTGCACACAGCAGGGGGGCCCCAGACCCAGCCCACAAAATCATTTTTTCCTCCTAGGCCTCTGAACCCGTGATGGGAGCAAAGGTCTCTGACATGCCCTGGAGACATTTTCCCCATTGTCTTGGTGATTTGGCTCCTAGTACTTATGCAAATTTCTGCAGCTGGCTTGAATTTCTCCCCAGAAAATTTTTTTTTTCTACTGCATCATCTGGCTGCAAATTTTCCAAACTTTTATGCTCTGTCACCTCTTGAATGCTTTGCTGCTTAGAAATGTCTTCTTCCAGATACCCCACATCATCTCTCTTGAGTTTAAAGTTCCACAGATCTCTACAGCAGGGCAAAATGCTGCCAGTCTCTTTGCTAACACATAACAAGAATTTGCTCCAGTTCCCAACAAGTTCTTCATCTACATCTGAGACCACTTCAGCCTGGACTTTATTGTCCATATTACTATCAGCATTTTGGTCAAATACATTCAACAAGTCTCTAGGAAATTCCAACCTTTCCCACATTTTCCTCTTTTCTGAGCCCTCCAAACTGCTCCATCCTCTGCCTGTTACCCAGTTCCAAAGCCACTTCCACATTTTTGGGTATCTTTGAAGTAGCACTCCACTACCTGGTACCAATTTACTGTATTAATCCATTCTCACACTGCGAATAAAGACATACCCGAGACTGGGTAACTTATAAAGGAGAGAGGTTTAATTAACTGACAGATTATCATGCCTAGGAAGGCCTCAGGAAACTTACCATCACGGCAGAGGAAGAAGCAAGCACATCCTTTTTCACATGGTGGCAGGGGAGCGAATGAATACCCAGTGAAGGGGAAGCCTCTTATAAAAACCATCAGATCTTGTGAGAACTAACCCACTATCATGAGAACAGGATGGGGAAAACTGCCCTTGTGATTCAATTATCTCCACCTGGTAACTCCCACAACCTATGGGGATTACTGGAACTACAATTCAAGATGAGATTTGGATGTGGACACAGCCAAATCATACCAAATCCCTTGATTATTTAGGATTTTATTGTTTTATTTCTACACATTTGTGATTCCTAAATGTCTTTGTATTCTTGATTCCCAATTTAATTCTATTGTGGCTTAAGGGTACATACTTTGATTTTATGATTTAAACCTATTGAGGCTTTTTTATTGTCTAGTAAATGGTCTATCCTGTGAATGCTCCATTTGTACTTCAGAAGAATTCATATTCAGCTGCTATTCAGTGGGTTGTCTATAGATATCTGTTAGAACTACTTGGTGCATAGTATTTTCAAATCTTTCCTTTCCTTGTTGATGGTCTGCACAATTGTATCCATTATGGAAAATTAGTTATTTGCATCTCTGATTATCATTGTGGAATTATCTATTTATTTGCATATGTTTATAATTGTTATATCTTCGTTATGAATTACCCTTATCAGTATTATAAAATGTTTCTTTTTATCTCTAGTAATTTTTTTATTTATACTTTTTTGCATGTTAATATAACCATTCCAGCTTTCTTGTAGTTGCTCTTTGCAGTAAGTATGGTTTTTAAAATGATTTTACTGGTTTCTCCATTGATTCTGGGGACAGTCATTCTGAATAACAATAGTTTTAGCAGAACTCCCTTTAAATGTTTTTTCTCTGACTTCTCTATTAAGTTGATTCCCTTTATTGCTGTCACCCAGCTGTTAGGATCTATAAATGTTTGCTGATTTATATATAGTCCTTGCGATCTGGGGGATTAAAGTAGACATCTCTTTATCAACTCAGATGGAGCCTTAGGTTAAGGAAACCAAGATACTTATGGGTTGAGAGATAAGTCTGGCTGGCATGGCAGATTTTTAAATTTCTATCGCTAAAATCCCTAACAAATGGAACAATCAGGGTAATTTACAACCCAGGCAATTGCAAATCTGATTGGACAGAGGACCTATTTTACAGCTGTTTTTTTGTTTGTTTGTTTGGATAAGCTATTTGCACACCTTAAACCAGTTTCAGCCAGCTTTTAGAAGCTGTACACACACCATTTTTGTGTCCTTTTCTCCCCAAACCTGCTGAATATGTATTGTACTGGCCCTGTGAGGTATTAAACGCAATCTGTCCTTACTCTCTTCAAAGAAAGAGCATCTTTGGCACATGCTGGAGACTTCCTCTTCCCAGCTTGCACACTAGTATAGCCAATAAAGCTCTCCTTTCTACAATACAGCCATACTGGTGGTCTTTTGGGTGACATTTTCATGAATTCCCTTGGGCACGAAATTCTCCAAAGTCTGATTTAATTACATTTGGTCCCCTTTATTAAGGCAATATTTGAGACCAGTCTTCTTGATTTGCTCTGACCTTAGGAAGACTCTTCTTACCTACATCTTTCCTTGGTTCTCTCAATACATTTGCTGGTATATTGCTTAGCTTACTGCTCTCATGGATCTGCCAGCCTCTTTTTAATTGTTTACTTCCAAAATCTTTTTTATTGAGTGCACCCTTGGCTTGAACTTTTCCCACTGTTTCAAATAATGTCAGTTACCTTGGGGAAATCTTTGGAGCTCTCAATTCTGATGGTCTGCCTCTACATCTGGATAAAACCTCTGAGTCACTGCTCCAGAGCTGTGTGCAGGAATAATGACCTATTTCTCTTGGAGTGGCATCTCTACTTTATGAGAATAGTGCTTTGCATGGGCAATAGTTTCTGCTCTTCTTGGCTTGTCTCTCTTAGTGTGGAACTTTATCTTTATGAGCAAGTTGGAGTGACAGTAATCAGGTTCCTGGTATTCTTGACCTGCCATACCTGAATGTTAGATAGAAGAAGTGAGGCACTGTGTTTTGGCTATACTTACTTGGATTTAATTTCTGCAACATAATCACTAGCCTTTCTCATTTCCTGCTTTCACCCACCAAGAAATTCTGTCTTGCAGAAGTTAAATTCCAGGGAAGTACACTATAAATTTTACTACCCAATAAGCTAGGGATATTACCCTTTTATCTTCATTCATTATGGTGGTAGAGGAAAGCAATATTAACATTTAATTTTGTCTTAGTCACATGGTGATTATGTTTATATATATATATATATATAATGTTCTACTCAGGTGAATACTAGGAGCCTAATCTTAATATTATCGCTAGAATTATAAATCAAATAGTCTGATTAACTTTTTAGCTGCCAAAATATCTGACACTTGTTGCCTAGAAGGCCATGAACTCAAATATTTACATTATTAGTGTCCCCATTTCCAATAACAATCTATGTCTCATTATTCTGTATTCTTTTTGTCAATGAATGTTCAATATATACATTCATACAACTATCTAACATAGAACCATAGGTCTTATGATTCTTGACTCTTCCTACTCAATTATCTCCAAAATCTTATCTGGCACCAATTTTTCTTATTATAAATCCTTGTAATTTATATATAATTCTGATGAAAAATACCTGGTCACCAGTGTTAAGAATTCTCACTGAGCTATTTTCAAGACAAATGAGATACTACATCCTTGTAAATAGAATAAAAGTTACCAAAAAATGTATTAGATAGGGTAATACTTTTAAGAATAATAACCTGTACTGGGACAAAAACATTGTCAGTTAAAATTCCAATTTGTCATTAGAAGTTCATAGATATGACTATTTTTGGTGAAAATTGGTATTAATACTTATAAATATCTTTTATTCTACTTAACATCTTACTTCTGTATAAATATCACAGAGGAATATTATTATATTAACATTTAAACCTTTTATCAGGATTCTAAGAATTTCCTAGTTTTTAATTTGTGATGAAAGGCAGAAAGCAACATTGTGAATGGGCTGATCAGACATAAGAGATTTTCAATGTCTAAATTCTTATGATAAGTTTTTAAATATATGCTATTTGGTGACACAGATTCATCATTTGTTTACTTGCAAAAAGTTGAACATTATTAAATTAAAATAGAAATGCTTATTTATGCAAATGCTAGCAAACATGATATGATGTAAGCATATAATAGGTATTTTGAATAAATGAATACTAATACACATTTTGAATAAATACTGATTCAAGATCTATTACTTGCTACAGTGTACTCAGAAATGTGCATTTTCTTCTTATGACTGTGATGCATATCTCAATAATTCATGCTGAAATAAATTAGATTTTTAATTTTATTACATCACCAATAGTGTAAAAATAGTTGAAAGTTTGAAAACTTGAAAAGAAAGGCAATGGCAGTACAAATGGTGACCTCATTATCACAAGTCAATAAAAGGTGCTTTGTTTTTTACTTAATTAAGCAGCAGTAAATCTCACACTTAGTACATTAAAACTTTTTGTCTTTAATAATGACCTAGAATAATTTCTCTTTATCAAACTGCCTTCCAAATCAGAAACATGCATGAATCAGTTAGTCTAGCTTTGAGCCAGCATTTCAATAATTTAGTTTCATTATATTGTCATTAAACCAAGAGATTAGATCATAGACTGTTCTTTTATCTACAAAATTATGAGAATCCAGGGTAGTGTTTAGTTTTTATGAAATAGTCTGCTGCTAGGGTGAAAGAGGTTAATATGTTAAATATCATAGATATCATTAATATCAATGGAATCCAGAGAATATACCTCAGTAAGATGTGAAACCTATTGCAACTGCTAATATTATTTCCAAATTGCATTAATCACATAAATGTGTTGTGTATAAATAATTTTATCTGTAGTCTGAGTCTGTTCTCAAATTGATGTGTTTAAGGCAGTAGACCTTTCAGCAGTTCAAGTGATTAAAAATAATATTTAGTATTATACATTTTCAAATTGTGGTGTGATATGGTTTGGCTTGGCCCCACTCAAAATCTCAACTGGAATTGTATCTCCCAGAATTCCCACATGTTGTGGGAGGGACCCAATGGGAGGTAACTGAATCATGGGGGCCTGTCTTTCCTGTGCTATTCTTGTGATAGTAAGTCTCACGAGATCTGATGGGTTTATCAGGGGTTTCCGCTTTTGCTTCTTCCTCATTTTCTCTTGCCCCACCATGTAACGAGTGCCTTTCCCCACTGTGCCCACCAAGATTCTGAGGCCTCCCCAGCCATGTGGAACTGTAAATCCAATTAAACCTCTTTTTGTTCCCAGTTTCGGGTATGTCTTTATCAGCAGTGTGAAAACAGACTAATACATGGTGTTGCCAAAATATATTTTATATTTAGACAATTCACTTTTGTTAATGAAATGAGTCCCTTAATATTCTGTGTGATATAGTGTGTTGCTGTGCATTTATTTTAAAATAAATAATTTTCTCACATCACTCTTCTAAAATTGTCAGTGTCACCAATATTCCACATGTTGTTAAATGCAATTGTCAAATCTCAATTATGAATTTATTTATCAGAGCTTTCAATGGTTAACTATGCTCTTTTTGTTTTCCTTCTCCCTTGTTTCTTTGCTGCTCTCTGCTCTTTTTTCTTTTTCTTTTTCTTTTTTTTTTAATTTGGGAGTGCTTGTATGACTCAGTCTTTTCCTTTTCCTCTTTCCTTTTCCTCTTGAGTATCTCCTTTAGTGTTATGACTTCACATATCCTCTATACATTAATCACTCTGTGTATGTATGTGTGTGTATATATATATTTTCAGAGAACTCTTTGATAATAACTAGGGAATTTAGAATCTTGTATCAAACTCTCAGCAAATTAATACAACCAAAGTTTATTATTTACTCATGCAAAGTCTGCTGCCAGTCTGAGTGATTGATGAGGTCAGCTTTCATCCATGAATAGGTTTACAACTTCAGATGGTTTCATTATCAAGTGATCTACACAATATCCATGATCCCATAATTCTCATGAGGGCCCTGGGGAATTGAACCAAGCCAGTTAAACACTCCTATCCTCAAGTGAAAGAATCCCTGCTCACATTTAATTTGCCAAAGCAGATCACATAGTGCGGAAGTGTAATCTTTCTGTGTTCCCAGAACTATGAAACTAAATATTTATGAATACATGAACTGCCTATCAAAAATGTCTCTGTCATAGTTTTTTAAGGTTTTAATGTATTTTATGTGTAAAGTTCTTAGAACATGCCCAGCACAAATTAGACACATGTGTCAGGAATTATAATTTTGGACAGACAATTATACTGTTAGCTGATGTGGTGAGGAAATAATTAGGATAAAGTTTTAGATAGTAAGTCAGTAATACAGAATAAAGAGCTTATAGTAAAGAAAATAAACAGGTAGGTTAAACATCTATAAGGAAAGATCACCTAGGACTGACTTCTGGGAAACAGGGCATGTCTGAAATAGTAAACATAGAAGAAAGGAAATTATTTTATTCTAAACTTCAGAGAAAGGGATTAGGCCCAAATGATAACAGAATAGATAGTTTCTGACAAGCCAGGTACTATTGTAACTAAACCCACTCAAATTAGATATTATGGAGCAATATATTGTCTTCTGCAGATATAACTTATAAGATAAAGGGGAAGAACAGCAAATGTACCTTCTAGTTTTCTCAAGTCTCATTATTAAGAAGTAATTATGCGGTAATTAGAAAAGAAAGAAACAGAGACAGAGACAGAAAATACTGGCTTTATGAAACAAAAAAGCAAGTTCTACTTGCCCCTTCATCTTCTATTCCATAGATGGATGAGATGTATTACTCCAAGTTATAACTAAAAAAAAGTTTGCTGATAAATATATAAAACTAATTTTCCAGGGAGGTGGATAATAAACTATGGTACAAAACTATAAATATTAACAGGAAAACAATTGAGATAAAATGGCATAAGATCATTGGATATATACATAAAGAAATATCCTGCATCTACTGTCTTTAGCTGCATTTGTATGGACAAAATGAGGTATTGTCCTTAGAGAGAAAAATGTTCAAATCCACACATGTAATCAAGACATCCTTGGAGGCAGTGGTAGTTTTAATTTTGAGACTGTTCAGAAAAGAGAAATACATGGCAAAATAGAGAGTTTATATTGTCGAGAGAACTAAATGTGAGAAAAATTGGCAGTAAAATAGGTAGTTTCTATGTGAGGTGCTCATAATTTCCCTATGAAAAATAATAAGCCACGAATACTGCCACTATGGCATTTATTTTATATGTTGGTAGAATAAACCAAACAGAATTGAAATAATCCATTCTGTTTGATTTAATGATCCTCAGTTAAAGGAGGCATAAAAACATTTTCAAAATTGGGTAGGAATAGAAAAGCTAGTGTGAATTGACTGATGATTATCATTTTCTTAATACAAAAATGTTCAAACTGCTTTTTTAAGGGGTATAATAAAATATTTCATGATCTTTTAAAGATTGTGAGAAAACTTTATTTTAGCTAAAAGTAACAATCTTTACTTTGACCTCAGATATTTGGAGTTATGGTTTAGCCCAAATATGTGAAGAGGACTATATGAAATGACTCCAAACATATCAAAGGTCATTTTCACAAAAGGATTAAACTATTTTTCTTTATCTACTCTAAAATCTAAAAGCAAGGAAAGTCATAGTAAAGAGCAAACTTTTTTTCTCAAAAAGTAACTGAGGCTAGGCGCGGTGGCTCACGCCTGTAATCCCAGCACTTTGGGAGGCTAAGGCGGGGGATCACGAGGTCAGGAGATTAAGACCATCCTGGCCAACATGATGAAACCCCGTTTCTACTAAAAATACAAAAAATTAGCCGGCGTGGTGGCGTGTGCCTGTAGTCTTAGTTACTCGAGAGGCTGAGGCAGGGGAATCACCTGAACCCAGGAGGCGGAGGTTGCAGTGAGCCGAGATCGCGCCACTGCACTCCAGCCTGGCGACCGAGCAAGACTCAGTCTCAAAAAAAAAAAAAAAAGTAACTGAAAGTTTTTTCACCTTTAAACATCCCTCTTCCTTGAATGAGTTGGGGGACATTTACCTTGCTGGAATGGTTACAGTGTATATATCTAAATGATAAATTTGGGTTATGCATGTTTTGGTATTTTTCTGCTAGCACTGCCCCTTGTCCTTTCCTCCCCACACCTCCTCCTGCTTCCCTTCTTCATCCTCATTTTCCTTCTGCTATTCCTCTTTCTCCTTCTTATTCTTTTTATCTTTGTTCTTCTCTTCTTCCTTCTCCTTTTTTTTTTTCATCCTCCGCACTTTTCGTTTCCTAAAATAATTCCATCCATTGTATCAGGTCTTATCAGCCTGATATATTGATAATAAACGTCCCCATTAATCATTTACCTGACAGTTTTAGCTTGCATTTATAACTATTGCATCAGTCTATTATTTCATGAGAGCTTGAATAATAATAATATCAAAAAATTTTAGATTCAGTTCATCTCTATATAAAACAAGTTTTCTGGGTGAATTATTTGGTTAACCTGAAATACAGGTTACCAGGGAAAAGTAGTATAAATGTTTAAATCTTTTCCTATATTTACTAATTTTCAAGATAATTGGTGTCCTAACAAAGTGCGTGGCATATTATAGGTTTTCTTTAAATATCATTGTGAACTTACGGATCTCTAGATATTTCATGTCTTTTAATATACTGTGTATGTTACTGTTTTTTGATGGTCAAGCTATTCTGCTCATTAATTCAAAAGCCATTAAATTCCATATGAGCATTTGTTTCTGATTGTTTTCTTTATTGTCTTTTTATTTGCAATAGATATTTAGATATCTACTGGCCTTATGGTTTTCTTAATTTTTTGAATTTTGACATCACTGGAGATTACATGCAGTTGAAAGAAATTTAAAACATAAAGAGATCCTATGTACTTTTTAGCCTGTTTCCCCCAATGGTAACATATTACACACCTATATAATTCTATATCACAATAAAAATTGACATTGATGTAATTCATTTACCTTATTTTTTGTGTCCTTTTCACAAAACTCAGCAATCTTTGCTTCCTTTGCCTTTTGGCCCAACAATATAATCAGGGATGGTTTGGTACTCTCTGTGCATCACTCCTGAAATTAGTTACATTGCTAAAGAGTTCAAATTCTTGTCAGTGGAAAAATGGTATTAATGACAATAATCTAAACACTAGGGTCTCCACTGATACGAGGTTGTCATCGTTTCTAATCCGTTTTTGTGTTCAGAGCCTCCCAACATGCATTATTTTACTATGAAAAATAAATGAGTTCATATTAATAGTTTCTCAAACAAAAGATTACAGGTGTGGGATTTATTTTGTTGTAGTTTCTTAACATTTTTTGCCTTTTATTTGTATTTTATTTTTTACTGATAATTTGGGTTATGTTGACATTCACATGCCATATTTAACATATATTTGATGGGTATCATCCTCTGTTGTCTCTCCTTATTCACATTTCACCATTTTCCATTCTGCTCTTTTCTTTAGGAGGCAGACCCAAAAAGCTTGCTCTGTTGCTTTTATTTGGGTTTAGCAAATGGAAAAGCTAAACCCATTTAGCTTTTCCATTTGGAAAGAGCCTGGTGAATTGAGGGATTATGTAATAGAAATATTATTCCTTTGGTTCTTTGTTCCTAACTCATATGAGGCAAACTGTATCATCGAGATATTTTCTTGGGTTGGCAGCAACTGTGTCCTGATTCTGACTTTCAGGTATTGGAGTAAAGGAGTTTTGCTGTTAATCCCAGGTACTGCAGTAATCTCTGTGGAGTGCCCTCAGCCTACCCACAGGTTTTTAAATTGCCCTGTGTTTAAAAACTTCTGAAATCCCTTAACTTAGGTGTGACATCTACTTTCTGCTGAAACTATCATTGATACAACAGAGCAGCCTAAAAATTGAAATCAATGAATATTTATTTAGATTTTACTGAATTCTGTCATTTGTTCTAGGTTATTAAAATTTTAAAGACATAAAAAATGGCCCCTGTTCTCAAGATAGTAACAAGTTGATGAAACTGACAAATAAATACATAATTCTATGTAAAATAACAAATCTATTATAGAACTATGGAAGATCTGCTTTGAGAGCACAAAATAAAACTGCATAATCCATCATAAGTTAAAAGGTCAGGCTGGGTGTGATGGCTCACGCCTGTAGTCCCAGCACTTTGGGAGGACAAGGTAGGTGGATCACGTGAGGTCAGGAGTTCAAGACCAGCCTGGCCAACATGATGAAACCCCGTCTCTACTAAAAATACAAAAATTAACAGGGCTTGGTGGTACGCACCTGTAATCCCAGCCACTCAGGAGGCTGAGGCAGGAGAATCACTTGAACCCGGGAGGTGGAGGTTGCAGTGAGCTGAGATCGCACCACTGCACTCCAGCCTGGGCAATAGAATAAGACTCCACCTCAAAAAAAAAAAAAAAAAATTAAGAGGTCTTCCTAGTGAATATGCTCCTGAGCTATACTTATTAAGAATTATTTTATATATACAAAAAGTGCTCCAAAGAAAGATAACTTATTTATTTTCATAATATATACAAACTTCACTGTACATAGTAGGTTCAATACATACACTTTGGATGATTAATTGAATATATAAGCATAAGCAACAAAACATCCAAATAGAAAATAGTTGTGTGTGTTTTTTTAATTTAACTAAATAAAAGCTCATTTTTACATATGATTTTTAATAAATTTTACTACCTTATAATTATTTCATTATCAGTGCATGCAACTTAATAATTTGATATGTCCTTACAGTTTTTTCTAAATCGTATTTGAATGATTCTGAATAAATATTTGTAAGATCAGTAATGCCTATTCAAATACGCGTTAAATTTTATTTAGGGACCATGGAAGGAGGAATTTAAAAACCTCAGGGTTTCAGGAGACTGATCTTAAAAACAGCCAAGATCAATAAAACAATCAATATTTGGACTGTAGATGAAGCATTTTGCCTGCAATGGTCACAAGTCTACAGTTAAATACCTCTAGATACTGAGATCTTATTTTCTTTCAAGGTTGCCCAATCCATTTTCTTTTAAGATTGATATTTCAGAAAATGTGTAGAGTCTGCAAATAGAGCCAACCATAATCATAAGAAATAAGGAATAGATTTTTCTAAATTATACAATTCTGATGTGTGGTCATTATAATTGCATTTCAGATAAACTACTAATATACTATGTCAGATCATTTCTTTCAATGTAGTTCTCTCATAAGTAATTAAGTGTTCATTTTCTGATTTTTTCTTGCCAAAATATTAGAAACTTCATGGTATTCTGTTTTACATGAAGCTGAGAGCTATTTTATGTCATAGTTTTATATCTTATTATAAACCTATTGTGCATCTTGCTTAAAATATAGTTATAAAATATTAGAAAATAAGATATTGTTTTTGTATGATGATATTAAAACTTTTAAGCATGATTGTTGCATAGTTAATGAAAAGAAAAAAATTATTTAACTCAATTACTAACAGAAAATATCACTAATAACATGGAGTAACACCCTTTGGCCACATACTTGCCTCCATTCTTTATTTATAGACGTTAACTTATCATCTAAAAAGTGACATAAGCAAGATAGCAAAATAAAAATTTCCCAGCTTCACTTTCCCACACAGAAATTAAACTTGCAATTATCCACATGCAAGGATATCACCCTTAATATCCCAGTACTGGGGAGTGAGCCTAAGATACCTACTTGGACCACAAAAACAAGATAAATGTGATAAAATAGTAAGAGAATGGTTGTCTGTTACCTTGCTGGCCATACTCTAAGCCAGCGCAGTGACGCGCACACAAAATTATCCTAGACCCACAATTTGTACAAAGGAAAATGTGAATTAGAGGTGGACACTCAGCTTCCTCACCATTCTGGGACACCTTGAAGGAAGCTCACTCCTGTCACATCCCAATGAACAGTAATGTACCCAGGAAATCTGTCCTTCAGAAATAAACATATATTAATTTTTCCAAGGAAATACTTAGAGAGTTTATCTGAAGTTGTTCAAGTTGATAAAAAGGACGCCAATGAGTAACATGGAAACAGCTGAAAGTATCAAATTCACTGGTAAAAGTAAGTACATAGTCAAATTCAGAATAATAAAGGTAACAGTGGCACAGAAGTCATTTATATCTTTAGTATGAAGTTTAAAAGACAGAACTGGCCAGGCGCCATGGCTCAAGCCTGTAATCCCAGCACTTTGGGAGGCCAAGGCAGGCAAATCACGAGGTCAGGAGATCGAGACCATCCTGGCCAACATGGTGAAACTCCGTCTCTACTGAAAATACAAAAATACAGACTACATGCCTGTAGTCCCAGCAACTTGGGAGGCTGAGGCAGCAGAATCACTTGAACCCGGGAGGTGGAGGTTGCAGTGAGCCAAGATCGCACCACTGCACTCCAGCCTGGCAACAGAGCGAGACTCTGTCTCAACAACAACAACAAAAAAGAACTATTAAAATAATATTTTATTTATATAATAATTTCATAATCTGTTAAATGTTATGTAACATCAAATGTCAAAAGATGTAAATTGTGACATTGGAAATTCAAAATGTGGGTGGGGAGTGGAGATAAAGTGTAGACGTTTTACCTGTTTTGTTTTTGTTTTTTAATTTGCAATCAAAGTTGTTATTAGCTTTAAATAACCTGTTATCAGATGTATTTTGTAAGCTTCATGCAAACAACGAAGCGAAAACTTAAAAAATATACACTGCAAAATAAAAGCAAGGAATTAAAATATACTACTACAGAAAATTACTTGGCTAAAATGAAGACAGGAAGAGAGAAAGAAAGGAAGAAATTACCTACAATACAACATGGAAACCAATTTTAAAAAAGGGTGGTAGTAGGTCCTTGCCTATCAATAATTACCCTGAGCCTAAATGGATTGAATTATTAAATTTAAAAACATAGAATAGTTGAATGGATAAAAAGGTAAGAATCAACTAAGTTATGCTTACAAGAGACTCATTTAATCTGTAAGCATACACATAGAACTGAAAGTATAGGGGTGAAAAAAGATATTTCATGCAGTAGAAGCCAAAAGATAGTAAGAGTAGCTATAGTTTTAACAGATAAAATAGACTGTAAATCAAAAACTGTAAAAAGAGACAAAGAACATCATAATATAATGATAAAAGGGTCAATTCAGCAAAAGGACATAAGAATTGCAAATATATATACACTCAACATTGGAGCACCTAAATCTATAAAGAAAATATTAATAGATCTAAAGGGAGAGATAATAATAGTACAATAATAGTAGAGGATTTTAACACTTCATTTTCAGCTGTGGACAAATCATCCATACAGAAAATTTAAAAAGAAACATTGGATTTAAATTGCACTCTAGATCAAATGGTCCTAACATAAATTAACAGAATATTTTATCCCACAATAGTAAAATAGAGATTTTTATTAACTGCACATGGAATTTTTTCCAGGATGGATCATATGTTGGGATACAAAACAAGTCTTAACATTTTTAAGATAATTGAAATCCTATAAAGAATATTTTCTGACCATAATGGTATAAAAGTAAAAAGTCATAACAGAAAGAATTTCTGAAACCTTGGAAAGTTGGACAACTCTTTCAGATTTAGTCATTGATATATTTTTCAAGGCAATACTAGTTTACTTTCAGAGCAGTGGAGCCATTTTCTTCTCCGGAAAAAAATTTCAGGGGTACTTGAAGGGTTAGGTGTTGTCAGCCACATGATCTATGTTCCTGGGACAATAATGATTGGAAACCTAATTCTAAATCTCAGCAAACCTTTTCAGAAAGTAACATATCAACAAGGGGAGCAGAAAAAAAAAAAAAACAGCCATAAAGAGGAGAAGACCTACAAAGTTTTATCTACACATATAGAAAAATAAATATCTCATGATAGTTATTAAAAAGTTATCCTGAAAGGATTGTGGTCTTTAGTATGGGGTTGGAGGTATGGCCAAGGTATGATGACATGGCAGGGAATACGTATTCTGGACCCCAAGTTACTCTGATTTTTCAGTTTCTTATCTATGCTGCCAAATGACCGAGAGTAAAGAAGAATTTTGATGCAATTGTTACAGGATAGCTAATTCAGGAACAGGGCAAGGTGAAGAAAGAAGGAGATTGTATCTGGGGAAGCAAAAGAAAGATATTAAACCTGAATAGCTACACGGAAACTTAAGTTACTGTGACACATATTTCTATGTGTTAATGCTATAGTCTAAATATTGCTCTAAAACTTCTGTTGACATTTAATTGCCTTTGTAAAAATATTAAGTAGTAAGACTTTTAAGAGCTGATAAGACCATGAAAGCTCCACTCTCATGGGTGCAATTGATGCATTATAAAAGAGTGAGATCAGCCTCCTTACTCTCTCTAGTCCACTTGCCTTCTGCCATGTGATGTCACAGCAAGAAGGCCCTTACAAGATGTCAACATCTTAATATTAAACTCCCCAACTTCCAGAACAATGAGTCAGTAAATTTCCGTTCATCATATATTAGCAACTGTCAGATATTCTGTTACAGTTATTAAAAAAACACTAAACCAACTAACTAAAATCTAGTTTGTTTTTCTTAAAAATACAGGTAAACTCCATGTTTCAGGCTTATTACAGTAGTCTGAATCATCATATATTGACAGATTGAAAAGATAAAAATTGAGGAGAGTAAATTAAATTTAAATTTGAAATAAACAACAAATACTTATTTTAGTAAGAGTATAATTCCTCAAATATTTGCTATATCGTCATATAAAAATTACAATCATTGTTTATCTGAAATTCAAATATAATTGGATGTCCTTTTTTTATCTAACAATGCCAAATCAATGGAAAGTGGATGGAAATATTAGACTGGTTTGCTGGTAGGTTGGCTCATTATAAAATAATTAAATTAATAACAGTAATAATAATGATGATAACAGCAACCTGGATTTGTAGAGTTTGCCAATCTCTGTCGCTTAAATAGTCTCCCATGGCCAATTTCAAACTACCAACATAAACTGAATATACAGGTAGAAACAGACAAGCACAGTAAACCATTGTAAACTAAAACTAACTTTAGCACAACAGTGACTATACATCTTTTTTTTTTTTTTTTTAGACGGAGTCTTGCTCTCTCTCCCAGGATGGAGTGCAATGGCGCAATCTTCGCTCATTGTTACCTCTACATCCTGGGTTCAAGCGATTTTCCTGCCTCAGCCTCCCGAGTAGCTGGGGGGTGCACCACCACGCCCAACTAATTTTTGTATTTTTTAGTAGAGATGGGGTTTCACCATTTTCGCCAGGCTGGTCTTGAACTCCTCACCTCAGGTGATCCACCAGCTTCAGCCTCCCAAAGTGCTGGGATTACAGACCTGAGCCACCACTTCCAGTCGACCATCATTTTTAATCCTCTTGCTTAAAAAAAAAAAAAGATCTCACACAATCCTCCATTTTCTGTGCTTCTTATAAATAGTAGGATTTAGTTACATGTCTGCCATCTATCAGAAACAAAGAAAATGGATGTAGTTACATGTCTGCCATCTAGAAGAGCCATGAGGAGAGGATGTCCAAACATCCACAAGAAAAGCGCCAAAGCCCTACGTCATTTTTTGGAGGTGAACTATGAGATCAGGTACACTTACACTGAAATGTGTTTTGTGAGTAGAAATGAACTTTAATTCTGCGAAGCCACAGATAGTTTGGGATTTATCCATTAAAACATCTAGAATTTATATTATCTTGTAAGCCAGTTTTGTTATATGGATCATAACGCAGGCAAACGTTAGGGACCAAAATAAAAATTTCACTATTTTAGTCATCATTTAAAATATTTATTATATATTTATTAAATTAGAAACATTTTATTAGATATGGGGAATACAACAACGATTTCTGTAGATAGTTTAGAAAGCTTAGAGAAAGTTTAGACAGTTTAGAAGCCAAAAAAATAATCCAACATACTATAGACTAACAGGAAAGGGCACTGTTTTAGAATCATACTGAGCAATTGAATGGCAGGATACTTAATGTTTTGTGTCTTTCTACTTACTGTTAAACATACCTGGAATGCCGTCTCCCTTTTCTGTTTATTAAATTGTTGCTCATTATTCAAGACCTACCTCAAATGTTATCTCTCTTGCTTTCCAAATATTGCTTCCTTTATACTTTATATGTTGAGCAAACTTCACCTATAGCTCTCTTGTAATTATATTTTCCATATTTATACTTATCACTGAATGTTGTATTCATTTAAATCTAGAACCCAGACATATATCTCCTTATTTTCTCCTCCATTCCCAACAAAATGCTTCTGCACATAGTATTTAAGAACAGTCTTTGTGGCTTCTGTTTTGTATGAAATGATTTATTCCAGAAATCCAGCTATGTAGCCGTAATTGTCTTCATAATTATTATTAGAAAGCCAGGTATGTTTTATAAATAATGGTCCCTGTGACTGGCTATGATATAATTTCTGAGATGCATTTTCATGTTTGCTCTTCGTGTCAGTACTTGTCTACATGCATGGCTGAAGAAATAATCCATGTATATATTGAATATACTCATGTGGAAGCTATACATTTCCCTTTGGATTATACTTAAGAATAAAGACTCCTTCTTATTTTGGTTCCTCCCAAGATCTAGTACAGTGCCTTCTGCATTTAAAATACTAAATAGGATTTCAAACAACCTTTTCCTCATCTATCTGTGCAATGCTATGCTAGCATAATCAATGGTGAAAAGTAACGCAATAACCCATGAGAACTGTCCATCAATGCTAGTCACATTTTGCCATGCCTGGCAGAATTTGCTTTTCTCCCTTGCTTTGTAACAATATCTTCCCCATGTTTCTGATGGTACACAGCTTTGATTGCTACTTTCTAGACTGTTACATCTGCTACTCTGTGATCTCCCAGCAGACAAGCCACTATACTGTGCCACTTTAATTTTTGCTTTAGTGCCCTTAAATGGCTTCTCTGTCTTACCAGCCAGGCTTTAGCTCACCATAAAGCACCTGCTAGGGAATTCTGTGGCCAGCCTGGTGATTGTGGTATGCTTTCAGAAATAAAGTAAAAATGCTTGTGGAATTGAGGTCAAAAACCTCCTTCATTTTTCTTGGCAGTTAATTGACTATGTTTTTCAGAGTAGGAATGTGAGTTATAGCATGCTTTTGTTCACAGGGTCAGAGTTAGAAATCAACGGTTTCTGACACTGACCTTTCTAGATTCATTAAAAGGCCACAACAAATGTGCACAGGCTTTTGGGGTCATAGCTCTGTTAATGGCAGGTGTTTATTCTGTCAAATTAGAATACAGCTACACCATAACCTTATCACTGGCTACAGGTGCCAAGTTCATACTACAGTTGACACACTCTTCTTACAGAGCTTCTGCAGAGATCCTAGCCTTAGCTAATTAAAGAAGTAACCCTATGCCAGTCTTTAAAGTTGATTTAGTTTTCCATATAATGCCACCTATACATGGCTGAAGATTAAATTAAAAAATAATCATTTCTTCTCTTGATAGCATAGAGTGAACTCATAACTGATGGAATCAAATACAAGTATCCAGGCAGAATAAGTTGAATATTCATCTAGTATGTAAATTTCCCTCCAAAGAAAGCACATTTTCATGACTCATGATTCTCAGGATTATTGTCTTTTTGATATATAATGATAATCCAAGTATTTATGTTTTAAAAATTCCTTAAAATAATATCATTTTTTAAAAAAATTATGCAGAATCTAGTTAGTTGCCTTATATCTAATCCACATGCTTTCTGGAGGGCAAAAGGGGGTTAAAATGTCATCTTTTGGCAGGTCTTCCTAACATGAAACTAAATGATTCTTAGATATTTCTCAGGTATGGACTTTTATTTTTAATTCTATAAAAATCCTACTAACACTATCTTTCTATAATTTTGATTAAAGATAAACATATTCCACATGATGTTTTCCCCCTTATTGTATACTTATTTTTTCTCATTAAGAAGGCCTGTAATTCTTTCTGTACCTTGCTTAAGCATTAGTGATATGGTGAAAACTATCCCTCAAGAGTTTTGCTGTACTACTGCTTACCAATAAAGAAGCTAGTGTTTCTCAAACCTCTGTTCACTTTATGCTAGGAAGTGGTAAGATGCAGGTGCATGCTAACAGCAAGGATGTTAATCTTCCAAAATAGGTAATTTTCTAACATTAGTTTTCATCTTTGTACTTTTTCTTCAAGTAATTCCATGTGAAGTATAAAAATAAATAAACAGATAAAAGACAAGCAAGACCTTATTGCTCTGTTTAAGGGCAATAAAGGTACAGAAAACTACAAACTTAGTCCTCTCCTAGTATTTCTACATAAGTCAATCATCTTTTCTTAGTGTGTCATAAAGCACAACATGAAAACCACAGATGGACAAGATTAGATAGTTCTATCAGACTACCTCTGTTTGGGGATATTGTGGTTTGTATATATACATAAACACATACATATACACAAATATATCT
Organism: Pongo abelii; assembly: GCF_028885655.2. Lineage (NCBI taxonomy): Eukaryota > Metazoa > Chordata > Mammalia > Primates > Hominidae > Pongo > Pongo abelii. The sequence continues at coordinate 101,237,604 of NC_071994.2, forward strand.
GTGTATATGTGTACATATATGTAATGTCATATAGACACATACACACATGGATGCAGACATGCATGCATGTTAGAGAATTATTAAATATCATTAATAAAATGTAGCTATTCTAGATCCTGATTTTAAAGGGTATTCATTTTGTGAGAGAGAAATAAATGATTTCAAAGCAAATTGTAGGACTTTTAAAAACATGGCTTCAGAGAAAAATCCATATGTAGGGAGCAATAATCATCGTAGGTAGGCAAAATACTGTCTCTTTTGATTATAAAGCTCATTAGTTTTATCAGTGTAAATATGAATATGAAAGTAGTTAGATATTATGTGATGAAAGGTTTTATATTGACTATTTTCAAAACTTTTCACATTCTAATGTGGATTTATAATTCCATTCTACTCACAATTTCTTTACATCTCTATTTTTTATAATTTGTTTTTATTTGTGTTTTCTGCAGAATAACTATCTTTCCATGTATTATGCCTCAAAATTAAGGCTTCACTCAAGAAAAATTGCTATGCTGTATTCATTTGAACATGAATGTCTTATCGTATTTCTGCAAATAACAGATGTACTGTTTGCTACATGTGATATACTAGGCATTTCAAAACAATTTGCAGTAAGATGGTGGCATAATACAAGTGTTTATGCAGTGCTTACAATGTGATAGGAGTAGAACGTACAATTTTCTCTAATCCTCAACATAAGTAGCTTTTTGCCAAAATTATAGGCAATTAAATAATCTTAGAGGAGTAAGTGATTAGCCAATAGATGCATGACTAATATAGTGTAGCCCAAGTTTAACTCCTAAGTTACCTGCTAAATCTTACAATTACACACCATTTTGGGGCATTTCCCAGTTGCTATTAATCTCAATAAGATTATATAAAATAACATGCACATATATGTATATATGTGTGTGTACATATATATGTATGCATATACACATATAATATTCAAATTACAATAAGCTTTTGTTCAGTAACCCAGAGGCTGTGGTTAACAGTGAAGAATTAATACAATGTACACATCAGGATTTTTTTTTTTTACGGTTCACTATTTCATTGGCTATGGGGAAGAAGGGAAGGTGCATACTGGAAAAATTTTGTGTAGTCTGGCAGAAGCCTAATTTTTGTTGAGGTCAACTTTTGTTTTTGCCACTTTCATTTGGAAAACTCTATAAATGGCCTAAGTAGTAGATACTCAGAATTCAGTTTTTGTCATTTAGGATTTCTTAGGGACTCTGGGCAAGGGAGGTGGTAATCTTCAGATTCACATTATATCTCCATCCTGAATAATGCCAATCGATGTCATCTTATCACTGACTTGTCTCATCATCTCTCTTTGGATAACCTTCAAGTGTGCTGAATTTCAAGATTCTAGTGCAGTTCTTCCCAGAATGTGGTCTCCCAACCAACAGCAATAGCAGCAGTAGTTTGGAACTTGTTATAAAATTATATCATTAGGCCTCACTCAAGAACTATTGAATTAGAAGCTCAGATGGGGTCCAGCAATCTACATTTGAAGAAGCCTTTCAGGTAGAGATGATGCATGTCAAAGTTTGAAAACCAGACCTCTAATCTGAAAAGCAGAGATCCCTTCTTGTCATGACTGCTACTGCTGTAGCTTGTCTATATAGCTGCTGAAGTGCTAATTCCCCTGCTTCTTAGTGGAAAAACCACCAAAAGGGTGCAGTCCTGCTTCTTAGCTAAGAAAGAGATCGTGAAGGCATCAAGATGCTGAAGCCCATTGTGTCTTCTCTCCTGCTTTCACAGTAAGACTAATAAGAATGGTAGCTCCCGACGGGGTGCGGTTGCTCACGCCTGTAATCCTAGCACTTTGGAAGGCCCAGGCGGGCGGATCACGTGATCAGGAGATCGAGACTATCCTGGCTAACACAGTGAAACCCAGTCTCTACTAAGAATACAAAAAATATTAGCTGGGTGTGGTGGCACGCGCTTGTAGTCCCAGCTGTCGGGAGGCTGAGGCAGGAGAATCGCTTGAACCCGGGAGGCAGAGGTTGCAGTGAGCCAAGATCGCGCCATTGCACTCCAGCCTGGACTACAGAGCAAGACTCCATCTAAAAAAAAAAAAAAAAAGGATGGTAGCTCCTATCACTTGAGTATCTCCTTTGCATCTGACATTTTTCAGCTCATTAAATCTTCACAGCAACCAAATACAGATTACCTGCTAGCGTCTCTTTGGGCTTTAGTTGCAGAGGTTTGAGATTATTGCATTCCTTAGATCACCACACAGTGCTATCACTGTCTTAGCAAGGTTTCACTTTTTTTTTTTAACTTCTTTTTATCTATAATCTCCCCCCAAACTCCATCTCCCCATAATGGGCAAACATCTTTATGTTATTTGTTTCATGTTATAATATTCGCATGTACTTTTTAAAATGGGAATATTTTATTAATACAGTTTTAGATATATTTTTCTAAATAGTTTAATTGAGATAAAATTCACATACCATACAAATCATCCCCACGAAGAGCACAATTCAATGGCTTTTAGTATATTTGGAGAGTAGTGCATCAGTTATCACAATCAGTTTTAGAATAGTTTCATTACGAAAAACAGAAACAGAAGCGAAAAAAGTACACTTAACTTTAGGCATCACCCCACAGCCCCTGTGATGGTTAATATTAAGTGTCAACTTGATTGGATTGATGGATGCAAATTATTGTTTCTGGGTTGTCTGTGAGGGTGTTGCCAGAGATTAGCATTTGAGTAAGCAGACGGCATATCCTGGGACTTCACCTTGTGATCATATGAGTCAATTCTCAATAAACTACCTTTTATATATACCTATATCCTATTAGTTCTGTCCCTCTGGAGAACCCTGATTAATACAACCCACATCCCACAGCTCTAGACAACGACTAATCTATGTTCTCTTTCTGTAGATTTTTCTACCATGGATAAGTCATATGTACTCTTTTGTGTCTGATTTAGTTCATTTAGCATGTTTTCAAGGTTTTCCGTGGCATAGCACATAACAATTCAATTATTTATATTGCTGAATCATATACCATTGCATGGGTATACCATATTGTATTCATTAGTTGATAAACATTTGGGTTAATTACAAATTTTAGCTATTATAAATGCAGCTATGGACATTCATGTATATGTTTTTATGTGGATTTTTTTTTAAATATTTCTTTTGGGTACATAATCCAACCATGTCATAACTGTTTGTTTTATTCCATTGTAATTTTTTAAACATTTTTTAGCCAGTCCAGCTAAAGATGTATTTACTTTGCAAACCTTAAAAAAAACTGGTTTCCTTGACTTTATTGTTTTTCTATTTTTTACCTTATTAATTTCAACATGAATTCATATTATACCTTTCCTTCTGCTTGGTTTGGGGTTAGTTTCCTCTTCTTTTAGTATTTTAAGGTGGACGTTCTTGTGTTCTTTTAAATTTAGACATTTAAGGGTGTACATTTTCCCTTAAGCACTGTTTTAGCAGCATTTTCTGTGTTTTATATGGTATTCATCTTCAATAAGTCGAAGTATTTTCTAATTCAACTTGTCTTCTTTGACCAAATTGTTATCTAGTGGTCTTATTTGTGAATTTCCCAAATTTCTTTTGATTATTACTTTTAAATTTCACTCAATGTGTACAATTTGTATGATTTCAATAATTTTAAATTTATTGAGGTTGTTTATTGGCTTAGCAAATGGCCTGTGCTAAATCTGGATAATGTTTCTTGTGTTTCTTTATTTTGAGACGGGATCTTGCTCTGTCACCCAAGCTGGAGTGCAATGGTGCCATCTAAGCTCGCTGCAAATCCGCTTCCTATGGTTAAGCAATCCTCCCACCTCAGCCTCCAGTTTTAGAATAGTTTCATTACAAAAAACAGAATCAGAAGCGAAAAAAGTACACTTAACCTTAAGCATCACCCCACAACCCCTGTGATGGTTAATTTTAAGTGTCAACTTGATTGGATTGATGGATGCTAAGTATTGTTTCTGGGTTGTCTGTGAGGGCAGGCACCTCCACACCCAACTTTTTTTTGTATTTTTAGTAGTGACAGAGTCTTGCCATGTTGCCCAGACTGGTCTCGAACTCCTGAGCTCAAGCAATCCGCCTGCCTTGGCCTCCCAAATGCTGAGATTACAGTCATGAGCCACCTCACCTGGCCTTCTTGTGTTTTTCATGTGTATTCTTTTGGATTGAGTGTTCTATAGGTTTTCTTAGATCTAATTTGTGTAAGTGTTATGTATGTTTTAATTCCCTTGTTGCTCTTCTGATGAGTTCTTCTATCCATTACTTAAAGGCAGATATTGAAATCTCCAGATATTATTGTCAAATTATCTATTTCTTCCCTTAATTGCATCTGCCTTTGCTTGGCATCTTTTGGGACTCAGGTGTTTGATGTAAGTTTATCAATGTTATAACTTCCCAATAAGTTGACCCTATTATGAAATTATATGCCCTTTTGAATCTCCATTTACATTTTTCTTTATAAAGTCAAATTGGCCGATATTAATATAGACACTGCAAATTTCTAATGGTTATTCGCATGATATATATATTTCCCTATTTTTACTTCTGATGCATAATATTTGTACTTCTGAATCTAAAATGTGTCTCTTTAAGCGACATATAATTACATCTTGATTTTTAGCTAGTGTGACAATCTCTTCCTTTAATTAGATTGTGTATTTCATTCACAATTTGTTATTAATAATCTAATTGAATTTAAGCATGCTATAATACTTTTTGTTTTCTAAATGCCTCATATCTTTTTTGTTCTATTCTTCATTTATTGATTTTTTTTGTACTAAGTAAATATTTTTTATTGCAATGTTTTAATTCCATTAAAGGTCTTTTTTTCTTTTTAGCTAAAGGTTTTGTGTTATTTTCTTAATGGTTTGTCTAGGCTTACAATATACATCTTAAATTATCAGAAGGTACTTCACATGACAAATAAATTACTTACATATAGCTCTATTCTCTCATCTCCTTTACTTTTTTCCCTTTCTGACTATAGTTATGCATATATTTCCTGTATGTATATAATATTATGGGCCCAAAAAGCAGTTATAATGATTATATAATTTTATTTATTTATTTATTGAGACAGAGCCTCTCTCTGTTGCCCAGGCTGGAGTGCAATGGCACAATCTCGTCTCACTGCAGCCTCTGCCTCCTGAGTTCAAGTGATTCTCCTTCCTTAGCCTCCTGAGTAGCTGAGATTACAGTGCGCGCCACCATGCCCGGCTAATTTTTTATTTTAAGTAGAGACGGGGTTTCCGCACATTGTCCAGGCTGGTCTTGGTCTCAAACTCCTGACCTCAGGTGAACCGCCTGCCTCGGCCTCCCAAAGTGCAGGGATTACAGGTGTGAGCCACCATGCCCAGCCAATGATTATATAATTTTATGTCTATTGAAAAAGGAGAGAAAACAAGTATGTATTTATAGAATTTGCTATATTTATCTTATTATTTTTCACTTCTGCTACTTTTCACATGTTCCCTTGGGTTAGAGTTAACAATCAGTGTCATTTTCTTACTCTAATACAACTGTGTTAACATCCATTTTTTTGTGCTGTTATTGTCAAATATATTACATTTATATATGTTACAAACTGCAACCCAATTACATACATATAGATTTATACAATTATTTTATATGATTGCTTTTGAGTCAGGTAAGAGAAGCTAAAATACGCATTTGTACTGCCTTTTATAATTATGCAATGAATTTTACTGTGTCTTCCTCTTTCTGTCTCCATATACTATATTTTAGTGGATAATATGGTTTGGATCTGTGTCCCCACCAAATCTCATGTTGAAATGTAATCCCCAGTGTTGGAGGTGGGGCCTGGTGAGAGGTATTTGGATCATGGGGGTGGATTTCTCATGAATGGTTTAGCACCAAATCCTTTGTGTTATCCTCCCAATAGTGGATGAGTTCTCATGAGATGTGGTTGTTTAAAAGTGTAAGGCACCCCACCTCCACCCCCACCTCACCTCAACCCCCTGCCACTCCCTTGCTTCTGCTTTCACCAAGTGAAGTGCCTGTTCCCACTTTGCCATTGCCATGAGTAAAAGCTCCTTAAGGCCTCAAGAAGCTGAGCAGGTGGTGGAGTCATGCTTCCTGTAGAGCCCGCAGAACCATGAGCCAATTAAACCTCACTTTTAAATAAATTACCCAGTCTCAGGTATTTAATTATAGCAATGCAAGAATGTCCTAATACAGTGGATTTAGATGTCTATCTGGGTTTACTTGTTTTTGGCTTGAAGAACTTTTATTAGTGTTCTTGTAAAGCAGGCCATCTAGCAACACATTCTCTTTTTATTTATATGGGCATTTCTTTATTTTGCATTGACTTTTGAAAGATAATTTTCTGGATACAAGATTTTTGTTTTGCTCTTTATTTTCTTTCAGTGCATTTAATATGCCATTTCAATGTCTTCTGGCATCTGTTGTTTCTGTTAAGACACCAACTGTTAATTTTATTGAGGTTCCTTTGTTGATTTTATTTTTCTAACTATTTTCAGACATTCTCTTCGTCTTTGGCTTTCAGTAATTTTCTATCATGTGTGTCTAGGTGTGGATCTCTTTGCATTTATTGTACTTGGAGCTGCAGCTTAATGTTTTTCAGTAAATTGGTAAGTTTTCTTGTCATTATATATTCTTCAAGTATTTCTCTGCTTATTTCACTTTCTCTTTTCCTACCAGTACTTCCTGTATGCATATGTTGCTGCATTTAAAAGTGCTTTGCATGTCTCTGAGACTCTGTTCAACTTTTTTTTATTCCATTTTCTTTCTGTTCTTGGATTGCCTAACTTCTGTCGATCTATCTTATAGTTTGTTGATTCTTTCTTCTTGTTCAAATCTATTGTTGAACCCCTGTAATGAATAATTCATTCAGTTATTGTGTCTTTTACCTCCAGAATTATCATTTGGTTTATATTTCATAATTTTTACCTCGTTGATAGTCTCTATGTGATGGAGACGCTGACATCATACCATCCTTTACTTCTTAAGATTGCTTCCTTTAGTTCTTTGAAGATTTTTATAATGACACTTTGAAACCTTTGTTAAATATTAAATATTTCCTTCTCACAGAAAATTGTTGTTGCCTACTTTTTCCTGTTCTTGAGCTCCAAATTTCTGTTTCTTTGTATGCCTCATAATTTTTTTGTAGGAAACTAATCATTTTGGGTAATTTATAGTAGCTATTCTGGATATTGATTCCCCTCCTCATTTCTGGGCTTGTTTTTGGTGTTGTTTACTTGCTTATTTATTTTATGAAATGAATAGGTTGAAGACTATTTCTCCTACAGTGTTAAGCCCTTGGTGTCACTCCTCAGTGGGCACAACGTTGGCTGTGTGCTGCTTTAATCTGAGATTACAGCGGTTTGTGTAGGTCTCTCTTTGTTTCTTTCCTTGATGTCTCTCTTAACCTGTTTACTTTATTTGCTATTATGCACTGCATATTAGTCTCCACTAATTACTGGTCATTTGCTCTATTGCCCTGGAACACAGAAGCCTGATACATTACATTTTTCAAGGGTAGTTTTTAAGGCCAGTCTTTGAGGTTTGTTTAATCCCCGAAGGGCTCTTCTTAGCTATACCTTTCCGTGGTTTTCTCTGGTGAACAAGGTGGGCTATGGTTCATCTTGTTGCTTTTAATGAAGAGAAACAGTTTATTCAAGAAAGCCCTTAGGCTTGAACTTCCTCAAACTCTTTTTTTTTTCTTTCTAAAGAAAAGCCAGTTCCTTTTGAAAAAATTTCTACCCTCACAAATAATATGCAATAAATCTTGTTGCACATGTTCATATATGGAATGGCACGAGAATTCTTAGAAATAGAACTCTAAGAACAAAATTGGTGATTAACTGATAATACATACAGTTAAATATAACTAAGATGCCTCAGATTACTTTCCATTATAAGTGTGCCCTTCTCTACTCCAGTAACAGCAAATGAGCATTTCTGTATTCTGCCTCCCTGGAAATGCTTGGCATTATCCAGCTTTCTTTCTACACAGTAAAATAGATGTCAGTTGATAGCTCACCACTTAAAGTTCTATTTATCTGATTAATAATGATTTTGATCATTTCCTAAAAGATTTATTGTTTTTCAGATTTGCTCTTCTGTAAATCGGTTTTCGCCAGTTTTCCATTTTTCTGTTGGGATTGTTGATTTTTAAAAATATTTACATTTTAGTGCATATTCCAGAGAATAATTCCTTTTTGGTATTAATCATTGCAAAGAACTTTTCCTATTTGTCATTTATATATTACCTCTGTCCATGGGGTTTTATTTTTTGTTTGTTTAACAGAAATCTTTAAGAAGTAAAGGTACAAACAAAAAAAGAAAAAAAAAATACTTACCTGATATTAAAGATTTAGTATTTTTCTTTTTATTAGGTCACAAAGTTAACTTCCTAAATTTTCTTCTAATTTTTTAGTTATATTAAGCAACTTCAGGTCTTTAATCTATCTAGTACTCACTATTTTATATGGTGTTAGGAAAAGAATCAATTTTATTTTTCTCTGTATGATGAGTACATTTTCCCAATACCGCCTATGAAATAAACAACCTATTCCTTATTGACTTGTTGAGGTCTTTTTATTTTTTATTAAGTTTTCATAGATACAAGTCTGTCTCTGAAATATTCCTGTTCCTATTTATAACGTTTCTACCAAGTCATACTGTTCCCAGACTTCCAAATATTTTTTCCATTTATGCAAGTAAAACTTTTCATAAAATACACTATTGAATAAAAAACTTACTTATCTTGTTGATCAACTCTGAAATGAAAATGTTAAAAGGAATGCATTCTAAATGTTATGATGTTTTCCTTTCTTAGTAATAGGGTATTCTTTGCCTGAGAACAGTGACTTAATTATAAATGCAGAGGTGTCTTTGAAAGCAGCATTTCCCTCCCCTCCTTTATTCTGTCTGTGTGGTGCGAATAGAGGAAAATACTGACAAATTAAAGTAGCCAATATTTAGACATATACAACTGACTTTCCAGAGAGATCTAGATATATACACATATGTATTTGTACACCTCTTGTATTTTTATAGACTCAGGGGTTACATGTACAGGTTCATTACATGGATATACTGCATAGTGGTGAGGTTAGTGTTTCTAGTGTACCCATTATCCGGATAGTGAACATTGTGCCCAAACGGTAGTTTTTCAACTCTCCCCCATTCCCACCCTTCCCCCTTTTGAACTCCCCAGTGTTTGTTGTTTCCCTCAGCATGTCCATATATATCCATTTTTTATTTCCCACTTGTAAGCAAAAAAATGCAGCATTTGATTTTCTGCTTCTAAGTTATTTCACTCAGGATAATGGGCCTCCAGCTTCTTCCATGCTCTTGCAAAAGACATGATTTCATTCTTTATATAGATATGTAGTATTACACTGTGTGTATATATATATAGATAGATAAAGTGATATATATACAATATATATGATGATATATATAATATATATTATATATATATAAAACACATTTCTTTATCCAATCATCTGTTGATGGACATTTAGGTTGATTCCATGACTTTGCTATTGTAAATTGTGCTGCAATAAACACATGAGTGCAGGTGTCTTTTTGATAAAACAATTTCATTTCCTTTAGGTAGATGTCAATTAATGGGATTGCTGGGTCAGACAAATGCAAATTAAAACCACAGTGAGATACCATCTCACACTAGTTAGAATGATTATTATTAAAAAGTCAAAAAACAACAGAGATTGACAAAGATGCAGACAGAGTAAAGGGAATACTTTGACTTTTATATTTCCACACTGTTATGGAAATATAAATTAGTACAACCGCTATGGAAAATAGTATGGAGACTTTTCAAAGAACTAAAAAGAACTACAATTGGATCCATTGGATCCACTGGATGCAGATTTTTTTTTTTTTTTTTTTTTTTTGAGACAGAGTCTCACTCTGTTGCCAGGCTGGAGTGTGGTGGCACGATCTCTGCTCATTGCTACCTCTGCCTCCTGGGTTCAAGCGATTCTCATGCCTCAGCCTCCCGAGTAGCTGAGACTACAGGCACGTGCCACCAGGCCCAGCTAATTTTTGTATTTTTAGTAGAGACGGGGTTTCATCATGTTGGCCAGGATGGTCTCGGTCTCTTGACCTCATGATCCTCCCACCCTGGCATCCCAAAATGCTGGGATTGCAGGCGTGAGCCACCGTGCCTGGCCTGGATGCAGATATATTTTAATATTAGAAAATATGCCCCTCAATGCATACAAATTCTCAGAAAGAAGGAAGTCTGTATATCTTTTTTCCTGACCTTGCCGTGATGCATTTTATGCTTCTCTTCTTTGTGCCTTATTTCTCATGACCTTCATCCACAAATCACAAAGGCCCCTTCATACCTGTAGTCTGTAGGATTCATTAGTTATTTATTAACTTAATAATTATTATAAAATGTCTTCTGTTTTAGACACATGGAATATAGATCTGTGAATAAAAAGCTATCTCTGCCCTCATAAAGTCATATTCTAAACAAGAGATGATAGATAACAAACAATGAACACAATAAATCTGTAAATGATCTAGGATATTAAAGGTCAACACAGAAAATAAAAACTGAGTAGGTATTGTGAAATTAGGAGTGCCTGGCTGCAATTTTATGGCAGGATAGATCTTACTGTGAAGTTGATATTTGAACCAAGCCCTGAGAGAGGCAAGGGTGCTTTTGAGGGAAGAAAGGAGTAGTACTATGAGACACTTGGATGGTTTCCAATTGTTGGCTTCCATGAATAAGGCTGCTATATGAATTCCAGTGCATTTAAAATATATATCTGTCTTCTTTTCCGTAGCTGAACAGTTATCTTATTTAGTTACATTCCCACCAGGAAGGTAGGTATCAGAGTCCCATTTGCTCCACATCCTCAGCAACATTTGCTGTTGTCTACTTTATTTGTTATTAATGTGAGTTAAAGTGGTATCTTATTATGGATTTAATTAATTTTTCTAAAAATTAATGGTGCTGAGTACCTTTTCTTCTGTGATCACTGGCTATTTTTGTACCTTCTTTTGTGTAGCGTCTGCTAAGTCTTTTGCCCTTTCCCTTTTTAATTACCTGGTTGTTTTTCTTCTTTAGATGAAAGCTTGATAGAGGTAGTTTTCTGTCTTTTTTTACTCCTGTCTCATAGAAGTGAAATATATTCCCTATTAGGCACTTATAAAATGTAGTGTATTATAACTTACCAAGAATGTCACATAGTGTTATCATTGTTCTAATTAATAATCCCTTTCTATGTTGAGAATGTCAGATTTCTCAAAATGGTAGGATTTTTACCTTACATGTTCATTTTGTTTTTTGGTATTTTTTGCTGATAGGTTTTATTTTTGATATGTAGTATACTCACATGAATAAAAATCCAAATAATATAAAATAGAAAACTGTAAGAAATCTGTTTTTGGCCACTTGTTGTATAACAGCACAAGTTCTCCATCCACAGTCAATGAACATTATTTGTTTCTTGTGTGTCTTTATAAAGACATTTTATGTGTATAAAATCAAATGAAGAATATATATTAATGTATTTACTTTTCCACAGAAGATAGGATGTATAGTTCTGCATTTTGACTTTTTGAAATATTATTATGGATTACAACAAACATAAACATAAATAATTTGTACAACATATGAACTTGAATAATCATTACCCAGGTAAAGTTTTATTTATTTATTTGGAATTTAATAAATGTAAACATACATAGCAAATATTTTATTGTATCTGGCTAACTTTACATAATTTTTAGGATACACCCAAGTTGCACGTTTGTCATTCATCTACCTCTATTGCTATACAGTGTTCTGTTGTACAAATATGCCAAATATTCTACTGTTGAATATTTGGGTTGCTTCTAGTTTCATTGTACTATCACCAATCTTTCTGCATAGCATTATTCATCTAAGCTCGTCTATCCTCAGGGCTGCATAGAACATGATGTTGACTCTTCACTAATGCAATAAAATAGGTTAACCAAAGATAAATGTTGCTCTCTAACCGTTGTTCTCTAACTGTTGGTCTGTGAGATATTTCACAAAGTATGAAATACCAGCTTGTCAGCATTGTTGTAAATGATTTGTACCTGGATTTGGTAGAGTGTGCAGGATTTTGATAATTAACTTTGGTCATATAGTTGGAATTTGACTACATGACCAGCTCACCACAAGAATCACCATGAACAGACTGTTGCTTCTTGGTACCAAGATATACTGATGCTTGTTATGGCACATGATGACCTAGAGACCAAGCATTTCCTGTGTAATGCAATGGTGGGAGAACAAAAAAGTTTACTCCTAAGATCCCCAGACCATTTTCAATGTATATATTTCTCCTGCATTTGCCTGGAACAGTTTTTCATGAGTATAAACTGAGCAATATGAGTCCCTTAAAAAATCAAACACAAAGTAAATAATGTGTATTTAATGCAAATGCCATATAAGCATCTGGGGTGTGTGTGTGTACACATATATACGTGTGTGTGTATATATATAGTGTGTGTATATATATATGCATATATATATATGAATGTACCAATATTTTGTGTATATTTAAGATTGGAATGACTGGATAATACAATGTTTGTATCTTTACATTTACTGGTAATGACAAATCATTTTCTATGCATATGCCATTAATATTTTTTATACGAATCTGGTGTGTGTGTGTATACATATATATGTGTGTGTGTATATATATATAGTGTGTGTGTATATATATACACATTCATACATATGAATGTACCAATATTTTGTGTATATTTAAGATTGAATGATTGGATAATACAACATTCACATCTTCACATTTACTGGTAATGACAAATCATTTTCTAATGTGGTGGTTCCAATTTTCACCCCGATGGCAGTTTATGAGAGGTCCTTTTACTCCAACGATAGCCAACCCCTGGAATTCGCAGATTTTTAAATGTCTGCTAATCTGTTGGGTGTGTAATAGCTTTACCTTTTGGTTTTATTTTGCATTTCTCTCATTACTAAACAAGTTGAAAACATTTTTTCAGGTTCATTGGCCATTTCTGTCAAGGTGCCTCTCTGCAAACACAAGGTCTTTTCTAAAATACTTATTTTTTATGAAGCTTCTTACTTCATGGTTTCTGTTTTAAAGGTCCGCAGCAGAAAGCTTCCTGTATTCTAAGGACATAAAGACATTTTCTATATTATGTGGTAAAAGCGTCATTGTTTAAGTATATGATTCATTTTTATTGTTTGCTTATTTGTTTAGTAAAATTTGGAGTCAGTTTCCTTTTCTAATTCCTTATTCTCTTCTTTCTTCTCCTCTTTTTTTGTTCTTCCTCCTCCTCCTTTTTCTTCTTTTAATAAGGCCAATGAGTTATGCTGATACTTACTTTAAAAAATATTTTATACACTTTATTTTTCATAAAGTGTCCGTAAGTTTAGGGCTACCTGTGGGTTTTTATTGAGTCCCTTTGTCATATGTTTCTACTTGCATGAATACTACACTGCCTTGATTTATGCAGCTTCACAAGGGTCATTATTGAGTAGAGCGACTCCTCCAACCTTGCTCTCTCTCAAAATGCAACATTTTGGTCTTTTGCATTTCCATGAAGTTTTAGAATCAGAATTTTCAGTTATACTGGCATACATATGCATATAAACAGGTAAAACCACATAGAAACTGTTGAGATAATTATTGGCATTGCAGTGGAATTATAGATCAATTTGTAGAAAACAAGCATAATAATAATATCAAGTTGTTTAGTGCATGAGCATGGTTCATGTCTTCATTAAATTTGATATTATTTAACTTTTTCTAGAATATTTTATAGTGTCCTGGATAAATTCATTTTTTGGAACTTGACGTAAAATGGTTTTGGCTATGGATTTTTTCCTAATATTTTTAGCAACTGATCTAATAATTTTAATGGTAATAGAATTATCCAGGGTTGTTATGTTTTGGAATCATGTAGAGGATGTGTCCATCCCTGGTTAAAATTATTTCTGGGTATTTTATAATTTTCAAGCAATTTAAAATTGTTTTACATTTTAATTTTTCTATTAAAAATATTGCAAATGTAGAGCATTATGACTGAAATTTATGCAAATTGACTTTACATTTAACATATTTACTAAATTCTCCTATTAGTTTTATTACTTTATCTTCACCTATATAATCACATTTTTTAAAGTAATGACAGTTGTTTTAGTTTGCGCTTTTGAAATCTTAATACTTTGTTGTTATTTGCTTCTTGTATTAATGATGTAGTGTGATGTAGAATAAAAGTGGTGAAAATAAGCACCCCTTTTTTGTTTTGTTGCTGTGTCTTGAGTATTTGATAATTTGAATTATTTATAGAAACTTGTCCTCTAAATTACATTTTTAAATGCAGTATAATTCTTAAAAATATATTATACAGTATTATTTTGTCATTTTTAACACCTCTGAGATCTGTAGTGGTATTCTTTTTTATTACTGACACTCTTTTTTTATTAGAAGAGTTACTTAGGATACATATGTATACATATACATATATTTCTATAACTGTATCTATATAGTTGTTTCTTTTTTTAACTTTTATTTTACTTTCATGCATACATGTACAGGTTTTCTGTATAGGTAATTGCATGTCACAGGAGCTTAGCGTACAGATTATTTTATTACCTAGGTACTAGGCATAGTATCTGACAGGTAGTTTTTCAATCCTAATTCATCGTTTTCAAAAATACAGAGTAGTCCTAGGGAATTTAATTGTTATGTAATTGCTTGCTGTTATTATTGTAGTTGAGAGGTTTGGATGAGTGAAAATGAGGTTTGCTCATAAATGTGGGGAAAATTTGACAATTGCTGTTTACAGTGGAGATGGACAAAGCAGCTTAGGCTGTCAGACAGACAAAATGAGGGAATTTGGCTAATTATTTGGCTGAGGGAGGAGGATGTTAAATGAAGAAAAAGTTGTACTGCCTTTATTCAAATATATTGCCTATCATAATGTTTATTGAATAGATAGGTCTGGGACCTCTTAAAAGACACTTCTACCTTATTAAAAATATAGCCACTAAATCAATAGACCAGACCACTGGTGTCTACAAAAGTATGGTAATTGTCACTCTTGCAAACATTATCACAATTATATAATACATGTGAAGGCTTTTCATAAATCACAAAAAGCTATACAAATGATATTAGTAGCAAAAAGTCTGCTTTGATGGGCGCCACTGGTAATTTCTTTTATGTTTTATGTACTTTCTCAGGTTTCTTATCTCTCTATAATCATAATAGTTAGAGCTTTCATTTCCCCACAGCTTTCTATCTATTTTGATAGAACAGTCTTTCTTGTTTCTGATCTCTTTCTGTCTAGTCTCTTATCTCTCTGTCTCCCAGACATCTCTACTTAAGTGTCTTTCTATCACATCAAATACTCTATAACAAAGACGAATGTCTAATCTTTTCCTTAAGCCCTGTCCTCTCCCTCTTTTCGCTCTCTGTTGAAGTCATAACATTTTGTCAATATTTAAATGCAGACTTATAAAACTAATCCCAGACATACAACAGTGCATGTGCAGATGTTTTCCATCACCTCACAAAAATCTGCAGTATTTCTATTAGTCTTAATGCAATAACTTTACTTGTTTTAACATTGTCATCTAAATATGTAAATCAAAAAGTGACATGAATGTAGTTTTATTATTTTCCCACTATAATGGATATTAGTGATACTAGTATTTGAGATATATTGTCTGAGCACTTAACTTTATAATGACTATATAAAATTTGATATGTGTAAGACTGCAAAAATACTAAATTTAAAAATACATAAATAAAAGATATAGCAACTGAAATTATTGAGATTAGAAAGAAAAATGGGGCATGTAAGGTAATATAATTTTTAGAGACTCTCTTGATAAGAAAGGGAAACAAGAATTTGGTTTATGAGCCAATATTCCACTCCCCTGTTAATATTAAACCAATAATTTTTAGTTTTTCATGACATACTTACATTTTTAAAACATTATTTTATTTCTACAATTTCCCAGTGTGTGTATATATATATATAGCATGTATATAAAGTATTGCCAAACATTGCTAACTCTATTTTTCACCTTGAATTTATTCCATACATGAAAGCATTATAGCAATCAGAAACAAAAAATAAGGAAAAAAAGTTGTCTTCCAAGATGTCAACAAATGAAATTTAAAAAAGAAATGTTTAAAACCTTATGGTTACCTTAATTTTCACCAACTAATATTTTATTAATTTAAAATATTTTAGTTTGCATTAATATATTGAATTTATATGCTTAGTATAGGGGAAGAACAAATTAATTACATATTGTCTCTTTCTCTAGGAGAAGAATGGAATCTAGTAAAGGAATATATACATGAAGAAATGATAGTAATAAAAACACTTTAGGTATGCTATCTAAAGTATAGTTTACATACAGAATTATAATAAAGTGACATAGATGAAATGCTCCACTCCCCTTTGTGGGGTATTAACTGCTTCACAGGCAACTGATATTTGAGCCAAAGTTTAAAAAATTAGTAAGTAAGTTTTTGCCTTATGCGTAGGAAGAATAGAGCTGTCTGAGTGAAAGGTGAACTTTGGGAAAATACATTGAATAATTAAAACTTCATGCAATTCAATATAGCTGTACTTTAGGGGCAAGGAATGGGTACAGGAAAAAATGAGGCTGAAGATGTAGGCCGCAGTGAAACTTAGACAAGTTTTACACATCTTCTGAAACACTTTTGAAAATGTTATTGTAAGTAAACATGTTGGAGATAGAGAGCAAGAAGAAAAAGATCTACCGTCATGGCTCATTTCTTGAAAGTGAAAGAAAATCTAGCTCAAGCAAGCTTAACCAACTATCACAACATAAATATATATATTCACAGAATGGAAGAATCTACAGTGAAGTTTTATTTCAGGCATAGTTGGATCTAGATGCTGACACAATAAATTCTAGCCTCAACTTTTTGTTGCTATAATTTTCAGATAGATGCCATAACTAGTTACAGAAATAGTTTTTAACAATCCCACACAAAGGCCAGGTGCGGTGGCTCACGCCTGTAATCCCAGGATTTTGGGAGTCCATGGCAGGCAGATCACTTGAGGTTAGGAGTTCAGAGACCAGCCTGGCAAACATGGTGAAACCTGTCTCCTCTAAAAATAGAAAAATTAGCTGGACGTGGTGGTGTGTGCCTGTAATCCCAGATACTCGGGAGGCTGAGGCAAGAGAATGGCACTCCAGCCTGCACGACAGAGTGAGATTCCATCTGAAAAATAAAATAAAATAAAAAAGGAAAAAGAAGGAAGGAAGGAAGGAAGGAAGGAATGAAGGAAGGAAAATAGAAAGAAAGAAGGAAGAAAAAGAAATCCCACACCCAGGTTATACTGCATAGAATATCTTTTCCAATATTTGATTAACATTTTTTTAGTATTATTTACTTTGGCTTTGACAGATTCATATGCCCAGGCTGGATTCAATCCCAGTGAAGAGATACAGTGTTGCAATTGTCCAAATTAGAATACAAGCTCACCTCATTGAGGCTTTAGCACTACAATGAAGCAGATAGAATTATAAAGATGAAAAGATGGAATGTATTAAAGTTGTAGAAACCTGCAGATATATAAGTTTTACAAGAAAATTGAAATAATCTCAACTAGTGGCATAAAATAAGATAACCACAAATTTTTGGATACTCTTACCTCTAAGAGGCAGAGTCTAGCTACCATCGTTTTATAACAGAGTGAGCTCTGTGACTCCTTGACTAATAAGAGTATGGTGGAAGTGATGCTATTTACTATTCACAGGTCAGTTTCAGAACTGTTGCCAGAGTAGTTTTAGGAGCTCAAGAAGCTGAGTTTCTACTTCTTGTGTCTTAGAAAATTCACTTTTGGAAATGAGCTACCATACTCTAAAAAGAGACCAAACGCTTTTTACATGGAGAGGCTCATGTAGAGAATGAAGGAGGGCCTCAAGCCTACATACCTGGCTGAGTTCCCAGAAAACAGCCATCTTATATCTCCTGCCCTTGTGATTGAGCTATCTTTAAAGCAACCTGTCCCAGATGACACCCCATCAAGCGAAGTGTTGCTGTCTCTGGGAAAACCTGCCCACACTCCAGATTCATTGTTTTTACATGGCAATAGATAAGCAGAATTCTTTCTTTGTCCCTGAATGTGATGTGTTGCCATAAGAAAAACCTAAGACCTTTGAATTGTACCCTCTTGGACTGGATGGGAAAGAGAGATTATAAAATTTAAATAAATAGATAAATAAGTCAATAAATAAATAAAAGGCCTTTGGATTCCCTACATTCTGTGGACAGAGAGCAGACTAAAATGGCTATTCAGTTGCAAACATGGGGGCCATTTCTTGTGGGAAAGGAAATATAACTTAGAAGAAGGAAGGAAAGTCTTCTACGGCCAGGTCAATACCTACAAACAATCATAGATAGCAGGACTGGGTCCTACTGAAAGAACGGGCAACATGCAGCCAGATGAATTTAGGAATTTGTATGGACCCATGAGTACTATATGTCTTTGTCTTCCCTCCCTACTCCTTTTTGGAATGGTAGTAAATATCATGATTAACTTACTTCCCCAGGATTTCAACACTTTGTGTTGGGTGTGGGGATGGCAGACAACAGTTTACTTTAATTCACCTGTGCTTATATTAATATGAACTGCACCCAAGAAGGCTCATCCATATCTGAATTTGATTTAGACAACAATATCCTAGATTTAATGAGATGGGATGTGGGTGTGCCTTGGCTAGGGTCAGTGTAAAATAAACAAAAAGGTAGATAGTTTGTGACTAGTGTGGACTAAAATAGATTACACTCCAAATGTTTTGATATTTTTTTCCTCAAAATGAGTGGTCTATGTACTCCACAGGTAAATCTGGGTGGACTCCATGACTACTTAATCATTAGAATATGATAAAAGCAATCCACTGCCATTTTTTTTTTTGAGATGGAGTTTACTCTTGTTGCCCAAGCTGGAGTGCAATGGCACGACCTTGGCTCACTGCAGCCTCTGCCTCCCGGGTTCAAGTGATTCTCCTGCCTCAGCCTCCCAAGTAGCTGGGATTACAGGTGACTGCCACCACGCCTGGCTAAGTTTTTGTATTTTCAGTAGCGGCAGGATTTCGCCATGTTGGCCAGGCTGGTCTTGAACTCCTGACCTCAGGCGATCTGCCTGCCTTGGCTTCCCAAAGTGCTGGGATTAGAGGCATGAGCTACCGTGCCCAGCCCACTGCCAGTTTTTGACCCCAGGCCTCAAAAAACTGGGAGCTACCACTGGCTCTGAATAGTGTCACATGTTTTACGTTCCTGTTACTGTGTTTTAGAAACCAGTCACAATGCTACAAGGAAATCTGGGCAGTCCCAGAGAAAAGTGTTTGTGAGGAAGGTGGGCCACTGTACTGAACAGCCAGCACATTCTTGCCAGCTATGTGACTGAGAAGTCTTAAAAATGTATCTTCCAATTCCAGTTTTGTTGCCCAAGCTAATAACCTTCCTTATCATGTGCTGCTCAAATTGCAAATTCTTGAGTAAAAAACATCATCTTTGTTTCCTAAGTCATCACTAGTTTTGGGCTAATTTGACACACAGAAGGAGACAATTGTAACACTTAGGGTGGGATATATGAAACAGAACAAAAATGAGAACCAAAAAAGGAGGAGTTACAGGAAATACACTTTAAATGGATTGTCTCTTTCTTTTCTTTTTTCTATGGAAAGTCCTCAATAATAATGAGCAAAAAAACAAGGCTAGGGCTAGGAAGGAAGTGGATTCCACTGTAATGCTGAAGATGCTGACAATTTTGTCTCTTGCTAGTGATTAAGGTGGAAGAAGATGTAGGATATTATATGTCTGCTGCAGATTTGATATTCACTGTTGCTCTTCATACTTATTAAAACTTTTCCTTGAAAATTAGCATATTAAAATTGCTTTCATGTATACAACTCTAGACTGACATCCTTGTAATATTCTTCTGTGTTCCAAGTGGGAGCTCAATGCCTAAACTAATTTAGTGCCTTTCTGCAAGAGTCTCTCTGATGCGATTGTTAAGATAGCATTCCAGAGCTTGTCTGTTTTCTTCACCACTGACTTTCTATCATATTAAATGCTCTATAAATATTTTGATACATTTATTAGGTAGAGAATTTGGAAAATAAGACCATGATAACTCAGCCTCTATATGTAGGTATGTGTATATGTGTTTGCATGTGCATATGTGTGTGTGTATATATATACATATTTAACAATTTTAATCATATCGTATAAAACTGTTACAGTATATTGGTTAAAGAGGAAAGGCTCTGTGCTCAAAATATCTGGGCTGGAATGACCCCAGCTCTGCCATTCTTATCTACCAGTTCCTCCATGTTCAGTTACTTCATCTGTAAAATAGGAATATTAATAGTACATGCTTCAAACTTTGTGAGAATTAAATGAGATAAAAAATTTAAAAACTTAGCTCTGTCATGAAATCAAAGTAAGTCCTCAATATAAGATAGTTATTATAATTTTTTTATGTTTGAGTTCTGAGATGTAGTTTTTCTCCCTGTCAATTTTATATCTTCACCTAATATCCAGTTCTTTCCTTATAAAAGCAAAGCTAGAATGTCCTATATTTTAATTTGTAATTCTTGTAGGCAAGTTTTATGTTTCCATTACATGTTCTTTTCCATTCTCTGCCATGTGTTGTAATTATCTATTATTGTTACCAAACTACGCTCAAACTTTGTGTCTTAAAATATTAGAGGCTGAGAGCAGTGGCTCATGCTTGTAATCCCAGCACTTTGGGAGGCCGAGGCAGGCAGATCACCTGAGGTCAGCAGTTCAAGACTAGCCTGGTCAACATGGTGAAACCCCGTCTCTACAAAAATAAAAAAATTAGCCAGGCATGATGGCATGTGCCTGTAATCCCAGCTACTTGGGAGGCTGAGGCAGGAGAATCACTTGCACATGGGAGGCAGAAGTTGCAGTAAGCCAAGATCTTGCCACTATACTCCAGCCCGGCTGACAGAGCGAGACTCCAACTCAAAACAAAAACAAAAACAAACACATTAGAAAGCCCTTATTTTTAAATGAGATTGATGGAATTTTTTTTCTAATAGCCCTCCAGAAAATAAAATTTCTTAAGAATTAGAAATAGAAAAAAAGAATCATTGGTTTTATTATCTTTTTTTTTTACTTTTATTTTATTTATTTCTTTATTTTTTTGTTGTTCTTTTTTTTTTTTATACTTTAGGTTTTATGGTACATGTGCGCAATGTGCAGGTTAGTTACATATGTATACATGTACCATGCTGGTGCGCTGCACCCAGTAACTCGTCATCTAGCATTAGGTATATCTCCCAACGCTATCCCTCCCCCCTCCCCCCACCCCACAACAGTCCCCGAAGTGTGATGTTCCCCTTCCTGTGTCCGTGTGTTCTCATTGTTCAATTCCCACCTATGAGTGAGAATATGCGGTGTTTGGTTTTTTGTTCTTGTGATAGTTTACTGAGAATGATGATTTCCAATTTCATCCATGTCCCTACAAAGGACATGAACTCATCATTTTTGATGGCTGCATAGTATTCCATGGTGTGTATATGTGCCACATTTTCTCAATCCAGTCTATCATTGTTGGACATTTGGGTTGGTTCCAAGTTTTTGCTATTGTGAATAGTGCCGCAATAAACATACGTGTGCATGTGTCTTTATAGCAGCATGATTTATAGTCCTTTGGATATATACCCAGTAATGGGATGGCTGGGTCAAATGGAATTTCCAGTTCTAGATCCCTGAGGAATCGCCACACTGACTTCCACAAGGGTTGAACTAGTTTACATTCCCACCAACAGTGTAAAAGTGTTCCTATTTCTCCACATCCTCTCCAGCACCTGTTGTTTCCTGACTTTTTAATGATTGCCATTCTAACTGTGTGAGATGGTATCTCATTGTGGTTTTGATTTGCATTTCTCTGATGGCCAGTGATGGTGAGCCTTTTTTCATGTGTCTGTTGGCTGCATAAATGTCTTCTTTTGAGAAGTGTCTGTTCATGTCCTTTGCCCATTTTTTGATGGGGTTGTTTTTTTTTTCTTGTAAATTTGTTGGAGTTCATTGTAGATTCTGGATATTAGCCCTTTGTCAGATGAGTAGGTTGCGAAAATTTTCTCCCATTTTGTAGGTTGCCTGTTCACTCTGATGATAGTTTGTTTTGCTGTGCGGAAGCTCTTTAGTTTAATTAGATCCCATTTGTCAATTTTGCCTTTTGTTGCCATTGCTTTTGGTGTTTTAGACATGAAGTCCTTGCCCATGCCTATGTCCTGAATGGTAATGCCTAGGTTTTCTTCTAGGGTTTTTATGGTTTTAGGTCTAACATTTAAGTCTTTAATCCATCTTGAATTGATTTTTGTATAAGGTGTAAGGAAGGGATCCAGTTTCAGCTTTCTCCATATGGCTAGCCAGTTTTCCCAGCACCATTTATTAAATAGGGAATCCTTTCCCCATTGCTTGTTTTTGTCAGGTTTGTCAAAGATCAGATAGTTGTAGATATGCGGCCTTATTTCTGACGGCTCTGTTCTGTTCCATTGATCTATATCTCTGTTTTGGTACCAGTACCGTGCTGTTTTGGTTACTGTTGCCTTGTAGTATAGTTTGAAGTCAGGTAGTGTGATGCCTCCAGCTTTGTTCTTTTGGCTTAGGATTGACTTGGTGATGTGAGCTCTTTTTTGGTTCCATATGAACTTTAAAGTAGTTTTTTCCAATTCTGTGAAGAAAGTCATTGGTAGCTTGATGGGGATGGCATTGAATCTGTAAATTACCTTGGGCAGCATGGCCATTTTCACTATATTGATTCTTCCTACCCATGAGCATGGAATGTTCTTCCATTTGTTTGTATCCTCTTTTATTTCCTTGAGAAGTGGTTTGTAGTTCTCCTTGAAGAGGTCCTTCACATCCCTTGTAAGTTGGATTCCTAGGCATTTTATTCTCTTTGAAGCAATTGTGAATGGGAGTTCACTCATGATTTGGCTCTCTGTTTGTCTGTTATTGGTGTATAAGAATGCTTGTGATTTTTGTATATTGATTTTGTATCCTGAGACTTTGCTGAAGTTGCTTATCAGCTTAAGGAGATTTTGGGCTGAGACAGTGGGGTTTTCTAGATATACAATCATGTCACCTGCAAACAGGGACAATTTGACTTCCTCTTTTCCTACTTGAATACCCTTTATTTCCTTCTCCTGCCTAATTGCCCTGGCCAGAACTTCCAACACTATGTTGAATAGCAGTGGTGAGAGAGGGCATCCCTGTCTTGTGCCAGTTTTCAAAGGGAATGCTTCCAGTTTTTGCCCATTCAGTATGATATTGACTGTGGGTTTGTCATAGATAGCTCTTATTATTTTGAGATACATCCCATCAATACCTAATTTATTGAGAGTTTTTAGCATGAAGGGTTGTTGAATTTTGTCAAAGGCCTTTTCTGCATCTATTGAGATAATCATGTGGTTTTTGTCTTTGGTTCTGTTTATATGCTGGATTACATTTACTGATTTGCGTATATTGAACCAGCCTTGCATCCCAGGGAGGAAGCCCACTTGATCATGGTGGATAAGCTTTTTGATGTGCTGCTGGATTCTGTTTGCCAGTATTTTATTGAGGATTTTTGCATCAATGTTCATCAAGGATATTGGTCTAAAATTCTCTTTTTTGGTTGTGTCTCTGCCCGGTTTTGGTATCAGGATGATGCTGGCCTCATAAAATGAGTTAGGGAGGATTCCCTCTTTTTCTGTTGATTGGAATAGTTTCAGAAGGAATGGTACCAGTTTCTCCTTGTACCTCTGGTAGAATTTGGCTGTGAACCCATCTGGTCCTGGACTTTTTTTGGTTGGTAAGCTATTGATTATTGTCACAATTTCAGCTCCTGTTATTGGTCTATTCAGAGATTCAACTTCTTCCTGGTTTAGTCTTGGGAGGGTGTATGTGTTTAGGAATTTATCCACTTCTTCTAGATTTTCTAGTTTATTTGCATAGAGGTGTTTGTAGTATTCTCTGATGGTAGTTTGTATTTCTGTGGGATTGGTGGTGATATCCCTTTTATCATTTTTTATTGCATCTATTTGATTCTTCTCTTTTTTTTTCTTCATTAATCTTGCTAGCGGTCTATCAATTTTGTTGATCCTTTCAAAAAACCAGCTCCTGGATTCATTAATTTTTTGAAGGGTTTTTTGTGTCTCTATTTCCTTCAGTTCTGCTCTGATTTTAGTTATTTCTTGCCTTCTGCTAGCTATTGAATGTGTTTGCTCTTGCTTTTCTAGTTCTTTTAATTGTGATGTTAGAGTGTCAATTTTGGATCTTTCCTGCTTTCGCTTATGGGCATGTAGTGCTATAAATTTCCCTCTACACACTGCTTTGAATGCATCCCAGAGATTCTGGTATGTTGTATCTTGGTTCTCGTTGGTTTCAAAGAACATCTTTATTTCTGCCTTCATTTCGTTATGTACCCAGTAGTCATTCAGGAGCAGGTTGTTCAGTTTCCATGTAGTTGAGTGGTTTTGAGTGAGATTCTTAATCCTGAGTTCTAGCTTGATTGCACTGTGATCTGAGAGATAGTTTGTTATAATTTCTGTTCTTTTACATTTACTGAGGAGAGCTTTACTTCCAAGTATGTGGTCAATTTTGGAATAGGTGTGGTGTGTTGCTGAAAAAAATGTATATTCTGTTGATTTGGGGTGGAGAGTTCTGTAGATGTCTATTAGGTCTGCTTGGTGCAGAGCTGAGTTCAATTCCTCTGTATCCTTGTTGACTTTCTGTCTCGTTGATCTGTCTAATGTTGACAGTGGGGTGTTAAAGTCTCCGATTATTAATGTGTGGGAGTCTAAGTCTCTTTGTAGTCACTCAGGACTTGCTTTATGAATCTGGGTGCTCCTGTATTGGGTGCATATATATTTAGGATATTTAGCTCTTCTTGTTGAATTAATCCCTTTACCATTATGTAATGGCCTTCTTTGTCTCTTTTGATCTTTGTTGGTTTAAAGTCTGTTTTATCAGAGACTAGGATTGCAACCCCTGCCTTTTTTTGTTTTCCATTTGCTTGGTAGATCTTCCTCCATCCTTTTATTTTGAGCCTATGTGTGTCTCTGCACGTGAGATGGGTTTCCTGAATACAGCACACTGATGGGTCTTGACTCTTTATCCAATATGCCAGTCTGTGTCTTTTAATTGGAGCATTTAGTCCATTTACATTTAAAGTTAATATTGTTATGTGTGAATTTGATCCTGTCGTTATGATGTTAGCTGGTTATTTTGCTCGTTAGTTGATGCAGTCTCTTCCTAGTCTCGATGGTCTTTACATTTTGGCATGATTTTGCAGTGGCTGGTACCAGTTGTGCCTTTCCATGTTTAGCGCTTCCTTCAGGAGCTCTTTTTTAGGGCAGGCCTGGTGGTGACAAAATCTCTCAGCATTTGCTTGTCTGTAAAGTATTTTATTTCTCCTTCACTTATGAAGCTTAGTTTGGCAGGATATGAAATTCCGAGTTGAAAATTCTTTTCTTTAAGAATGTTGAATATTGGCCCCCACTCTCTTCTGGTTTGTAGGGTTTCTTCCAAGAGATCCGCTGTTAGTCTGATGGGCTTCCCTTTGAGGGTAACCCGACCTTTCTCTCTGGCTGCCCTTAACATTTTTTCCTTCATTTCAACTTTGGTGAATCTGACAATTATGTGTCTTGGAGTTGCTTTTCCTCGAGGAGTATCTTTGTGGCGTTCTCTGTATTTCCTGAATCTGAATGTTGGCCTGCCTTGCTAGATTGGGGAAGTTCTCCTGGATAATATCCTGCAGAGTGTTTTCCAACTTGGTTCCATTCTCCCCGTCACTTTCAGGTACACCAATCAGATGTAGATTTGGTCTTTTCACATTGTCCCACATTTCTTGGAGGTTTTGTTCGTTTCTTTTTATTCTTTTTTCTCTAAACTTCCCTTCTCGCTTCATTTCATTCATTTCATCTTCCATGGCTGATACCCTTTCTTCCATTTGATCGCATAGGCTCCTGAGGCTTCTGCATTCTTCACGTAGTTCTCGAGCCTTGGTTTTCAGCTCCATCAGCTCCTTTAAGCACTTCTCTGTATTGGTTATTCTAGTTATACATTCTTCTAAATTTTTTTCAAAGTTTTCAACTTCTTTGCCTTTGGTTTGAGTATTCTCCCATAGCTCGGAATAATTTGATCGTCTGAAGTCTTCTTCTCTCAGCTCGTCAAAGTTATTCTCCGTCCAGCTTTGTTCCATTGCTGGTGAGGAACTGCGTTCCTTTGGAGGAGGAGAGGCACTCTGCTTTTTAGAGTTTCCAGTTTTTCTCCTCTGTTTTTTCCCCATCTTTGTGGTTTTGTCTACTTTTGGTCTTTGATGATGGTGATGTACAGATGGGTTTTTGGTGTGGATGTCCTTTCTGTTAGTTTTCCTTCTAACAGACAGGACCCTCAGCTGCATGTCTGTTGTAGTACCCGGCCGGCTGTGTGAGGTGTCAGTCTGCCCCTGCTGGGGGGTGCCTCCCAGTTAGGCTGCTTGGGGGTCAGGGGTCAGGGACCCACTTGAGGAGGCAGTCTGCCTGTTCTCAGATCTCCAGCTGTGTGTTGGAAGAACCACTACTCTCCTCAAAGCTGTCAGACAGGGACATTTAAGTCTGCAGAGGTTACTGCTGTCTTTTTGTTTGTCTGTGCCCTGCCCCCAGAGGTGGAGCCTACAGAGGCAGGCAGATTGGTTTTATTATCTTAACAATCAATGAAATTCCAATAATTTAATTAATTCTGTACCTGAATCAATTTCAACCATCATGTCAAATACTTTGCTTTTTTGGGACAGTCAGCTTCACTATACATAAATAATTAAATAAAAGATCGTAGGCTTGTTTCAGAAATAATAGGGCCATTCTTTTAGTTTTTCCTAGAGTGTGAGCTCCAACATTCCAACAATTATAATACTCACTCAATCCCTTCTCAATCTCTTTAAATCTGACATGAAATCCCTTAAAATGTTATGTTTTATTACATTTTAGCTCTACCTTGGCAAAAATTCTTTATTGAAAACTAAATAATAAATTACATTTCTGTTTAAAATACCAAATAGCTTTAAAGAAATATACAGAATTACACGCATGTTCTTCTGCTTCTCTCTCACGTTAAAATCCAACTGTAAAAATTTGCTTTGAAATAGTTTTAGTTCTCTTTTTCTGAGTTCTGAAATTCTACAGTCTATTTTTATTTCCGTTGTGGACAGGTGCAGGATTGTTAGGAAATTCGTAACTTCCAGCTGTTTTTTTTTTTTCCATTGTCACTTCTTTATTCGGAAAAGAATTGCGTTTTTGCAGTTATCTCTATTTCATGACTTTAGTAAAGCCTGTTAACATTTCTACCTTGTGTTGATGGTCGTGATCTTCTCTAATAACCCATTTCTTCAGAAACTAAATGCTACTTTCAGCATTGCTATCTTGCCCCTTGGTGATGGCAGTGATAATAGGGCATAATGCTATGGCAAAGATGGCAAAATGTGCAAAACCCAAAAGGCTACCAAAGGGTTTTCAAAGTCTAAAGGTAAACCTAACACAGATGTAAATAGGTACTACATTCTTCATCTTATCAGTTTAATTACTTAGGCACTTTTTTGAGAATGGGGGTCTCTCTGCGTGAGGAAAGGGAATAAAGAATATAAACACAATATATTATTAATTTTCCGTTGGTGGGAAAATATCTTTAGTTCTCTTATACCAGGTAGCTGCTTATTAAATGGTAATGTTTCTTGGAGCTAAACACACACAAATACACCACACATTTAAAATAAATTTTCTCTTCGTATTTAGGATACTTTAAGAGCCACTCAAAAGCACAGAACTTCAACTTATTGTAGCTTTAAATATGTTTATATGCTTTATGGTATAAGTAGATACTAAACTCTGTTAGAAAACAGATCTACTCTCAGACTAGAGAATATTACGTGTGTGTGTGTGTGTGTGTGTGTGTGTAATCATGTGGAAAACATTGTTGTTGTTCATCAAGAAAATATAGTTAGGAAAATAAGAAAAGGTAAATCTAAAGACTTAAACAAAAAGCATCTACAGTCAACTGGTTAATAGGTTTTTGTTTTGTTTCGTTTTTACAAACCAAGTTTCTAAGCCCCTGTTTAATACATGTGGGCCAAGGAGAATTTATCATTTGTGTTAATTATTTACTGTCTCTGTCTTCTCCGGGATGTAAGCTAATATGGAAGAAAAAAGTTTTTCAGTTTGTTCACTGCAACACTAAGTGCCTAGCACAGTGTTTGAAAGAGTAGTTAGTTGAAAAACATTAGTGAAATAAATTTCTCTATCAACATTTAAATGGCAATTGATTTTTTGAAAAGGTAATACAAATGCAACCAACCATATTATTTATCTTTGGAGAATCAGAATAAAATGGCAAAAATATGTGAGTATTTTTATTGGCCCAAACTAGTAGATGTTGCAAGCAAATACTACAAAGAATATTCACTAAACAAAGTTCCGACAGCAATTATTGAAAAAAAAAATCAAAGATGACCTTTCAAGAAGCTTTACATATTTAGTATATAAATGTTGATTTTTTCTGTTATTAAAGCAAATTTATAAAGAGTAGCACAAATTCCCCTCCCCCAATCATATTAAAGCATAAGGAAAAGGTGGACTTCATGGAAAAAATTTACATGTCACAAAAGCAATATAATTAAAAAGGGCTTTAATGGAAAACTATTAATCATCACATGAAAAAGACAGTTCATTGTATTTGAGCATCTTTATTTGACAAAGAAATCACTCTCATTAGGATTTTCTAACATTAGAGGGGTACATTTCAAAGCAGAGAGTTACAAATGCCATAATGAAGGAGACAGCAAAGAGAATGGTACATCAGATCTAACCAATGCTGGGACATTTTGCACAAATGGATTAAAAACTTGTTACAAGCAAGTCTCCCTTCCAGGGGCACATTTATTCATCTAATAATACTAACGTTATTCTTGAGTATTTTAATGCCATTGATGAGCACTCTCCCCTTGGCAACAGAGAAGTCAGAGCTAGCATGCATATATATATATATAAAATATATATATATAAAAAAATATATATAAAATATATATAGAAAAAAATATATATATAAAATATATATATTATATATATAAAATATACATATTATATATATAAAATATACATTATATATATAATATGTATAATATATATAAAATATATATTATATATATAAAATATATATTATATATAAAATATATATATAATATATAATATATATAAAATATATCTATATAATATATATTATATGTAATATATATAAAATATATAATATATAAAAAATATATATATAATATATATAATGTATAATATATAAAATATATATATAAAAAATATATATAATATATATTATATAAAAAATATATATATAATATATATTATATATAAAATATATATATAATATATATTATATATATAATATATAAATAAATATATATTATATATATAAAATATATATATAATATATATTATATATATAATATATAAATAAATATATATTATATATATAATATATATATAATATATATATATTATATATATATTATATATAAAAATATATATATAATATATATATATATTTTTTTGAGACAGGGTCTCACTGTGTCACCCAGGCTGGAGTGCAGTGGCATTATCTCAGCTCAGTGCAACCTCCGCCTCCCAGATTCAAGCAATTCTCGTGCCTCAGCCTCCCCAGTAGCTTGGATTACAGGTGCATGCCACCACACCTGGCTAATTTTCATATTTTTAGTAGAGACAGGGTTTCTCCATGTTGGCCAGGCTGTTCTTGAACTCCTGACCTCAAGTGATCTGCCCACCTTGGCCTCCCAAAGTGGTGGGATTACAGGTGTGAGCCACTGTGCCCGGCCCAGAGCTAGTATTTTTAAATAGCCAGCTAAAGAAGGAACTGGGGATATGGGGTGTGAGGAGACATCTTAGTGCAGATGATTGTAAATTGCTTTTTGTAGATTGAATAGGCAAGAGATAATTATTGAGGAGCATCAGAGGTAAGGAAGAGGGTGGCGTTCCATTAAGACCAGTGAATGATACAGAAGTGAGAAACATGTCGTTCAGATAGCTGTGATAATAATAAAGGTATAAAATCTTCATCATTCTGTACTCAGCAGATACTCAGAAACCACATATCTCTTTCCTAGTTTTACCACCAAATTATCTCTTAATAGCCCATTTTTTCAAGATAGAAAAAATACAGAGAAGAAAACATACTACCAATATCTAATGATTTGAGAATTAATAAATGCTCGTTGGTACAACATTTTGAGACTGTAGGAAACTATATTAATACTAAGAATTAATCTATATACTACTTTCTTCTGACTCACCAGGGTATTTTTACTAGCCATTATGACCCACATCTATATGCGATACTTATGCTTATGCTTCACACTGTGTGTATGTTTGTGTTGTGTATATTTGCCCAATTGTGACTTGCTACTAGTTTGTATTAGTTTGTGAGAGATAAAACCATTAGTTCCAGTGTTTTCACCCCCATATGGGAAGAGCCAACTTTATAATTTGGACCTGAATTTACTCTATTATAATACTACTCCTGGGGATTTTTGCAAAATATTAAAACTGAAAAATGATTGACAGATTGTCTCAGTTCATATATACATTTGTGGTCCACTTTTCTATGGTTGTCAAGTTCAGGAATTCTAATAACTTATATAAATGAAGAAAGTGTATTGCTTAAATCATATTGTTTAGTGATGAAAGCTAGAATTTGAAGTGGTTGTTTTATGATTTGATCCTTTCAAATTATTTTAAGTTTTTATTGATCTCTTCATTTTGCTATGAACATTTATAGCACTTTGCTGTTTCAATATTTTTAGGAAGCATCAATTCTCTATCTGGATACTTTTACTAAATTTTCTATATTAGGTTCATTGCCTGGACCATCATCTGTCTTCCTAGGTATTTCTCAAGATTCTAGCTAAAACAGAAAGTCTGCATATACAATCCAGGACCCTTGCTGAGACTGGATCACATTTGTCCTGAGGGAACAAAATGCACAGCAGGAGGCTATAATTCAGAAACTGAATATTTAACCCAGTTGTTCCCTTGCAGTTGCATTATATCTAAAAAAAAATGGTTGAGACACACCGAAAATCTTATGACCTGTACTCCCCATTTCTCTTAATTTCACTTTGTTTTGAGAGCAAAACAAATAAAATTCTCAAAACCAAGTACTCCACATTTTCAGCTACTTCCAACCACAAAGCTCTATTAATCTTTCTCCCAAATAACCAAAAATTCTGCAAATGTTCAAATTTTCACAGAGTATGAAAATTGTATTCAATCAGATCATTTTCCTCTGTCCCAGTGATATTGTTTGTGTTGATCACATTTAGGATATGACAATGAAGAAATTTAGTCTGAGGCTTAAAATTCATTCACTCCCATTACTCTCCTCTCACTTTTCTCAATTTGATCAATATTCTGTGAAATTATAAAGCACAGAACTGAGTACTGGGCACATAGCTTTTATCTAAGAGTCAAAATATGTGTATACACATACACACAAATTGGAACTGTTACTTTTCTTTTACTACATTCAAAATTTGTTATTCCAAATTATAACTCTGTCACCTGTAGGAAAGAGGTAATACCTCCTACAAAGGAGAAAAGTAGACTTATTTCTAGTAATTATACTAAATGATAGATAATCCCTTAAAAAGTTTTTGGACTTCAGCAGTGACTTGCATATGTATTGCTAGCAGAATATACAATCTAAGTAAACTTAAACTTCTGAAAACTAGTAGTTTCATATACAATAGAAATATGAATTTATCAAACTATCCACCAAATTTGGCTGACTATTCAAATTATATGTAAGTAGGTTGACTAGCTCTGATTTATATAGGCCTAAGTAAAAGTACTGTCATGCTAAATCATTTTCACTATCTTCATTGAGATCTGGCAGGTGTTCTGACTTTGTCTTTTAATTTCCTTTCTTGAATATATATATATGTGTGTATATATATATATATGCACCAAGGTAATAATGAATATATATATATGCACCAGGATAATATTGAATTTATCTATATCTATCTATCTATCTACATATGTGCCAAGGTAATAGTGAATCCATATATGTGCACCAAGGTAATAGTGAATCCATATATGTGCATCAAGGTAATATTGAATCACAGTGTTTTTCACAATAGATTAGGGAAAATGCCTTCAAAAGGTTTGTCATAAGAAATAATAAAATTATGAGGTGATATTTTCCAGGAGAAAAATCCAAGCAAATGAAGTTATACCCAATGTTTTCAACAGATATGGGTTTTTAAAAGCTACCTTTGAACTTCAACTGGCACTTAAGTTAAAATTCTACAAATATCAAGTCAGATATGACCAAAGCTACTTTCAAAGATGTGTTACCACTCTCAGGAAAAAGGTTTAGATAATTGTGGCTCCCCTTTTTTCCATAGTTCTACAGAGAACTTAATATTTTCTAGTGCTTTTAAAATCATGTTACAGGAATAAAACTCTGTAGGTGCAAGAACTGTCCATGGAGAAGGCTGACTGCCATCATAATTGCAACACACAGTGTTCCTGACAATATTTGTATTGTTTCATCTGTACACGTTACTTTTCTACAAATGTTACCACCATCCAGCCTGTGAGAAGCAGCTGCTCTGTGGGGCTTTTGGCTAAAATGCTTGGCTATCCATACTGTCCCAAGATACAAATGCCTCTACCGCCATAATGACTAAAACAAGAATTCCATTCTGGAAACATTTTTCAGAAAAGTAAATATAGATTTTGAGACCAAAAAAAATCAAGACTTATTCTCTTCTTTTAAAAATATAAGTATGGTGGAAGAATCTGTGGATATGGGGAATAAATTAGGGGTAAAGTTAGGAGAAACCGTGTGTCCATCCTAATTTTGCCATATTCAGTTTCTTTGACCTTAAGCAAATGACTTCATGTCTTTTTTAAAATACATAAGACATACACCTCCAATATGAATTTGCACTGGGACAACTTGTGGGAAAACGTTTTGCAGATTGTAAGTACAAGGCAAAGCTACTTGTTGCTGTTTATGGTTATAATCATAATTACTAAATATTCAGCCTGTCAACTTCTCCTTCCACTATAGGATGCTCTGAAGTATAGTGTATTCTAATTTCCCAAGGTCTTTGTAATAGTGTATGTCAATGCTCAACTGTCTTTCCCAGCTCAAAGACTTTTAAATGCCTAATGAAGTGGATCATAAATTCCTTCATTTCGCATCTGAACCCATTTATCATGTGTTAAAGACACATTATTTTTAGATCTAACTCCCACTATTTGCCATTTTCTTGTTCCTTTCAGACCTGATTTTTAAACAAATTATCTGAATATGGATTCCTACCTTTCTGTGTTTACCTCACACCTTCCTCCTTCAGCTGGAATCCCTTTCCAGGTCATTTTCTTTTTTTCAGAAAGCTTTCATAGTCCTATTATTATAATCTTTTTCCCACTGAAATATTCTATCTATTTACTAAAGCACTCCAGTGTAGATAAAATTTGTTTTATGCAGGTTAACAAATATATGATATATTCTAAAATATGGAAGATACAGGTCAAGCATTTGTGAAAAAAGTGAGTAATTAACTGATAGTTGTTTAGAAACTCAGATATTTAATGTGTAAGTAAAGATACTTTATGTGTAAGTAAAACCTTATAGTCCATAGGTGCTTAGAGAGCTCATATAGATATAGAAATGCTTATTCAAATGTATTTTTATAACTCTCTTAATGTTCATACACACACATATGCACACACACACAGAGAAGCATATTATTATTATTTTTGCTTCCAGTTGATGTTTTAAACAGAGAATTGGTTGGTACCGTAGATAACTAGATAACTTTCTAGGAAAATACATAGTTTTAAAAAAATAGTGTTTCTTAAGCAGTAGTTACCCTTCACCTACCCAATTACCATCACAATATGGAAGAAGAAGAGACTGAAAGGAAAAAATTATTTTACTGTGACACAACGTGAGAGTGAAGCTTCCATACAGATGTAAGAAATGGAAGGACTTCGGCATCTTAGAAGTGAAAGCTGGAGAGGGCCCTGAAGAAAAGGAGAATAATAGCAAGAAGAGCAACTTCATTGAAATATTTGTGATTATTTACATACATTTTTCTTAAAATGGCTGTAAGTTTGTACACTTAAATATATTTGCAATAAGTCCC
The DNA here is from genome assembly GCF_028885655.2 of Pongo abelii. Classification (NCBI taxonomy): domain Eukaryota; kingdom Metazoa; phylum Chordata; class Mammalia; order Primates; family Hominidae; genus Pongo; species Pongo abelii. Next base: position 101,271,893 of record NC_071994.2, read on the forward strand.
TTTCGTGGAATTACACAGTAAAATATTGTGAGTATGATTATTATTGTTTTGCTAGCAAAAATATGAGTATAGGATACACTATGAATCAATTGTTCCAGGTATTTTAGTGGAAGTCTCTGACTTTGTTTAATTACATCTTTATTAAAAACAAAAATACAAGAAAAGCAATGGAAATGCTATTAAAGTTGGATGTGTAATATTAATATACATGCTCAGTAAATAACGCAATCCACCATTAGTTGGGTACATATACAATATTTAACTTTTATAATGATGCCATTAAAATATTATATTCATTTCATACATGAAAATTTAAGGTCAGGTTAACTGACTTGCTGAATGTCAAAGTTTACAAATGACATACCTCTTTGTCCGTTCCACTCTGTTCCTTCCAGTATTTATAATAAATGTATATAAAATTAATTTAATATTTTTAAACAAAATGCTTATTGAAGGACCAGTGGTATCCTATGAGGTATGTCCACAGACATGTCTGTCAAAGAAATTTAACAACTGTCAAATCATTTAGTACAACATAATTTTATCTAGAAATTATTAAGATTTTAAATAAAATTTTGGAATGTATGAAAAATTAATTCAAAATAGATCGTAATCTTAGTTAGCTTAGGTCAGACAGCATATTTTTTATAATTATTTTTAAAACATCTGATAAAGACTGCCAAATAATGAACAAAATGTTTGAATAGGAGTTCACTAAAGAGGACATGTGGAAATCAAATAAACAAATGAAAAGATGCTATACATAATTAGTCATCAAGGAAGTACAAATTGAAACCATAATGATATACTACCTCATATCTATCTATAAGCATGGAAAAACAAAACAACAACAAAGAAATACTGACAATACCAAATGCTGTTGAAAATGCAAAGTAACAAGAAATTTTTTATATTCCTGGAATTTTCACATGTGCCAGGAAAAATGGTAGGCCTTTTGAAAAACACTTTTGGCAATCTCTTTCAATTTAAATATACACTTATCATATGATCCTGTAGTCCCACTTGTAGTTATATATCTAAGATAAATTAAAACTTACTTTCACATACATGAAGTGTACAAGCAATGGTTTTTAATGGTTTTACTTACATTTGACAAAAAACAAAAGTAATCTAACCTGATGACTGGATAAACAAATAGTATTATAACTATTCAATGCAATATTACTTGTTGATGATATGAGAAATATTGCTGACATATGTGACTACATGAAACTCAAATGCTTTAGGAGAAATTATGAATATCGGACTGAAAAGTTTATGCAAATTGAACTTTGTTCTGTTTGGTCTGGAAAAGGAAAAACAATAGAAACAGGAAACTTAGTTCTTTTCAGCGGGTATGTGTAAGAGTTGAATACAAAGAGGCAAAGGGGCATCTATTTTGTTTATAAAATGATTCTTCATCTTGATAATGTCAATAACTACACAACTTCATGCAATAAAGTCATTGAACTCCACATTGAAAACTGTGAATTTTACTCAATATTAATTAAACTTCAATAAACTTCACTTTTAAAAACTATATTTACTCTTATGTTGAAATTAATGGTACTTAGAAGCAAACTGTACTAATACAAATTAAAAATAATGTTTATTGCTTCATGCATTCTTTTTATTTCCAAATTTTTAAGTATCTCTTAAAAAAGTTTAAAGTGAATAATTATTTCCCTGCCTTCAAAGGATTTATAGTATACAATGAATAATAACCATGTAAAAAAATTTAAAATCTACACTTTTTTGGTGTTATAACATTGGAAAACATTTTTGACCATAATGTATAATGCAAGGTATGAATAGAAGATGTGAAATTATATTTCTTGCAAATAGGGGTCCAATTGTTCCTGCAGCATTTGTGGAATGTTGCATTTCTCCACTAAATTACCATTGCACCATTGCCAAAAATCAATTAACTATTCTATTCTATTAAGCTATGTGTTTCTCTGTTTTCCAATGCAATATTGTCATTACTAATTATATTTATAGTATTTATTGAAATCAGTAAAAGTGCCCTTCAACTTTATTTTTTTTTCAGACATACTTTAGCAATTACAGTTTGTTTAACTTTCCAAACAAATATAAAACTATCTAATGGAAGTCTACAGGAAAATTCTCCTGGTATTTTCATTATGAATTAATATAATTTATGTGTCAGTTTGTGCCAAAGCAATAATACTGAGTTTTCCAGACCATGAACACAATATATCTCTTCACTTATTTAGATCTTTTGATTCCTCTTACCAATGACTTTTGGTTTTCAGCAAATTGATATTTCAGTTATTTTATTATATTTATGAATAAGCATTATTGAGTTTTGGTTGCTATTTTCAATGTCACTTAAAAGAAGTAGTTTCCTATTGCTCATTGCCAGTGCATATAAATAAATTTGAGTTTAGTATATTAGCTGAATCCCACCATCTTGCCAAACTCGATTATTGATGCTAAACTTCCTTATTTTTTTTTAGTAAATTCTTTGGGTCTTATACTGTGAGGTGTGCAAATAGAGATAATTTTATTTTTCCATTTCAATATGAATGCCTTATGTTCTTTTTCATCATTTACTGTAGTATCTAGAATTCACCCCCATTTTAACTCATGAAAACATTGAGACAACATAAGTTACGTGAGTGGCTAAAGAGTATGTGGCTACATGAAGCATTGGGTATTTGAACTCAGGTCTGTCTGACACAAACTTCTGACATTGAACCACAAAACCAATGTAGAATCAATTACTATTTCAACATTATTCTCAAGTTACAAATATATAGAGATAGTGTTGCAAAATTATTATACTAATGAGATATTGTTCCTATATACTTTGCAAACATTTAAACAATGTTTACAATGATTCAAGATTAAGTGAATCCTCAGACTTCACCACTTTTTACCAACTTGGTATAAGACTGGTAGAAAGTGAAGCATAACTTGAATCAAAATGATCTTAATGAAGTAAAATGAAGGCATCTGATGGTCTTCATAAATTAATTGTAAGTGTCAAAAATTGAGTAGTTTTAAAGTAGCCAGAGAAGTATGAAATATCTATGAAGAATTGTTTAGGAGTGTTTCTCACTGTTTCTATTACTGTATGTTTGATTGTACTCCATGCAAATATATATGCAGTTAGTAGGTTTGTCTACAATATCAACTCATTCTTAATCACCATGCTTTTCCCTCATTACATTTTATTACTACACATTAACTGCATGTGGAAACAAAAGGAAATCCTTGGGTCAAAAACAGCAAAATGTGGAAGTCTGTGTTGAAGACAACTTCAGTGATAGGAAAAGTTATGTTGTGTGAACAGCCTAGGAACTTCAGATTTGTACAATACATTCATTCTAACATCTGTGCTGAATATTTTATACATAAAAATATTAGTTTGATAAATGTTTAATTTAAATATTTTATTATATGTAAACTATTGTATTGAATTAATATAAGTTAAAACATTATTGCCTTGCTTAGTTATTTCTAGTTTGATTTATGATTCTTTTTATTTTGGAAATCTAAAAATTATATTATCATTAAAGGGTATTGTTATTTTCAATAATATTTAAAGTATATATTTAATAATATATTTTAGTACTAACAATCACAGAATTTCAAACTATAAATTATTTATGTTTTTGGTTAAAAAGGAATCTTTTATATAACCAATTAATACAAGTTTCAAAATTATGTGGGTATATAATCTGAATTTATGTTTTATACTAACAAAATACTTTGTGTGAATCAATTTAAGTGAAGTACTATAAAATAATCTTAAGAGTGCTACATTTTTACAACAAAATTCTGCAAAGTCTAAATCTTAAATCTGTTTTTAAAAGACACACTAAAGTCTTCAAAGTGACCTAGCTTCCATTATATTCATTTTCAGCCACTAGACCATTAAGCATCTATGTATTTTTTAGAAGGAAACTGGTTTCTCCCTGATAATTTATCTAGAGTAGATATCTGGTTGTGAGACTTTAGAAAAATCAAATTGCATTGAGCTAATCCTTTTAGTATCACTGGCAAGTGTATGGTAAATCTCTAATTGGTAGGTTGTTTATATTTGTTCTCATAATGACAAGATGACTTCAAAGCAGTCTCTGTTGATTTTAATTCCCAGTTTGATTCTTGTTGGAAGGTGTTTATGGGGGGGGGGAATCTAAAATGAATTCCATTACATAAAAATGAGAGGTAGTTTCTTGCATTTTCATTATATTACATTGTATTAATTATATGTAACCACATGCTGAAACATGGAAAAGTTAGATTTTTACAGGTCTCTATTAAAAAACCTGGACTCATGCAGAAAATAAGTCATAACTTGTATACTTAGATTTTCAACACAAGTTCTTTTAATACTTAGTTAACAGTGATTTTGTATGGAATGAGAGAGGCTGTTAGTTTACAATTTAAAAAATCAATATTATTTTTACAAGCTAAAAATAATAGAAAACATAATTTCAGAAGAGCTATTTTTTCTTTTTAATTCTTGTTTTCTGAATATGGCCACTCCTCAGATGATTATTTCACCTCTCAAGCAGTATGCGGCATTTGGGATTTGTCACTATTTCCATAGAACAGCCAAAGTGATCTATTAAAAGTACCTGTTAGCTCCTATTATTGTCCACTTAAAACTATCCAGTGACTTCTTCTTACAAAGAGGATAAAAATCCCAACTTGCTATGGCGCCTTTGACCTATGCCTTTCCTACATTTCCAACTTCATTTTATTCCTCTGACTTTGTTCTCTCTCTCACTCACTGTACTGCTCTTTGCTGGGTTACTCAAAACACCAAACTCTTTCTTACCTTATTGATGAGAATAACTCTTCTTTCTGCCCCTTTTAACTCATATTTACATGACTGACTCCTTTTTGTAATTCAGATCTTAATTTATATGTCACCTCTTCAGGTAACCTTGACCACCTTTCACTGTGAGCATTGCAGTTGCTGTCACAATAGCAATTCCCTTTTTGCTTTTAACTTAAATATAGTTTCCAGTACCCATCTCTACTTTGTGGAAATTTGACTTCACTCTAGGCTAACGATGATGATTTTTCTTTCTAACTTCATGATAATTACACTAAATTCTTATCACAGTCATTCTTTTTCAGAATGCCCCATTTCAGATCCATGTGATCCAGGCAAACATATGCAAGGGTCTTCACAGAAATAACTTTTTTAATGTTTTAAAGACAAGACTTTAATTATCTTGTTCCTTCTCTGTCTCTCAACTTAGTCAAGATCAAGGAAACATACAGTGTGGGAAGTGTTTGATAGACCCACAGTAACAGAAAATCTACTTTAAAATGAAAGTAGGCCGGGAGCAGTAGCTCACACCTGCAATCCCAGCACTTTGTGAGGCCAAGGCAGGAGGATCACCTGAGGTCATGAGTTCGAGACCAGCCTGACTAATGTGGTGAAACCCCCCTCTCTACTAAAAATACAAAAATTAGCCTGGCATGGTGGCGGATGCCTGTAATCCCAGCTACTTGGGAGGCTGAGGCGGGAGAATAGCTTGGACCTGGGAGGCAGAGGTTGCAGTGAGCCGAGATCACGCCATTGCACTCCAGCCTGGGCGACAGAGTGAGAATCCATCTAAACAAAAAAAAAAAAAAGAAAGAAAGAAAGAAAGTAATACTAAATCTGAGCCCCTTGAAGTTATCATTAAGCTGTTGATTTGAAATAGTCCTGAAGTCCGCCTTGACCTTAGAATTAGTGTCATTATTTTACTTGTATATTTTTTCATTTCTTGCAGTTGAATGCACTTTCAGTGATGTGCATCTATCTTATTTAATGTTACTATCCTTAGTCACTTTCTGTCCAATTACCCTGTCTTATTTTCTACCTTGAATTTATATCAGAAATTATCTTTTATTTATTTAATGTTTATCTATATAGCCTTAAGAACATTAAAAACTAGAGGTTAATTTCTCTAGTTTATTTTTATAATTTTTAGCACATAGGAGGTAAAAAAGTAATTTTTGTTGGATAAATGAGTGATGAAAATGGCTGGATAAATTAGATATCAGGGTCAGTTTGGTTATATCAGGTTTATTAAGCTGTGTCCCCTCATTCTTGACAGAAATCTTGAAACCACAAAGAACCTGAAGTCCTAAAGTTCCAAAAGCTACACTGCATATTTTTTTGAAGAAATCTTGCTTTGCCACATCTCTTTAACTTGCCTGTGTTCATTTTAGTTTCTCTGAGTTTATAGTCAACTCTGTTAAACAGGGCTTTTGCGAATGCCTGAGACTTAGGCCCAACTCTGCATCTATGTTACTAATCCTAAACTGTTTCCTGAGTTCCCCTAAGCACTGACTCCTCCCACATGAAAGCACCGTAATCATCTGAAACTCAAAACTTATGTTTAGATTAAAGCATTGTGCCTTTCTATTATTGTACCCAATTTTAATTTATTGGAATATGGAATGTGAAGACTTGAGCCAAAATGTTTTTACTGGGATATTAGCTGAAGATGAGAGTAAAGCAAAATGAAAAGAAGGTTTAACTGTCACACTGCTGAGAGCTATTTAGCCCTAGACTGCTTATTCCTATATTTCTTCCACTTGAGAGACATTATACATCTATCTTGTTTATGCTACTATTATTTTAAGACGTATGCCATAGTCAGGTGGACCTTGTTCTAACAGATATATTTATACATATATATATACACACACACACACAAACACACACTCTATATATGTATATGTATGTATGTATATGTATATATACATACATATATCTAAGTATATAAACACACATACATTTACATAAATATACATGTTTTATGAGGGCAAAATCTTTGCATCCCTCAAAGTACATGCAGAATGTTTGTCGATTAGAGTTATTTGGCTTTTGCCTCGTGATGCAAGATCAGAACATCAAAAGAAAAAATAAGCATTGCGGAACCAGACACAGTGTGTCTTTTACTGGGTGTGTTATTGGGTTATTAACTTTTAAGTGTACATAATTTTTTTATTATTATTATTATACTTTAAGTTTTAGGGTACGTGTGCACAATGTGCAGGTTAGTTACATATGTATACATGTGCCATGTTGGTGTGCTGCACCCATTAACTCATCATTTAGCATTAGGTATATCACCTAATGCTATCCCTCCCCCCTCCCCGGCCCCATGACAGGCCCCACTGTGTGATGTTCCCCTTCCTGTGTCCATGTGTTCTCATTGTTCAATTCCCACCTATGAGTGAGAATACGCAGTGTTTGGTTTTTTGTCCTTGCAATAGTTTGCTGAGAATGATGGTTTCCAGCTTCATCCATGTCCCTACAAAGGACATGAACTCATCATTTTTATGGCTGCATGGTATTCCATGGTGTATATGTGCCATATTTTCTTAATCCAGTCTATCATTGTTGGACATTTGGGTTGGTTCCAAGTCTTTGCTATTGTGAATAGTGCCGCAATAAACATACGTGTGCATGTGTCTTTATAGCAGCATGATTTATAATCCTTTGGGTATATACCCAGTAATGGGATGGCTGGATCAAATGGTATTTCTAGTTCTAGATCCCTGAGGAATCGCCACACCGACTTCCACAATGGTTGAACTAATTTTACTCATCTATAGGTTGAGGTTAATATTGTCAACTATGTAAAAGTACTTCCATGAAGATTAAATGAGATAGATAGTCTTGTATAATTTTTAAGAATAAAGTAAAATCAAGCAGCCTCATTTGAATTACGTGCATCTACTTGCCCATTGCACAATGTTAGGTTATGAAAGCTTCCAGAGTATTAGTATCTTCATTCAATAAAAGTATAATACATACTTCAAAATGCTGTGAAGAATAAGTGAGACAATGTATACAGAGCATTACAACAGTTTTTCAAACACATTAAAATATCAATACACAGTATTTTGATAATTTTATTTTTGAAAAGTTGTTTTCAAGAATTGATTTCTGCTTATAATGTTCCCAGAACATAGCTTAGTTTATAGTAAATTTGTGGTTAATTGATTCTATTTTTGTTCTATTTTATTCACATTTGTGTGATCAGATATTTGGTGATCATGGATCAAGCTCTAAAACATTATGTACTTTAAGCCTTGGCCGGGCGGAGAGGCTCACGCCTGTAATCCCAGCACTTTGAGAGGCTGAGGTGGGTGGATCATGAGGTCAAGAGATAGAGACCGTCCTGGCCTACATGGTGAAACCCTGTCTGTACTAAAAATACAAAAATTAGCTGGGCGTGGTGGCACGTGCCTGTAATCCCAGCTACTGGCGAGGCTGAGGCAGGAGAATTGCTTCAACCCGGTAGGCGGTGGTTTGCAGTGAGCCGAGATCGTGCCATTGCACTCCAAACTGGAGACAGAGTGAGACTCTGTCTCAAAAAAAAAAAAAAAAAAAAAAAAAAAAGACATATATTTTTTGAAAAACTTTTTTGAAGTATTGAATTGCAAAGATAGTTTACAGAGTTCCATTTATACTACACCGAATATCCTCCATATGTAATATCTTACATTTATCCAGGATCCCATGCGAGTTACCATATTACATTTACTAATTATATCTCCTTAGGCTCTTCTTGGCTGTGACAGTTTCTCAGTCGTTCTCTATTTTTAATGATATAGTTTTGAGGTGTGCTGCTCAGGTATTTGCAGAATGTGCCTTAATTGGGATTTGTCTGGTGTTCCTCTCGTTTAAAGTGAGATTTTATGTTTTGGGGAGGAAGATGTGAGAGACACACTGTCATTTTTATTGCATCATATTAAGGGTACATACTCTTAACACGACATCACTGCTGATGTGAAACCTGATCATTTCATTGAGGTAGTGTTTATCGGGTCTTTCTATTGTAAAATTATTCTTTTTTTTCTCTTCCCCTACTGTACTCCTTGAAAGTCATTATTTCTAACTTGCTGGGGTGTTATTTTATCTAAACTCTCTCAGCTGACAGAGCAAGAAAATGCATGTAGCAATATATAAATATCTACAAATATTTCAAATGCAATATCATGTATCTATAGTAAGTTAAACCGTAGCACATACTGATGTCCTTAACTGTAATCAAGGACCACATGGATCATTCTAACTTCTTCCTCTTGCTTAACTATAAACTCCCACTACAACAGGGAGAACAGGCTTCCACTATTCTTTTACTTAATTGCTCAGATCTAGTATGCATGAGTGGTACTGTCTGAATTAACACACAATCCTGTGGTAAAGAACATATCATATAGTATATACACAATGCTTATCTATACTCACTTTTTCCTGTGGTCTCACAGACACCCCACAATTCGGAGTTTATTTATGGCAGCATCTTTTTCCCTACTTCCTTCAGTGATATTACTTCATACATTTGTAATACAATTATATTGTTTTGTCACATTCTGCATGCCATCCTGGAATACTTGACCCTCTAAATTATTGTGATATTTTACTTTACATACATTAAGTTTCACTCTGTGTTACAAAGTTCTATATAATTTAACAAATGCATAGATTTTTGCATTGAGCTGTCTTCGTCCCCTAAGTATTTTTAGTTGAATGCTTGGTGCTTTATTATTAAATATTTTGCTTTTATCTAACTCAATAAACTATGTTTCCTTTGAACAATAAGTACATTTTATACCACATAGTAATAATTCTGGATGCAGAGTTCCTGTACTGAGTTTAAGATACATTATTATTTTCCTTGGAAAAATCTTTAGTCCTCTTAGTCTGCTTTGCTGCCTGCAGCACTGACCAATCCTTCATATTTTGAGGCAAACCAAAAAACTCTCATAACATATTTTTTTAGCTATGTAACAGTAAATCAGATTAAATAAGATATTTTTCCAATTGATAGATTGTAATGGTGAGAATTTTACAAAAAATACGTAGAAAGCAAACCCAGAATATTTCTAATAAATAATGTCGGTGTAGTTATAGCTCACCTTATTTAATGTTCTTATGAAAGTCTACTGTTAATAATTTTTTCATTTTTTTTATTGTGGTAAAATGCATATAACAAAATTTATCATTTTAGCCATTTCTAATTGTATAGTTCAGTGGTATTAAATATATTCGTAATATTGTGCAACCATGACCACCATCCATTTCCATAACTATTTTCATCTTGTAAAATTGAAACTCTATACCCGTTAAACATAAATCCCTGTTCTCCCCATTGCCCCTGCCAGTCCCTGGCAACCATCGTTCTATTTTCTGTCTTTTTGATTTTGACTACTCTCAGTACCTCATGTAAGTGGTATCATATGTTATTTGTCTTTTTGTAACTGGCTTATTTCACTTACTGTAATGTCCTCAAGGTTTATTCTTGTTGTAGCATTATGTCATAGTTTTATTCCTTTTTAAAGCTGAATAATATTTCATGTGTATATACAATATTGTGTTTATCCATCCATCCATCGATGGACACTTGAATTATTTCCACATTTTAGCTATGTGAATAATGCTGCTCAGAATATAGAAATACAAATATCTCTTTGAGACTCTAATTTTGATTCTTGTGGATATACACCTAGCAGTGAAATTGATCAATTATATTATAATAACATTTCTAATTGTATAAGGAACTGTCATACTGTTTTCCACTGTGGCTTCAATGTTTTACATTCCTACACAAAGTGCAAAAGGGTTCCAATTTCTTTACATCGTCATCCTTACCAAAACTTGTTATTTTCTGCTTTTTTTTTCATAGTAGGTATTCTAATGGGTGTGACGTGGTATCTCTTTGCAGTTTTGACTTGCATTTCCCTAATGATTAGTGATGTTGAGCATCTTGTTAGGTACTTATTGGCCATTTGTAAATTTTTTGGAGAAATATCTATTCAAGTCATTTTCCTATGTTTGAATTGAGTTGTTTGGCTTTTGTTGTTCCTGAGTTTCAGGAGCCCTCTATGTATTCTGGATATTAATCACTTACTAGATATATGATTTGCAAATATGTTTTACCATTCTGTGGGGTGTTGTTTAACTCTGTTGATATTGTCCTTTGATGCACATATTTTTAAAAAATTACGTGGTTAAAATTTGACTATTTCTTCTTTTGTTGCCTATGTCTTTGGTGTCATCTCCAAGAAACTGCCAAATCCAATGTCATACAGTTTTGTTCTATATTTCATTCTAATTGTTTTATAGTTTTATACCTTACATTTATTCTTTTGATTTCGTTTGAGTTAATTCTTGTAAATAGTACAAGATAAAGGACAACTTCATTCTTTTGCTTGTGGATATTAAGTTTTTGCCACACCATGTTAAAAAGATTGTCCTTTCTTCATGAAATGATCTTAGCATCTTTGTCAAAAATCATTTGACCATATATGTAAGGGTTTATTTCAGGGCTTTCTATTCTATTTCACTGATTTATGTGGCTGTCTTTATGCCAGTACCATACATTTCTGAATACTTGGCTTTGTAGTAAATTTTGAAATCAAGAAGGGTGGGTCTTATTACTTTCTTCATGTTTCAAAATTGATTTTGGCATTCAGCATCCCTTGATATCCCATATGAATTTGAAGATGGGCTTTTCTGTTTCTGCAAAGTCATTTGGATTTTAATAGGAATTGCATTTAATCTGTAAATTGATTTGGGTAGCATTGATATAATGATATTAAGCCTTTCAATCCATAAACATGGGATGAGTTTCCATTCATCTGTGCCTTCTTTAATTTATGTCACCAATGTTTTGTAGTTTTCATTAAACAAGCTTTCATCTCATTAATTAATTCCTAAGTATTTTATTCTTTTTGATGCTATTATAATATAGAAAATAGAAGCTTTTCTTTATTTCTTTCCAGATTGTGTGTTGATAGTGTATAGAAATGAATCTGAATTTTGTGCATTGACTTTGTATCCTGCTACTTTGGTGAATTCATTTATTATTTCTTACAGTTTGCCTCTGTGTGTGTGTGTGTGTGTGTGTCTGTGTGTGTGTGAAATCTTTACTGTTTTCCATGTAGATAATCGTACCATCTGTGAAGAGATAATTGTACTTTTTACTTCCAAATTAAACACTCTTTATTACTTTTTCTTGCCTAATTTCGCTGGCTAGAATTTATAGTACTCCGTTGAACCAAAGTGGCAAAAGTTAAACGTTTACTTTGTTTTTGAACTTAGAAAAAAAAAGCTTTAGCTAAAACTTCCTTTAGCATGATGATTGCTATGGATTTTTTATATATGTCTTTTATTACATTGAGATTCTTTCCGCTTGTTCCTTGTTTGATGAGGGTTTTTGTCATGGAAGAATGTTGAATTTTGTCAAATGCATTTTCTGCGTCAATTGAGATGATCATGTGGTTTATTCCCACCATTAATCAACATGATGTATTATATAATTGGTTTTCATACATTGTCATTGTTGCATTCCAGAAATAAATACCATTTGGTCATTTTGTTTTGTTTTGTTGTGTTGTGTTGTGTTTTGAGACAGAGTCTCACTCGGTTGCCCAGGCTGGAGTGCAGTGGTGCGATCTTGGCTTACTGCAACCTCTGCCTCCTGGGTTCAAGCAATTTTCCTACCTCAGCCTCCCAAGTAGCTGGGATTACAGGCGCCCACCACCACGCCCAGCTAATTTTTTGTATTTTTAGTAGAGATGAGGTTTCACCATGTTGGCCAGGCTGGTTTCGAACCCCTGACTTCAAGTGATCCACCTGCCTTGGCCTCCCAAAGTGCTAGGAATACAGACGTGAGCCACCACACCAGCCTACTCATGGTTTATAATCATTTTAATGTAGTGCTAAATTCAGACTGCTAGTACTTTGTTGGGGATTTTTCCATCAATGTTCAGAAGAGCTATTGGTCTATACTTTTCTTGTAGTGTCTAGGTCTGGTTTTGGTATTGAGATAACGCAGACTTCATAGAATAAAAAAGTGTTTCCTTTGCTCTTTGCTACTGCTGCTGCTTCTTTTCTCCTTCTTCTTTTTTTTTTTTTTTTTTTTTGGCAAATGTTCAAGAAAAATTGGTGTTCAATTATCTTTAAATATTTGGTAGAATTCACTAGTAAAGCCAATAGGTCCTGGCCTTTGTTGGGAGAGTTTTGATTACTGATTCAATCTCCTTACTAGTTTTAGCTTTATTCAGATATTTCATTTTTTTCTGAATTAGTCTTTGTAGCTTTCGTGTTTCTAGAAATTTGTCTATTTTATCTGGGTTATCCAATTTGTTAGTGTACAGTTTGTTCACAGTACTGTCTTATAATCCTTAATATTTCTGTAGAATAGATAATAATGTACCCACTTTGATTTCTGATTTTAGTCACTCGAATAGTCATTCTTTTTTTCTTGACTTATCTAGCTAAAGGCTTAGCAATTTTATTGAACCTTTTAAAGAACTACCTTTTGGTTTCATTGATTTTCTCTATTGTTTCTCTATTCTCAATTTCATTTATCTCTATTCTAATCTTTCTTATTTCCTTCTTTGTATTACCTTTGGAATTCTTTTTTTTTTTTTTTAGTGTTTCAAGTTGTAAATCAGGTTTTCAATTTTGGATCTTTCTTGTTTTTTAATGTAAGCATGTATAACTATAAATTTCACACTGCATACTGTTTTTGCTCTGTTCCATGTTTCAGTGTGCTGTGTTTTCATTTTAATTCATCTCTAAGTATTTTCTAATTTTCCTTGTGAATTACTGAATCCATTGGCAATGTGTAAGAGTATGTTTCTTAAATTTTATAAATTTTTAAGTTTTACTACTGCTATTGATTTCTAACTTAATCCCATTTTGGTTAGAAAAGATACTGTATAATAACTATCTATTGAGACTTCATATTTGGCCTTACATATGGTCAGTCCTGGAAAATGTTCCATGTGCCTGATGTAACAGTGTATACTGTTGTTGACTAAATAATCTGTATACGTCTGTTAGATTTACTGGTTTTAGTACTCTACTTGCTTACTTAACTTATGTCTGGTTGTTCTATCCATAATTGAAAGTGGGGTTTTGCAATTTCCAACTATCATTGAACAACTGTCTGAAGTTTCTGCCTTTAATTTTGTCAATTTTAGCTTCATATATTTTGATAGTCTATATTAGGTATATAAATGTTTATAATTGTTCTATTTTCTTGCTATATGGAACTTTTTATTATTGCATAATATCCTTCTTTGTCTCCTGTAAGCTTTTTTGATGAAAGTCTATTTTGTCTTATATTAATATAGCCACTCCTGCTCCCTTTTATTTACCATTCGCATGTTATATAATTTTCCATTCTTTCACTTTCATTCTATTTGTGTCATTGAATATAAAGTGAGTCACCTATAGACAGCATATAGTTTTATAAAGAGTTGTTTAAATCCACTCTGCCAATTTGTGCCTTTCATTTGAAGAGTGTAATACATTTTCTGCCAAGTAATTACTGAAAAATTGAGTCTTAATTTTGTTACTTTTCTTTTTTGTTATTTATATGCCTAATTGCTTTTTGGATCCTCGTTTCCCGCGTTACTGTCAGCTATTGTGTTTATTTGTATTGTGGAGTAAAGTATTTAAATTCATGTATCAGATCTTTTTGTATAGTATATTTTTTGTAGTTACCATGAAATCAAATTTAGAATTTTAAAATTATAATATTCCAATTAGAATTTATTTATATTAACTTTAATAGCATACAAAAACTCTGCTCCTTTAAAAGCTTCATCTCCACCCTTTTTGAAAGTTGATATCAAACATTAAGTTTATACATTGTGTGCCCCAATATATATACTAATGATTATTTTAAATGCATTTTTTTATTAAATTATATACAAAAAACTGTTGAGTTACAAGCCAAAGTTATAAGAGTTCTAGCTTTTATAATTGCCCATGTGTTTACTTTTATTAATATCTAAAATTTTTCACATGGCTTCAAGTTACTATCAACTGTGATTTCATTTTTGCCTTGTAGAAATCCCTTAAGCATTTCTTGAATGATAGATCTAATGGTAACAAGCTTCCTCAGCTTTTGTTTATCTGAGAACATCCTAATTTCTTCTTTAATTTTGAAGAGCAGATTTGCTCTACATAGTATTATTGGTTGACAGTTCTTTTTTTTTTTTTTAATTAACTCAGAGTATATTAGCCCACTGTCTTCTAGTCTCCAAAGTTACTAAGAAATCTCTTGATAGGCCGGGTGCGGTGGCTCACGCCTGTAATCCCAGCCCAATTATTTGATCCATTGGCAATGTGTAAGAGTATGTTTCTTAAATTTTGTAAATTTTTGAGTTAACAAAAATTGGGAGGCCAAGGTGGGTGGATCACCTGAGGTCAGAAGTTCAAAACCAGCCTGGCCAACATGGTGAAACCCTGTCTCAAATAAAAATACCAAAATTAGCCGGGCATGGTTTTGGGAGCCTGTAATCCCAGCTACTCAGGAGGCTGAGGCAGGAGAATCATTTGAACCCAGGAGGCAGAGGTTGCAGTGAGCTGAGATCATGCCACTGCATTCCTGCCTGGGCAACAAGAGCGAAACTCCATCTTAAAAAAAAAAAAAAAAAAAAAAAGGAAGAAAGAAATCCGTTGATAATATTACTGAAGATTACTCATACGTAAAAAATCACTTCTCTCTTGCAACTTTCAAGATTATATCATTATCTTTCAAAAGTTCAATTATAATTTCTCTTTTCATGGGTCTCTTTGAGTTCATCTTATTTTTTAGTAGGTTTATATTCATGTTTTTCATCAAACTAGAAAGTTTCCAGCCATTAATTTTATAAATATTCTCTCTTATCATTTCTCTTTTCATTTCTCTTCTAAGACTCCCAAAATACATATGTTGGTTGGCTTCATGGTGTCCCATATGTCATTTAGGCTCTGTTAACTTTTCTTCAACCTTTTTTTTCTGTTCCTCAGACCCAATACTTTACATTATCTTATCTTCAAGTTCACTAATTCTTTTTTTGACTTACTCAAAATTGCCTTTGAATTCCTTTAGTGAATATTTTTATTTCAAATATTGCAATTATAAGTTTCAGAATTTCTTTTTGGTTTCTTTTTAAGATTTCTATCCTTTTATTAATATTTCTAATTTATTATTGTTTCTTGTTTATTATTATAAATGTGTTTTCCACATTTTTCTTTAGTTCTTCAAGCATCTTTAAGAAAGTTATTTTAAAGTCTTTGTTTGGTAGATCTATCATTTTCAGAGGTAGTTTTTATTGATTTTTTTTCATTTTAATGGGCCATACTTTCTATTCTTTTTGTATGCCTTGTAATTTTTTCTTAAAAAATGAATATTTGAACCTAATAATTTTGTACTGTGGAAATTGGATTATCCCCCTTACCTAGGGTATGTTGTTCTTTGTAATTGCTTTTACTTATTTATTGTTGTTGTTGTTTTAAAAATATTTTCTAGAATGTCTGCCAATAATCAGTCTGAATTATAAATTTAGGATGTTTGTAGGTCTTCTAAGAACCTGCACTTTTCTCTGGGCACACACAATCACTTTTTAATTTCCTTATATAAAAGCGTAATTAAATTATTGTTCTTTAATCTCTGGTTACCAAAAGAGGGAAAAGAGAAAATACAAGAGTGAAGAAATGGTCACTGAGTCATTAAATCTCTCTGGAAGTCACTTTAGAAAAAGGGGGCCATGCTTGCAACAATGGAGGAAGGTAAAACAGCAATGGCTGCCAGCCCCTTTGTTTGCATCTCTGTGATAAGACATGGCAACCAATTATTAGAGCAAAGATCTCTAATATTTGGAGGATAGAGTCCTTTTTTTTGGCCAGTCCTAACTCCTGAAAGCTGTGTTCAGGTGGCCCTAGGAACAAATGTACAACGGCCTGTCATAAGGCAGAGGGTGGGGATGAGTAACTGTTACTGTGCTAAGAGCTGAAATTGAAAATAAATAAATAAATAAATAACTGCAACTTACCATCCAAGCCTTGCCCCAGAAGTTGGAAGGTTTCAATAGACTCCAGCATTCCAAAATTGTTACATAAGACACATTATGCCAATGCAATTGATTACATGGTGGTACAGATTCCTGAGTCTTCCTACTCCATCATCTTTACAGCCTACTGTGAATAATTTTTAAATAAAATATATTTTGAAAATTGCCACTTAAAATATTTCTACTGAATATTATTGTGGACTATAAGACTATCTTTTACATCGATACAGTTTTATATATCAAGTGTACTTAGCAAAATGCATAATTATAATCTTTTAAAAGGTGTACTTAAGCTGACATAAGCCATTATGAAAACTAATTTGATAATAATAATAAAAAGAAAAAGTATTTTAAAAATCAGTCTAACAAAAATATGTTTCTCAGAAATATGTTTACAGAACTAATAAATTTTTAAAAATATTATTGTCAGCTTATTGATTTACTACCAAATATTCTTGGAAATCAGTTTAAAAATAAATATATGAATTCCACAAAACAAATCTATGGGATTGGTATCTAGAAATTATCTCTGTCTAGTTTATTAAATATGTACTGAGAAATTACTAATATGTTAGATACATGTTCCTATCCTTGTAACACTATAAGTCTCACCCCCTCCTACTTTTCCTCTCCCACCTCATATTTCAGCCCTGGAGAACATTAGGCTTGATCAGGTAAGGAACGTATAGGACACAGCGGAAACACAGGCCTAGAATTTCTAAAGAAGGACTAAAGGAATTGTATGTTTGAACTTTTCTTCTACGAAAGTTTTTGACATCATTCTGCATGGAAATTTTTTCCCTTGATACTAATGTAATAAGAATTAAAAGAAGACTATGCCATTTTTTAAAAAGTACTTCTGGAGAGTCTCCTCTTTCTGGTATATTTTTTTTTTGAGATGGTGTCTCGCTGTATCACCCAGGATGGAGTGGCGTGATCTCGGCTCACTGCAACCTCCACCTCCCTAGTTCAAGCGATTCTCCTGCCTCAGCCTCCTGAGTAGCTGGGATTACAGGCGTCCACCACCACACCTGGCTAATTTTTATATTTTGTAGTAGAGACAGGGTTTCACCACGTTGGCCAGGCTGATCTCGAACTCCTGGCCTTAAGTGATCCACCTGCCTTGGCCTCCCAAAGTGCTGGCATTACAGGTGAGCCACCGTGCCTGGATCCCATTTTCAACAGAGTAAAAGACAATGGAAATAATTTACTGAAGCAGGCAAGAAGAAAGCTGTCTAAACATCTTTTATTTTTGTTTTTTTTCTCTCTTTGTCTTTCAGTTGTAGTGGTGAAATGTGAAAATACAAGATCTATGAGATCTACCATAGTAATATTGTAAGCTGTGTAGTACGTTAGTACATAAATATTTATGTGCAGGATAGTAATTGAGACTGAAATTTGGAGCTAGGATTCATAATGCATTCTAATACCAGAATTCAGAGCTAGGATTCAAGTTTCTCAGTTGGAATTAGCTGATAATTAAAAGATTGAGATCCCAGTCATACATCTATCATGTTTTCTTAAATTATGAATTATTATTCATCTTATAGAATTTTTTTTTTTTTGAGACAGGTTCTCACTCTGTCACCCAGGCTGGAGTGCTGTGGCATGATCTTGACTCACTGCAAACTCTGTTTCCTGGGTTCAAGCAATTCTCATGACCGAGCCTCCAGAGTAGCTGGGACTACAGGCACATGCCACCACGCTTGGCTAATTTTTTTTTTTTTTTTTTTTTTGCATTTTTCATAGAGACGGGGTTTCACCATGTTGGCCAGGATGGTCTCGATCTCCTGACCTTGTGATCCACCCACCTCAGCCTCCCAAAGTGCTGGGACTACGGGCATGAGCCACCACACCCAGACTATGCATCTTATAGAAAATTATAGTGTATAATAGACTAATGTTTGTTTAACCATCATTCAACTTTATCAATTCTGATAATTCTTCCACATTTTCTTTTAGGTCATTTTCAAGAAATAAAATATTAATAAAACCATTGAAAACTAATTTATGAACCCCAATCTTGCTTCTAAGTATTATTCTGCCAAATTTGCTTTTTATTGTATGCACACAAAAATACAATTTTATTACATGTCTATGTATTCCAAAATAAAATTATGTATACAATTATTTTTCATAATTAAGCTTTATGTAATCATTGCCATTCTGTATGGATATTTTCTATTTTGTAAATGCTACTTTATAATCCTTTTTTAAAGTTGGTAAACATTTCCGTAAGTATTAAGAACACAGAAATTTGCATCAATTGTACAGGTTTAGCTTGATTTTTCTCACAGCAAATACACCCATGTAAACAGCACCTAAATCAATGAATACAATATTGCCATCCACAAAGGAGCTACATTTCTGTGTTCTCCAAATTTTTTCCATCTCACTCCTTGTCAACAGTAACCAATATCATGTTTCTAACACCATAGGTTTGTTTTGACTCATTTTAAACATTAAATGAATATACTCATCTCATATGTACTGTTTTTGTGTCTTGAATTTTAACTGATATTGCACTGAACCAGAAGAATTAATGGAAGAGAATTGACTTTGTTACCATACTGACTGTTTCAAGCCATTAACATTTTCCCAGTTATCTATTGTGTTATATCAATCTACCCAACTTTAGTGGCTTAAGACAATACTTTATCTAGCTCATGAATTCAATTAGAGTAAGACTTTGTGAAGACAGCTTGTTTTTCTTCAGTGTGGCTTCAGCTGGGGCCACTTCCAAAATGGCTGGTTAACATGGCTGAAAAGTTGGTTGATGACTGTCAGGCCGGGGAATCAGTTGATGTTGTATCTGTACGTCTCCATGGAGATGCTTGCTTTTTCTCTCAATTTGGATGCTAAATTCCAATAGCAAGTGTTCTTTGAGAGGGGAAGTGGAAGCTGCTAGTCTCTTAACGTCTGAGCCCCCAAACTGATAAAATGTTACTTTTGCCACATTGTGTTGCTCAAAGCATGAAGAGGAATAGACAAGACCTCTTTGTGGGAAAAGTATCTAATAATATGTGGCCATTTTATACTTTCATACAAATCTTTAACATATTTCTCCTAGGTATTTCATTTATTCTTAGGCATGTAATATTCTTAATGCTATCTATCATAAATGGTACAATTTTGTAGAAAGTTGTATAAATGTTAGTTGCTGATGTGTAGAAGTATAAATAATTTCTAAAATACTTCTCATTAGCTGTGCTAAATATATTTATTAATTTGAATTGATTTTCTATATATTCTCTTTGAATTTTAACATATATAGTAATGTTATCTTTAAATAATTAGAATTTCATTTCTTCTTTTCCAATCTCCATATAGATTTATTTGGTTGTATAGGAAGACATATGTCAGTCACGTTTAAGCAATCATTCTCTACCTCAAAATCACAAAGGAGGTTATTTCACTGACTCAGTCCTCAAGCACATTGTTAATAAGAAGCTGTGATAGCTGACATGATTTACTCATTATGATCTTAGAAAGAGAGATTTTGATATTTCATTATTACTTTTTTTTCTATTTCTGTTTTTGTTTTTGTTCACTTGTTTATTTTAGGAGAAAGCTTTAACAGATTACATTTTCTTCTGTTGCTAGTTTGCTAAGAATTTTTGGAAAGAATTGGTGTTGAATTTGATCAGATCCTAAGTTTATTTTTCTTTTTGTGCTCAATTATTGATTTATTTCCATATTAACTGAGGCATATATTCACTTCTTGACCCTTTTTAAATTTTGTAGACAATTTCAAACCCATCCATATACTCCCCAGTGTTCACAAATTACCGTGAAAAACATCTGTTGTAACCTCTCTCAGAGCCAAGCCCAAGAGAATGCATTTTCTTTGAAGTCCATCCTCCCATTCTAAATCTTATATTTTTAGAGTATTTCTGAAATGTGCCTTTCTTCTCTGAATCTGCCCACACATAAACCTAAGACACATAATTTATTAGCAACCTCCAGGCACAGAATTATCAAGTTGTCCCCAAAACAGCTGGACACCTTAATATTCTCATTTCTTCTGGATTTCTTACTCCTGCTGTTTTCCTGACCACAAAGAATTCTGTTTACTTTCTTGAAGGTCATTTAATTGTCCAAAATGGGTAGTTCTTGTTATTTGATTTTAAACATTTAGGTTTCTTTTGGAGGCAGGGATTTTTCAGCATCTCGAGTTTGTCAAGAAGATATATGGTTTCCCCAACCCCTCTTGTTTCAACGTTTCAATTTCTTCTAAGTTATTTTTGTTACAATTGTTTCCTTTTTTCTCTTTTTCAAGTTATGACATTCATCAGATGTCCCGTGATCCTTAGATAAAATCTTTGTGTGCATGTGGCAGGCTCATCAAGTATTAAGCCTGATTGTATTGTCTGTCATGCAACTAAACCATTTAATTGAAGGAATCACAGCTGTCAATATCTTCAGGTTTTTATTCTTGGGCTCATTAGTTTGTAGATGCTGGAATACTTCAATATCCTTCTAGGAGGTACTAACTCAGTACTACCTTGATCATTTTATTTTTCAGTAGTGTTTAAATGATATGACATAACTTAGACCAAGCCCAATTCCCTCTTTCTTTGGGATTACATGTTCTTAGGCTCTGGATTAAAAATAATCACCAGGTCAGGAGTGGTGGCTCAAGCCTGTAATCCCAGCACTTTGAGAGGCTGAGGTGGGTGGATCACCTGAGGCCAGGAGTTTGAGACCATTCTGGCCAACGTGGTGAGACCGTGTCTACTAAAAATGCAAAAATTAGCCAGGCGTGGTGGTGCACACCTGTAATCCCAGCTACTTGAGAGGCTGAGGCAGGAGAATCGCTTGAAGCTGGGTAGTGGAGGTTGCAGTAAGCTGAGATCATGCCACTGCACTCCAGCGTGGGTGACAGAGTGAGACTGTCACAAAAATAAATACATAAATAAAAATAAAAATAATCACCATTATTATGTTTTTGTCCTCCAGTTATACCATATAATTTCTAACCCTAAGAGCTAAAATATTAGAGCATTTTCTAGATGATTTTGAGGTACTATGCATCTCCTAAACTGAAGATTTGTTTCTGAAGGTGCATATGTGCACGGTTATATTGAGGTTGTTGAAGGTACAAGAGTGAAATAATTCACATACTTCCATAGCAGAATAGACAAATTACACGTGATTATGGTTTATGCTTTCTGCTCATCCTCATTAAGAATTGTCCCTATTATTCATATAATGTCCTAAAAGAGAAAAAATAAATTGGCTCCATAAGCGATCACTAGACCAATATAAAAACATTATTGTTGATAACATTATTTTTAATTGTTATTTCCAAGTACTTTTATGAATTTTGAATCTGACATTATTAGTACATTGTTGGGTATAAAGTTACATATATAGCCCTTTGATGAACATGAGATCTTTGCTTTTTTTTCTATTTTTTTTATTTTTGAAGAAAACAGCCTGCTAGTAAAGCATCAGTTTTACATCATAATAAGTGACATTCCAGAGAAGAAGACTCCTTTAAGTTTCCATATTTACCAACATAATGTCTGTGCTTAGTCAATTCTATTAAAAGAAAAACTTTAGACATATTAAGCTTAACAGAGTTTAATTGAGCAGAGACTGATTCGCAAATCAGGAAGTTCCCTGAACCAGAATAGGTTCAGAACAACTCCTGGCTTGCCACATGATTGAATAATATTTATGGACAGATTAAAAAAAAAGGGACTTACAGAAAGCAGAAGTGAGGTACAGAAACAGCTGAATTGATTAGGACTCAGTATTTGTCTCATTTTAACACAGTTTGAACAGTTGGCCACTTGTGAGTGCTGAAACTCCATGATTGGTATGAGCAATCTCTTCACATATCGTGTTAGTTTACCATTTACTATGTATGGAGAAATCTTTAGGCTGAATTTAAAATATGTAAGAAAGTGGCTTTGGACTAAACTAAATCAATAATTCATTCTGCTATAATTATTTCTTTTTCCTCTGCACATTATTCTTTCCTTCTGTTCATAAAATACCAGCATTTTTTAATTTCTTTATATGTTTTTCATTTTAAAGGTGATTTTAACTGGATATTTAAGCAAAATCCTGATTACTCTCCTTGGAAAACATTAAATATTGTTCTGAAATTTCTTCTGAAATCTGCTTCAAACTTGTGACACTTCTTTTCTAGTGCCTCATCTAACTTTTAAGAATCACAATGGCAAAAATTATGTCCTATCACACACAGACATATATATGTATAATCTAGTATGTTTCCTTTTACAAAATCTTGCCTATATGGGTTGCTAATGTAGCTTACATAAATTCATAAATACAATACTGAAAACTTTTCTATAAGGACTATGCCATGTATTTCAAATAAAAAGAAATTCTGATAGTTTTAGGGCAGCAGACTATCATTTTGTCATAGATGAGTATATGACCCATGAATTTAAAGGATCAAGGAACACAGGCTAAGACCCATCATTTGGTTGGATTTCATTTCAGAAAGTTACTTGGCTTTCAGATGTACCCTGCAGGTGCAATCCCCACCTACCTCCAATCTTTCAGGATCAACCTCTTCAGAGAATAAACTCCTTGTTTATTCCAGGATGGAGAGTAGTCATCTAGACACAGGTGGCAAGGAATTTGCCTGGATTCTGATGCTTGTTTTTTAATTTTTTTTTTGAGACAGAGTCTCACTCCATCACCCAAGCTGGAGCACAGTGGAGTCACAGGATCCTTAGGGTGTCACTTAGCCAGCCAGAAACCTTAGTGGCCAGTGGCACTTTTACCCAAGTTCTGCTTGGATATGCTAGGCTTGTTCTGTGCACTTGGCCTAGCAAGCTGCACTCAGCTCATGCTACCGGCCCAGATCCCATGACTGCCAAGGGTGAGCCAGGTGCAGAGTGGTAAGGGGTGTATGAGCAAGCAGGCATGGGGTCAAGCCCCTGGACATAGCCAGGCATGCTGGCTGTGGCACGGCAGGCAGCTCCAGGTGCTGGCATCAGTTCTGGGTCCTTGTGAGGCTGCAGCTAGAGCAGGCATACTACAGGCAGCTTCCACTGCTAGCACTGGGGAACACAGTGGCATCCACAAGCTTGGAGATGCCAGGAACTGCACAGCCCCAAAGAGGGTGCCACAGCCCTGGCTCAGAGAGCTCCTAGGTCGGGGGTCCCCAAAGGAAAGCAGCTCTCTTTTTCTCTCCTCTTTTTCTCATCACCCACAATGTGGCGAGCGAGAACTGTGTTTCAGCCCTATTTGTGTTGCAGCTCTTTGAGTCCTGCCATTCAGCAGGTCCCGAGTTCTTGTCCCGTGTCCAGGAAGAATGAGATAGGCAGACAACTGGAGGGTGAGTAAGGCTAAAAGGTGCTTTATTGAGTGACAGAACAGCTTTTAGGAGACCTGAAGTGGGTAGCTCCTTTTCACAGGCAGGTCGTCCCAACGAGTTCACCTCTCAGCACAGAGGAGACCCGGAGTATGTAGCTCCTATCCACAGGCAGGTCATCTGAACAAGTGTACAGGTCTCAGCTGAGAGGAGACCCACAGTGGGTAGCTCCTCTCTGCAGGCAGATTTTCCTGACATCTGCCAGAGTCTGGCTGAGTCCAGGGTTTATTTGGGTTTCAGAGGGGAGGAAGTGCATGCTGATTGGTCCATGGGCAGCCATGGGCGGGCAGGGGAAAAGCACCAAAAGTTCTTACACCAGTCCACAGAACTGGTAGCTCAGCCCCCAGACTTCAGGCCATCCCTGAGGACCTGCTTCTTTCCACCCAGAAGCCTCTCTGCCATCTGCTGCCATTAACCTGCCATTCACAGTGCTCAGGCTCTTCGTGCCAATGGAAGCCTGCGGGCCTGTGCCAAGCTGCCCTCAGCCCTCCCTCAATCTCCCTCCCATGCTCATCAGTGCCCAAAGTCCAGAGGGAGCTAAGGAAGCATGGGGCTGATGCCACCAGAGGGCTGGAGAGTTAGCACGGCCCCAGTGCACACACACCTGGCCGGGTTGTGACAGCACTTGGGCTCGGCCACAACTTTCCTCCAAAATCTGAGCAGGTGCCAGGAGCATGTAGAGACTAGGCAGTGGGAGCATGCATTTTGAAGCCTGCAGGGCCAAGGGGTTTCCTGGACCCCAATATCACAGGGATGCCCAGGTCCACAGTCAAGGCTGGGCAGCTTCAACTGTGCCCAGGAGCATGAGGCTCCTGCCCTACCAGCTCAGAAGGGGATGAGGCTCCTGCCTGTTCCCAGCTGCGTCTGGCTCCATGGAGCTTTCCTCCCTGGCCACACCTCCTATGCTGCAGCTGGCATCTTTGCAGCAGCCACTCCAGACAGGCTGCTGCTGCCATCAATGGCATTATCTCTGTTTATTGCAACCTCTGTCTCCCAGGTTCAAGTAATGCTTGTGCCTCAGCATCCCAAGTAGCTGGAATTACAGGTGTGTACCACCATGCCTGGCTATTTTTTGTATTTTCAGTAGAGACAGGTTTTGCCATGTTGGCCAGGCTAGTCTCAAACTCCTGACCTCAAGTGACCTGCCCACCCCGGCCTCCCAAAGTGCTGGGATTACAAGCATGAGCCACTGTGCCTGGCCCCTTCCAATGCTTCTTTTATGGATTTTCAAATACTCCTATTTTTATCACTCTACTTTCAATGGTTCTGGTTTCCAAAATTACTAAAGCTGTTTGAAGTCCTGTGGCATGGATGAACCAACTTCTAGTATCCCTTCATTACTTGCATGTTTCATCTTTTTGCCAATATTCAATTTGCTATTACCCATCTAATTTCCACGCATGAACATTTTGTTAATATTTGTTTTTTTTTCATTCTTGAGAGTATGTTTGTGTGTGTGTATTTGTGTATTACCCTTTACGATTTTCAGTGCTGCCTTCCTTCCAGGGGGCAGACAGAACAGTTGAAGTAGTGCATCTGGAAATGTAACAATATTTTCTTTCTAGTCCTGTGAGATGCTCTTTTCCATTTCTGTACAAGCCTGAGCTTCAAATATATCAAAATTCATGAAGCTTCCTGACTAAGCCTTACTGCTCTTACATTTTTATTTTCTATAGGCAATGCTATCTTTATTTTTTTCTATTTTTTACATATGAATATAATTGACCATGAATATAATTTTTGTGAGGAGTATATTTTGAGTCCTGTATCTTTCCATCAAATCAAGCAATATTATGTTACAGAGCTTTCATGAAGACTTTAAACTTTTCTAAAACATCACAGCTACTAATCCTAAAAGATGTACCAGAAAGATCATATTCCATATTACACTGTGTGTTAAACATATATTTTTAGGGCCAGGTGCGGTGGCTCACGCCTGTAATCCCAGCACTTTGGGAGGCCGAGGCGGGATCACGAGGTCAGGAGATCAAGACCATCCTGGCTAACACGGTGAAACCCCGTCTCTACTAAAAACACAAAAAATTAGCTGGGTGTGGTGGTGCATGCCTGTAATCCCAGCTACTCGGGAGGCTGAGGCGAGAGAGTGGCGTGAACCCGGGAGGCAGAGCTTACATTGAGCTGAGATGGTGCCACTACACTCCAGCCTGGGCGACAGGGTGTGACTCCATCTCAAAAAAAAAAAAAATATATATATATATATATATATATGTGTATTTTTAAAATACGATATTTTAAGTTATAATTTTTTGGAAACACACACATATATATACATACATAAGTAGACTGTATATATATATATATATATATATATATATACACACATACACATATATAAGTAGAAAATTTGGGAAAGGTATTCATCCACTAATAGAGCTGTGAGGAGTAAAAAGATGGAGGAGAAAAGAAGGGAGAGATGGGAAATATCAATTCTAATTTTAAAAGGAAACATACCAACAATAAAACACCATTCTGTGTCTATGTGTGTATCATAGAAATGTGAGAATTACCAATAACCTGCTAATAGTGATCATATCTGTGTAGTGAGATTTCATGTAATATTTACCTTCTTCCTTGAACTATTCTTATTTTATATCATTTTCTGAAAACAAATTATTATATATTTTTACCTGAAAATGGTTAGTTCTACAGAAACACAACCAGGTACGTTACCAGGCTCCTTCTTAGTATTTTATAAAACATATAATATATATATTATTCATATTTCCTGAGGTTTTCGTCATCTGTGATTTTTAAAAAGCTGAGATTTAAACTTTTAAAGAATAGTGATAAATAGTAGTAAAAATATCAGAATGCTTTCTTTAAATATAGAATGATATTTATTTTGTTCATGTTTTCTACAAATTTGTATCACTCTTTTGCCCAGATTCATGGAGTTATGACCCACTATTTAAGTGAGATGAAGGCAGTCCCAAGAGTCATACTGGCTGTGATTCAATCACTGGCAAAATATTAGCCCCTGCCATAAGCACACACTAAAACAACTTGCTAATTTTCAATTGATAAATTGTAATGAATCTTATTTTCCTACCTGCTGTGTATCATTGAGAATGGAATAATGAAAATAAGAAAAAAACTTATTTAAATATAAAGAGGAAATGCAACATAAAGAGCATAAATTAGAAAAAAATATATATAGGTATATGATATCTTCTACATGCCAAAGGCTATCTAAGCACATATATTGTCATTAGTAGTCTGAAGCACTTACGAGAATAATATATCCCTTATGAGTATTTCTCTTCTTTTTTATTAAAGATATTAAGGGACAAACAAGTTAAATAAATTTGACAAAGTTATTGTAGCTGGTAGTTCTATATGAATCTATAGTGCAAAAGTCACTAAATAAGCTGAGAAAAGGGCTTAGACCTAAACACAGGAGAGTCCTGACAAGGTATAATTAACGTTATTCAATATATGAAGTCATCTAAATAGGAGCATATCTTTATTTTCATGTGATTGTTGATTACTATATCTGAGCCACTCTAGATATGTGAGGAAAGTATCAGGCCATAGACTGAAATGAGACACATGTGCATCTAAATCCTGGTTTCTTTTATGTGACCTTGAGAACACTAAGACACTCTAGTCAAGTTTCATACAAATAACATTAGACCTCATCTATAATATATGACTATAAAAATTAAATTACGATTCATATGGAAAGTTTTCCGAAGCCAGTATTTCTTCTTAAACGCTATCAATTCATATTTGCTATTAAACTCCTCTTTTTTCCTAGAGAAAAACAAGTAAATAAGGCACAAGTTTTATCTTTAACTTGCTTAAGATATTGTTTATTTCTTCTAAATTTGGAAAAAAAATATGCACAAGATACAATGGCAGATTTATCTCTAACACTGGTAGAACTGGCATTTGATTATTTAATGCATTGAAGAGCATTATTTAATATATGTCTGCATTTAATACAATTAGGCTAATGTGCTTGGCACTCGGGATAAAAATATGAATACAAAACACCATATTTTGATGTAACTTGCAACCTGATGGGGGGCAGAAAGCAGTTGGTACTGGCCTAGGTGTTAAAAGTCCAGCATCTCGTGGACAATGACACATATGCAATTAGTCTCAATAAAGGAGAATGGAATAGGAAACCGCATGCAATGGTGAGAGAATAGACAGGTGCAAGTAAATGGCATCATTTCCAAGGCCACTCATTATGCCTTTTATTATATTGTCTATTCCTATTTTGGTAACTGTGAGAGGTTGCAAAAATAAAAATTTTAGTAGGCAGAAATATTCCATACTACTAATCCTTTTCTGACCACTGAGTGTTCCTGAATCACTCACCAAAATCGCATGCTTCATGAGAAATTTATTAAGCTGCTTTGAAAATTATAATCTTGGTTTGCAAACCTCACAGCATTGGCTTGCTTGATTACTCCAAATGTGCAACAATTCCCTTCTTTTCTCCTGCCTACATTATTTCATGGGCAACTTTGCAACCTAAAGTCTAGAATTCAAACTGCCTATAAATAGGAAGGAGCAGCATAATTCTACTTTTCCACCAATCATTGATGAACTCAGCCATATTTTCTTCTTTCTCTGCATGTTCTCAATATGCTTTCAATATTGTAGATTATTTTTTTTCCATTCCATCTCCACTGCTGATATGTTGGTTGGCCTAATTCCCCAGCCGCTGATCAAGTTTTATTACTTAGTGACTATTTAGTATTTGGACTCTTTGCAGATTGTCCTAAGCATCCACTTTTAAGAATTGTTCTATGGGTAGTCTTAATACAAACCTCACATATGATGTTTCTTGAACTCTTTCGTTAGATCACCAGGAAAGGTAAATTATTGTATTCAGGTATCCAAGTGACCTTATTGTTCTCTGTATTGAAGAAGAATGCCCTATCTCATGACCTATCAGAAGTATACAATTTAATCAATTTGGGGGGGGGGTGCAATTTTAAATGGAGGAATAACAACATGGCTTATTCTGCACATTTAATGACTTACCATTTGTTTGGTTCCTGACTTGGTTCAAGGGCAAGCGGTTAGCCCAACTAGACCCTGAGCACCTGCTCTTATAAATCTTCTATAATACACTCCACTGTTATCCTGAACTGGTGATAAAAAAAAAATACTTCTAGTAGTCACATGGATGAACTGCTTTTAATGACTATGTAAGTACTCTATTGTATAATGTAATTAATGCATGATTACCATGACTTAATGGATAATACAGTTTTGGGTAAAGCAAAATTTAAAAATGAGTTAATTTAAATAAAATATTAAATAGTAATAAAACTTGTAGAATCATATAACAAAATTATGAATATGCTGCTCAAATAATTGACGCTTGTAAAAATCAGCTATTATGTTTACCCATCTTTTTCCATCAAATCAAAAGTTTCCTGCACTGCAGATCTCTTGATTCCCATGGCCTCTAGACCATGTTAAGTCCCTATTCACAACCATTACTCTGTACTTTTCTCTCTGAAACCTCATCCAGTTTGTCATTATTGATTTGATAACTTTTTTCCACTTTAGGTTCAATGAACATGTATAGTATTATGTCTATCTTACACTCACTAGCTCCTCATTTAGTAACTGGGCCATGGTAGGCTTTAACATTTATTACATGAATAAGCCAAAAATGACTTATATTTCACAGGGTTTCAATCATGGGAAAGGCAAACTCTAAAAAATAGGATTTACAAGGCAGATAATCAGCATTGATCTTTAAAGTTACTATTCTGAGTCTTTTTAAATTATTATGGCTGCTTTATTGTATATAATGCAAAAATGCTATTAGTAAATTTTTTGTTTTCTGTTGCTCCTTTTTGTTGCTAAGTAGATATCAGATATGCATGTAGGTAGGTTTCAGATATGGGAATGGGGATCTGGATCTGTGTTTCAGATCCTTTTTGTTGCTAAGTAGATATCAGATATGCATGTTGGTAGGTTTCAGATATGGGAATGGGGATCTGGATCTGTGTTTCAGATTCAAGGCTTCAGAAAATTAGATTTTCAAAATAGAGTGAGACAGGCTTTGGGTTCCTCAGCATAAGTCAGAATAGAGCTACTAAGAGGTGGCATGGGTGGGTAAGATAAGAGGGTAAATGAGAGAATCCAAAAAAAGCAGAGATACAGCATAGAATGGCAAGCTAGTGAACACTGTTGATGGGATTGTTCAGTGATCATTTGGAACAGGTACATCTGATCCTGAATTTAAAGTTTACTTTATTTCTACAGTTCAAAGCCATTGTATATACTTAATACTTCGTATACATTGAATTTTATCAATAAAAAAGGTTAATTAAAGAAAGGCACTAGGTCTACCCAATGCAGTACAATGGCAACAAATCTAGTATTATTGGAAGATTAATAGACAGAATTAATTAGGCAAAGCTGGAACTTAGGGTCCAGAAGGGGCTAAGATAGCTGCCCATAGTCATATAAATCAGAGTATTGTGAGAAATTAAGAGATATTCTAAATTGTACAATGGATTTCTAGTCATTTTTATATAGGTATTAAGGGTAGAATAATCCAACTGAATTATTTAACAATAATTGTTGAACAATAATAATGAATTATTAAACAATAATTCAATATTTATATACAAATTTATTAATCTAGTATTTATGTTCATCTTTTTAATTTTTACGAAATGGTGATATAAGTAAAAGTTTTTGTTAGCCTTCAAGTTCAGTTCATCAGCTAATAAAAAAAGGAGAGAGGAAGAGATCCATTTGATCCATTTGTTATACAATTGGGTATTCTGTTCAATAAGTTTAACAAGTATCTACCAGGAGGTCTGTTTTATAGCATACATATAGTGGATTAATCGAATCTAAAAGTTAAAAGTTAGCTATAAGCATCAGTGCATGTTATAACATTACATGGATTCAAAATCAGTTGTGTATTTTTGAGGGAGTTCCTTAGAGTTAACGTAATTTTTATTTATTTATTTATTTTTAACTTGTGAAACTGGCTTTATATATTTAGTAAAAGTTATGAAACCAATCTGGATAGACAGTGTATGTGAAAACAGAGAGAGGTACTTGGGGCAATGTTTATGGAGTGTTAAGGAAGGAGAGAGAGCAGTGAGACATTTAATAGTTATATGTGGATTTATTAATACTAATTATCTACATCTACAATAGTACATTGAAACTAGCTTGGATTATGAACATAACATAAAGGAATGCTACTTTTTATTTTGGATTCAACTCACAAAAATAGAAATTTCAAATTGTTATACTCAGATATTTTAAGGGGACTTTTCCATCACCCATAAGGTGAAATTTCACCGTAAGGTGAAGTTATCCTTTATACTTGCTTTAATCTCAGCCTTAATCTCAAAAAACTTACACAGTGAGGTAGAATTTGAATGACAACACAGATCTATAAAAATATTAGGTACACAGAAACTTAGAAGCCATGTTAAAAGATCCATATATATATATATGTAGATATATATATATAGTAGTTTATTTTACATGGCGGAAATTAATTTATTTTCAACTTTAATCTGACCGATTCATAGTCACAATATTTGTCTTTTTGGGAGGGCTTCACAGTCTGCTATACAAAATATTTATATCCTTTTTTCTTCATATGAATCAAAATTATCACCATTCCTCTTCTCACTGATTTTACAAATGAAACTGCATAACTAATCCATAGCATTTTTAGAAAAGAAAAATGACTTGACACACAGCAGGAATATGTTCACCTGACAAGCCATCACGCTAAAGTTTCCATCAGCTCAATCAGAAAATGGCTTTAGAGTAAAAAAATACGAAGGCCTGGAGTCTATTACTCCCATGGCTATAGTTTGGCAGACTTACAGAAAAAAATCATTTTTTTCTCACAGCCTGATAATATTCAAACTTTTTCAATCACTCCTTAACGGTTAGCGTTATTCTCTCACCTGAAAAAACAAAACTAAAACAGAGATGAGGAGAGAGAGAAAAGGTGTGGGTACAGGAATAAAAAGGAAAGGAAGAGTGTAGAGGAAGAGATAAAAGAGACGAAGGGAAAAAGGAGGGAAGGATGTCTCTGGCTGCTGAGAAATAATAATAAGAGGTAGTAACACTGGTAAAAGTGACGTGTGTGTGGTAATTTCCAGTGTCAACCAACAATTTACAGACATTCCTGGAATGAGAAATGATTGGTGAAATAAAATTGATATAGTAACAAGAAAAAATGAAACATTTGATAACTAGAGTAACATAGAATTCATCAAATGGATATTATTTGTAGAGCTTCTTACAATGGAATCTTCTTTCTGTGCTGCTGTGTGCTGGGTTTATTCTGTTTCACACTCTCTATAAACTATGAGAGGTTTTATTCGCCTTTTTTAGACAAGAAAAAAATGTCTCAGAGACGTCACCTTCTTTGGTTTGTATTCTCGGTAATCACCATTAATCCCTCTTGTCTATTATCCACCTTTCATTCAAGATACTTCGCTCTCCAGATGACTGATCTCTATGGACTACTTCAAAGGGATCTCTCGCACTTTGATTTCTGTTTGGGTTGAGCCAAAGGAAGACAACAGAGGAAGATCAGTAAACAGTAAGAAAGAGAGGATAGAGTAAATGGTCCTCCAGTGCTCTCTCTGCTTCGCTGCTTTCTTCTATCTTAAGTGTGCTTTCTGCAACCTAAAGCCACATTTCCTACCTTTCAGCTCCTTCTACAGCTATATATCCCCCTATCTGGATTACTCCCTCTCCCACTTTATCAGGCCTAGCGGTGACAAAAGTTCTCCAATATTTGTAACCTTTGGAGACCTACACAATCTTTGTTATTTCTCTCTCCCTTTTTTTTTTTTTTTTTTTTTTTTGACGGAGTCTGGCTCTGTTGCCCAGCTGTCGCCCAGGATGGAGTGTAGTGGCGCGATCTCGGCTCACTGCAACCTCCGCCTTCTGGTTTCAAGTGATTATTCTGCCTCGGTCTCCTGAGTAGTTGGGACTACAGGTGAGTGCCAGCACGCCGGCTTTTTTTTTTTTTTTTTTTTTTTTTTTGAGACGGAATCTCGCTCTGTCGCCCAGGCTGGAGTGCAGTGGCACGATCTCGGCTCACTGCAAGCTCCGTCTCCCGGGTTCATGCCTTTCTCCCACCTCAGCCTCCCGAGTAGCTGGAACTACAGGCGCCCGCCACCACACATGGCTAATTTTGTTTTTGTACTTTTAGTAGAGACGGGGTTTCACCATGTTAGCCAGGATGATCTCAATCTCCTGACCTCGTGATCCACCCACCTCAGCCTTCCAAAGGGCTGGGATTACAGGCGTGAGCCACTGCGCCTAGTCCCTTTTTTTTCTTAATATGGTTCCTATTTTTTTAAAATTAAAAAACAAAGACAAAAACAAAACAAAACAAAAAAAACTTGTTCCTAACGTCTCTTCAATTAACTCATAACAGTGTGAAGTCACTTTCTATTAGGATTAATCTACTAGTTGACAAAGCCAAGATTTAAACCCAGGCTTGCCTATAAAACCTAGAGTTTTTTTTTACCAGCCCACAACCTATTGGAAAATTATTATTATTATTATTATTATTATTATTATTATTATTATTATTACTACTGAGACAGAGTTTCACTCTTGTTGCCCATACTGGAGTACAATGGTGTGATCTCAGCTCACTGCAACCTCTGCCTCCAGGTTCAAGCAATTCTCCTACCTCAGCCTCCCGAGTAGCTGGAATTACAGGGATGCACCACCACACCCAGCTAATTTTGTATTTTTAGTAGAGACAGGGTTTCACCATATTGGTCAGGCTGGTCTCGAACTCCTGACCTCAGGTGATCTGCCCACTTTGGCCTCCCAAAGTGCTGGGATTACAGGTGGGAACCACCACACCTGGCCTGGGAGATTATTTTTAAGGACCATTGGCCTGACAGTTATGTTTATTTTAAACCCTTCAATTAGTGACTATTTTCAATATTTTAGGATGATCATCTATTTAATGAAGTTTATGTTCCCAGAAAAATAAATAGTGACATAATTGCTTGAAGGCATTTATTAGAGATTTTGTTCCAGGACTAGATTCACAGAATTCAGTAAGTAGGTTTGTTTTCATTGTTTCCAACCCCATATAGGCTAACTTATCTATCTTAGCCAGCATTCCTAGATTGTTCATAGCTCCACGCAACTTTTTAAATAAATGTGACTCTACTGGGGCATCTACTCACGTCTTCTGGAAATAGTCAACCAGTTGGGCGCGATGGCTTACGCCTGTAATCTCAGCATCTTGGGAGGCTGAGGTGGGTGGATCACAAGGTCAAGAGACCAGGACCATCCTGACCAACATGGTGAAACCCCGTCTCTACTACAAAAAAAATACAAAAATTAGCTGGGCGTGCTGGCACGCACCTGTAGTCCCAGCTACTCAGGAGGCTGAGGCAGGAGCAATCACTTGAACCCGGGAGGCAGAGATTGTAGTGAGCCGAGATCGCGCCACTGCACTCCAGCCTGGGACAGAGTGAGACTCCATCTCAAAAAAAAAAAAAGGTCAACCTACTTATTGTCTTATACTACACAATAACATTAAGGATGCATTTTTAAGCCAACATAAATGAGGGTATAATTGAGTCCAAATCAGGCAGATTATGAGCAACTTGGAAGCAGTCAACATGCACTTCATGTCTCTTAATCCCAAATGTTTAGTGCTACATTTGGCCTACAATGAATGCTAATAAATAAGTTAACAGATGATGTATTCATAATGGAAATAATGTATATTCTTATTTATGTGATTAATCTTCTCTTTAATAATGCCAGACACTTCTGATTTCTCTTCTGCCTCACTGATCACTCATTCCTCATCTCATTTGCTGACTCCTTCTCTTTGATCTACCTTCTCCTTTTAGACAAGCCTCCTAGGCTCTACAATCTCGCCTTTCAAGATAATTTAAGATTTTTATTTTTGTGTGTATCACATGGATCTCTTTGGTAGCCTGGTAAAACATCAGGACTCATTCTTAGAATATTGTTTTTATGCATAAGATATATAATAGGGATAAAGAAAATCAAGCATCAAAATATATTTTAAAAGGTCTGTATTCAAGTAATGTATGTGCTTCTTTACATATTAAATAGGAAAATCTCATGGTACGCCTACTACTACAATAAATTTGAAATCAATTTAGTATAAACCACATTCTGAGATATCAGCAAACACTAAAACAATAGCTATAATTCCTGTTGGTGATCATTATTATTATTATTATTTTGCTTTTGGTAATAATTAAAGAAAATGCTAGTTAATTAAGCTTGGTAAAATATAAAATGCAAACATTTCCATTCATATTAATCTTTGGATTCCATCTATATCCATTTATCTTTTGTTAAAATCTCTAACTTAAATGGGTTATTCAGTATCATGATGGGAAACAGAATCTATATGCTAAAGGCTCACAAATTTATATCTTTATTTCAGACTGCTCTCCAGAATTCCAGTGAAGCTGGGCTGTGTTTCAGACATCTCAAATTTACCATAGCCAAAACAGAATTCTGGAATTCTTGATTCATGATTCATGTCATAAAATGATCTCTCTCAATTTTTTTCACTATTAAAATAAAGCCAAGAAAAGGCAAAACTATGGCATTGTTTTCTCATTTCCTCGATTTTTGCTTAAAGCTGGCCTTCTTCTTAGTCATTGCTTTACCTTATCCTGACACATCGAGTTCATCAGACAAAATCGTCAGTTTTACTAAGGTCCAAATGTTTTTTACCCTAGTCCAAGCCTGGTAAGTTTTCATCTGGATTACGCTAACCTTTTTAAAACTTTTTTTTCTTCCTGCAGTTACTGCCCCTTAGTATTTTCTTCTAAGAGCAGTCAGAACTATCTTTAAAATATAAATCAAGTGATGGATCCATCTCTGCCTCTTTCTACAAATTTTGGTTGTTTTAATCACCCTAAGGTCCATCCACATCTGAGAGTCCCTTTGTTCCTAGAATACATCAAGCTCTTTCCTATTTTAAGGATGCCCAATATGCTCCCACCACCTCAAAACCTCCTTCTTCCTTTTAAAATAATACAAATATCATCTTTTTAGAGAGGTCATTGTTGATATCCTACCCAAAAGAGTAAAATCATATGCAGCAGTCACTCTTCTAAACATTATCCTTCAAACGCAGCATCTGTGTAATAATGACACATACATAAATGACGATAGATAGATAGATAAACTACATATTACCATTTTATTTACTTGTTAACTATCTGTCTTATCCAAGAGAATAATTGTTAAAGTGTATGTGTCTTTCATTGAATCCTTATTGCCTGGTAGAAAGTCTATCATACACTAAAGAGTTAATAATAAATCCCTGACTCATTGATGATTCATAAGCAGTAAGCTTCCCTAAACCTTTGTTCGGCAATATAATTCCTTCCAGATAAGAAACAGCTTGGAATTATTTTTAATAATCCTAATCCAACTGTTTTTTAAAAATGCCATAATAGGCTGGGCATGGTGGCTCATGCCTCTAAATCCTAGCACTTTGGGAGGCTGAGGCAGGTGGATCACTTGAGGTCAGGAGTTTGAGACCAGCCTGACCAACATGGTGAAACCCCATCTCTACTACATACAAAAAATTAGCCAGGCGTGGTGGCGTGCACCCGTAATCCCAGCTACTTGGGAGGCTGAGGCAGGAGAATCACTTTAACCCAGGAGATGGAGGTTAGAGTGAGCAGAGATCACACCACTGCACCCCAGCTTGGGCAACAGAGTGAGACTCCATCACACACACACACACAAAAGCCATAATAAAGAGATTTTTTTTGTATCTAACATAATTTCATATAGCACTGAATAAAAATACCCATTTCAAAGTGATCTGGCCAGTATTTTTTAACATGTTCTAAGACATACACGGTGTGAAGATCAATTTCCTTTACCATTGTTCAAGGTCCTTACTTAAGGAACAAATTTTGTTGTTTACAATTATTCATAAATCAGCAGGAATATTTAAATATGAAACTCATTGTGATTATTTTATGATTGGAAGGAATGATGGTCTTATTTATGGCTGTGTGATTTTCTGACAATAACTAAGAAAACATAAAGGAATCATGACTTTGAAAAATAGCTATTGACAAAAATCAGGCAAAGATAATACTTGGGAAATTCAACATATGCAAATCAGCAGGTCTAGATGACAAACACCTTAGGCTATTAAGGGAAGGGATAAATATTCTGGGCCATTTAAAGTTATTTGAAACAAAAAAAATGGTCAAAATTTTTTAAAAACAGCATAACATTGAGAAAATATAAATATGCAATCAGTTTCTTTTTTAACAGAAAAAAAATCAGTCTGTGTGATGCTATTAATAGATATGAAAATAGTGAGGTAGGACAATGGCATCAGGAACAAACTCAAAATAGATTTTGATAGGAAAACACCATTTCATCTATTCCCATAGTTTTTGCACTGTAATGCAATTACTATGCGCAGTACCATCATCATTCAAATGTTAAAATAACCTATATTTATATATAGTTATGTAGTAGATTTAGTGATACCACTAGCTGTATATAATCAATGTGGAAGCAGAATATAAACAGCAAGTAATAATCTCTATAAATGAAGTCATCTTAGGAAACTTTTGGGAAGTTGCTGATGAAATAATATCAAATTTGAACTTAATTATAACCTCTGTACTAAACTGAAAGAATAAAAAGCCTGTCTCAAATTTCAGACAGTATTAAATTGAGAAGAATTAAGAAACTGAGAAAGACAGAAATATGATGTAAGTCTAAAGATAAAAATGTGAGCAGAGAAAACAAATTTAAATTCACATTGAGAAAGTAAGATATAACATATCAGATTAAATATAATTTTTAATTAATATAAAATTAGGGACAGAAAGCTGTATAAAACAATCTCCAAAGAAATCTAAGTGAAATAGTTAGACCAATTAGATATTACACAGGAGAAAAAAAAAAAAACAGCAACTTGATTTTAAATCCATCTGGAACCCAGTACCTGTATAAAATCCTTAATTGTAATAAATTCCAAGAATAATTTAAAATTTTGTTAAACACAAATAGTTATTTACTACCACCCATAAATTAAAAATAAACCAACAGCATTAATACTCTGACACTGGAATTAAGCAAAATATTGGCTTTAGAACACAAAATGAGAGAGTCTGAAAGCTTTTATAGGAAGTGGCACGGCAAAGTGGAAATGAAATCTGAAAAATCTGCCCTAATCTTATTGTGGCAGAAGCTGGACCAAAGCCAGGGCCTATTTTCTTTCAAAATCCAGACATCAGAGATTTATTCTCTGAATTAGCATTATATCAGTAATTAGTATAGAAGAAAAAATTGTACGAAATGAACAGTTTATCAAACCATTAATAAAAACCTAAACTTCCACTATAAAATAAATATATGCACCATATAATTTTAAACATTTTTATATTTATTTCAGGTAAATAAATATACTTCTTGAGGCAATACCTTCATTGAATATTTTATATTAGAACCTGGAAAAAGGAAGGGAAATTTTAATTCATCATAAACTATATATGTGGAGTATATATGTAATTATATCATGCAGTATATACGTATAACAAGGTTCAGTATTTTATGAAAAGCATAAAATACATCTGTTCTTTGTTATATCAATGTCTTTTAATGGTGAAATACTATCATTAGAGTTTTTTTAAGTAGAAAACTATAGTTTTCTTTCAATATGACTAAGCTACATATATTGAATGACATAAAAAAATAGATCACTGATCTTTTTATGATCATCAATATTTGAAAGCAATATATAAGTGGGGTAGGGGCTGTTTGCCCTATAGACCCTGATAAGGACTGGTTTGGGTAATTATATTCCACCTGCCAAATTTCTCCCTGTAGTTTTTAGTCTGCAGAGCTGTTAAACAGCTGCCGCATGTTATCCCAGTGATAACTGCAATTTGGTGATGAAGGAAATGGCTCTTTCTTATTTCTTTATTTATTTGAATTTAATAAAACTCAGGAGCTTGAATAAAAATCTTATACATATTGTACAATCTTTTTGTACAGAACCTGCATGATCTAACCCACTTAACAATCAAGTTTTAAAATAATAAGTAGTTTTCCTGAATAACATAAAATGACAATATATTTATTTGAAGATGATGAGTAGGAGGAATTAAACAAAGTGTTTTGAAATGGAGATAAAATTTAGAAGAAAATGATACCTAGGCCCACGTCATGAAAGGTATAGATATGCAACCTCAAGTCATGTAAAATTAGAGTTGTAAGTTTTGTCAAGTATTTAGATTTTTGTTTCCATCAATTTGGAAGAAATTCATTCCATGCACATTTAAAACGGTTTCACTTGATATACTATTAACTTGTATTTTCTCATTATGAATTTCATTTTGCTTTTCTCTGTTCATATTGCTTATCTTTACGCTTACTTACATCAGAGTCCTGCCCTGGTTAGTGTTCTTCTTTCTTTTCCAGTCAAAACAAGTTAGTTTGGGGAAACCACTATCAAATGCACACACGCACACATTGTCAGACACACACACAATGCTTTATCTACTGAACTTATTCATCTTTAGGTGTCATTCAAGAGTCGCTTCCTTAGGGAAGAGTTCTGATTCACCACACATAGTCCAATTCAATTTCCTTTGTTATTTTGTTGTAGAAACCCTTTTTCTTTGCTTCACTGTATAATACTTTCCTTGAGTTTACAATCATATATTTGTTTGCATGATTGCATGATTATTTTCTGTTTTTACTAGAGCTTAATTTCATGAGAACAGGGTAATTTGTATAAATATTTTATAAATATTTTCTAAGTTAACAACCTTTTGGCAAACATTTCTCTAATTCTATATTGCTTACTCTTCCTTATAACTTAGCCCTTTTTCACTTCTGCATATATATTTAATATTAAACATTGAATAAATACTAAACACAATACTACTTTATGTTACATATGTTACAGCATTTATTTTTCACAATCATATAAAAATGTATTTATATTGTCATTTTACAAGTAAGGAGCAGACTCAGATAAGATAAACATGAGATAAAATGTTTTCACCTAGAAATGACATGCTGAATTTAAACTTAAGATTTTTTTGTTTGTTTGTTTGTTTTTTGGTCCAGAACACCAAATATATTACTCTGACTACAGAGTTGATTAAGATAACAGAATAGCGATATACTAAAAATCAATGTGTATTATGAAATCAAGTAGATGCAGTTCAATGAATCCCAGCTTTTAATTATTAAAGCCTAGGTAATGCATTTTGTAATTTAGAGAAGAGTACTAAGGGATCTACTCAGTCTTTATATCTTTAGACATTATTGAGAGGGTCCTGCTGGTCACTACTATCTATATCCTTTTCTAGAAAATCTTAACATCTTAAATGGTCACAAATTATGTATTCCCTCTTTGTCACACTGTATCTAAAGAGAAAACTGAAAACTCTACAATGGCAAACAAGGCAAAAGATAAATTCTAAAAGTTAAAGGCACAGATCAAACTACTTTTAGAGATAAGTGGTAATTGTAAGAGTAAACAATATTATCTGAAGAATATGTGAGATCAACGATCTAGAATCCTGGTAGCATTAACAATATAGAAAATTGCAAATTTATATAATAAAAGAAATAATCAGCATCATAATCCATTTCTTAGTGATTTTGCTAAGTATCCAATATGTTTTAATCCAAATTATTTGTATTCCAGACTTTATATAACATGTAAGTTTCATAATTTGTGGAATCTGGAAAGTAATTATACCAGAGTTATTCTGATGAGCAACATCTGAATTAGGACCCTATAGCTTAGATTCTGATTTGAAGCTCTACAAATAATTTTTCTGGGAAGCTCAGTTCCAATCAATATGCATTTCTTGAAATTTTAAAACCTGAGGAGCTAGAACCAATCTTTTAGCTTCAAGTAGAAACTACCAACATTTCTTAGTACAATATTTCAAAAGTATATATTGAAAAGTGAAAGAAAATCTGTCTTAAATCAACCATAAATAATCCAAAAGAGAAAGTAACAATCACATTAATCATAGTAACTATTGCTTTCTCAGAACAGACTAAATCTGAGATTTCAACTAGATTATGTTTCAACAATGATTCAAAAAAAAAAACACACAAAAAAAAACGGCCAGGCGCAGTGGCTCATGCCTGTAATCCCAGCATTTTGGGAGGCCGAGGTGGGCGAATCACCTGAGGTCGGAGTTCGAGACCAGCCTGGCCAACAATGACAAAACCCTGTCTCTACTAAAAATATGAAAATTAGCCAGGTGTGGTGGTGTGCGCTTATAATTCCAGCTACCCAGGAGGCTGAGTCAGGAGAATCACAGGAACCCAGGAAGCAGAGGCTGCATTGAGCCAAGATAGCCCTACTGCACTCCAGCCTGGGTGACGGAGCAAAACTCTGTCTCAAAGAAAAAGAAATGTATTTAATGATTTTAATGCTTATTGCAATTCTAACCTGATGTCAGATTTTCAGGATGCAGTTTGGTCATGACAACAATGCTTCTCAAAATTCAGGATGTGCCTAGGAATCTGAAAATGGGAGCCAGACATCATCAGCTGATTCCAGTGTTCAGTAAAGGTGGAAAACTATTGGTCTAATGAAGTGACCACAGCCATGGCTCGTCATTAGAATAACATGGTGGGTATTAGCGATGAGGGTGGGTGGGGAGTGACTCTTCTATCATAAAAAATTTAATCACATCCATAACCTCTTACTGCTTCTCATAACTCTTCAATTGAATCCTGCCTGATTCTCTCTTATTTGCTTAAACTTGGTGGCAAAACTTGTTTGTCCTTGACTCTCATATCATTTTCTATGCACCCTCTACTCCACTTTATTTTGTCCATTTACAAACACTTGAGTTTCCTAACAATTTTTTAAAGTTTCTATATCGGGGCTTACAGTCTTACTTTAGTCCCATGTATTATTGTGGGAGACTTGACACTCTCTTGGACATTTCATTCACCATGGTCATCCACAATCCTTGACTTGCTCAAATTATACAATCTTCAACTTCTTTCCACTTAAATCCCTCAAATCCACTTGAATCTTTATTTTGTCTTAGAGAGTTGCTCTTCCTCTTATACAAGAAAAAGCATTCCCTTCCATAAACATATTTTTCAGACTATAAAAACATATTTTTTCATTTCTTTACTTCCATTAAACATGTCCTTAAAATTCATCACATAAAGCAGTTACTTGATATTCTCCAATTAATCAATATATACTGGCCTATATAAACTGGCCTACAGTATTCAATAATTTTCTAACTTACTCTAGACCCTATAATCCATCACATAGATTACATTCTTTTTATTCTTAGACTTGAACATTTTTTTACGGTTTATAACTTTTTCCAGATTCTGCCTTAGAAAGATTTTCTTCAAAAACACTGTCAAGTGTAACTATTCTCAGCATTTGAGAAATAAGAAAAATATCATGTCAAAGATAGATTCTCAGTTGACAAAATTAAAGGAAAGCCTAGGAATATTTGTACTACAATAATTTGTTTGCTTTCACAAATACAAACCTCATGTCACTTAAATGTACTATTGCCCTCAGTTTTGTGTAATTATTTTCTCTGTGAAGATACTAACGTAGTAACTGATACACACTGCAGTATGTGTGTGTTTGTATACTACATGGATGGATTAATTATAGACCTAAGAAGTCATTTTCATTTTATCCTAAGGCAAAAGTGTCATTCTTATGAGAAAATGATCCATCATCAACAAATAACATGAGAAAAAGGTGGGGAAGACATGCAGATTTAAAAGGCTTAAGATATATTTAAACTACTTGAATTATGATCCAACTAAACTTTAAAAAATCTAACTTTTATGTAATAATCAGAAAATATGAACACTGCCTAAATATTGGATTAGCAGTCCCTAACTTTTTGGCACCAAAGACCAATTTTGTGGAAGACAATTTTTCCACAGACCGGGGTTGGAGTGGTAGGAAGTAGGGGTTAGGGATGGGGAGCCGAGGGTGGAGGTGGTTTCTGGATGCTTCAAGCGCATTACATTTATCATTAGATTCTCAAAAGAAGTGTGCAACCTAGATCCCTCACATGCACAGTTCACAATAGAGTTGGCAGTCCTATGAGAATCTAATGCTGTTACTGATCTGACAGGAGGCACAGCTTAAGTGGTAATGCTTGCTCACCTGCCCCTCGCCTTCTGCTGTGCAGCCCGGTTCCTAACAGGTCACTGACCAGTTGTTGTCCATCGGTTAGGGACCCTAGTTTTAGACAATATTGTCATTTCAGAAATAATGATTATGTTAACTATCATTTTAAGAAGAAACTATTGAAGAGACGCATACTGAAGTATGTATGCATGAAATTACATGAAGTTTTGGATTTGCTTCAAAATAATCTGGGGTAGAAGGGGTACATAGGAATACAAATTAGAAAGAATGGCTGAAATGGATG
Source organism: Pongo abelii (assembly GCF_028885655.2). Classification (NCBI taxonomy): domain Eukaryota; kingdom Metazoa; phylum Chordata; class Mammalia; order Primates; family Hominidae; genus Pongo; species Pongo abelii. The sequence continues at coordinate 101,315,558 of NC_071994.2, forward strand.
ATTTTTGAATCTTTGTGATGGATATAAGAAGTTTATTAACCTATTTATTCCATTAATACTTTACATATGATGAGAATTTTCTATAATAAAATGTTAAGTAATATTTTCTAATGTAACTATTCAAATAATCTTTCAAAAAACTTGATATGCATTCAAATAATTGGTAGTATTAGTGATATATCCTCTTTTTCTTTGAGACAGAGTCTGGCTCTGTCACCCAGGCTGAAGTGCAGTGGCGCAATCTCGGCTCACTGCAGCCTCTGCCTCCCAGGTTCAAGCGATTCTCCTGCCTCAGCCTCCCAAGTAGCCGGAATTACAGGTGCCTACCTGGCTAATTTTTGTCATTTTAGTAGAGACAGGGTTTCACTATGTTGGCCAAGCTGTTCTCAAACTCCTGACCTCAGGTGACCCTCCACCTTGGCCTCCCAAAGTGCTGGGATTGAGCCACTGCACCCGGCCGATATATATTTTTTAATACAATACAATGGTGATTATTGCACATCAATTTCTGCTACCAAATATTCATCTCTAATAAAAGGATTATATAGATACTTATCAAAAGTGAGTTTTCTTTTACCCTGTCTCTGTGACACATTATTGTTGGCTTAACCCAAAGGCACTGACATAGTTCCAATTCATATCAATCTCAAGCAGTGACAAATAAGCCTGCAGTGAGTACAAGAATTAGGACATGGCCAGGCGCAATGGCTCACGCCTGTAATCCCAGCACTTTGGGAGGCCAAGGTGGGCAGATCACGAGGTCAGGAGATCGAGACCATCCTGGCTAACACGATGAAACTCTGTCTCTACTAAAAATACAAAAAAATGAGCCAAGTGTGGTGGCAGGCGCCTGTAGTCCCAGCTACTCGGGAGGCTGAGGCAGGAGAATGGAGTGAACCTGGGAGGCGGAGCTTGCAGTGAGCCCAGATCGCACCACTGCACTCCAGCCTCGGCAACAGACAGAATGAGACTCTGTCTCAAAAAAAAAAAGATTTAGGACATTATACTACTACAAATTGAAATTGAGATGAGAATGACTTTTTTGTATCTTACTTGAAGTATCACTCTTCTTGCACATTAAGGTTTATGGCAACATTATGCAAATTGAAACTTAAAAATAAATTAACTTCAATGTGAATCTTGAACTCATGACTATGCAAAGTGAGGCCATGTATCTAGCACATAAAATGAACTGGGACAGAATGAATAAAAATCATAAAGTAAGTGGAGAAACTGAATAAAATTTCTCTCTCTCTGTCTTTCTACCCCTACCACCCTTACTGGCCTCCAGAGCTAATCTAATTACTCTTAGGGTTTTGATAGGAATGAAGCTAAGGATATAATCGTGATACAATAGGCATTTTATCCTGAATTAATCACATTTTCATTAATAAAATTCATCAAAAATCATTGAATTATTTGTATGGATCAAAGTTAAGTCTCTGTAAATATCAATATGTGATAACTTGAAGCCCAGTTTTCTTCCACAACAGAAAATGTATTTTTTTACTCTGTTCGACTCCCAATCTTAAATCAGCTCTTTTCTTTTTTAACTTCCACATTCCCCAACTGATCCTACTTACGTAAGAGAAAATCTTAAAAACATGGATGTTTCCACTTCTTTTACTCTTATTTCCAAATTGCTCAACAAGATCTCTTGATTCTTTCATGATTAATTTCCATTTCTACTGCCAATACCTAGTCCAAATCCTAGGCTCTTAGATTGAAATTACTGTCTCTTCATTAATTTTCTTGTATCTAAGCTTTTCCATATCCACTGAAGACCTAACACTATGGTCTCATAATTCTTTTAAAATGTTCTTATATTACATTACTAACAAATATTATATTTTAATTTTCTTTTATTTATAAAGTATTTTCAAATACATTAGATTGAGCTCACAAACTTACTTTATTTGTCTTTAAAGTCATATGAAAATCTTATGAAAATCTCAGAGGCTTTAACGTTGATCTGCAAGTGGAGATTTACATCTAGGTTTTCTCTATTTCTTAATTTAATATTGATTACTCTTTAGTGCACTGGGTATCTTGCTCATGAACCTATAGTGATTCTTCATTCTTTCCGAATATATCATTTGACAAATAAATTATCCTCATCTGTAATTTTCTATTCTCCCTACTCTGTGTGTGTGTGTGTGTATTTGTGCCCCTCTCACTTATTATTTTTTATATATATATATTTTTTGCGATGGAGTTTTGCTCTTGTTGCCCAGGCTGGAGTACAACAGTGTGATCTCGGCCCCCTGCAACCTTCTCCTCCCAGGTTCAAGCAATTCTCCTGCCTCAGCCTCCCAAGTAGCTGGGATTACAGGCACCCGCCACCATGCCCAGCTAATTTTTGTATTTTTAGTAGAGATGGGGTTTTGCCATGTTGGCCAGGCTGGTCTCGAACTCCTGACCTCAGGTGATCCACCTGCCTCGGCCCCCCAAAGTGCTAGGATTACAGGCATGAGCCACCGTGCCTGGCCCACTATTTAACTTTTACTCCTTTTAGATCAAAGCTGATCAGAGCCCTTTTTCCTTGCATGCATTGAATCTACTGCCAACCTCATAAATTTCCTGCTACCTAAAATTTTATCCCATTTGTAATTCAAATCTTTCCATCTTTCTTAACATTTTGTGAATCAACTATCAGTAACATATTTTTTCTCGTTAATTTGCAAACATATTCATTGCATAAAACATGCTATAACAGGTTGTAAATTATATCAAGTATTGACATTATACACAGCTTTAAATACTGCTATACTAGCTCATCATGTACATAAGAATTCTGTAAATATTAATTGGTTGAAACAACTGCTATACTTGCTTACAATGAAATTAGGAAGAGTTAGATGTACCTCCTAGCTATTTTGGCACTTTGATTTTCAATATGTCACTGATTCTGAGCCAACAGTTCAGTATCAATCATTATCCAAGCATTTTAATACTTATTATTTTTTATATTAAAATAATTTCTACAGAGGCTTAATTTGTATAATAAAACTTTGAATAACTTTTGATTACTTCATTATTAGATAGCCACCTAAAAAAACCTTCTTGTTAAAGGTTTCTTGAATTTAATTGTTGTCAAAACTAAGTGCACACCTCAGCAATGTATTTTATTGGGTGGATGTGAAGAAAGGCAAGGATCAGGGTAGAGAGGCATAATTATAATGTATCCTTTTTGGCATACCTTTATAATTCTTGATCAGAAATTATTTACTGGGTTCTGAATTAATATGGGAAAGAGAAATCATGAGAACATGGTGGATAAAACACATTTGTGCCTCACACTGTGTTTAGAGAATGTAGTGTCAACATTAAGAAGTAGAAAGTCACCAAGTTGCTTTGTCTATACAAGGGCAATAAAATTAGAGGGGTTTTTTGTTTGTTTGCTTTTTCTCATTCCTCAACTGACTATGCAAAATTTCCAAACATGTATGTAGGCATATAAACACATATACTCAAACATACTTCATTTGCTTATAACTAGTAGAAAGTAGGTAGAAATTGATTCAGTAAGCAATTTTAAGTAATTTTAGCATTGTACAATTAAAGCCATAACATAAATTGATTCTTTAAAGTTAAAAATGATTTATGAAAGTAGTAAATTTTAATATTTTTCAATGAGTAAGATTGCCAAAATAGCATGAATGCATTAATTTGTGCCCAAAGGCCTTAAGGTTGACAATGTATCAGTAACTATATACTCACCAAGCCTATATAGTTTCAAAAGGCTTGCAATAAGTTATCAAGCCTGGCCTACCACAGTCTCTCAATAGCTGATGGTCATAAAGGCAATGCTAACAATTGGCTATAAAGATGGAAGAAAGAGGAAGTGTTTCATTATCTATTGACTACTAACTACTCCAAAACTTAGTGATTGAAAAACCCAGTAATTTTCTTTTCCATACAATATTGTTAGGAGTTCAGGAAGGGCTCTGCGGGGCAATTTACCTCCAGCTGGGAGTGGCCAGGAGATACACTTCCAAGTTGGATCCCAAACTCAAATGTCTAGATCTTTGGTGGAAGCAGTTGGAATATTGGCCTCAACTGGGCTTGTCATCTTCATCTTCCCCTTGAGGTATCAGGACCACTCCATGTTGTTTCCTCAGTAAGTTAGACTTCTCACATGGCAGCTCAGGCCTTTGAAAAACAAGATAGAAACTGCCCATCTTATTAAAGGCTGGGCCTGGAATTGGCATGTTGTCACACCCACTGTATTTTATTTGTCAATGTAGCTACAGCCTAGTCTACATTCAAAGGATTAGGAAAAGAGCCTCACTTCCTGATGGAAGATATATCAAAAAATTGCCAGTCTTTTTAATCCACCACAAAAAGAAAAATGAAGGGAAAATTTTCTTTAAAAATAGTCTTGACAGCCAGAATTTTGAAAATAACAAATATTCCCATGTAATACAGTGTTATCAACCTTCCTCTGTAGGAGATTCTGTGATGTACCATCTAGACGTCCCCTTTAAGATCGAGGGACTTATTTGTACTGCAGGAAATGTTGCCTGCTGATAGCTGAATCCCTGTTTGTGAATTGCTCTCAGTTAAAGGAAGCTTCCTTACTCAAAATTCCAGTCTTCCATGAGATCAATTACATCCAATGACTAGTCAATATGGTGTACCTGGACCTGCCTCTTTTCAGCTCAATTTGGGACAATACTGAGTTGCTATTCCAGCTCTGCAGTTCCTTGAGGATCTAAACAGCTCAACTTCTCCCTCTGTCTACACTAGCTTCCTTCTTTTTCTCACTGCTTTTGTTTTTGAGAGTACCCTAAAAAAAAAATCTACTCACGCAAAGCTGCATTAGTGTTTCCTGGAGAATCAACTTATGATGCTTTTTTTCTATATGATAAATGGCTATAAAGCAATCTATAAATTATAACATATAGATATTTATTATTTGTGTTTTTATGCAAAATATTCTGCTTAGTTTTGTGTGCTTATATCTTTGATGTGTTAATAAAATTAATAACAAGAAAGCTTTATTTGAAATTGGATGCATTCAGTTATTTTTATTCTTATAATATTTCTATAAAAATAGAAATTTACTGAAAGTTACAACTTGGGATTTAATGGTAGTCCATTGTAAGTGTTTGCAGGGAGATGATTTTTTTTTTTTAAATAAAGTTCCACAAGTAAACATTTCCTCCAATGAAGCTCAAAGAAATTACAGTGTCATTATTTATAATACTTTGTTGATTCACTGTGTATTTTAAAGGAATTGGGGCTTATCTAAAAACAAAATCCCACAGTCAAAGAGCTTAGAAGTACAAACGAGAAAAAGGCAATCAGAGCTGCGGGGGGGCTGCAAATCACATTGATTTGAAGATTAAAGATACGCGATTGAATGAGACAAAAGTAATGCAAATTCCATGCCAAATTCAGTCACAACAAAATCATTTTGCCTAGTTCACAAAATGGTACTTTTTTTTTTCTTTTATCTGTTTCAGCTCTTCCTAGGCCTTGAAAAAATCAAAAGTGCTGACAGACTGTGAGGTCACACATATTGACAGTAAATATTTCATGCCCAGGGCAAAATGATTAGAATCATCATATTTGAAAATTTTAATCCAAATCCTTCTACCTGGTGTCTTTTTATATAACTGACCTCATTTTCCACAGGAGCCAAGTAGAATCATTCAGTGCTTTCTGCATCTGCCCCATTCCTTTCACATCAGCATTTCAGTCTCCTTCGCTTCCTTCCCTTTGCTTCCTAGGCATTGACTTTCTCAGTGCTTAGCCCCTTATTGCTATGTTCCCGTTCTCTTTTAAGATATCACTTTGTCCTTAAACTTCACACATTCTTTAATACATTAAAAATTAAACTCATAAACCTAAATTTGTATTTTCAGTCCTATCTTTATGCTTCTGTGGCATTTCCACTAAATATCCCACTGCTATATCTAACAAGATGCCCAAAACTTGTCTTTACACTTAATTAATATCATACCATATAATCATTTTTCCATTATTACTGTATTTATGTGAGTAACATCATAATCCTTGTACTTTTTCATATTTTAAATATTGCCTTTTATTTAGCAGATTTATTTCTTCCAAGTCTGGTATAACATCAGGTCAAACATCATTATTAAGCATGCCCAGTTTCTCTTGTTAGTTTGTTACTAGACTTAATTAGGTTTTTTTTTATAAACTCACACACCTAAACTGCTACATTTCACTCATTTGACAAATATTAATTGCGCTCCAATAATATGCCAGGCTCTATGCTCAGAATTTACAGTTTTTACAAAGCTAGATATGCTGCTTGACGTCAAGAACCTTACCTTCTCCAAAAAGAAAAGTATTATGACAATATTGGAAGCATGGGGTGCTGGGGATGTAAAGATGAAAGAAATTTTTTGATTTGTCCTAGCTGCTGCTGCTTTAATTCACACAGCATATCCATATAGTGAGTATGTAATCTGTTTTAGTCAGTGGTACAAAATAGATAACAACAAATAAGAAAAAAAGAAAATGAGTATTATATGTCATCTTCATTTAATGTGTATGTGCCAGGCACTTCAGATGTATCTAGGCATAAATACAAAACACATTTTTGGAAAAGTGTAGTTAACTTATAGTAGCTCATAGATAGTAAAAGAAATATTACTTTAAACAAATAATTAAAGCATACTTTTCCCAAATCTTAAAATGTTTCCTTTTACGCTTGTGTATTATCTTCCCAACTAATCAGATGCTATATTGTAAAACATGCTGCAGTCTTGAAATAATTTTTATTGAGGTTTGCTTTTTCATGAATTTATAACCTTTTATTTGCCCTTTACTGAATGATTTTTGAGAGGGCAATGTCTGATTTATATTTCTATGTCTTAGAGTGATAGTTCAGTATTTTGTACTTAATGTTCTTTCATATATCTATATATTGGTAATTTTTCTTTCTCAAGCTTTTTATACATTACATACCATTCCTCCAATCTGAAGTTCTAATTTCTTTCAAGAGCTCCACATGAGTGCCTTACAAAAGCTTTGTTAAAGTGAATGCATTATTGTTTACTATTTCTAAAAAAATTTCATCAAAACACTTCAGAAGTTGGATTATATAGAAGCTATCATGTAAGTCAATTTTTAATATCATTATTTAAATATATCAATGTTCAGCTTGAAGGATGGATCTCAGGCCTTCTAGTTCATCTTGCCCAATTGTTTGGTCAACATAGTTCTGCATATTATACCTGCTGTTAGTTAAAATATGCTTTAGTTAAAATATGCACTGCTGCCTCCACTGAGTGTTCCCAGTACATCCCTCCTGCCTTAGGTTCTGACACCTGCAAACCATCATTTGAGCTAATTAAGATAATTGTTTTCCCAAAGACTGCTTGGCCAAGGAAAATAGAAATCATTAGAGTGGCTTCCTTTTTTGGATTTATCTGTACAATGCTTATTAGTTACTAATTACAGTTCAAACAATTCGAAATTTCTGACTTCGTACCTTACTAATGAGAGATTTCTTACAGTGAGGAATTTGCCAATTATTTTTACAGTTTATATCAAACTTCTTTATTATATTTTAAGCTTGGAGGGTTACTAGATTCTTTTTAAATATGACATTTCCTTTAGCCAGAAGACATGTACACTAATTGCCAGAAGACATGTACACTAATTGTCTAATGTTTAGACAGAAATTTGGGAAGATAGGAGATAGAAGTAAATAGTTAATTTCAGCATATGATAGGTAAAGAATCATTATACAACATATAGCATCCCATATATTAACTCTTTTTTTTTTCTTTCTTGAGGCAGAGTCTCACTCCGTCACCCAGGCTGGAGTGCGGTGGGGCAATCTCAGCTCACTGCAACCTCTCACTCCTGGGTTCAGGTGATTCTCCTGCCTCAGCCTCCCAAGTAGCTGTGATTACAGGCACCCGCCACCATGGCCGGCTAAGTTTTGTATGTTTATTAGAGACAGAGTTCCACCATGTTGGCCAGGCTGTTCTCAAACTCCTGACCTCAAGTAATACAACCGCCTCAGCCTCCCAAAATGCTAGGATTATAGGTGTGAGCCACTGTGCTCGGCCCATACATATTACTTCTTAAAAATAATTTTTGTAACCTATTGTGTGTATGTATGTGTATATATACATATGTGAATTTTTATAGTCTTATGTTACTATTTTGTAGGATTAAATTGATACTGATGTAATTCATTCCATTGCCAAAAATTTCAGCTTGCTCCTACCAATACCCCCTTCTATTAATTATTTAAAAATTTTCAAGTTGTGGAAAGAAAATCTTTCTTTTTCAAATTTACTCTCCACTACTTCCTTTTATAACTTCCATATTTCATTTTTTATTTCCACTTATGAAATACATTATACAGACTTCATACCTTCATAAATTCTCTTCTCATATTTCCATGTCCTCATTTTTATAATTTACTGATCTTTCAACACCAACATGCAAATAAAAATAACACATTCTACATGAAGTCCTTCCTAAAACTTTACCTCCTAATAAATACTTTTCTCTACTATTATATCAATTTAACTGTGATTCTATTATGTTACTAATTATGTCCTATTAATTCAAGAATCCCTACATTTTATAGTCAAGATAAAATGTAGGCATAGAAGATAGTTAAGTAAAATGGATATGCTCCATGTTGTTATAGACCTTACCTCATAGCATAACAGAGGGACGTGGAGCAAGTAATAATGCTGAAGTATGATTGGTATTATGCTAAGGGGATTAATTTGAATTATGTAAACATAAACATAAATATGTAAACCATAAGCTAGACTTCTATAGAAACATTTAGGAAATAAGACAGTTTTAAAAAAAAATGAGTAAGGTAGTGTTTGAAGAGATAGTGTACCAGGAAGGAAAAGGTATCTGGTAGAAGGCTGAGGTTTGGGAGGGATTATGACAAATGTGAGGAATTATAAGATGAGCAGAGTAGCGGGAACATGAATGTGGCTGGAGAGGCAACTCAGAGTGATATCATTATTTGATATAAAGGGCAATTTGAGAACTCTGAACAATTTAGTGAAGTGAATGATTTGATGATATTTATAGTTTTGGAGAGCTCTCTAACTGTAGTCTTAAAGATGAGTTGGTAATTAGAAAACAAGCCATAAGCAGTGACAGTGATGATGAACAAAATTACAGAGATTTTGTATAAGTAGTAATTTGAAAAATATTTTGGGGGATTTATAAAATTTGGCAGTAGCATAAACGTGAGGAAAAGAGTGAAGAAAGAGATAGGAATGTTCATATTTCTGGGTTGAGCAATTAAGTGCTACATTATTCTGAGATGTAAATCAACATGTCATAAGTAATGGGAGTATTTGAAGCTTAGTAATTATCATATTAATTTAACAATACTTAGGTGAGATCAAAGTGAAGATATTGAGCTATCTTTAACTGAATATATATATATATCACATATATAGAGAAAGAGTGCAATTGAAGAAGATAAATAACTTAAAAAAAGGATGAGATTTATTTTTGAGATAAAAAATGTATCTTATAATTAACTTAATACAGTGAACCTCAACAGAATAGATAAAAATAAATTCAAATAAAAGGGTTTCCAAGCAAATTCTTTCTAAGATTGAAGTTAAATGAAGTACCAACCATATCAAAGCTTACACAACCTTTTATCAGTTGAATATGCTATTGATACCAAACTAGGCAAGAGTAATTTCAGAATTGGAAATAGATGTAAAATTCCTGAGAAACTATTAGGAAACTAAAATGATCAATATCTAAAAATAACACAAATTATCATAACAGTGCCATTCCCTTATATCTCCCCATGAGAATCAGGATAATTTAACACAGAAATGTAAGGCTTTTCTGATGGTTCTGTGGAAGATTAGATATTTGGAGAGTGCATCTTGTCCAGAATTATTAAAATGCTGTTATATATATAATCTATATACATATAATATACATATATACACACACTCATATGTATATATTGTATAATATGCAAACATATATACATAATATATGTATACATTTAATGTGTGAGTGTGTGTGTGTGTGTGTGTAGCATTTGGCGATTGTCACATAGCCTCGTTAAAAAATTAAATGTCAGAATAAATGAAGAGGAATTAATACATTTCATTCGTAGAACATTTTCCAACCCTAAATGACATGGAGTTAGAATTTCATATAAGAAATAGTATAGGATTAGGAGGCAAATTTGGATACCAGCAGGGTGGAAGATCAAACTAATCTCTCTCCCATTCTAATGCTGAGTTCTCCAGCAAAGGACTGTAGAGGAAGATAGCTGATATATTTGGCTTTATCAGAATTAGATTTAACTGTGTATAGGCCTAAAAAGCCAAGATTAAAATGTAATTTGAAATAATCTATAGTTTGTTGTGCCTGTCAATTGTCTGATGTAAACAAACATATGCATTATTTGGAAGAATATAAACAAATAACTCAGACTTTGAAAAAACATGGAGTAGCAGGGGCCAGATTTACCATCTTATCCAAATAAAATTAAAAAATGGATGAAAAGATACAAAACAATGGTTTTCCAGACACTGGATATTAGGCATAGAGGGCAGTGATCCTTGATAGATAGGAAACAAACAAATAAAGAAACAGAAACAAGGCTCATGATTGCCTGGAGAGAGTTTCTAGGCTGCAGTATAAGAAAACCAAGGAGGAGTCTGGTCTTTTCACTGAAATGATGAGAAAGCTAGATGGATGATGAGGCCAAGAAGACTAGATTTTAATAGGGAAGAGTTCCAAGATAAGAGCTACACAGACAGAAACCTCCCAGGTTTTCCCTGCTTCATGAGTACATAGCACATCTGTACCTATGGCCAGCACGTGGCAAGGTCGCCAGGACTCAGGGATAAGGCGTGGAGAGTGAAGGGAGGATGCTCACTTTCTCTTTCTGTCACACTCTGAGTTTTCACTGAAAGAAGGAAGAGGATGAGGGATGCTTTTATTCCCTGTCTTTCAGGATGGGCAACCAGTTCTCTTCCCCATCCTCAGCTTATAATCCTCTGGAATGTATCCTGAACCATTGGGAATGATTTGATCCTCAGAATCTGGAGGAAAAGTGCCTCATAGCCCTCTGCACAAAGGTTTGGCCAAATTATGATTTACAGGAAGGACTGGCTTGGCTTCAGGAAGGAATCATTCATTTCTATACCATCTGGCAATTGTAACTTTTCTGTACACATAAGGATAGATGGTCTGAGGCCCCACATGTGCAGGTTTTCTATACTTTGCAAGGCAATCCAGACCTTTGCCAACAATGTAGGATTGATCCAGCCCTCCTGTTTGCCATCTCAGGTAAGGCTACAAGGGTCACCACAACAGAGGAACCAGCTCCCTCAAGCCCTGCTCTTCTGAGTCCACCATGACCTCCTTATCTATCTTCAGCCTTTCACTTGCCCCTCCTGGAAATCCTCATTCTAGACAAGCCCCAGTGTCACTCTTGCCCCTCCAATAGATGAACACTTTTGGGATTTGACTACAACAGTAGTTAAAGGAAAATTATGGCACCAAATGCTTATATTAGAGATCAGTTTCTATCTTAAGAAGAAACAAACAGAGGGAAAGGACAAAGATCAGAGCAGCTGTGGAAAACAGTACTATACATACGAATCTGCTTTTCAATTCATTCTACGGTGTCAACATGACTATTTTTTCTTTTTTTGAGATGGAGTCTTGCTCTGTTGCCCAGGCTGGAGTGCAGTGGCACAATCTTGGCTCACTGCAACCTCTGCCTCCCGGGTTCAAGCAATTCTCCTGCTTCAGCCTCCTGAGTAGCTGGGATTACAGGTGCCTGCCATGATGCCTGGATAATTTCTATATTTTTAGTAGAGATGGGGTTTCACCATGTTAGCCAGGCTGGTCTCGAACTCCTGACCTCAGGTGATCCGCCTGCCTTGGCCTCCCAAAGTGCTGGGATTACAGGTGTGAGCCACTGTGCCCGACCAACATGACTGTATAACCAATTGAGATAACATGTTAAAAGAAAAATAAAATGACAAATCAATATTCCTCAAAAACACACTCTAAAATTTATGCCAGAATTGCAGCAAATTGAATCTAACAATATAACAAAATAATAATTAATCATGAGCAAGTGTTCATTTGCAGGTGCAAGAGTGATTTAATGTTGGAATATCAGTCAAAGTAAATTATGTCACCACATTTAAAACATACATATGGCCATTTAAATTGATGCAGAATATCATTTAATAATATTCAGCATTTATTTTGAATTTAATAAACTAAAGAAACTAGAAATATAAGTCAACTGCCTCAATCTGATAAAAGTCATTTACTAAAAAACCTAGAGCTAATATCACATTTAACGGGCTGGACATGGTGGATCATGCCTGTAATCCCAGCATTTTGGGAGGCTAAGGCAGGCGGATCGCGAGGTCAGGAGCTCGAGATCGAGACCATCCTGGCCAATATGGTCAAACCCTATCTCTACTAAAAATAAAAAAATTAGCTGGGTGTGGTGGCACATGCCTCTAATCACAGCTACTCAGGAGGTTGAGGCAGGAGAATCACTTGAACCTGGGAGGTGGAGATTGCAGTGAGCTGAGATTGTACCACTGCACTCCTGCCTGGCAACAGAGCAAGACTCCATATCAAAAAAAATAAAATAAAATAAAATTAATTAATTAAATAAATAAAACATACAAAAATTAGCCAGGCGTGGTGGCGGGCGCCTGTAGTCCCAGCTACTCAGGAGGCTGGGGCAGGAGAATCGCTTGAACCCGGGAGGCAGAGGTTGCAGTGAGTCGAGATTGCACTACTGCATTCCAGCCTGGGTGACAGAGCAAGACTTTGTATAAAAATATCTGTATCTACATAGGTATAGATAGATCTATCGATAGATGTAGAGCTATATAGATATATACACATATATATCGATATATATCTATATATCTATATCTATATATCTATATATATATCTATATATACACCTCAATATATTGATATATACACATGTAAACCGATATATACATATATATCATATATACACATATATCTATATATGTATATATATATGTAAATGTGAGATGTATGTCTCACATTTAATGGTAAAAAAAAAACTGGACTCTTTCCTGCTAAGGTCAGGATGGAGGAAAGGATACTCACTTCTATTCAATCTTTCACTGGAGGGTCTAACAATATAGTAAGTAGTATAAATGTATATACATGTATATTCATCACTAACGACAACAAATGTGTTTTGAATATATTAGCTAAAATATTATATAATTGATATAATAATTTTATCTGTAACACATTTTTAAATTTTTGTAATATGACATACATATGTTATAATATGTCATAAAAATATGTCTAAATACTAGTTGTTTCCAAGCATTGTTCTATTTTACTCCCATATTTTTCTTCTAGTCTGAAGTAGTAAAAATAGTAAAGCTACTAACCTTGATATCCATTATTATGCACTTAAAAACTCTTTGAAATTGTGCGTGTGATCCATCAACCATGAGCCATTTAAATACAGATGTAAATTTCCTCATCTTTGATTGGCTTATGGATACTGCCAAATATCTGCTTCAATTTTGAAGTCTAAATAAAAATGATAAAATTCTAAAAATACATGTAGAAATTGAACTCTCTTAGGAAAGGGAGAACAGAGAAAAACACATTAAATAAATTGATAGCATTTATTTATTTTCTTTTTTCCCTTGTATACTTCTATGTTTAAAGATACACTTACCGTCGTATGAAATTTCAGGGCTAAGAATAGAAACCTTGTTTTGGGTTTCTTTGGAAACCAGGTCAGAAATGTCATAGGTAAGTAACCAAATGCTGCCAGTACTGAAAGGAAGCAATCCCACTTGCAGATTTCAGCTGCTCAGTACCTGCTAGAAGAGACAGGCTCCAGATTCTAGGCCTATTATATTACTGCTTCATACTATAGAGGAAAAGCAATTTGGACACAGGATGGAGAACAACACATACTGGGTACGGGCGGAGGGAGAGCATCAGGATAAATAGTTAATGAATGTGGGGCTTAATCCCTATGTGATGGGTTGACAGGTGCAGCAAACCACCATGGCATGTGTTTACCTATATAACAAACCTGCACGTCTTGCACATGTATCTCAGAACTTAAAATTAAATTAAAAACAAACAAACCAACAAAAAAAGGAATTAAAATGATATATTTAATCTTTGGAAAATGTGTGAGCATCCTTAATTGCAAAGGAAGTGCTGCTTCCTCCTTGGTTATTGCAACTTTTTTTTTTTTTTTTTTTTGAGACGGAGTCTTGCTGTGTTGCCAGGCTGGAGTGCAGTGGCACAATCTCTGCTCATTGCAACCTCTGCCTCCCATGTTCAAGCAATTCTCCTGCCTCAGCCTCCTGAGTAGCTGGGACTACAGGCGCGTGCCACCATGCCCAGCTAATTTTTTGTATTTTTAGTAGAGACAGGATTTCACCATGTTGGCCAGGCTGGTCCCAAACTCCTGACCTCGTAATCTGCCTGCTTCAGCCTCCCAAAGTTTTGGAATTATAGGCGTGAGCCACCGGGCCCAGCTGGTTATTGCAACTTTTTAACTACTAAAGAAATAGCAGACTTGGAAGAGTCCACAGTTGCCATGGTATCAGTTACTTCAATTTGTTACTTTAATCACATTTGTAAAGGCCATTTTTTATTTTCATCATTTTATGATTCACATGAAATAGTTTTAAACTAGGCATATAATAGTTATTAATAACAAGCTAAGCTTGATTATGTTGGGTCCACTTGGTATCTTTACTTTTGTCCTTATTTTGTAATAATAGAATAGTTATTTTACATACATTTTAGTTTTACTTTAGCCAACATAATGTAAATATTTGCTATCAAAAGTATATACTGCTTTTCAGACAGGTATATACTGCTTCTTAATTCTGTTTTGATTTTATATTTTGCTGTATTTAAAAGCCATTTTTTTGATTTTATATTTTGTTAATTTTGATTAAATTTGTTTGATTAAAATCAAACACAAATTTGTTTGATTTTATATTTTGCTGTATTTTAAAGCCATTTAAAAAATACAATATCATGTGAAATGAACACTAATCTATGGCTTTAAAATAAAAACACAGTGATATAAACTATTAACAGGATGTGAAGTAAACTCTATTAACTACTGTACTATTAAATCAAGAAAGGTACATGCTCTTTACGGTGAATGAGATGAATAAGGCACTGTCTTAAGGTGGATGTCATCACCTTTTGGAAATTAATGTTTGCTTGAAATTTAATTTTTCACCATAATAATCTGGAATTGTATAACTACTAGTTGTGAAACAATGATTAATCAGCATATGCTTTAATGTATATTTTAAGTACATTATCTCATATAATCCCTACTGCAGCCAACCGTGGTAGGTAGATAGTAGGTAGATACTATATCAACATTTTACAGATAATGCAAATGAGGCTTAGCATAGATGTTATATATTAACATCTGAATATATAACAAACTGAAAGCTGGAAGACAAAACACTGTGATTTACCATTCTGATTCGCAGTAGAGGCAGTACATTTTTGTCCCTTTGTTTTCTTTGATCTCTTCTCCAGAGTAAACTTTAGCTCCTTCTTCCTCCTTTCCCTTTACTCCCACATTCCCACATTAAGTTTCAAATCTTAGTTCATCCTCTGTAATATTTTTTCACTGTGGTGGTTTTCCTAGTCTTCTCTACTACTAAACCAGCCCCATTTTATTTTCTTTTGCTATTGAAGTACCTTTCTAAATAATTTCTGGTCTTTCAATTTTTCCAATTTATCCAACCCATGGTCTACATATATAAAAACCAGTGTTGTCATTTTAATACACACCAATATAAACACAAACATACACACTAAAAAATGTACCCTGTTGTAATAAGAGACAAAATAGGGTAGAGAGAGGAGTCAGGAGAGAAATTGTGGAGAATAAATGGTATTGTAAAACTTTAACATTGAATATTTTTATTGCAAAAAAGGAAGCTTGTTTCTTACTCTGATACACTGCAGGTGTGTACAAATTATTGACATATGTTACAACTGAAAATGGCTGCTCCTTGTCCTTTCCTATTCCCAAAGTCAAAAATACCTTCCCCCTTTTAGTATTCTTTTCTTCTCTTATTTGTGTGTCTGTCACGGTGGAGTTATATTGAACTTCATTTCTAGGTAGTCCATTAGCATGAGCATACAAACAAAGGAATAAAATCAAGGACGGTGATGACAGAAGAATTCTGTTTGACTCAGGAATAAAATCTCACAGGCTCATTATATTTTCAAAAGGAAGGAGGCACTTTATGTAGGATTGACAATGATTAAGTATCTGGACAAGTAAAGGGAAACATTGATAGGGTTATGATAAAAAGGAAATTCTTAACAGTCAACTTCCTTCTTTGAAGGCAATCAAAGGAAGAATTATTATATATTCTATTTAGAATTTTAGCATTTATTATGTACATAGAATTTCAATCTCTCATCTACCTTAACACTAACAATTCTTTCTTTCAGTGAAATTGAAATATACCACAGCTACCAAAGAAAGGAAATTAAGCAAATAAGAAAGGAAATGTAACTATTTATTTTTCAATTACTGGCTCAAGAATGTGAACAGGTCACTGCAGCCTCTGCCTCCTGAGATCAAGCGATTCTCCTGTCTCAGCCTCCCTAATAGCTGGGATTACAGGCATGCACCACCATGCCCGGCTAATTTTTGTATTTTTAGAGATGGGGGTAGAGATGGGGGTTTCAGCATGTTGCCAAGGCTGGTCTCGAATTCCTGACCTCAGGTGATCCACCTGCCTTGGCCTCCCAAAGTGCTGGGATTACAGGCATGAGCCCCTGCGCCCGGCCTACTGGATGAATTTTTAGCAATTGCATCTCTATAGCATGCAAGGGACATTTACTACTAAACCTGACCAGTGACTGAGTACTCATTAGCATCTTGCTGGTGGTTTATTCTGCTTTATTTTAGGATCATTTTCCTAGGAATGCATCCAATACCAACAGACATAAGTCACTTTCCCCAGGAAAAAAAGATTTGCTTACAGAGATTTTGTTGATGAGTGCTACTGAGAACACTATTTGTAAGAGAGTGAATCAATCAGGATTGGATAGAGAGAAGTTGAATTATGATTTGTTTGTAACTGAGGCATCAGTCAGTTGGACTTTGGAAATGAGGTGGGTTTTCAGGGATACCCTGAATATATGTGAGAGGCTTGGGCCTCTGTACACCTTCGTCACCCAATCATTGAAGATGGGATTCCCTTATGGTAAGAGCAAGATGTTACATGAAGCAGTGCCCTTCAGCTTGACACTATTGCTGGAGAAGAAGTTGACTGAGAATTCAGCAGGCAATACTCCAAGCAGCTGCAGTAATTAGGTCCTTAAATAGTATCTGGGAAGTACTCAACAGCATTCACTAAAAGTAATTAGTCCTGATGCCCTTCAAGCATATGAATGGCTTTGAATGTTAGGGGAGAGGACACATTAACAAAAATGACTTGGAATTCCAGAACCTGTCTGCAGTCTTACCAATGGAAAAGCAGATGTCAGGAATAGTTTAGGAATAGTTACAAGAAACACTTTTCTAACAAGAAAAGGCCCTAGGGAAATAAATTGAGAATCTCTTAATTGCTCTTAACACAGGAAATCACGAGAAATATTCTACTAAAATTAAATATAAACTTGATGCTGTTTCTCTTGTTTTAAATGAAAAACAAACCATAATTCTACATAAAATTTAAATTGCCCATGGAAATAAGGCCCATCAGCTTCTCTAAGGCAACAATCTTTTCTTGAAAATTAGATCCAAAAAATTTTTTTAGAGATATGTAGAGGCGTAAAGTATACAGAAATATATCATTCAATCCATTTAAACTTCATCTGTTTTTCCAAAGTAGGTTAGAATATATTTGTCAGCCAGCCAATGATGAAGAAAATATGTCCTGCAGCTACAATAAGGATATGTTTTGACTAGACCGTCTTGTTTTTTTGGAGATGTGAGACAGTATGCTTTTCTTATACACCATCTTTTTAAATGATTGGTAAGTAGCTAAGATTGTGAATTCTGGCTGACTGAGACCAGTGGTATGCAATTTTAGCATGTGTATTATATATTTTCTGTGTGTAAGACTAACTCTAAATTTGATGCACCAAAATACCTGCTTCCAATTTTGTCTTTAATTTATTAGAATGTGTAAGAGAGTGGCTGTCCCAAACACAGATCTCTTACTAGAGTGACAGTTATTTATTACTTGGCTAAAGCACTGTATCAATTGTGTTTCATTTTAGAATCCTTTCATCATTCAGATAGATTTGAAAGTTATTCTTGATTGGTTATGTTAGCATGTTTAGAATGCTATGTTATGTAGGTTATTATCTACAGTACTTCATTAGTTATTTCTTTATTGGGGTTAAAGTTGGCCTGCATTTATTATATTTGATGTTTCATAGTGCTATGCATTGGATACAAGTTTGTGATACATATTTATTAGTTGCATGTTAATTTATTTTGAGGATTTATTTTGTTTATGGTGGTAGTTCTCTATGAATTGTTTGCCCTACTGAATTTTTATTAATTTGTACTTATGATGATAGGTCAAATTAAACAAAATAAAAAGCCACACTAATAATATATGATATACATTTGTGAGAGACTAGTAACTTCAACTGCCTCAAACTACATTATTCATAGATGAAAATTAAAGTTAATTAAAATATTGATCTCAAAATAAGAACTGCAACTTTTTATTTGTGAATCTTATAAAGAGGAATATTCCTCAAAGTCATGTTTCTTTTTTCCTTTCTTTAAACAACAAATCAAATCATTTCAGAGGATAATAGCTTGCTTTAAATAATAAAAAACAATGGCAGAGGCAGATTTGCCATAAAACTAGTGAGGCTTAAACTTCAAGGCAGCTAACTTAAATGGATGCCATCTGAGTCTCTGGAAGGGGTGCTAGCAAAGTGTTTTAATATATGTATTTTAATGACTCTTCCAAATGTAAGATATTTCAACTTCTATTTTCATTCTAACTTCCTCTTTATCACAGTTTTCTCTGTGTTAGGTAATATTGACTACCAGCAGGATTTTGAGGATCTGGCTAAGGAGAAGAAGGTTGAAAGAAACATTTAATTAAGACTTTACATGCTACGCAGTCACTCCTGTATATAATTAAGATATTGTTAGTAATCTCCATATATTGTAATGGCTTCTGGGAGTAATTCTAATATGCTTTGTGCTTATTCATAAAGATTTGGTAGCAGAAGTGTTCTCAACATACCTTAGAATATTCCTGTTCTAGGTGACAATCAGGAATGGCAGCTTTTTATGCCAGGTGGTACGTGGATCAGTGCAGTATTTCTATGTGTGAAATTTGTTGCTTCCAGCCTCCATATTATCACCAGAAACTTCACTTTCTTCTTTGTGGTAGGAGAATCACAATGTAGCAATTATTCTTACCCTCTATAAGGGATATTTCAGCAAGCTCCTGACTATTGGTCCTGGAGCTTGCTGAAATATCCTGAAGTGAGAGGTTAACAAAAATAATTATCTCTCTATCTATGAAGATTTACCTCCCTATCTGTGAAGGCTATGGTGTTTTATTCATCCTGTCCAATCATCTCTGTCCTCAATGTAATAGATCAGTAAGATATTCTGCAGACTTCAGATAGTCTAGGCCTCTTCATATTATATTGTGACAGAGAGTAGAAGAGTTCATCTAGCCTTGAGCAAATTTATGAATGAATATTTTTATTTGTTCCATGAATACCAGTTAGGTTTTCTTTTTTTTTTTTTTTTTGCACTAGAAAAAAAATACTTTCTCAGATCTATTCTAGTAATAACACTACATCTGGCAAAACAACCACAATAGGGACTAAGTGGTTAAACTTGGGTCAGTTTATGGCCATTCTCAGAAATTAAATGGAGATGAAAGCCTCATGGACAAAGACTTCATGTCTAAAACACCAAAAGCATAGCAACAAAAGCCAAAATTGACAAATGGGATCTAATCAAACTAAAGAGCTCCTGCACAGCATAAGAATCTATCATCAGAGTGAACAGGCAACCCACAGAATGGGAGAAACTTTTTGCAATCTATCCATCTGACAAAGGGCTAATATCCAGAATCTACAAAGAACCTAAACAAATTTACAAGAAAAAAACAAACAACCCCTTCAAAAAGTGGGCGAAAGATATGAACAGACACTTCTCAAAAGAAGACATTTATGTGGTCAACAAACATGAAAAAAGCTCATCATCACTGGTCATTAAAGAAATGCAAATCAAAACCACAATGAGATAGCTACCATCTCACGCCAGTTAGAATGGGGATCATTAAAAAGTCAGGAAACAACAGATGCTGGAGAGGATTTGGAGAAATAGGAACGCTTTTACACTGTTGGTGGGAGTGTGAATTAGTTCAACCATTGTGGAAGCCAGTGTGGTGATTCCTTAAGGATCTAGAACCAGAAATACCATTTGACCCAGCAATCTCATTACTGAGTATATACCCAAAGGATTATAAATCATTCTGCTATGAAGACACATGCACACATATGTTTATTGCAGCACTGTTTACAATAGCAAAGACTTGGAACCAACCCAAATGCCCATCAATGATAGACTGGATAAAGAAAATGTGGCACATATACACCATGAAATATTATGGAGCCATAAAAAAAAATGAGTTATTGTCCTTTGCAGGGACATGGATAAAGCTGGAAGCCATCATTCTCAGCAAACTAACACATGAACAGAAAACCAAACATTGCATGTTCTCACTTATATGTGGGAGTTGAACAATGAGAACATATGGACACAGGGAGAGGAACATCACATACCTGGGCCTGTAAGGGGTTGAGGGGCAAGGGGAGGGAGAGCATTAGGACAAATATCTAATGCACACAGGGCTTAAAACCTAGATGATGAGTTGATAGGTGCAGCAAACCACCATGGCATATGTATACCTATGTAACAAACCTGCACATTCTGCACATGTATCCCAGAACTTACAGTAAAAAAAAAAAGCCTCAGTCCTGCATTTTTTATGTACTAAATGGTGATGTTGATCTCCACAACTTCAAGAAATCAGTATAATTAAAAAAAAAATATATATATATATATATATATATATTTTCTTAGCTAAGTGTACAACAGTTTCAGAGGCTTCCACTTGGCCTTCTCCAGTATGACAGAGCTTACTCCATAAGCCATAGACCATGTAGGGTTCCTCTTACTACCAAGTATGTTAATCCAAGTTGTACACTCAATGAGACAATAACCATTGAGTATCTCTGCAGACTCACAGGACTCACTACAAATTGGATTTCAGCCAGAATTATATGTATTACCCACTCATTATAAGAAATCATATTTTACACCTTGGTATATCATTTTCAACTCAGACACTATGTCTCAGAGTTTTCCAAATGTCTGAGTATTCAAATTTTCTAGTGTACATTCACCCTTATGAATGACTCTAGATACTTTTGGGAAAATTACCAGGGATATAATTACAGTATATGCTGGTGATGATGTGGCAGGGTCCTTCCTCCTCTAGACTTGACCATTTCATTAGCCAAAGGATCAGAGTTAGAAAAGTGGCTCAGGTCCAGGAACTGAGAAAAGAAAATGACTTTTTATTATAACAACTGCCCCCAGCTTTCCGCTTTTCTGCCCTCCTTTGATTGTACATTGTTAAAAATAAAGTTTCAGTGCCACAAAAGAAATAGCACTCAAATATAAGATTTTCCTTTTAATTCTCAGCAAGGCAAGTTACTTCTACAGAAGGATAAGCCCTTACAGATGGAGCCATGGTGAAAGCACACTTGGACAAGGGAGGGGAAGGGGTTCTTACCCCTGACACACGTGGTCCCTGCTGCTGTCGTTCCCCTATTGGCTAGGGTTAGACCACCAGGCTAAACTAATTCCAATTGGCTAATTTAAAGAAAGTGACGGGGTGAGTTTGGTTCGGAAAATGGTTATGACAGAACAGGTAATCGGAATGACTCAGGGTGGAGTAGGTAATCGGAATGAGTCAGCGTGGAGTAGGTAATTGGAATGAGTCAGGGTAGAGCAGGTGATTGAAATGAGTCAGGGTAGACCAGGTAATCAAAAAAGGTTGCTTTATGAGAAAGTTAAATTTAAAAGTAGAAGGCAAAGAATTGAACATACTGACATACTGATTCTTTGAAAAAAAATTTAGGACTCATATCTAACAACCCCTCCTCTTGTATTTCCTTACAGTTTTCTTTTCAAACCTTTTTTAAAACATGTTTTGGCTTAGTTGTTTTGCTTGATTTCCAAAAGAAGAAGCTTCTCTGGATAAGGTGCAGAATAGTTAAGGGAGGTTTTAGTAAGTGCCATTTTTATGAGCCTCTGCAACAATCCACAGATGCATGGTATGACACAGCACCCAACAAGAATAAGTACACCCATTACGGCTGTGAGGCAAGTTAAGAATTGAGGCTATTATTCCTTTCTATTTACCAAACCACTTTTCTAGCCATCCTGTAAAGGAGTCATTTACCCGTGAGTTGTTGGCTAACTCATTGGACGGAGCAGTCAGACCTTGCAATGCCTTTGTTATAATTCCATCAGGGGCAGTGTTGTACAACATTGAATTTAATCATGATGCAATCTCTTCCTCTTTCTGCTAATATCATGTCTAAGGCTGTTCTATTTTCTCAATCCATCTGGCTAGTAGCCCTTTATTGCTCAGCTATTCCTTTAACAGCATCTCTAGTGTAGTTAATAAATCACTGTTAGTTGTAGTAAATGTAGTTTATCCAATCTACATTTTTATTAATTGTAACCGACCAAAATATTGACTCAAATCCTGCAGCTATTTGATTTCTGGCTTTAAGTTGATCTGGTATTCCCCGTGGGACTCTAATTGTGTCTAAATAAACATGAGAGTCGGAAGACCCATAAGGGGCTTCTCTCGCTTTACGATGTCTTATTTTTCCTTCCCCTAGTTGATGAAATGCCAGGGTGAAAGGGATAGCCAATTGGGCTAAAGCACAAGTGCCACTCCAGTTATTTGGCAGAGTGTCCAGTAAAGGTCCACCACAATACCACCAAACATCCACTCAGGGATGAACAAGGGCTGACTGATTGATAAGCTCTTGAAAATTCTTAAGCTCACTGCATCCCTTCAGGTCTCCAAGGAGCGCTAAGTTTCCTCCCTGTTGTGAGAGACATGAAGTGAACTTAGTGTTGGGAGATGGAAGCTGGGTGGCCCTCGGGGGCTGACACACAGGGTGCTGGACTTTGGGATATAGCAGAGAGAGAGCTTGGCATGACTTATTACTCCAGGTTGTAGAATCCTGGAAAAGGCTACCATGCAGCCCATGCCTGGTCGACTGGAGGACCACCTTAGTGGAAAGAGGACAATCTGGGCCTCTAGCCTGCCATGTGCACAAGCATAACAATTGCTTTTGTTTAACGTGCAGATGGAATATTTGATCCATTCCAACCAGGCATTTGCATCTTGATATGCTGTCTTAATTGCCAAAGTTTGTTTTAAGTCTTTAACTTCTATGATCCTCTAGTAAAATGAATGTATGATTTTGGGAAATTACAAAAACCGATTGGGGCAGTCCATCCTTGCTCTTTAGTGGTCCACAGAACATTGGACCAACTACAGCATAAAAGCTCTGGTCCACAGAACATTGGACCAACTACAGCATAAAAGCTCTACATCGAGGGGCAAGAATTCTGGTTGACACTGGGGTCTTTATTGAAATCTCCCTGGATTAAATGGTCCCAATTTACTAAGGCCCAGTCTGAGGAGAGTCAGGAGAGACAGAGGTACTTTTCTGAGGTGTCTTTGACTTGGCAAGTCCCCACAGGGTATAACAAGGCAAGCATCAAATGTGATAGTTTTAGGTGAAATTGACTTAGTTATGTTATAACTAGATGATCAGCAATAGAGCGAGGAAAGAAGAAAGAGTAACAGAATAGATGAAAGAGACTTAAATTTTTCTTAGCTTTAGTTTGGTAGGGTTTTCCCCTGGGACTATGGCCCACGACTCTGGAGGGGGCAGCGCTTTCTTGATTTGGGTGTGATGAGTCCATCCCCTTTCTGCTGTACAAATAGCAGTCTCAGTGGGTAGCAGCACAAGGTAGGATCCTTCCCAGGATGGCTCAAGTTTTCCTTCTTTCCACCCTTTGATGAGAACATGATCCTCAGGCTGGTTCTGGTTTACTGGAAATTCTATGGGTGGTACCTGTGTTAAAAGACTTCTAGTTTTGAGGGAAAGGAAAGTGGAAGATAAACTAATTATATAATTTGTAAGAAATTGATCTTTTGTTTCAAATGTGGGGACATCAGCAGTAGACTTTATAGTCCTTGGTGCCTTCTTACTAAGAAATTTCCTTTAGCACCTATTTTTATTAGTTTTTAGAGCAAAGAAAGCCAAACACCATTTTATATTTGACAATGCTTCCTGTATGATTTTTATGCTAGATAAGCCAAATTTCACCTTTATATTAGTGTGTTATTAATGTTAAACTTAATTTTAATAAAACCTTGTAGGCATATTTATTCAATTTTTAATGTCTGACCATAAGGTAAGATTTTTTATAGACTCTTTTTAACCTTTTATACTTTTCATTAAAGAGCAGGTTAGTGCTTTTAGTGCTTTAAAAAAACCTGTTGTGCTTTTATTTTAATGTCCAGATCACAGGAAAACTGGATGATATCCCTTTAACTTTATCCAGTATGTTTACACACAGAATTTCCTTTACAATTAACATTTCAAAATTTGCTTAAACCTTTAAAACAAAATATATATTGTTTTAAACTTTTAATATAGGTAAAAATCCACATTCTTATGCCTGCTTATAATACTTTTACTAAAGGTATATTTTACTTGCCTTATACACCTTGCACATAAACTGTTTCTTCAGTAGTTTTACATTCAGGAGGCCTAATTACTTTTAAATTATACAACATTTCTTGCATAAATTCCCTTTTATAACTTTTTTTTTATGACTTTTACAGACAATTCTTCGACATGCCTCAACTTTCTGACTTGTTGCAAACATCCCTTTCTTTAACAACCAGTTAATTTATTTTGGGACAAGAATGTACCATATAACATTCCTTTTTACATAAATTCTCCCCCCGCTTTATTTTTTTTTTTCAAAGATGATAACCATTATTTTCCAAAGTGAACTTCCTTCATGTCTGTGGACTAGACTGTCTAAGGCCACAAGAATAATAATACATGTTACACTGTTAACTTTTAGCAAACTTTACTTTTGTTGAAAACCTTGTAAGTTTGGGATTTCAGTTATTTTTTGCTATTAATAAGACCTCATTCAGTCCATATTAATTTAGAATTTGTATAGATGTCTCTTTCCTGATTCTGTAAGTACTTTAAGGCTTGGCTGAGTGCAAACAGCTCACACGTTTGAGCAGACCAGTTGTTAGGCAATTTTCCTAACTCTGCTTCTACAAGAATTTCCTTATCACTTACTAAATACCCATTGTGTCTTTTTCCTTCAATCACCCAGGAGGAATGATCTATCGTCCTGTCCTGAAGGGAGTTCCTCCTAGGTCTGGTCATACCTTTGTATGGTAATTAATTAAGATTTAGATCCCCTGTTAGGAAATTTGCTGGGTTAAGGGAATTATCAGTGGTTAATGTTAAATCATCTTCTTCTAACAGAATAGTCCCATACTTTAAAATTTTTGAGTTAGTAACCAACTTTTTTGCTTTTTTTTTTTTTTTTTGGACTTAGGATAGTTCTGAACTGGTGAGGTGTGCTCACAAAATGAGGTTTCCTCTAAAAGCTGTTTTTCTTTTTCTTTTTTTTTTTTGAGATGGAGTCTCGCTCTGTCGCCCAGGCTGGAGTGCAGTGGCTCGATCTCGGCTCACTGCAAGCTCCACCTCCAGGTTCATGCCATTCTCCTGCCTCAGCCTCCCGAGGAGCTGGGACTACAGGCACCTGCCACCATGCCCGGCTAATTTTTTGTATTTTTAGTAGAGACAGAGTTTCACTATGTTAGCCAGGATGGTCTCGATCTGCTGACCTTGTGATCTGCCTGCCTCAGCCTCCCAAAGTGCTGGGATTGCAGGCGTGAGCCAACACACCAGGACTAAAAGCTATTTTTCTACTTTCTTCTGCTAGCAAAGCAGTTGCCGCTACACATGGAAGGTATTTGGGCCATACACGGGTTACTGCATTAAGGATTTTTGATAGGAAGGCTATGGGTTGTCAGTGGCCTCAGTGCTTTCAGGCTATGCCCTTGTTTACACTGACAACAAGGTGGTATTGAAGTGTTATAGGGTCATGGAGAAGACCTTCAATTATCAATTATAGGTTTTAAATTTATCCTGGCTTTTAAAGGAATAGGGTACACTGTTTTCTCTTTGCTACTTCTATGTTTCTCTTTCTTTCTTTCTCTCTTCGACTTTTTGTCTCTCCCTCTCTCTCTGACTCCCTCTTTGTCTCTCTGTCTCTTCCTCTCTCTCTCTGCCTCTCCCTCTCTCTTTGACTCCCTCTTTGTCTCTCTCTTCCTTGCTCTCTCTGCCTCTCTTTCTATCTCTGCCTCTCACTCTCTCTTTCCTCTCTGCTGTTCTTTCCCTGCCTTTGCCACCCACTTATGCTGCTGTTCTCCCCTCTCCTCTGCCTTCCCCCAGAGGGACTGGCAAGAGTGGAGCTACTCTATCTTCCCCTGAGAAGAAAGGAAAGGGGAGTTCTGAATATTTTTCTTACTACCAGAGGTTTGTGTGAGGTTCAACCACCCCCATGGGGTTTTCTCACCTCTTTCTGAGGTTCAACCCCCCTCATGTGGATTTCTCACCTCTTTCTGAGGTTCAACCCTCTTAATGGGGATTTCTCACCTCTTTCTGAGGTTCAAACCCCCTCATGGGGATTTCTTACCTCCTTCTGAGGTTCAACCCCCACTCATGGGGATTTCTTACCTCTTTCTGAGGTTCACCTCCCCCTTGGGGATTTTTCAACTCTTTCTGAGGTTCAACCCCCGCATGGGGATTTCTCACCTCTTTTTAATCTCCAAGACATCCCGACTAAGGAATATTTCACCACCCTCCCACAGTTTTCTTTCCCTAGTCCCAACTAAGGAATGCCTTACTGCCCTTGCAGTTTCTCTCTTTTTGGTATGTCCTAACCAAGGAATGCTTTACCACCTTGTAGCTTTTTCCTTAGTCCTGACCACCCAGAAAATACTTTACCAGCTCCTGTGGCTTCTCCTTCCTTGGTCTGTGTACAGAGTCATTGCTGCAGTATGTGAGGATCCTTTAAGCAAGGTTGCTGGCCAGTTATTTTTTGTTGTTGTTGTTTCTCTTTTTCCGCGTTGCTGAGAGCTCTAGTTATTCCTCGCACTGAGTGGGTCTTGATTTCTCACCCCTGAGGCCACCGCAAGGGGGCGGGGCATGCCTCTTCACCAGAGAGAACCGGAGACTGCCCCCGGAGGGGAATGTAATCACAGGCGTGCCCCAAAATTGTTATAAATAAAGTTTCGGTGCTGCAAAAGAAATAGCACTTGAATATAAAATTATCTTTTTAATTCTCAGCAAGGCAAGTTACTTCTACAGAAGGCTGCACCCTTACAGATGGAGCCATGATGAGAGCACACTTGGACAAGGGAGGGGAAGGGGTTCTTATCCCTGATGCACATGGCCCCTGCTGCTGCATTGTTCCCCTATTGGCTAGGGTTAGACTGCACAGGCTAAACTAATTCCGATTGGCTAATTTAAAGAGAGTGACGGGGTGAGTGGTTTGTCAAGAGAAATGGTTATGGCAGAGCAGGAAATCAGAGTGAGTCAGGGTGGAGAATGAATCAGGGTGGAGCAGGCAAACAGAATGAATCTGAGTGGAGCAGGTGATTGAAATGAATTAGGGTGGAGCAGGTAATCAAAAAAGGTTGCTTTATGAGGAAGTTAAGTTTAAAAGTAGAAGGCAAAGAATTGAACATACTGACATATTGATTCTTTGAAAAGAAATTTAGAACTCATATCTAACAACATGTTAAAAACAAACAAACAAACAAACAAAAAACCCTTTGGTTGCTCATCTGTTGTTACCAGGCCATATGTCATGAGACCATGTTTTATTAACCATCTCTGTAGCTACTTGTGGGTCAAATCTCCTGGGTTGCTGCTGTACTCTTGACAGTCATTATAGTAAAACTAGTCCTATTGCCTCTTGTGGATAAGCACCACTACCTAACCTTTATACTTCAGGGCTCCATCATCCCCATGGATATTAATAGCCCATTTGTGTGACCTCTTCTAGCATCATCAGCTCTGCTGTAGAGAAGAGTCAGCACTGAACTGCTTAGATGTCTAGAGCCTCTCACTAGAATGTTCTTAGTGGTGTTGGTGAACAGTGTGTCCTCTGAACTCTTCTGTGAAGGTCATCCTCTGGTGTGTCTTCTGGCCTCACATAATAAATATGGTTCAAAATTACTCACTCCCTGACTTTTGTATTCCTTCCTCTATAATCTGCTAGGGAATTTCAGGTATTTTCACCTCACTCAGCACAGGCCATAACTTTTACAATGGGCTCAATGCTGGTATCTGCACCGCACCACACACACACAATTCTTATGTTGAAATCCTAACCCCCAGTGTGATGGTATTAGGAGGTGGGGCCTCTGGGAGATAATTAACTCATGAGCATGGAGCCTTCATGACTGGAATTAGTGTCCCTATAAAAGGAACCCCAGAGAGCTCTCTCACCTTCTTTCCTGCATATGAGGAAACACGGCAAAAGCTATCAGCAAACCTAGAAGAGGGCCCTTAACAGAACTTGACCATGCTGACGCAATGATCTTGTACTT
Organism: Pongo abelii; assembly: GCF_028885655.2. NCBI lineage: Eukaryota > Metazoa > Chordata > Mammalia > Primates > Hominidae > Pongo > Pongo abelii. Next base: position 101,344,375 of record NC_071994.2, read on the forward strand.
CCAACCATCAGAACTGTGGGAAATAAATTCCTGTGTCTGATAAACTACCCAGTCTGTCATGCTTTATTATAGTAGCCCAAACTACATAGTTTTCTCCAGGCTTCTTAAAAGTACCCTAACAGTTAGTTCACCCCATGCTCTGGGTCTTTACCAAGGAGTTATTTTTCCTAAGAAAGTGATCACAATTTAATAAAAATTTTTTTTCCACTTTTACTGTTTGGCCATTTGATCAAGTTATCAGCAAAATCCAATTCCAATAGAACTCCCTAGCTTATGTTGCTACATGCTAGCATATTCTTGTAGCACCTTCAGTGTGTATTTTCTTCTCTATTTTAGCATGTATCCAGCTGGTTTTTAAATTCTGAAATCTAGCCCTAGTTATCAATTTGGCAAAAAAGAGAAGATAGGGGTAGCTCTTAAGGAAAGAGTATCAGATGGTTATTTTTGTGTGTCAATTGGACTTGGCCACTGTGTGCCCAGATATTCGACTAAATATTATTTCTGGGTATGTCTGTGAAGGTGTTTCTGGATGAGGTTACCATTTGAATTGGTACACTGAGTAAAGCCAATTACCCTCCCCAAGGTGGGAAGACATCATCCAATCTGCTGAAGGACTGAATAGAAAAAAAAAAGGTTAGTAAGAAAATGTTATTTATTTGTCCTACTATCTTCAGAGTGAGGGTATTGCTCTTCTGCTTTTGGGCTGAGACTTGAACTAGAACTTATATTATTAGCTGTACTGGTTCTCAGGTCTTTGGACTTACACTGGAACATACACTGTCAGTTATCCTGGGTCTCCAGTTCACCCAGCTTAGCTTAACAATGGCAGATCTTAGACATCTCAGCCTCTATGATTGTTTGAGGCAATCCGTATAGCAATATATATATAAAATAGTAATATTTATGTGTAATATAAATGTACTATTATTAATAGTAGTATTAATATTACTTTTATATTAATATTAATAGTAATAGTAATGCAATATAAATATTACTAGTATTAAAATACCCATCTCTACTAAAAATGTAATATATATAATATGTATCTATGTAATAAATACAATAATATATGTCTACCTATCTATATCTATTTATATCTGTCTATCTATATCTTTTTGTATCTGTCTATCTAGATCTATCTATTCATCCATCTATTGTATTGGTTCTAGTCTTCTGGAAAACTCAGACTATGAGACTAATACCTAATACAATACAGATCTATCTTTACTTTTTAATGGATAGGCCTCTACAGGGTTAGCCATCAGTTCAATCAGCAGAAGTGCTGTTATTAGGGATTGGTGGTCTACTCCAGTGAGTTTTTAGGGTTTAAGGAGGACTGCTTGGCAAAATATTTAGGAATATTCACCCATATCTTCCATCACATCTTTTGTGTATTCACATTTTTAGTGCCTGTAATCCTCTTTTTTGCTAGCATAAACATTTATTATTATTTTATTTTATTATGTTTATCTAAAATTATTATATTTTACATCCACCTATTATGTGTAGAGCTATCATTAATCTTATTTTACTTTTTTCTTTATCTCTTTCTTCTTCTCTAATTAGATTTATGTGGACTTTCCAATTTGGCAGAACATTAATATTTGACATACTACTTTTCCACCCTTTTCTGTACCTTCTTTAAAAGTCTTAGATAAATAATTAAATACAGATGCTCATTATCACCTCTTTTGTTAAGGTTACCCTAGTCATCTCTTAGTTCATTGGCATTCATCCCATAATGAATTCCTTGAGAAGAGCTCATCAATATAGTTTTACCTGAGTTCTTCCATATTTAAAACTTTTTTCTGAAAAATATACTTGACACTTAAAGAGCAGTGAGACTAGAATATAAAATATTTAACTTATATTTCTTGTATTTTTTTCATGCTGCTTCAACAGTAAGCCTGCTGCATGTATTACATGTCAGAAATGTGACACCAATGTAATTACAGAGGCCTTCAAAGATTTTTATCTTATTTTTAACGTCTAATATTTTTGTGATGCTTATCAGGGTTTATAATTCTTTCTCAATTTTCTTATGTATAGGGAAAATCTTCACTATGTGGATTTAGGATTTCACTTATGTTTCAAATTCTTGAGTTTTAGTTTTAAATATTAATTCTCTTCCATGGTTTTGTGTTTTTTGTTTGTTTGTTTGTTTGTTTTCGACAGAGTCTTGCTCTGTTGCCCAGGCTGGAGTGCAGTGACGTGATCTCAGCTCACTGCAAGCTCCACCTCCCAGGTTCACACCATTCTCCTGCCTCAGCCTCCTGAGTAGCTGGGACTACAGGTGCCCGCCACCATGCCCGGCTAATTTTTTTTTGTATTTTTAGTAAAGGGCTTCACCGTGTTAGCCAGGATGGTCTCAATCTCCTGACCTCATGATCTGCCTGCCTCGGCCTCCCAAAGTGCTGGGATTACAGGCATGAGCCACCGCAACCGGCACAGTTTTGTGCTTTTTCAAAAAGAATTCAGTTTTATATATGTTGGACTGTCTGCCTATATTCCATCATAACTACTTTCCCTCTAACCCTTTCTACTTTCTGTAGCACATATTCATTTTCTTAATAACTTCCCAAGCTCTCTTCAATATGACTTCTTAGCTATTGATTCTAAAATGTTATCCAATGGGAACTTTGTAATTTAATCCTCATTTCTGAGATTGCTTTGTATTTTTTAAACAAGATTTTCTGGTTTGAATCTGATCAACTCTCTTATTTCTTCTTACTTATTATTTATATCTCTTCTTAGTTTCTGAATTTTGTATTCTATTTTTAGCATATAACTCTAAGTTTGAGAATATTTTATAATGTTTGGTATGCTGTGTAACAGTTTTCATCCGCTGCAATATTGTCTCTCAAATAGGGTTCAGCTTAATTATTTCAATTTTCATCTTCTATTTTTTTCCTCCATTAATGATTCATGAAGTTTGCCTCTTTCTTCCTAGTTTTAGGCATTTGTATGGGTAGTGTGCTTCGTTTGAGAATTTTTTTTTTATTTCTGTAGTGGCTTACTTTATGTTGGCACTGGTGGGAAGGGAGAGATTTGGGGCTGTATTATGTTTCTTCTTGTGTGCATGTGATCTGTAACTTTTTCATCTTATCTTAAGTTTACTTATTTTTTATTGCATTGCCAAGCCTCAAAAACAACAACAACAACAACAAAAACCTCTTCCCTTCTTTATTTATTCCCTTATCTTCTCAAAATAATGTTTTCTTTAGGTTACCATTTTCAGTCTACTTGGTTTGAAGCTCTTCTCTATACTTTATTCTGTAAACTGGCAAATGTCATACTTGTCTTCTCTATTTTAACACTTAGCATTGACATTCTCTTTCTGTGAGTGGTGTTGTTTATGCTTCATCTGTGACTTCATCATTTTTCTTCTGTGGAATATCTTTAGACTTCTTCTTCCCACAAGCTTACAACAGAACTATAATTCTACTGGACATGTTGCTGTTGTAACCCTGTTGTCTACTGATAGGTAATTTGAGGACTATGGTACTGTCTTCATCCACATGGTGCTGAAGTTGTGATGTATATGCAGTTTTTATCCATCATATAAACTGTAGAGTTTTTATTTTATTTTTTAATGTTTGCATAGAGTCAGATACAGACAGCCACCGTTATTTTAGTGTCAATTTAGTCCATTGTGCACTTTTAAATGATCAAGGTTCTAAATAACTTTTCTTTACAAATATATCTACATCTATATCAATATCTGGCCATTATGGTGCTCCGAGGTGTTTTATAAGAACCATGATTTCTTAATAAAAATAGTTAATATATATGTGCTATGTGTGCCGTGTGTGTGTGTGCATATGGTGCATACACATGTGTAAACGTACTATAATATCTCTTTTTTTCAGAACATAGATATGGGCAAAGGAGTGGTAGGCAATACTTTTAACAAATTATGTAACTACCTCTGAAAGTAATTTAGACAGGTAAACCAGAGTATGTATAACCAACACTACACATTAATAATACAATAAGATTGAATAAAGCAAATGGTAAAAATCATCATGTATTTTATTGAATACATTTGATATTTTTGTTCAACTACATAAATACTGCATACAATGATTTATCCAGAGAAGTTTAAGTTTGAAACACAAAGGTCCAAGGTATATTTCAGTCAGGCTTATACTGATAATGTATGACAGATTTCTAAACTGCCTATCCTTTCACCTGACCTGGTGCCAAAGAACATTATAATATAGAATTGCTAAAAAATCTTCTATGATGCAATGATTGTCATGACCACCTTTTTAGAAAAAATAAACTTTCCTCAGCATAAATCAGCTTTACCACGGGTAATATGCCCATCCTAGTAATTCTGCTCTTGCAGGAGACCATTATACATTTAGTGTATTTTATGGATAATTTCACAGTTATTTAAATATAGATTCTTAAGATTCTATGACAAAATTTGACCTGCACCACAGAGGATTACAAAGCTGTAAGGATCTTAAAATAATATCTGGTTAAGAGGCCTGATCTGATTCCATTCTATATGCTATTGGAGAAAATATATGAATTATATAACAAATACCTGCACTTCAATTAAATTAATAGTAGTAATAAGATGATAGTTATCATTTTTAATATGAATAAAATATAAGAAAGAAAACTATGATTTTTCTCAAGTATGACACATTAATTTAGATTTTATGAGTTGTCTTCCTCCTTATTTAAATAGCTATGTATTAAACCTCATATTGTTGCCTTTAATTTGATACTTGACCCTTAAAACTGAAACTTTTTAAGGCTATCATTGCTAAGGAATCAAGATGCTTTTGAGTAATTGATGATGTGTAATTCCATGGATATCTTGCTTAACTTTACTTGAGAGTTGAGAACTGTTAGTGTGACGTACTCTAAGCTAGTTATATCACCAACCACAAGGCAATCAGACTGAAGATGAAGAGCAGGCAAAAGAAGCTTCAACTATTTTAAATTCTACTTAATTACTCTTTGGAGTAATTATCCATTCCATAGAAATTTTCAACAAAATATGTGTTTACTATGCTTTCTCATAGCCAACCAGCTTTGTTAATAAGAAACAACTGCCTTTTATTACATTTACTAATTTCCTCACCTCCTTATATATATTCTGTTAAGAAAAAAAAAAGGTAGGCTGGCACCATGGCTCACTCCTGTAATCCCAGCCCTTTGGGAGGCCGAGGCAGGTGGAACACTTGAGGTCAGGAGTGCAAGATCAGCCTGGCCAACACGGCAAAACCCCGTCTCTACTAAAAGTACAAAAATTAGCCAGGCATGCGGGCATGCACCTGTAATCCCAGCTACTCAGGAGGCTGAGACAGGAGAATCACTTGAACCCGGGAAGCAGAGGTTGCAGTAAGTGGAGATCACACCACTGCACTCCAGCCTGGGTGACAGAGTGAGACTTTTGTTTCAAAAAAATAAAAGAAAAAAATTTTAAAAAGCTAAAAAGTTTAGTTAATCTTATTAGCATTACATCAAATAAAAATAACAGTGAACATTTGGCCTGGATTCATATGAAACATGACCAAGGGAATGAACAAATAAATTATAACTTAATTAATACATTTCTTGAGTCCTTGTCTAGTGTCAGTCAGAAGATAAGGGATCCAGACGGTGTATACAACAAACCAGCTTTGTTTTGTTACCAAGTCACTAATTTCTCTGTGCTTCATTTCTCTTCATTATTATAAATAAATTGGCCAGCTGACTAGGTTTACATTGTTCACTTGTAAATACATGGATCAGACAAGTATTCATTTTTTAATCAGTGATTCAAAAACAGTTCTATTTTAATTTATCATGGTGTTTCCAAGGTAGAATGAAAACTAAGAAAAATATTTTTAGAAGAATTCTGTTGACATAGTTAAATTTTTTATGTTAAATTTTATTTAATATCTTGTTCATAAACATTAAGAGAACATAAAGCTCTGGTTTTATTATTTTATACAGTATAATGAGATCCTTGTTTAATGGAGGATGTGAAAAAAATTAGGGATATGTCATTATTCAGTCTTATTATAGAAAATGTATTCATTTAGAATATTGTTAGAGTAATAAACAATAATTAATCTAATATAATGTTCTTACATGAACAGAATATTTTACAATTGTGTGCAAAATATAGTTTTTAAATGAACAAGAAACATTAAATGCAGTGAAGGTGATTTAAAAATAAAAGGCAATCAAATCTGGACTAAAATACATCAAATGAAAATGAGGAAACCCTAATATACAATACAGTTTTCTTCTTCCTCCTTAACTCCTCCTCTAAAAGTTCTATGTACTCATCACACCATTTAACTAATTAGTTAGTTGATATCAATTTCTCTAATACAACTAATCCCTACATGGAATTGGGTCAAATCAAAACTATGTAGATGACAATCTAGTCCATTAAGATTGAGACTATCTCAATAATTTTTCTTTTTCTTTTTTTTTTTTTGAGATGGAGTCTTGCTCTGTCTCCCAGGCTGGAGTGCAATGGCTTGATCTCGGATCACTGCAAACTCTGCCTCCCTGGTTCAAGCGATTCTTCTGCCTCAGCCTCCTGAGTAGCTGGGATTACTGGTGTGCACCACCATGCCCAGCTAATTTTTGTATTTTTAGTAGAGACGAGGTTTCACCGTATTGGTCAGGGTGGTCTCAAACTCCTGACCTCATGATCCGCCTGCCTCGGCCTCCCAAAGTGCTGGGATTACAGGTGGGAGCCACTGCACCCAGCCAATAATTTTTCGTTCCAATTCCAAGCCAAAATCTTTACCAAATATTTCTTTACATGCTTATTGTTTATCATTACATCTAGATTCTAAACTCCCTGAAAATTCCAAGTTTTGCCAATTATATTGATAACACCAGAAAAAATATATACATTTTTCTCAATCTTAGCAATCAAATCCCATAATAAAAAGTTATAACATTCAGAGTAACTCAGCAACCTCTCTCAAACATCTTATATTCCATTTTACATAAAAGGAAATAATATCAAATATATGAAGAAATTCAGTGTCCAACACTGTATAGCTACCTGATACACCCGCAATTTGAAATATATTACAAGACACATTTTCCCCAAGAGATGCATTGCTTCTCTTTTTCTGATTCAAAGTAGTGAATAAGGTAAGTACATGATTACAAAATTAGTTGGGAGGCCAGTAAACTGAGTTTGTTCTAGCATTATGGTTTCCTATGTAAGCAAACTAAAGCCCAACTCAGCATAAATGGTCATATTTTAGGAAAGCAAAACTTAAGCTTAACCAATCAGAAACTTCCAACTAACCTCTAAACAAGGATTTTCTACTGGAATTATCCAAATAAGGCTACTGTTCCACTTTAACCAATCCAGTGATTCCTATGCTTTGCTTCTTTTTCACCTTCTGAAAGCCTTCCCCTCACACTCCCTCAGGGTAGCCCCTAGCTGCTAGGTGTTTGGCACTGCTTGATTTATAAGTCACTGTGGGACCAAATAAGCTCTTTGATATTTTAATATGCCTCAGCTTATCTTTTAGCAATATATACACAAGGGTACACAGTGGTCTCAATACTATTAGGCAACCAGTGCAAAAGTAATTATGGTTTTGCCATTAAAATAGCAAAAGCTGCAATTACTTTTGCACCGACCTAATAGTTTTATGATAGTTACAGAACAGATTTGTAAAATATTTTATTTCTGAATTCATGAAAAAACTGACACAAGAATAACAATGAAATGTAACTCAAATAATTGATTCTATAAAGATATATGCTACTGATGTACAAGTCAGTGGCTTTCAGGTCCTCTAAACTGATATACAGCAGCGGTCCCCAACCTTTTTGGCACCAGGGGCTAGTTTCGTGGAAGACAATTTTTCCATGGTCCAGGGGGAATGGTTTTGAGAAGATAATCAGGCATTAGTTAGATTCTAATAAGGAGCACACAACCTAGATCCCTTGCATGTGCAGTTCACAGTAGGGTTTGGGCTCCTATGAGAGTCTAATGCTGCTGCTATCTGACAGGAGGCAGAGCTCAGACGGTAATACTTGCTTGCCCTCCTACTTTACCGCCCAGTTAATAACAAGCCACAGACTGGTACTGGTCCACGGCCTGGGGCTTGGGGACCCCTGAATAGGGAACGACTTACATCTGTTAACCAAAAAGTGACTGAGGCAGGTCTCAATTAATAAATGTTTATTTAGCCAAGGATGAGGAAACACCTGGGAAAAAGCACAAATCATAGGAGTATCTGTGACCTGTGTTTTTTCCAAAAGGGGTTTTGGGAACTTCAGTATTTAAAGGGGAAAGAACAAGCAGGAGAGAAAAGAGGGAGGAAAGGTGGGTAATGAAGCAAATTGTTATATTCTTGTGAGGGTCTCATTAGACTCAGTAAATCTACATTTTACTTATGATAAATTAAACATGTGAAGAAGGAGTAGAGGAAAAAGTCAATCGTGCATTTGTCTCAGGGTAGGTGAAGGGATGATTTCTGGTCTTGTCCTATGACCTGTGTTGATATTTTCAGAGAAAGATTCAACAGAACTCAGTTTTAGGGATAGTTTATAGGGGCGGACATGTATCTTAAAAGATATGGGAGCTTACAAGGGACTTCCTTGTGAGCAATTTGTGAGGGAGGCCATCTGGGGAGATATGTGATCCTCTATCATTGTGGAAAACTGGATTATGGATGAGGCTGTGACACAGTTGTGAAATTACAACTATCTGTTTGGGAACAAAAGGAAGGTAGTATTGTGTGACTCAGTTCCCATGCTTAATTTTTATTTTGTCCTGACACATTTGAGGTCCCAAGATTCTATTTTCTTTCACACATCTTAGAGAAATGTAAAAGGCATGGCCATTAGCTCAGGTGTCTGATATATAAATTTTTTTAGTCAGGCTTTTGACATAAAAGAAATTGACATCCTATTTCTTTTTAAATCTCTAGTGAGAATCTAAAATACAGACGTGTCTAACGACTGGAGAAGTTTCATATTTTTTCTGATTAAGAAATAGTAGTGGGGCTTCCAGAATGTCAGAAGTGGTCTAAAATACCACTCCTCTCATGAAAACACCAGAAAACTAGAAAAAATTCAAAACCAACTTTTATAAAACTTTTCAAAGTAACCAAAGACTTGTAACAAAGAGAGAAACATTTATTCAAGAAAATCTGGTGAAAACAATGAACTTTATGGCAGGTAATTTGTCCTATTTGGATTTATCTCTTCCCAGCTCTGTTGTAGCCTTAGAAACCAACAGCATCACCACTATTGTGAAAACAGCAGCTTAGAATCCACTGGAAGTAAAGAACCACTTATTGGAATGGTTGATAAAGTCTTATCCCCAGAGTATTGTCACTGTTTGATTACCTGACAGCTCCTAGGAGGAGCCCCACTCACAAAACTTCTTTTTATTATAATTGACTCAAAGCTATATTAATGGGAAAAGCCCTATCCTCAGGGCTGTTTTTGCTAACAATCAATCAATGCCAGTGTTTAGCTTTGCAGCCACTTAAGGCCATAATCACAGATAGGACCAACAAAAGCCTGACCAAAACACATAAGAGGAAGATCTAGGGAACCAAATGTTTCTAGGGCACTTTAGTAATAGTAATAAGTTTTTCAGGCAAAACACCTATACTCTTTAAAGCAAAAGAAAAGACAGACAGAAACTGTAAGATCTGGCCTAAACATTTCCCCAAAGAATTTTCACCTGACGCTTTCAAGCCTTTCAAGAGACTTACTTCCACCATAGAAGAATTTTCTACTCATGAGCTTATTTATTCCATTTACTGGGTAAAAGAACATATTACAAAACTCCATAAACTGTAATAACCTCCTAAGATATATTACATGCTTTAGCCTTTATAGGTCAATCATTTGAATTTTTTTTACCAACATCACATTTATTGTTGTATACTAAAAAAAAAAGCTGGCCGGGCGCGGTGACTCACGCCTGTAATCCCAGAACTTTGGGAGGCAGAGGCGGGTGGATCACAAGATCAGGAGATCGAGACTATCCTGGCTAACACAGTGAAACCCCGTCTCTACTAAAAACGTACAAAAAAATTAGCCGGGCTTGGTGGCGGGTGCCTGTAGTCCCAGCTACTCAGGAGGCTGAAGCAGGAGAATGGCATGAACCCGGGAGGTGGCGCTTGCAGTGAGCAGAGACTGAGCCACTGCACTCCAGCCTGGGCAATAGAGCGAGACTCTGTCTCAAAAAAAAAAAAAAGAGCTATAGATACAGTAAAAATATACTTGTGAAACAATTTCTATTGTAACAATGAATAAAATACCTATTATCAATACCTTTCTTTTCTTACTGAGAAACACAAACATGAGTTTGCCATTCTTCTAAGTAATTAGCATGAGTGATAATCAATTTAATAGATGTTATATAGGCTTACCTTTTTACATTATCATCGATGGAAACTCCATATCCTTATTGAAACCAAGTGTATTCTCCTATTTAAGACAGGAAGTCTTCTATTTTGTTCTTTTTGATCATCATCTGAATGTGGCAAGTTAAATATTTGTGTTATTTCTGTGGATAAAAGCTCTCTTAATTTCTACACCTCTTATTAATTCTTAGTCTCATAATTTTAATTCCTGCATGTTTGTTCTTTAGTTGACTTTTTCTAGTTTCTAATATATGCTATTATAGTCTTTTTCTACTCTTATTTTTGCCTAGAGAAGGACATATGTCTTAAAAGAAAAATCTGAGCCAGTCATATCTTTTTAACTCACACTCTTAGACACACAAAACTGTATTGTAGCAGTTATTTTAGAAGAGATGATTACTTGAAGTTGAAAAGATAGAAATTATATCATCTTGCCCTGGCATAAGGTAAAAACTGAATAAACATTTGATAAATTAATGTCACCAGTAAACTGAATTCTTTTAATATGTTATATCTGTCACAAAGAAAGAAAATCCAATTGGATAAAAAGGCAAGCGGGTTTCATTTCTGGGCAGGAAGGCGGAAGGAGTGAGCTTATGCCCTAAAGATTCCTTCTCCCTGGACAATAGAAGGCACTGGGCTCTTACGGACTGGGTATGAGGAGGAAAATGTATGTTAACATGTGCGTGGTGGGATTCTAGACACACAGGCTCAATTCATAAACATATTCCTTCATACAACCCATGTACATAAAATGGCTGAGATTTTCTTTAGGGGGAGGGAATTTTAGCATTATAATGATATGTTAATAATCTAAAGGCAATTAGGAGTTGTCTGTTCCAGTTTGGGCAGGTTTAGGGGTCTTTTCTCCTTGTGGTATCTGGTCAGGGGTTGTGAAGCTCTGGTGCCATCCCAGACCATCTGGTTTTTTGAAGCAGCTGCGCCTATAAACAAGAAATTAATGCAAAATCAGTAAGAAAAAGAACTTTCCAGCCAGGCTCGGTGGCTTATGCCTGTAATCCCAGCACTTTGAGAGGCTGAGGTTGGTGGATCATGAGGTCAGATGTTCAAGAGCAGCCTGGCCAACATGGTGAAATCCTGTCTCTACTAAAAATACAAAAATTAGCCGGGCATAGTGGCGAGCGCCTGTAATCCCAGCTACTCTGGAGGCTGAGGCAGGAGAATTGCTTCAACCCGGGAGGCGGAGGTTGCAGTGAGCTGAGATCATGCCACTGCACTCCAGCCGGGACACAGAGCAAGACTCTGTCTTCAGGAAAAAAAAAAAAAAAAAAAGAAGAACTTTCCAGGCTATTTCATCAGGGCTGCCCTGGGGAATGCCTTCAAAAGAAAGAAATAATAATTGAGAATATTCAAAAGCAGAAGTCAAATAAAAATTCATTCAAAGTAGAAATTCTTCTATTTTTAATAATGGCGTTAGTAGACTATACAAACTCTCATGGTGACTACCATGAAGAATTATACTTACTTAAATTTGCAAAATGTTGTTGTCTAAGAAGTCACTATATTTATGTATTACCTTATTTGTGGTTTTATGTATTTTTTAGTAATTACATGAGCTTTCAAATTTCTAGAGATTCTTTCTTGGTTTTAAGGAATAACAATAATTTTCACCAAAAAAGGATTTAAGTTCATTACTTCTGGCTCACATGGAAACATCCTGGATGAGGACAACGCCCCCCACCTCCTCCCAGCCCCCCTCCCCACACACACTTTCTCTCTCTCTCGAGATATAGATTTACAGATATAGATATATAGATAGATGTAGATATAATGCATGTATTTCTCTATCTATAGATATCTATATCTATATCTATCTATATATGGAGTCTATTATACATGTGTCTATGTGTGTGCTTGTTTCTATATGTATATATACACATATATATTCTCTATTACTTCAGTACATTGTTCTCTTTATTTTCTTTTGATATTGTTAAAGAAAAACAAAACCGAACTTTGGTTTCCCAATTAATATAAGGTCAGAATTCATTGTCTCAGAATAGAATCTGTTACAATTTGAAGAAATAATGTAGTAGAAGTTGGTCTTCTGGGTATAAGCTTTGTGTGGGTCCTTAACATTTCAATTTCAATTTAGATTGACCTCTTAACCCAACACCTTGCTTTAAATTAATTTTTCTCAGATGACACAAATTACAGAAACATTTTGCTAATGCTTCACTGATACAACATCACAGATAAACCCTTGAAATATATTCAAGTGCTTACAATTAAAACCAAAGTTGTCCATTGTAATGCTAATCCATTATGTTTTATTTATGAAGCATACCACAATTAATTTCCTAATTTAAAATGTTATTAGACACATTTTTATGTCAATCATTTCATTGTTGATGTTTTTATTTATTTATTTTTTATTTTTTGCTTTTTGTTTTTATGAGACAGAGTCTCGCTCTGTCGCCGAGGCTGGAGTGCAATGGTGTGATCTCAGCTCACTGCATGGGTTCATGCAATTCTCCTGCGTCAACCTCCCAAGTAGCTGGGATCACAGGCGCTCACCACCACCCCCAGCTAATTTTTTTGTATTTTTAGTAGAGATAGGGTTTCACCATGTTGGCCAGGCTGGTCTTAAACTCCTGATCTCAAATGATCCACCCGCCTCGGCCTCCCAAAGTGCTGGGATTACAGGTGTGAGGCACTGTGTGTTTTTATTGTTTTAACTGATAGGTCTTTAATAATCAGATTGAAGGAATTTTTTAGTGTGTTGAGAACCTCGAGATAAATCTGTTTTAGTAGATTAACCCCTGATATTTGGCAACAGTTATAAGAATATCATCAATATTGCTTTTGGCAGAAAATACATCTCCTAAAGATTTCTAAAATTATAACTGTTCCATGGCCAGGTAACAATGATTTTGGCACTCAGCATTTTTCAACCTCTTTTAAAAATAATAGTATCTGGAATTTTGAAATGATTGTTATTAACTAGCCTAATCTAGGGGATGTGTTTTAGTTGGTATTTATGCCAATTCCCCTCCTCTTCATAAGTGGACACTAAAGACTTAATTCAATAAGCTTATTTGATGACCCTAATCAAAATAGTTTTTTGTTTTCAAAAATAGAGACAGAAACTAGCGCTGGCCCATGAAAAACTATATTTTCTATGGATTCCGGCAAAGCAAAGTTCTTTTTCTTTTCCTCGGTTATGACATGGGTAGACTTTCATCAACCTTCTTGTTAAGGGTACAAAATCTGAAATTGCACCTTGTTTCCAACTACAAAGGAAAGCTGGTGAATGGATGTGAAGAAAACCTTTTTTTTTTTTTGCTGACAGAGAAGGCAGTGCAAAACAGACCAAGATTACAAGATTATCATCTTTGTTGATAATATTTGAGATGATGGACCAAACCTTGCTTGATCTAGCTTTACTTCTGGAATTTTCAGATGTGACAGACAAACTTCCTCTTACTATCTAATAGGCGATGAGGTGGATTTTATGTCACTCAAAATAAGAAGCTTCCCAAAAGATACTTTGATGCTCAGAGGTGTTTGCTTTTAAGGATGACTTATTATAATAATAGTATTGTTTATGTGAGCCAGTGAGGCAGCAAATGGAATCATACATAGCAATCATTTTCAACTTTTTAAAATGTGAAACTACAGTTGCCTCCATTTGAAAGATTTGCAACGCTATATTCATAGACTAAGAGGTACATCATATCTAGATGTAAATTTTTAGAAGACTACTCAAGTGGTCACTAATATTGATATTTATCTTCAGAAAAATCTTTCAAATCCATAATCATCTCTTTTTAATCAATATCACTGCCCAGATTCTTTTTTTTTTTTTTTTTTTTTTTTTTTAGATAGGGTCTTTCTCTGTCGCACAGGCTGGAGTACAGTGGCATGATCTCGGCTCACTGCAACCTCCGCCTCCTGGGTTCAAGAGATTCTTCTGCCTCAGCTTCCCAAGTAGCTGGGATTACAGGTGCACACCACCACGCCAGGCTAATTTTTGCATTTTTTAGTCGAGACGGGGTTTCGCCATGTTGGCCAGGCTGATCTTGAAGTCCTGACCTCAAGTGATCCACCCACCTCAGCCTCCCAAATTGCTGGGATTACAGGCGTGAGCTTCCGCACCCAGCCTCACTGCTCAGACTTTATGCTCTCAGTTTCTCCTGCCTTGAAAACTCAAATAATTTTCTACCTAGATTACTTGACTGTATCCTTATCCTTGTCCAATAAGTATGTTGCCAAAATGACTTAACAAAACATATCTGTCCATGTCACTACCTGCTGATCAAAAATGTAATAGCTTTCATCTTTTTCAGAATATAAGTTAAACTAATCATGACCTATGGTGCATTTTATGATCTAAAGGAGTGCTATAGAATAAGAAAACACTCTAAACATAAAATTATCACAAACCAGAAATGCTATGTTACTAAAAAACCTATTGATTATAAACAAAGTATTATAAAGATTACTAAATTACTAAATAAGTAATTACTAAATTACTACATAAAATAAAAATGAATATATCAATTGTGAAATGGTGAGATATCGCTAATGCAGTATTAAAAAATATTTAGGTATGGCCGGGCGTGGTGGCTCACTTCTGTAATCCCAGCACTTTGGGATGCTGAGATGGGTGGATCATAAGGTCAGGAGACCCAGACTATCCTTGCTAACACGGTGAAACCCTGTCTCTACTAAAAATACAAAAAATTAGCCTGGCGTGGTGGTGGGTGCCTGTAGTCCCAGCAACTCAGGAGGCTGAGGCAGGAGAACCGTGTGAACCTGAGAGGCGGAGTTTGCAGTGAGCGGAGATCATGCCACTGCACTCCAGCCTGGGCAACAGTGCAAGACTCCACCTTAAAAAACAAAAAAACAAAAAACAAAAAAAATTAGGTACTTCGAAATATTCTATCCACTCAGTTTCTTAGTGTAGTTAGCCACTAGCCACATGACTATTGACATTTAAATTTAAATTTAAACTTATAAATTAAAGAAATAAATGCATTTAAAATTAAATAAAATCTGAAAATCAGCTTTTCAACTGTGTTAATAACTTTTAAAGTGCTTGGTAGTTGCATGTAGCTAGTAGTTACTGTACTGGACACTGAAAATATAGAATATGTTTAGCATATCAAACATAGTACTGTAATATTATCTAGTCCTTTTAGAAAAAACAATCTTTTTTACATACCATCAGTTAATCTGGGGCTTTATCCAATCTGAATATATATTTATACCATAGACAAAACTGCAAATGAGTATCTTTCTGGGTTAAACTATTAAACATATAGGCTCTATCTTCTGCTATGTCTTAACTTTACTTTTAAATTCAGAGAGGTTTTGGGTTTGCAATACCAAGGTTCATATTCTAATATAGGTTTAAACTCATCCTTGCATTTGTGGAGATGGAAGTTTCTACTCAGTTACAGGTTCACAGCCAGATCACTAACACTCACTTCACTGCCCCTTTGGAACCCTGGTCACACCACGGCTAAGACCCAGATATATGATTATCTATCTTCTATCTATCCATCTATCTATTATCTGTCTATAATGCATTATATTTGAAGCTTAGGAGTCTCTGCAAATTCTTCCCCTGAAGCCCTGGTATATGCCAAGTTGTTGCAGCAATGTAGACCTGTTTATTCCTGCAGGCTATTGTATAAGTACCTTATACACATCTCTCAGAGAAAATAGGAGCCCTGTCAGGTTGGACCCAATACATCTTCCTCTGACAAGTGCTTTCCAAGTCACAAGCATGGAGTGTATTAGCTTATGTGCCTGCATTCACCACTCAGCAATATATCAGTACCTGTGTTGGCTTTTCTCCACCATAACCAATAACATCATCACCTCTGCAAATGGCATTTAGTACAAAGGCATTAATCACACTAAAGGTAAGCTCATTATAAACCACCTAGTTACAGCTGAGTGTTTGAACAAGTTTATATCATGGTCAGTGAAGGCAAAAGGCAGTATTCCTCCACAATGATCCTGCATCCCTTTAGACTTTATTTACTCCGACGAAGGAGATTTATCCTCTGTTATTTGCTATAGACACCTTTCACTATCAATCAGAGGTAGGTTTAATCTCTCACTGTGGCATTGATTTCTCTTTAGCATCTCTTTACTTGTGCTTTTTACTGCATATTCGTGAGTTATAGGTTATAAAGAGCATCCCATGTTGGACACTAAGGTATACAAAATTTGAAGCATTAGCCTTAATGAGACATTCAAGAGACCCTCAAGAAGTCATAGTAGGCCCCAAGAATCAAGGCAGAAAAACTGCCTGCCAGTAAGATTTCATCAGGTGCATCTCTAAAATGGGAGTTCCCATTTCAGTCAAGGGGTGAATTTCTTGCCCTTATCCACGCACTTATACCTCAAGAAACTCAGTAACATACTCACTAATATAGCAACTATATTACAAGGTAGCTATGAAAGCCACCCTGCTTAAAAGTCATACATTTAAAAAATGGAACCAATATTTATTATAACAACCCATGAGCACAAATTTTAGCATCCCAGCGTGGGACATGTCCAATTGCAAGAACCAGCACATTCAGGAAAGCCCAACGTTTTGACTTCATAGTGGATGGTATAGTCAAGAACATAGGGAAGAAAATGTTCACTAGAATTTTAGGAATTGGTGAGGAGAAAATAATAGTGTCATTATTTATAGAAGTTATCACTTTGAAAAATCAGCATAAAATTATGTAGTTCTCTTCAGTGAAGGACTTCATAGATAACACCACAGAAAATGAGAAACTAAAAACTATCTTCGTGATATCTAAAATTCACAAGGCATTAATGCCTAAAATATGACAGGAAGTCCTACAAATTAAGAAAAGTAATAGAAATTTTGAAAGAAAAGCGGGTCATTAATAGTGCATTAGGCAGAGTCCCTATCAGAAACAGATAAAACACTCAAACTGAGTAATTAAAGACTGTTCAATAAACGGTCTATTTACAAAGTTGTGGACAGGGTTTAGAAAAGCACCAAAGTTTATTGCAGTATCTTGAGACTAGAAATAGCAGAGACACTGTTTGGTTTTCTAGGACTGAAAGGGAATGAGCAGAAAGTTATTATGGACATGGGAAAAAAATATATATATATATATTTGGCAATGCCTGGCTATGCCTCCTATTTTCTGGCTATGCCTCCTACTGTTGAATGTGAACCACAAATCTGAAGGCAAGGAAGCCTTTTGATGGAGCTGGTACTGGTCACCCTTCCAGGGAAAAGATTAGAGTGGAGAAGGGTGGTAGAGAAGGGTGAGAAATGGACCTTAAAAGGCAAAACAGATGATGTCTAGCAGAGACGTGGACAGGCAATGTAGAAGATAAGCCAGAAACTTCCGACCTAAATGTCAAGTGAGCTCTTCATATTGCCTCAGTTTGGCTCTTAAGTCTACTTAGCAATTACACTATATTTCTCTAATCCACTCACTTTCCTATGTTGCTTGACGAGCACTCATTTTTCTCCTTAATCCTAAAACTTGCAAGAACCTCTCTTCCAGCTTCACTCTTAGTTAAGAACTTGCCTTCCTTTCTTATGAAAAACTTAGAACAATGAGTAGAGAATCTGCACATACCCCATTCACCGTGCTTCTACCTGCTGGCATATATAGATGTATATTTTGCCCTTTTGCTAAACTCTATTTCCCTTTCACTGGTGCCTAGATTTCAAATATTTAGCTTAATAGAGATCATTCCTCCTATAGGTTTTTCTCTCTCTTTTTGATTAAATTTTCTCTAATAGATTTTCCCATCAGCATTCAGATATTTCTCATATCTTAAATATATGTATATTTTTTCTTAAATATATATATATATTCTTAAATATATATATATTCTTAAATATATATATATATTCTTAAATATATATATATTCTTAAATATATATATATTCTTAAATATATATATATTCTTAAATATATATATATTCTTAAATATATATATTTTCTTAAATATATATATATTTTCTTAAATATATATATATATTTTCACCTTGCTACCTCAAAAAATCTTTATCTTTTTGAAGATGGCATGTATTCAGAAGGGTATGTATCACTTTGGTTCATATTTTGCTGGCGATAGGAAGTAACAGGCTCATGCCTGAGTTTTATTTGCAGAGAAATGAAGCCTATGATTTGTACAGAGTGAGAATGCCAATAGTTTTAAACATCTTTAATGAAAATCAAAATCATTTCCTCTTTAATCCTATCAAATATCTAATAATTTTCATTTTATTTTTCTCAGTACCAAGTCCTCCATGGGCCTTTACTATGTTTTTATCAGTACCTAGCGCTTCTGTCTTGTTTTCAATTTAGCTTTCACTTCTATAAAAATTTTTCTCTCAAATTTTTTGAGGTCTACCATGTTAATCTTTATCTCCCTGTATCTTTTCTGGGCTTTTATGTCGTGTTTTGAGTTTAGATTTAAAATAGGTAATGTGCTGGTTTTGTAAATATAGTCACACATTTTTGATACTTCTTTCTTTAAGAGGTGGACCTAACCCCCTCTTTTTGGCTGTTTGCTAAACTTAGTGACTTCTTTGTAACAAATACAATAAAGTGGAAGTGACAGCACACAACTCTAAACACTAGATCACAACAGGCACTATTATTAGCATTTCTCTTTCTCTGTTGAACTCTCTAACTCTCTCTCTCACATCACTCACTCTGGGGGATGTAAGCTGCCTTGTGAGCAGCCCTGTGAAGCAGCCGACGTGGTGAGGAACTGAGACAATCTGACATCTGTCACATGAATGCACAGGGAAGTGGACCCTCAACTCCTGTCAAGCCTTTGGAAGACTGTGCTACAGGCAGACATAATGATAACAATCCTATGCGAAACTCTGAGCCAGACCACCCAGATATGTTTCTGAATACCTGACCCACAGAAACTATCAGATAATGCATGTTTTTTGTTATATTAAATTATTGTGAAAATTTTGTTAACGATTTTCACCAGATTTATGAAAACATTTGGATAATTGACTTGCTGGTTTATCTTTTTTTTCCTCCATCCACTGGCTTCTTTTATAAATTTGGGTTATTTTTAAATTAATAACTGACTTTTAATGAGGCTGATACTTCTTTTACCAGCTGTTGTTTGTGTTAGAAATAATCATCTCTGACTCACAATGAATTTTATGAGCATCTAAGTTATTTTGCATCTTCCTACTCTTTAGAGATTAGAAACTTCAGGTCTTTTCAAAATGCAGAGTCTTTTCTTTCTCTCCAACATCCTTTGCTGAAAGATTTTCTCTCTGTGTGTGTGTGTGTGTGTGTGTGTGTGTGTGTGTGTTTCTGTCTTTTGTATTTCCCTATGATGCCCATTGTGTCTACTAAAATTCCTGCTTTGTGAGTAAACTTTGTTGGTTGCTCCTATTTTTACAAAAAAGAGTTTATTTGTTTATTTGCCCCTACTTTAAATGCATATGCTATGCTATTTGTCTGAGACCCCCTATCAACTTATGCTCTCTTTCTGCCCTGGCTTAATATCTCCCTGCACTCCTTCTTGACCTTCACTCAATTTGAAAGCCCTTCCTCAGTGTTATGCTGTAAGCCTAGGTATGACTCCCAGGTTTAATGTTCATCATAATTTTTG
Organism: Pongo abelii; assembly: GCF_028885655.2. Classification (NCBI taxonomy): domain Eukaryota; kingdom Metazoa; phylum Chordata; class Mammalia; order Primates; family Hominidae; genus Pongo; species Pongo abelii. The sequence goes on from NC_071994.2 coordinate 101,364,363, forward strand.
TCATTATCAGTAATTTTTTTTTCTAAGGCGGAGTCTTGCTCTGTCTCCCAGGCTGGAGTACAGTGGCACTATCTAAGCTCACCGAAACCTCCACCTCCCGGGTTCAAGCAATTCTCCTGTCTCAGTCTCTTGAGGAGCTGGGGTTAGAGACACCTGCCACCACGCTCAGCTAATTTTTCTACTTTTAGTAGAGATGGGGTTTTGCCATGTTGGCCAGGCTAGTCTCGAACTCCTGACCTCAGTTGATCCACCTGCCTCGGCCTCCCAAAGTGCTGGATTACAGGCGTGAGCCACCACGCCCACCTCATTATCAGTAATTTTCAAAAGGATAACTGGGCAATGCTATATCAATTAACACTATATTTAAGGCATTATTTAATATCATTATTTGTAAAGCTTCTCTTTGTTCATTAAGAGCTGAATAGAATTCTCCTCCTATGATGTATGAAATTCATTTATTAAATGCCCTTTTGAAGAATGTTTTTGTGATTCTAGATTTTCTTCTATTACAAACACTGCTTCAATAATGGTATCTTTAAATATCTGTTTTATAGAGAGTGTACTGCTTCATAGCTCCTTTTTGCACTAGCAACTTACCTGTTCTTTATTAGCTTCCAAGATTATATGTCTTCATGGTTTTTTGTTCAACCTTGCTTTCAAAACAAACTCAAGAGGAGGATACATTGCCAGCCTGTGAATCCCATTCTTTTTGTTATAAACAAAGGACCAGCATCTTTTCTGAAGAACTGACTTGGTCTGAGGTCTGCACTACAATCTTTTCTGAATATCTTTTCTCCCCTGTGTTTGAGTTTCACTGGATTTAGAAATTTTTTTTCTATCCCTTTTTGTGTTACAGAAGGTGCTTACTTTTGTGGACAATGGCAATTGCTTTTCTGGTTCTTTTTCTCTTTGTTGCTCTGAGGTGGGTTCTGACAGAAAAAAAATTCTATTTTATATTTGACAAATTAAACTAGAAGCTGTACAGCTTCAAGACACTTCCTATGAATTTAGTAACATAGGAAGCTCCAATAACCACATATACTTAGGTAATTAGCTACTCTAATCAGAACTCTTTTATCTTTACTTACTTCCACCCAAAAAAAAAATTGAATAGAGATGTATTTTAAAGTGGGAGACAGTTAGTGCTTATTTTATTTTATTTTTCATTTTATTTATTTATTGTTTTTGAGACGGAGTCTCCCTCTGTCGCCCAGGCTAGGGTGCAGTGGCGCGATCCTGGCTAACTGCAAGCTCCTCCCCCCACCCCTCACCCCCTCATGCCATTCTCCTGCCTCAGCCTCCCAAGTAGCTGGAACTATAGGCACCCGCCGCCACGCCCGGCTATTTTTGTTTTTGTTTCTTTTGTATTTTTAGTAGAGACAGGGTTTAACCATGTTAGCCAGGATGGTCTTGATCTCCTGATCTCGTGATCCACCCGCCTCAGCCTCCCAAAGTGCTGGGATTACAGGTGTGAGCCACCGTGCCCAACCAGTTAGTTCTTAATTTAGCAATAAATAAAAGTTTGAGAAAAATTGTACAAATAATTTTTGTCCCTTCACTTTTCCAACTCAACACTAATCAAATTGGTTTGATTAGAATTTTGTTCTGGAAGAACTCTTGGATAATTCTCTCTCTCTCTCTCTCTCTCTCTCTCCGGCCTCTTTAGATAATCTTTGTGTTAACAATTAGCGCACTCCCATATTTCCTAAATACAAAATGAAACAGTTTAATATTTTAAAGAAAAAGATACACGAAATTCTTTAGTTACTATCACTATATTATTGATCCCCATTAGTATCTATAGAGATTGTCAAAAGTGATATTCCCTTGTTACATATGTCAGAATATAGCCACTATTCATTAAAAAAGCACACACATTTCTTGTGTGCTAACCCCGATTTTAAATGCTTTACATACATTGACATTCATTCTTTGCAATTACCTTATGTGATATGTACAGATATTATCACCATTATATAGATTAGGAAACTGAGGCAAGTTGAGTTACTTGCCCTAAGTTACATAGTCAATAACTGGTAGAGCTGGAGTCAAACAAGGTAATCAGCCTCCAAAGTTCATGCTTTCAAATACTGGTTTCTTTTCTCTCTAAGCCCCATTCTAAATGATTCAAAGAAAACATGAACTCTTATCAGTCACACTGGAACTACATTTTACAGATAAGACAACTAAGCTTCAGAAAAGTTAGGTAACTTATTTGTAGTTATACAAGTTGAAAGTAAAACATTTCCTGTTCTAACAAAATCCGATGTTCCATTATTTTCACTGGCTATGGACAGACTGATGTCCATTCCTACTTTGTAAAGAGATTATTTGAATATTTGGATGCAGGTTGCTCAAATCTAGGGCATAATTTATATTTTTGTTTGATTGATTCTTAATTTGATTGGAAACAGAAAAAGGAATATGTTGTTCCGTTTAAGTAAGTAGTATATACTAACTATGCAACGAATATCTGCTTGAGATTTCAACGTGTATATGCTGCATTAGCACATATATATTCTTAACATTAAAATATAACTGCCTTGTGAATCTTAACAGAACAAGACATATTTTTGAAATTATTTTTATATTATTTTATCAGATTCTAAAAATAGTTTCATAAAATTCATCTTTAGTAAATATTGAGCACAGACTTCTTTAAAACAGCAACGTGGCTCGGTGCGGTGGCTCACGCCTGTAATCCCAGCACTTTGGGAGGCTAAGGCAGGCGGATCACTAGGTCAGGAGATTAAAACCATCCTTGCTAACACGGTGAAACCCCGTCTCTACTAAAAATACAAAAAAATTAGCTGGGCGTGATGGCGGGCGGCTGTAGTCCCAGCTACTCGGGAGGCTGAGGCAGGAGAATGGCTTGAACCCAGGAGGTGGAACTTGCAGTGAGCCAAGATCTCACCACTGCACTCCAGCCTGGGCAACAGAGCAAGACTCCATCTCAAAAAAAAAAAAAAAAATGAGACGGACCAAGTGATGTTTTTACAAAAGAAAGCAAGAAGGTGCAAAGTCACCATTTTTACTTTCCGTGAGAAAGTTTGTGGGAATGATCATTTTCTGACAATATGTACAGTGGCAAGCCTTGAAATATTTTTAGGAAGCCACTAAGTACTGTGCAGCTGTATGAAAACTCCTTGGTATACCACGGATATCTATACTAAAAGTTTTCACAACAGAGTTACAACACAGTCTCCCATTTTCCATTCTAGAGAGCCACATGGATTTAGTAGATACAAAAAAGTTGAAATAATGTTTAGTATTTCTGTTAAAAGAAAGGACAGTTGGACAGTCAGTAGGGATTTTTCCTTATTAAAAAGACAGCACAATTTTGGGAGGCCGAGGCGGGCAGATCATGAGGTTAGGAGGTCGAGACCATCCTGGTTAACACGGTGAAACCCCGTCTCTACTAAAAATACAAAAAAAAAAAAAAAATTAGCGGGGCTTGGTGGCGGGCGCCTGTAGTCCCAGCTACTCATGGGAGCTGAGGCAGGAGAATGGCGTGAGCCTGGGAGGCAGAGCTTGCAGTGAGCCAAGATGGGCCAACAAAGCAAGACTCCCTCTCAAAAAAAAAAAAAAAAAAGCACAATATTATCTTTTCTAAGGTTTTGAAATAAAGGTATATTAAGCAAAAATAATTTATCAATTATGTAATTTGTAATTTAATATGGTAATATGATTTAAATGTGAACAATCATTGCAATTAAAAAAAATTTTTTTTTGAGACCGAGTCTTGCTCTGTAGCCCAGGTTGGAGTACAGTGGCACGATCTTGACTCACTGGAACCTCTGCCTCCTGGGTTCAAGCAATTCTCGTGCCTCAGCCTCCCGAGTAGTTGGGATTACAGGGGTGCACCACCACACCCAGCTAATTTTTTTTACTTTTAGTAGAGACAGGGTTTCCTCATGTTGGCCATGCTAGTCTCGAACTCCTCAGATGATCAGCTCACCTCAGCCTCCCAAAGTGCTGGGATTACAAGCAAAATCATATTTTTTAAGAAGAGCTATGGTGATCATACTTAATGAATCAATTTTTACTGACACTTGCAGTTTTACTACTATCATCAGTTTCATCTGTTTAAAAGATAATTAGGTGTCAGTACACAGCATTTCATCATGGAAATCAAAATTATGGGTTTTATGAGTTTTTTTTCTTATGAGAGGAGTTTTTGTACCTGCATGCAATATTTAATTATTATTTTTCATATTTAACATTATTAGTTTTTTAAAAATTCAGGTTTTATATTCATGGCTACACTGTATTTTATCATTTTATTTTCAAATGAAATTGTATCTTAGATTAAGGTTTCGTCCTCTAATATGATGTTATCTTGTACTTATTTTGGTACTTTGAAATTCAGCCTCTTAATGAGATGCCCCTTTCCAACTAATCTCTGTCACAGAGGATGGCACATTACCAAAAGTATGATTCTAGTCATAGCTGGGGAAGATTAATATGTAGTGACAACTGGGAACTCTAGGGGACTTTGGGGATAGAGAAGGTTAATTGGAAATGCTGAAATTAATGTTCATTAATTTAATAAACTGAAGAGCCATAGCTTGTTAAAACTAGATTGGATTTCTTTCATCTAATAATGCCTGTTATTTACTTGAGAAGATTCATTATAGAAATGAAAATGAATGACTATACAGAACTTAAAAGAGAGAGAAATAGTATCTAAATAAGTAAACTTTGTAATCCTTTCTAATTCTAGAATAAATAATTCATATCTACTTAATAACTAATTCCTGGGGCCCCTGATTGTTTTTACAAATTGTGTTTTGAGTGTCTAATTATTTTACAAAATTAAACACAGAACAGTGTTTAGCAATAAACTGCATATTCTCAAAATATACTCCATAAAATACATTTTATAAAACAAGTTTCTATGGTAAGTAAGTTTGAGAAACACTAAAAAAAAATTTAAAAGATTTACAACGCTCATTGACATTGATATAAACTACATTTAACCCCAAGGTTCTCAACCTTTTACCATTGAGTACGTTTTCCAAATTATACCTATTGAGAGATGATGTAAACGTGGTTTGGCAAAAGCTGGCCAGAGCTGATAAAACTATCTCAAATATTCCTCTTTATCTTGTTTTTTTTCTAAGATAATTATCTTAGCAGAAAAAGTAGCAGAAACAAATAAAAACTCTCAACAACAAAAAAGCTATAACATGATAATATTTTTACTCATTCCAAAATAATTAAGACAACATATAAGAGATGGTAAAAGTTGTCAGAATTAACTGTGTAAAAGACCCTGACAAATAAAGCCAGGGAAGAACATGAGGGCAGGGTTCTCATGCACAAATGCCTGATAACAACTATCACTAAAAACTCTGCAAAAATCACAACTTTGCACAAAGACCACCACAACCTTATGTAAAAATTATATTTCTATGGGAACATCTGCCCAGCAACTACCTGTTCAACCTTGGACTCATACCAACCTTGCTATTGACTACCATGTCCAAGGACAATAACTTCAATAATTTTGAAATCTTGCTCATTCTTCTTTTAAACATCTTAGTTTTCCTTTGAAATGCACATAGTTTATTATGGCACATATATTTCCATTGCAATGACCATTCTCAGGTAAATGCCATTTTCTTTTAGAGAGTCTCTCTGTGTTATTTAGATTGACAAAGCTTAGATTTGCCACATGACGGATTTCTATGGGTTATGCATGTCTTGTTTTTATTTTGATCAAATTAAAGAAAAGAAAAAGAAAACAATCTTAACAACTCATGTAAAATATTTAATTCATATTTGGTATAAAGACCAGCTAATTAAATTCTTATTTTGTTTTTCTTTTTTTAATTTGTCATTTTATGTTTTTAAAGATCAAATTTTTTTTTTATTTCCCAATGCCTTTAAAGTTACTCCATGTTTCTGGAAACTCTGTTGATGCAAGGTCAGCACATGACAAAAGATTCATATCAAGGTCAACTTGGTATGTTCTATCAATTGCAGAGTTATAAACACATTTTTGTGTCTTATAATACACTTGAAGTTTAGATGTTGTATAAATAGTAAGAAATTGAAATAATTTAGTTTTTCTCAAAATATCACCAATGTTATTAAAGAATTCATCTTTTTGCTATCTATGCAAATTTTTACAATACATTACATATCAATATGTATATGTGTGTCTGGAATTTATTCCTTTCAGTGGGTTCTTGGTCTTGCTGACTTCAAGAATGAAGCTGCAGACCTTCGCAGTGAGTGTTACAGCTCTTAAAGATGCTGTGCCCGGAATTTGTTCCTTCAGATGTTCAGATGTGTCCGGAGTTTCTTCCTTCCAGTGGGTTTGTGGTCTCGCTGACTTCAAGAATGAAGCTGCGGACCTTCACAGTGAGTGTTACAGCTCTTAAAGGTGGTGCAGACCCAAAGAGTGAGCATCAGCAAGATTTATTTTGAAGAGTGAAAGAACAAAGCTTCCACAGCATGGAAGAGGACCCGAGCAGGTCGCCGCTGCTGGCTGGAGTGGCCAGCTTTTATTCCCTTATTTGTCCCTGCACACGTCCTGTTGATTGGTCCATTTTACAGAGCGCTGGTTGGTCCATCTTACAGAGTGCTGATTAGTGCATTTTACAATCCTTTAGCTAGACACAGAGCACTGATTGGTGCATTTTTACAGAGTGCTGATTGGTGCATTTACAATCCTTTAGCTAGTCATGGAGTGCTGATTGGTGCGTTTTTACAGAGTGCTGATTGGTGCATTTACAATCCTCTAGCCAGGGAGAAAAGTTCTCCAAGTCCCCAGTGGACCCAGGAAGTCCAGCTGGCTTCACCTCTTAATACCCCCTCTAAACAGGACACCCCAACTGCTGTTGGGAATTGGGCAATGACCACTCTAGCTACTTCCTGCTGGATAGGGGTGAAGAAGGGGCCCTGCAGTTGTAGTGTCCTCCAGAGGGGAACTCTTTAGGCCAGTCAAAGGGCCAGTGGGTCATTCCAGGGCTCCTCAGTAGAAGTTGTTAGTTGAGCTCATTTGGGATTCCATTTGTAAGACCATCTGTAGCTTCATGGCCTTGATCCTAGAGAAAACAAATTTGACAAGGAGGTTAAAAATACAGGGCCCAAAGGCGAGTAGTAGCAAGATGGCTGTCATGGGACCTAGAAAGGGGAGAAGCCACGTCACCCAACTCCAGAGGTTGGTATAAGAGAAAGGCATTGTCTGATTTCAGAAGCCTTTTCCTGTAAATGCCAGGCAGTGTCTCCTACTGTCCCTGACTGGTTAGTGTAAAAGCAACACTCATCCCCTAAGAAGGTGCAAAGTCCTCCTTTCTCAGCAATGAGGAGGTCTAGGCCTCAGTGGTTTTGGAGAGTCATTGCTACCAAAGGGTCTATTTGGGATTGTAGAGTAAGGATAGATTTTGTTATTTCTTGCAAACTGTCTGAGAAATCCTTTGAGAGTGTGTGGTAGTAGGATAATACATGTTACACTGTTAACTTTTAGCAAATTTTACTTTTGTTGAAAACCTTGTGAGTTTGGGATTTCAATTATTCTTTGCTATTAATGAGACCTCGTTCAGTCCATATTAACTTAAAATTGGTATAGATGGCTCCTCCCTGATTCTGTAAGTATTTTAAGGCTTGGCTGAGTGCAAACAGCTTGCACATTTGAGCAGACCAATTATTAGGCAATTTTCCTAACTGCCTCTACAAGAATTCCCTTACCACTCACTGAATACCCATTGTGTCTTTTTCCCTTAATTAACTAGGAGGAACCATCTATCCTCCTGTCCTGAAGGGAGTTGCTCCTATGTCTGGTCAGACCTTTGTATGGTAATCAATTAAGATTTAGATCTCCTGTTAGGAAACCTGCTGGGTTAAGGATTTTGGATAGGAAGGCTACGGGTTATCAGTGGCCTCAGTGCTTTCTGGATCTGCCATTGTTTGCACTGACAACAAGGTGGTATTGGAGTATTATAGAGTCACGGAGAAGACCTTCAATTATCAATTATAGGTTTTAAATTTACCCTGGCTTTTAAAGGAATAGGGTACACTGTTCTTTCTTTACTACTCCTGTCTCTTTCTCTCTCTCTTTGACTCCTTCTTTGTCTCTGTCTCTTTCTCTCTTTCCTTCTCTCTTGGACTTTCTGTCTCTGTCTCTCCCTTTGACTCCTTCTTTGTCTCTGTCTCTTCCTCTCTCTGTCTCCTTCTCTTTGACTTCCTGTCTTTCTCTTTCTCTCTTTCTCTCTCTTTTCCTTGTCTCTCTGCTGGTCTTTCCCTGCCTCTGGCAGCCGCTTATGCTGCTGTTGCCAACTCCTTGGGATTTTGCACTGTGTGCAATAACTCCATGGTTTCCTTGTGATATTTAATGGGGGTTCCCCCAGAGGTTAGGAACTCCCTTTCTTTCCATATTGCAGCATGGGCATGTAGGATTAGGTAAACATACTTACTATCTGTAGCAAAGTCTCCCAATTACAACTGAGGAGGTGGGAGAAATACCTGGTTACAGGCTGTCCCAGGATTCCTCGTATAGTTAATCTCCTCTCCTGACAGGAGAGGAGATTAACGCTGAGAAGGTGTGCCAGTGTCCAGGAGGAAGTCAATTTCCTGGCCCTCAATGCTTAAACATACCCGGGGCTCAGTGAGGGTGATGACATGAGCTGGCGCTTGTCCTGGGCACCCTCAGTCCTGTTGTTGGGTCATCTGGTTGGGGGCTTCTGGCCCAGATAACCTTTGTCCTCTGGGGCAATGCGCCTTCCAGTGATTGCCTTGGCATAGTGGACATGGGTGAAGGGGTGGCTTGTTTCTCATTGGACAATCTTTTTAAAAGTGTCCTTGCAAACCACACAGATCACAAGACCTGCTGGTGATTGGCCTGCTCCATTTTCTGTCCTCTCTGAACCACCAGAGTTTGTTTGTTTGAGGGCCATGACTAATGCTGCAGCCTTTCTCTGGTCTGGTTTTTCCTTTTTGGCCTGTTCCTCTTGGTCTCTATTATAGAACACTGACGTTGCCAGGTTTAATAATGCCTCCAGATTTTGTTCAGGGCCCAGGGCTCACTTTTGGAGTTTTCTCCTGATATCTGAGGCTGATTGGGTAATAAACTTATCTTTTAGGATCAATTGACCCTCTAGTGAGTTGGGTGACAGGGGAGTATATTTCCTTAAGGCCTTCCATAGCCACTCAAGGAAGGCATAAGGATTTTCTTCCTTTCCTTGAGTTATGGTGGACATCATTGAATAATTCATGGGCTTTTTCCTAATTCTCTTTAGTCCTTCTAGAACACAGGTCAACAGATGTTTGCAACTCCAGTCCCCATGATCTGAGTTGAGGTCCCAGTGGGGATCCATACGGGGGACGACTTGCTAACCAGTAGGGAATTTGTCCCTTTCTTTGCCTGTCATTCTATCATTTACTTTGCTAAGATACCAGATATTTCCAAACTCTTGGGCTGCAGCTAAAGCCGAATTCTTTTCATTAAAGGCCAGGGTTTGATCTAACAATAGCATGACATCTCTCCAAGTGAAATCAAAGGTTTGTGCCAGACCCTGTAGGACATCTATATACCTATCAGGATCATCTGAAAGCTTCCCCATGTCTCCCCTTATCTGCTTTAAATCAGAGAGGGAGAAGGGGACATGCACTTGGGTTGGGCCAAATTCCCCTCCCCCTACAGCTTGAGGGGGACATAACCAATAGCCCGGGGGTTTTTGTGGTCCTTTGGAGGTTTCTTTGCTTGTTTCCTTCTAGGCAGGGGAGATTAGAGGAGGCTTATCATTAATAGGAAGGGGAGCTATAGGGAGGCTAGGATATGGGGGTAAGCTGAGAGGTCCTCCTGTGGGATGTAAATTGCGAGCTTTGCATAGTTGTGGATTCTCCTTCAATGAAAAGAAAGCTTGGACATAAGGTATTTCACTCCATTTGCCTTTCTGCTTACAGAAAAGGTCAAGCTGCAGGCTAGTATTATAATTTATGCTTCCCTCAGGTGGCCATTTTTTCCCATCAGAGACAGAATATTGGGGCCAGGCTGTATTGCAGAAAAAAATGAGCTGCTTGTTTTTCAGGGTTTGCAGATCAGATTGGTCCCAATGGCTTAGGATGCATTTCAAAGGTGAGCCTGTTGATAGCTGAGTGTTTCCCACATGAAAGAAAAAACCGCCTGCAGTTTTGGTTTGTTTTGTTTCTCCCCTGCCCAAGAACCCGCAGTGGTCCCTGGACCCTGCTGATCAGAATAGTTGCGCTCACCAATGCAGCAGCAGAAACAACCCCTGCCCAAGAACCCACAACGGTCCCTGGACCCTGCTGATCAGAATAGTTGCATTCACCAATGCAGCAGCAGATCCCTCTCTTGCCCAAGAACCTGCAATGGTACCTGTACCCTGCTGATCAGAATAGTTGCACTCATCAATGCAGCAGCAGATCCCCCTCTTCCCCAAGAATGCACAACAGTCCCTGGACCCTGCTGATCAGAATAGTTGCACTCACCGATGCAGCAGCAGTAACACTAGTTTTCCTCCTAGACTGCAAGGAGGACCAAGGAAGGTCGGATTTAGTGGCCCTTAGTGACGTATTCTTGGAAACCTGTTAGAGTCCTAAGCCTTCTCCTGTTAGTACTGGGCCTTACTCCTGTCCTATAAAGATGTTATGTCCCAAAAATGAAGTGGAAGGCCATACCCTGAGGGAGGGAAGGGATCTCCAGGGTTGGAAGAATGATGCCTTTTGTCCTCACTTGAGTAGGAAGCGTATCATTTCTGAAGCTCCCCATATCCTAGCTTCAGGAATAGCTTTTGTTAGGGCTGCTTGTCTGAGGAGGGATCCTAAAATTCCAGGTAGTCACCCACCCCAACGGGGCTTTGGGCAAAAATTATGTCTTTCTGATTGGTGAGCCCAGGTGCCTAAAGAAGGGAATAGAGTCCTGGAGTTTATACTAGAAATCATTCTTGTAGGAGAAACGAGAAAAGCACCAGAGACAGGGAGTGGTTTCTAGAAGTGGGACTAGCCTTGGAGAAGAGAGGGGAGAGGAAGTTTGTCTGACAGGCATTAGGACCCAGGGGCAATCAGGACAGATGGGCGAGTCTTGCTTGGGCAACGTGACTTTGAGCATTCCACTTATGGCCGCAGAATCAACCAACTTGTTGTCAGGACCCCGGAGCTGAATTGCTTTCCTCTCTGTCGACCCTCAGCTCAGCCCAGAAATACAGGAAAAGCAGAAGCTGGTTCCAGGCAAACCAATGCTCCCAACTCTGAAGAGTCAGGGTTGTTAGAGAGCCCTTTCCCAGAAAGTCTGACACCCATGTCTTTAGTCTGGTGGCTGTGCTAGTCACTTTTAACTGGCCAAAAGGTGCCCAGTATTTAGCCCCCGAATTCTAAGGAAAAATAGGGCAGAACAGTGAGTGAAAGGGGTCCAATGGTACTCATTGCATGGTGATAGGTGATAGTCCCTTCGTGGTTGCCAAAATGTGTCTGGAATTTATTCCTTCCGATGGGTTCTTGGTCTCGCTGACTTCAAGAATGAAGCTGCGGATCTTCGTGGTGAGTGTTACAGCTCTTAAACATGGTGTGTCCAGAGTTTGTTCCTTCAGATGTTCAGATGTGTCCAGGGTTTCTTCCTTCTGGTGGGTTCATGGTCTCACTGATTTCAAGAAAGAAGCCGTGGAGCTTCACAGTGAGTGTTACAGCTCTTAAAGGTGGTGCCAACCCAGAGTGAGCAGCAGCAAGATATATTGTGAAGAGCTAAAGAACAAAGCTTCCACAGAGTGCAAGGGGACCCAAGCAGGTTGCTGCTGCTGGCTGGGGTGGCCAGCATTTATTCCCTTATTTGTCCCCGCCCACATCCTGCTGATTGGTCCATTTTACAGAGTGCTGATTGGTCCATTTTAAAATCCTTTAGCTAGACACAGCGCTGATTGGTGCATTTTTACAGAGTGCTGATTGGTGCATTTACAGTCTTTTAGCTAGACACGGAGTGCTGATTGGTGCATTTTTACAGAGTGCTGATTGGTGCATTTACAATCCTTTAGCTAGACACAGAGTGCTGATTGGTGTTTTTACCATCCTCTAGGTAGATAGAAAAGTTCTCCAAGTCCCCACTCGACCCAGGAAGTCCAGCTGGCTTCACCTCTCATATGTGCCTATTTTTGAAGTCTCTAGACTCTTGTTTTTATTTTCTGCTTATTTATCTAGTCCTGTAGCAATATACACTGTATTATTATCATACATTAATAGATGCTTTGGCATTTCAATAGAAAAACAACTCCCATATCTTTGTTCTTATTTTTCTAAATTATTCTTATGATTCTTGAATATATTTTTCATATACATTTTAGGATTAACTTTGTAAGATACAAAAATATTCAATATGGACTGGGCATGGTGACTCATGCCTGTAATCCCAGTACTTTGGGAGGCAAGGCGGGCGGATCACTTGAGGTTGGGAGTTTGAGACCAGCCTGACCAACATGGAGAAACCCCATCTCTACTAAAAACACAAAATTAGCCGGATGTGGTGACACATGCCTGTAATCCCAGCTACTTGGGAGGCTGAAGCAGGAGAATCACTTGAACCCAGGAAGCAGAGTTTGTGGTGAGCCATGATCATGCCTCTGCACTCCAGCCTGGGCAACAGGAGTGAAACTCTGTCTCAAAAAAAATAAATAAATAAATAAAAGATTTGTTCTCTGCAAATTTAAGGTATAAAACACATTATTATTAACTATAGTCACCGTGCTATAAATTAGCTCTCCAGAACTTACTCGTTTTACAAATGGTAGTCTACAACTGTTTACGAACATCTGCGCATTTACCCCAACCCCTGACTTCTGGTAAACACCTTATACTCTCTGTTTCTGTGGGTTTGAGGTGTTTTTTTTTTTTTGGATTCCACATACAAGTGAGATAATGTAATATTTGTCTTTCTGTATCTTGATTATTTCACTTAGCATAACATTCTCCTGGCTTATCTGTGTTGTTGCAACTGACAGAATTTTCTCCCCTTTTTGTAGCTGAATAATATGCTATGTATGCATGATACACATTTTTTACTTTTTCTCTATCCATTTATATGCCAGTGGACAAAAGTTACTTCATATCTAGGCTACTATGAATAATACTGCAATAAACAAGAGAATGAAGATTTCTCTTTGACTTACTTATCATTTCCTTTTGATATACACCCAGTAGTAGGAGCGCTGGATCATATGGTAGTTTTTAATTTTTTGAGGAACCTTTATATTGTTCTTCCATAATGGATGTACCAATAGCCACTTCCAATCCACAATATAGAAGGATTTCCTTTTTTCCACATCCCTGACAACACTTGCTATCTTTTGACTTTCTGATAGTAACCATCATAACAGCTGCACAGTGATGTCTCATTGTGAGTTATGTTGGCATTTTCCTGATGATTAGTGATGTTGACCACCTGTTTATTGCCCTGTTAACTATTCGTATGTTGTCCTTGAAAAAATGTCTCTTCAGGTCCTTTGCACATTTTTTAATCAGGTTATAGCTTTTTTTTTTTTTTTTTTAGCTATTGAGTTTTTTGGCTATGTATTTTGGATATCAACTCGTTATCAGGTATATAATTTGCAAATATTTTCTCCTATTCCATAGGTTGCCTTTTCATTTTTTAAAATTATTTGCTCTACAGAATCATTTTCGTTTCATATAGTCCTACTGTTTACTGTAGCTTTTGCTGCCTATGCTTTTGGTGTCATATTCAAAAAGTCATTGCCAAGAACAATTTTATGTAGTATTTCCTCTATGTTTTTTTCTAAGAGTTTTAAAGTTTCAGGTCTTGTTCTTACCTCATACCACTTACAAAAATTAACTCAAAATGGATTAAAGACTTAAGGGTAAGATTTGAAACTGTAAAACTACTAGAACAAAACATAGGGGCAAAGCTCCATCAGATAAATCTGGGAAATTTTTTTATGTGAATCTCAAAGCATAGGGAACAAAAGGGAAAACAAACAAAGGGGTTACATCACACTAAAAGGTTTCTGCACAGCAAAGGAAACAATCACCAGAGTTAAGAAGCAAGTTACAGAATAGAAAAAAATGTTTGCAAGCCATACATCTGATAAAGAGTTAATATCCAAAATATATAAGAAACCCAGACAACTCAGTAATAAGAAAACAACCTAATTAAAAGAAATGGCCAAAGCACCTAGTAGATATTTCTCAAAAGAAAACACAAATGGCCAACTGGTATGTGAAAAAATGCTCAACATCACTAATTATCAGGGAAATGCAAATGAAAACAACAATGAGATAGAACTTCGCACCTGTTGAAATGGCTATTATTAAACAGATAAAAGGTAACACGTGTTGTTGAGGATGTGGAGAAATGTAAATCCTTTTACACTGTTCTTGGGAATGAAAATTGGTACAGCCATCATGGAAAATGGTATGAGGTTTTTCAAAAAAATTTAAAAATAACACTACCACATGATCTGGAAATCCCACTAATGTGTATTAACCTAGAGAAACTTAAATTATTATGTTAGAGGGTTTTGCATTCTTATGTTCATTGCAGTGAAAAGTTAAGTAATCAACCCAAGTATTCATTAGTGAATAAATGGATGAAGAAAATGTGGTACATATACACAACAGAAAAATTATAGCCTTAAAAAAGAAGAAAATTATGTCATTTACAACATATATGAGCCTGTAGGACATTATTTTAATTGAAATGATTCAGGCACAGAAAGACAAATATGGCATTATCTCACTTATATGTGGAACCTAAAAACTTAAACTGGGAAACAGAGTATAATGGTTGTTCCCAGGGGTAGACTGTGGTATTAGGGTGATTAGTGAAAAAAACCCAGAAAATTTTAGTTAGATAGGAGGAATAAGTTTAAGAGATATGTAATGCTGTTAATATTTTTTAATCTTATCCGTTTTATTTCAACATGGCAACTATATTTAATAACAATGTATTCTTGATAGTCACAAATAGAGTATATTTTAAATGATCTTACTGAAAAAAGAAATATGTGAGGTGATACCTGTGTTAATTAACTCAATCTAGCAATTCCACAATGTATACATATTTCAAAACATAATGTTGTCCACAATAAATGTATAGAATTTTTATTAAATAAAATTTTCAGTTCTTACATTCAATTCTTCAGTCCATTTGTAGTTAATTTTTTATGGTGCGAGATAAGGATCTAATTCTATATATTTTGGCATTTGGCTATCCAGTTTTCCTAAAACCATTTATTGAAGAAATTATTATTTCTCCATTATGTATTTGTGGCAACTTTATCAAAGATTAGTTTGCCAATATTGGGAGCGTATTTCTTGGCTTTCTATTGTGTTCCGTTGGTCTATGTGTCCATTTTTATGCCAATACCATACTGATTTGATTACTATAGCTTTGTAATATAGTTTGAAATCAGAAAGCCGTATTTCTCCAGCTTGGTTCTTCTTACTCAAGATTACTTTAGTTATTTAGGGCTTCAGTTATTTAGTTATTCTGGTTCCATATAAATTTTAGAATTGATTTTTCTATTTCTGAGAAAACTATCATTGGAATTTTGATAGGAATTGCATTCAATATGTACACTGCTTTAGGTAATATGGCTATTTTGATAATATTAATTCCTTTAATCCATGAACACAGAATATATTTCCACTTATTTATGCCCATGAACACAGAATATATTTCCACTTATTTATACCATCCTCAATTTCTAAAATTAATGTTTTATAGTTTTCTGTTTATAAATTTTTCACCTCCTTGGGTAAATATATTTTCAAATATTTTATTTTTTTGTAGCTATTGTAAATGGAATTGTTTACTTAGTTTCTTTTTTTGATTGTTCATTAATAGCATATAGATATATAACTGATTTTTACATGTTCATTTTGTATTCTGCTACCTTAATGAATTAGTTAATTAGTTCCAAGAGACTTTTTGGTGAAGTTTTTGGGGATTTCAATATAGTAGATCATGTCATCTGCAAACAGAGACAATTTAACTTTTCCTTTCAGATATGGATGCCTTTTACTTATCTCTGTTGACTAATTGCTCTGACTAGCACTACGAGTCATATGTCGAATAGAAGTGCCAAGAATTGCCTTCCTTGCCTTGTTCCTGATCACTGCCAAGTACATTAGCTATGGGTTTGACTCATATAACTTTTATTGGATTGGGATACATTTCTTTTATAGCTAATTTTTGAAAGTTTTTTCTTTTATGAAAGAATGTTGATTTTTTCAAATGCTTTTTCTGATCTAATGAGATGACTATATGATTATTCTTCTTCATTTTTGTTTGTTTTTTGAGACAGGGTCTCACTTTGTTGCCCAGGCTGCAGTGCAGTGTCCTCCCACTTCAGCCTCCTGAGTAGCTGGGATTACAGATGTAAGCCACCGTGCTCAGGCTATTCTTCTTTCTGTTTATGTGGTATAACACATTTATTGATTTATGTTGAACCATCCTTGCATTTCAGAGATAAATCACACTTAACAGTGGTAAATGATCCTTTTTCACATGCTTTGAATTTGGTTTGTTAGTATTTTGTTGGTGATTTTTGCATTTATGTTCATCTGGGATATTGGCTTATAGCTCTTTTTTTTTCTTATAGTGTCTTTGTCTGGCTTTAGAATTAGGTTAATGCTGTGTTACAAAATGAGTTTGAAAGTATTTTTTGCTCAAGTTTTTGGAAGACTTTCAAAAGATTTGTGTTAATTTTTAAAATTTTTGGTCTGAGCTCTTCTATGTTGGAATGTTTTTGATTAGTGGTTCAATATCCTTAATCATTATTTGTCTACTCAGATGATCAGTTTCTTCATGTTTCAGTCTTGGTAAGTTGTTTGTATCTAGGCGTTTATTTATTTTAGGTTATACAATTTTTTGGTGTATAATTGCTTATAATAATTTCTTATGATCCTTTGTCTTTCTATGGTACTGTGGTAATATCTCCTCTTTCATTTCTGATTTTATTTACTTGAATCTGCTCTATTTTTTCTTAGCTGATCCATTTGATTTCAAAAAATACTTAATTTTATCTCTTTTTTTGTTTTCCTAGTCTCTACTTCATTTACTTCTGCTTTAACTTTTGTTATTTCCTTTTCTCTGCTAACATTAAGCTTAGTTTTTTTTCCTTTTCTAGTTCCTTGAGGTATGAATATAGGTTGTTTATTTCAGGGGTCCCAAATACCTGGGCCACAGACCAGCATTAGAGTCTCATAGGAGGGCAAACTCTGTTGTGAACTGTGCATGCAAGGGATCTAGGTTGCACACTCCTATGAGAATCTAATGCCTGAGGTGGAACAGTTTCATCCCAAAACCATCCCTGCAGATCGTGGAAAAACTGTCTTCCATGAAACTGGTCCCTGGTGTTAAAAGGGTTGGAGACTGCTGGTTTATTTGAGATCTTATTTTTCTTAATGTAGGTGTTTATTGCTATGAACTTTCCTCCTATAATTGCTTTTGCTGCATCCCATAAGTTTAGGTATTATGTGTTTCCATTTTCATTTGCCTCAGAATATTCTGTAATTTCCCTTTTGATTTTCTTCTTGGCCTATTGATTGTTTAGAAGTATGTTGCTTAATTTTCATATATTTATGATTTTTTCAACTTTCTTCCTGTGAATTATTTTTACTTTTATTTGTTGTGATTGGAAAAAATGCCTGATATGTTTTCAATATTCTTAAATTTGCTGAGACTACTTTTGTGGCCTAACATAAAACCCATCCATGAGAATGTTCCATGTGTGCTTGAGAAGAATGTATATTCTGCTGCTGTTGGATGGATTCTTCTATGTATGTTTTTTAGGTCCATTTGATTTAAAGTGTTGTTTAAGCCCAATGTTTTCTTACTGATTTTTGTTTTTAATGAAACTATCAAATTAGCTAGTAGCTACTGTTGCCAGCAGCCATCACAGGCCTGGATAAAAGAGCACCACTTGAGAACCCACCTGCATGAGTCCCTTCAAATATTCTAAATTTAATTACATATTTACCTTTATCAGTGAGTTTTTTCTCATATATTTTCTTTCTTTCTTTTTTTTTTTTTTTTTTTGAGACAGAGTTTTGCTCTTGTTGCCCAGGCTGGAGTGCAATGGCATGATCGCAGCTCACTGCAACCTCTGCCTCCTGAGTTCAAGTGATTCTCCTGCCTCAGCCTCCTGAGTAGCTGGGATTACAAGTGTGTGCCACCATGCTTGGCTAATTTTTGTATTTTTAGTGGAGACGGGGTTTCACCACGTTGGCCAGGCTAGTCTCAAACTCCTGACCTCAGGTGATCCACCCACCTCGGCTTCCCAAAGTACTAGGATTACAGGCATGAGCCACCATGCCCAGCTCATCATATATCTTCATTTATAATCAGTGTCCTTTGGTTTCTACTTGAAGAGTTGTCTTTATTATTTCTTGTAAGATAGATCTGGTAGTGATGAATTGCCTCATCTTTTGTTTGCCTTGGAATATTTTTTCTCCTTCGTTTCTGAAAAACAGCTTTCCTGGGTATAATGCTCTTGCCTGACAGTTTTGTTTTTTGTGTTCTTGGTTTTATAGAACATTGAATGTAGCATTTCATTTTCTCCTGGCCTGCAAAGTTTTTGTTGCATGGGTTTCCTTTTTTTTTTTTTTTTTTGAGAGACAGAGTCTTGCTCTGTAGCCCAGACTGGAGTACAGTGGAGTGCAGTGGCATGATGTCACTCACTGCTACCTCCACCTCACAGATCCCAGTTCAAGCAAATCTCCTGCCTCAGCCTTCCAAATAGCTCGGATTACAGGCACGCGCCACTATGCCCAGCTAATTTTTGTATTTTTAGTAGAGAAGGGGTTTCACCATGTTAGCCAGGCTGATGTTGAACTCCTGCCCTCGTGATCCACCCACCTTGGCCTCCCAAAATGCTGGGATTACAGGCATAAGCCACCAAGCCTGGCGACATGGGTTCACTTTTATGTGATGAGTCACTGTTGAATCGCTGCTCACAAAATTCTCTTTGACTTTGAATTTGATAATTTGATTATAATGTGTCTTAGTGAAAGCCACTTTTAGTTTGACCATTTAGAAACTTATAAGCTTTATGTAACTATATGTTCATATCTCTTCTCATATTTGGAAAGTTTTCTTATTTATTAGTTTACATAAACTTTCTTGCCCTTTGATGTTCTCTGTTCCTTCTGAGATTCACATAATGCACATATTGGTTTGCTTGATGATATCTCATCATTCCTGCATGCTTGCTTCACTGCTTTTAGTCTCTTTTGGTTCCTCTCACTGGTTTATTTCACATGCTCTGTCTCTGACGTTATTTTTTATTTTGCTTGGCCAAATCTAATGTTGAAGCTGTCTATTAAATTTTCTGTTGAAACATTGTATTCTTTATCTATATAATATATGTTTCATTTTTTCTTATGGTTTGTATCTCTTTGTGGAGCATCTCTTTTTATCTCCTTTTTTTCTGATATATTTAGTTGTCTATATGAGTTTCCTTAAGACTACTATTTTAAATTCATTTTCAGGCAATTTGTAGACCTCCACCTACTTGAAACCAACCACTAGAGCTTTATCTTGTTCATTTGTTGGTGTAATATTTTCTTGATACTTCATGTTCCTTTCATTGCTGTCTTTGTATTTGAAAAAGCAGTCACATCCTCCAGTTTTTACTGACTGGCTTTGAGAGAGAAAGGTCTTCACTAGTGAGCCCAGCAAGAGCTTCTTGACATCTCTTAGTTCTTTTCTATGGTTGCACCCACTCTACTCTTCTTGTTTTCTTCTAGGGGAAAGTTTTAGGATTGTGCAGCTTTCTAGAACACACAAAATTAGGCCCAGTGCTGTCAGTTTTCCACTTATTTTTCCTGAATCACTGCCCTGAAATGTTTAAGGTTGTGAATCTTCTCCTCTCTGCTCCTGATATTTATGTGCTATCTGTGGAACTTCATATAAGTTACACACATGTGGAGAACTGTCCACTGTAGGTGACACCTCTTGGTGTCTGTGACCCAGTTAGCAGAATCTGTGGCCTGCTGTTTACAACTGCACACTGCCTGCTGTGTACTCCCACCGATTCTTTCTCTTCCTACCCTCAGGAAATTGCCATACCTGAAACATTCAGCTTTGCTGATTCTCTCAGTGTTCCATGTGGGGGAAGAAACAGAAGTGGGCCTCCTGGATGGTTTCCCAAAAGACTGGGTGAGCTGGCTGCTCATTTTGCACTCACTTTTCCCTGTGGGAGAAATGGCAGGCCGAAGGGGCCACTCTAAGCATTAAACTGTACCACCTTGGGGAAGGAGTAATGTGAGTAAAATGAAACTGTTCTGTTAATTAATAACTTTTTATGTATTTAATCAGATTTTTTGTTCCACTGTGGTGCTTAAAACCTCTAAGCTAGACCCCAGAATCCACAAAGTTATTCTTCTCAATGGCTGGTTGTCAAAATTGATGTTTCCTTTAGGGTATGAGGCTAAAACCTCCTATTCAACCATACTGCCCATTTCCCATAAACTGGACATTTTAGATAATTCATTAAAGCAACTCCATATTTTAAATTGTTTTTTCAGTTATTTTTATTTTTTAAGTAATTTGCCTGGACTTAAACTGCAAAATCTTCCTCCTCTCAAAAAAGTTAGCCCCTGCTATTTACTATTATTATTATTGTTTTTTATTTTTATCTCTTAGGCCAACTTTTGAAGCAGCACTCAATGTATCATATTACTTAGTTGTCAGCTAATGCTTTGAGTGGAAGTTTTGTTCAAGCTTGTCAAACCTGAGAGGCTTCTATCTAATGCTGATTGATCTATCTGTGGGTTGAGAAACATATTCAAAATTCATCCAGTTCTTTAAAACTTATTTGATTTCAGTGTTCACTGTTCTCTTCAGTGTCTTCCCTTTGCAGCAGTATACTTTTCAAAAAACCAGAGATGTCTTAGAGTTTATTTAATTCAGTATATATTAGTTTTTTAAGGCTACCATAGAAAAATAACACACTGAGTGGCTTAAAGATCAAACATTTATTTTCTCATAGTTCTGCGGGCTAGAAGTCCAAAGTCAAAGTATTGTTATGTTTGTTTGTTTATTGTCTCCTGAGGCCTTTCTCCTTGGCTTGCAGGTGGCTGCCTTCTTGCTGTGTGCTCACATGGCCCTTTCTCTGTGTGAATACATCCTCTATGTCTCTCCTTCCTTCATATGGACATCAGTCTTACTGGATCACGGCCCACCTATATGACCTTATTTAACTGTGATCATCTCTTTAAAGACCTTATATTCAAATGCAACCACATTCTGAGATGTATTAAAAGTCAGGACTTTAAAATATAAATTTTGGGAGGATACAATTCAATCTGATACACTATGACTCTTCCTTTTTTCCAGGATCTCTGTCTGTTGCTGGTTGGTCCACTATTTATCCTAATCAAGGTCATAACTCTGGATACTAGAAGCAAGGTGTTTTCCCCATATACTTTCTACCACTTTTAGTTGACTAAACCTTGGGCTTTTGCCTACAACCCTCATGCCAAATTGAATCTGCACACTCTGGCAGCACAGTTGCTTGCTTTTGCAGCCAGATCTGCTCTGGTAAAACTGTAGTTCTTCACAATTTGGTGTGAGGATCAAGAAGAGTAACAGGCCCCAGCAATGAATGAGCAGATTCCCATTTTCTCTTACCGTAAGAATTATCAGTTTATTTTAAAATACTTCTACATTTATTGTATGGCTTTCATTAATTTCTAGAAACTTGAAATTGTTGTTATCAGAAATTCTGTTCCATTTTACACTTTTGTTTTCTTTTGTGTGTATGTTTTTCTCTCCTTCCCCACCCCCAATTTTTTGTGTGTGATAGGATTTGCCAACTTCTTCATTCCTTCATATATGGAAATTTAACCTCTTCTGAGTTTTGCTTTTGCTCTAACGAATTCCTCTTGGGTTTAATTTTGTCTTTACAAGAATATATCTTTTAGTTATGCTCTAGGAGGCTTCTGTTAACAAATTTTCTGAGTTCTTGTAGATCTTAAAATGTCTTCATTCAATAAATTTTGACTGGATACAGAATTTAAGACTAAACATTATTTTTTTCTCTAGATATGAAAACTATTTTTAATAATATATGTAGATAAAGACTCATTATATTTATTCCTACACCTAGCTTTTAATTCACTAAAATATTTAGAAATTGTACTCACTCAAAAATATTTAAGACATTGTCATGAACTTGTGTATATAAATATATATATATTTGTTTTGTTTTTAGATGGAATTTTGCTCTTGTTGCCCAGCTGGAGTGCAACGGTACAAACTTGGCTCACTGCAACCTCCGCCTCCCGGGTTCAAGTGATTCTCCTGCCTCAGCCTCCCAAATAGCTGGGATTGAAGGCATGCGCCACCATGCCCAGCTAATTTTGTATTTTTAGTAGAGATGGGGTTTCTCCATGTTGGGCAGGCTGGTCTCGAACTCCCGACCTCAGGTGATCCGCCTGCCTCGGCCTCCCAAAGTGCTGGGATTACAGGTGTAAGCCACCGTGCCTGGCTGTCCTATATATTTTTAAATGTTCTTAAGGTTCAATAAAAAATATGTATGTATGTGCTATTTTTGATGCATATGAACCTAAAGGATATTTCACTCTTCCTATAGAATCTCTTGACCTAGCCCACTTGTTTCCTATGAAGCACCTACACATAGCAGATATTCTGTGGAGAAAAATGCTCATGCTAATGATTTCTATTTACCCTTTCTAGATCAAATCCTCTCCCAAGTCTGCAGAGACAAAAGACAGTGTCCTTAAGGAAAAGTGACTTGCAATAAAAAGCTTATCTCAGAACAGTCCTTTTTTTCATTAAATTTACTTCTTTTCCTCATTTTTTTCACAGCTCTCTAATGCCTTTAAAGAGACAATTTTTTTTAGATAGCCTGCTAGGATTTGCTATATATTTCTCAGAAATAGAACTTGTCTACCACCTTTTATTATTATTATTATTATTATTATTATTTGAGTATTAATTTTTTATTTTACCTACATATATTAGCAATTATGTGATCATAGTATCACGAAAGATGACATAATCAATGTTAAATATTTTTGCTTTGTCTGTCTTTAGAAAGCTCTCCAAACTACCTATTCAACCCTTTTAAGCCTTTGAAATTACCATTTGTTGAAGTATTTTCCAACTAACAATGTTCTCTGAACCAAATAATAATCTGGTTATTTTGTTTTGGTTCTTTTTTTTGGGGTTCATAAGTAGGCATATATATTTATGGGTTATATGAGATATTTTAATACAGGCATCAATGTATAATAATTATATCAGGGTAAACGGGGTATCCATCACCTCAAGCAACTATCATTTCTTTGTGTTATGAACATTTCAATTATACTTTTAATTATTTTTAACCCTGTAATAAATCATTGTTGACTGTGGTCACCCTGTTGTGCTATGAAGTACTAGATCTTATTCTATCTAATTATATTCTTGTACACATTAATCATCACAGTCTCCTGCCCTTTCCACTAGCCTTCTCACTATCCTTTTTTAATTCTCTATGGCCTTGAATTCAAATGTTTAATTTTTAGTTCCTGCACATGACTGAGTACATGCAAAGTGTCTCTTTCAGTGCCTGGCTTATTTCACTTAAGACAGGGTGCTCCATGTCTATCTATGTTGCAAATGACAGGATCTCATTTTTATTTTTATTTTTTGGCTGCATAGAACTCTGCTGTGTATACATACCGTATTTTCTTAATATGTGCATCCATTGATGGACACTTAGGTTTATTCAAAATATTGGTTTCCATGAATAGTTCTGCAATAAACATGGGAATACAACAAAAGATATACTGAATTTCTTTCTTCTGGGTATATACCTAGCAGTAGGCTGCTGGATTGTATGATTGATAGTTTTATTTTTAGTTTTTTGAGAAACATCCATAATGTTCTCCATAGTGGCTGTAGTAATTTACATTCCCACTAACAGTATATGAGGAGGGTTCCCTTTTCTCCACACTCTAACCAACATTCATTATTGCCTATCTTTAGGATAAGAGCCATTTTAACTGGAGTGAGATGATATCTCATTGTAGTTTCAATTTGCATTTCTCTGAGGATGAGTAATATTGACCACCTTTTCATATATCTGGTTGCTGTTTGTATGTCTTCTTTTCAGAAATGCCTATAAATTTGCCTTTTTTTTTTTTTGAGACGGAGTCTCTCTCTGTCACCAGGCTGGAGTCAGTGGTGTGATCTCAGCTCACTGCAACCTCTGCCTCCTGAGTTCAAGTGATTCCCCTGCCTCAGCCTCCTGAGTAGCTGGGACTACAGGTGTGCACCACCATGCCCATCTAATTTTTGTATTTTTACTAGAGACGGAGTTTCACCATGTTGGCCAGGATGGTCTCGATCTCCTGACCTCATGATCTGCTCACCTTGGCCTCCCAAAGTGCTGGGATTACAGGCATGAGCCACTGTGCCCAGCCTCATCTGCTTATTTTTTAAATCAGATTAGTAGATGTTTCCCTATTGAGTTGAGTTCCTTATATATTCTGCTTATTAATCCCTTGTCAGATAGATAGTTTGCAAATATTTTCTTCCATTCCATGGGTTGTCTCTTCACTTTGTTAATTGCTTCCTTTTCTGTGCAGAGCTTTTTAATGTTACATGATCTCATTTGTCCATTTTCATTTGGTTGTCTGTGCTTTTGAGGTATTACTTAAGAAATCTGTTCCCGGACCAATACCCTGAAGAATTTCCTGGATGTTTACTTGTAGTAGTTTCATAGTTTGAGGTCTTAGATTTATGTCTTCAATCCATTTTGATTTGAGTTTTGTATGTGGTGAGAGATAGGGGCCTAGTTTTATTCTTCCACATATGTATACCCAATTTCCCCAGCACCATTTATTAAAGAGACTGTTTGCCAATGTATACTTTTGGCACCTTTATTGAAAATGAGTTCACTGTAGATGCATGGATTTATTTCTGAGTTCACTATTCTATTGTATGTATCTGTTTCTATGCCAGTACAATGCTGTTTTGTTTACTATAGCTCTGTAATATAAAGGCAAGAAAGGTAATTTCTCCAGTTTTGTTCATTTTGTTCAGAATAGCTTCAGCTATTCCAAGTCTTTTTCAGTTTCATATTAATTTTAGTGGTTTTTTTCTACTTCTTTGAAGAATGTTATCAGTATTTTTAGAGTGAGTGCATTGAATCTGTCAAGTGCTTTCAGTAGTATGGGCATTTTAATAATATTGAGTCTTCCAATTGATGAACATGAAATATTTTTCCGCTTTTTGTGTCCTTTTCAATTTTTTGAATTTATGTTTTTTAGTTTTTATTGTAGGGATCTTTCACTTCTTTGATTAAGTTTATTTCTTGGCCTTTCATTTTAACTGTAGCTATTGCAAATGGGATTACTTTCTTGATTTTTTAAGATCATTTGCTGTTGGCATATAGAAATACTACTGATTTTTGCATACAGATTTTTTATTCCACTTTACTAAATTTGTTTATCAGTTCTAATGGTGTTTTAGTGGAGTCGTTAGATTTTTCCAAATATAAAATAATATTATCTGCAAATAGGATAATTTGGCTTCCTTTCCAATTTGGACGACGTTTGTTTATTTCTCTTGTCTCATTGCTTTACCTAGGACTTCCAGCACCATGTTGAATAATGATGGTAAAAGTGGGCATCCTTTTTTGTTCTAGATCTTGGAAGAAAGGCTTTCATCAGTTTTTCCACATTCAGTATGATACTAGCTCTGGGTCTGTCATATATGGCTTTTATTTTGTTGAGTTATATTACTTCTATACCCAGTTTTTTGAGGGTTTTTATTATGAAGGGATGTTAAATTTTATCAAATGATTCTTCAGCATCAGTTGAAATGATCATATAATTTTTGTCCTTCATTCTTTTGATATGATGTATCACACTGATTGATTTGTGGAACCATCCTTGCATCCCTGGGATAAATCCCATTTGGTCAAGATTAATGATTTTTTTTAATGTGTTGATGAATTCAGTTTGCTAGGTTTTTGTTGAAGATTTTTACCACAATCTTCCTCAGAAATATTAGCCTGTAGTTTTGTTTTTTTGGTATGTCTTTGTCTGGTTTTGGCTTCATAGAATGACTTTGGAAATATTCCCTCCTCCTCTGTTTGTTGGAATAGTTTGAATAGGATGGGTATATATTTTTGTTAGTGTTTGGTAGCATGGAAGCCATCAAATTCTGGCTATTTTTGTTGGGAGCCTTTTTATTATAATCTTCAATCACTTTGCTTGTTATTGGTCCATTCAGGTTTTAGATTTCTTAATGGTTCAATATTGGTAGGTTGTATGTATCATGGAATTCATTCATTTCTTATAGGTTTTTCAATTTACTGGCATATAATTGCTCATAGTAGTCTCTAATATTACTTTGAATTTCTGTAATATCAATTGTCATGTCTCTTTTTTCACTTCTGATTGTATGTATTTAGGTCTTCTCTCTTTTCTTAGTCTGCTAAAGTTTTGTTGATTTTATTTATCTTTTCAAAAGAAAACCTACTTTTCATTTGTTGATCTTTTATGTATATTAATTTTATTTATTTCTTCTCTGATCTTTATTATTTCTTTTCTTCTACTAATTTTGTGTTTGATTTGCTCTTGCTTTTTTAGTTCTTAAAGATGCATAATTAAGTTGTTTATTTAAAGTCTTTCTACTTTTTTGTAAGTGCTTATTGCTATAAACTTTCCTCTTGGTACTGCTTTTGCTGTATCACTTAGGCTTTGGTATGCTGTGTTTCCGTTTTTGTTTGTTTCAAAAAACTTTTTCATCTTCTTCTTATTTCCTTTATCCACTGATGATTTAGAAGCATACTGTTTAATTTCCATATAACTGTATAGTTTTAAAATCCTTTGTTATTGAGTTCTAGTTATATTACATTATGATCAGAGGAGATATGTGAGATGATTCAAATTTTTTGAATTTTTTTAAATTTTTATGTGGCATAACATAACGTCTCTCCTTAAGAATAATCCATGTGCTGAGGAGAAGAGTGCACATTCAGCAGCCACTGGATAAGACCTTCTGTAAATAGCTTAGGTCCATTTGATCTATAGTGCAGATTAAGTTCGATATTTCTTTGTTGATTTTCTATCTGGATGATCTTTCCAATGCTGAAAGTGTGGCATTGGAAACTCTGGCTTTGATTGTATGTGAGTCTATATCTCTCTTTAGCTCTAATAATATTTGCTTTATATATGTATGGGTACTGCATTGTTGGATGCATATATATTTACAATTGTTATATGCTCTTGTTGAATTGACTCCTTTATCATTATATAATGACCCTCCTTGTCACTTTTTAGTTTTCTTCTTGAAATCTATGTTATTTGATATAAATACACCTACTCCTTCCTTTTGTAGTTTCTATTTGCATGAAGCATATTTTCCATCCTTTTATGTTCAGTCTGTGTGTGTCTTTATTCATGAAGTGTGCTTCTTGAAGGAAGCAGATGGGTCTTGCTTTTTCATTCATCCAGCCACTCTATATTTTGCTTAAAGAGTTCAGCACATTTACCTTCAATGATATTATTGATAATAAGGACTTACTCCTGCCATTGTGTTATTTGTTTTCTGGTCTTCTCTTTCTTCCTTCTTTCCTGTATTCCTTTTCAGGAAAGTGATTTTTCTCTGATGGTATTATTGAATTTCTTGCTTTTTAGTTTTTGTGTATCTGTTGTAGGTTTTTATTTTTTTAAATTTGAGGTTACCACAAGACTTGCAAATACCATCTTATAATCCATTATTTTAAACTGATAACAACTAAACTCTGATGCAAAAATTAACAAACAAACAAGAAGGAAAAACTAATAGAAACTCTACATTTTAACTTCATCTTCCTCCACTTTTAAACTGTCTTTGTTTCATTTAAATGTTATTATACTGTCTGTGTCTTAAAAAGTTGTCATAGATATTATTTTTGATAGGTTTCTCTTTTTGTTTTCCTACTCAAGATATTAGTAGTTTAGTTTACACACTACAATTACAGTGTTATAATATGCTGTATTTTTCTGTGAGTCAAGATTTCACATTTCTACCACTTAATTTATGCCAAAAAGTTTTTAATCAGTTAATAGAAGTTAGTTGTATACATTACTTATTTGTGTGGGGCTAGGGTATGGGAAATATGAAAAATAATAATTCATATAGTGAGAACAAAACATGACAAAACCTGGAGGTGGAGATGCACATGAGCTAAACAAAACTAAGGAAATGAAAGTATGATGGTGTGAAGAATACAGACTAATGGGAAGCATGGCATGATATAAGGCTGTGAAAGAAATTATAAATTACATTGAAACTTTGAAGCTGTTCTTGTAGACTATGGTATTTATTCCTAAAGAATGAGATTTTGTTTAATACATTGATTACCCATTATATAAAATCTATGTATATAATAACACATCATATATTAATCATGGGATTGACTTAGGTAATTTGTAATGGTAAAATTATTCTTGCCACAGTATATACAATATAGTGGAATTAAGAATAATTCATAAAGAAATTAGTGCTATATTACAGGTGATTGCTGAAGAGTATCAAATGGGAAAAGTATAAATGTAGAATAATGAATGGATTATAGAGATTTTGTGGCATAGCATGGACATAATATGGAATTGATTAGCTGTGGACTCAAAGGTAAAAGATAAAGAGACTAATTATTACATTCAGATTTCTGGTGTAAGAAAATATATTGATCAAGGTAGTACACAGGATAAATGAAAAGAATCAGGTCTGTAGGGGGGAATAAATGAATTTAGTTCTGTTCACATTAGTTTTAAAGGGCTTATAAGACAACTAAATGGGGATATAAAATAGGCTAAGGATTTTTTTGTTTTTGACAGTGTGAGGAAATGTCAGGGCTAGTGTAAATATAAAATAAAAGAGATTAACAACAAACCTATAAAAATGGTATGGTAATCTAGGAAAGGATATTCGTTGTAGATAATAAAATAATATAAGACATATCTTGTGTAAATTAAACATTTAAGGAGTGATGGGATGAGTAGCTGTTGGCAAAGTGGCTGAAATGAGCAGCTAGTTAAACAAAAAGAATGAGAAAACCAAAGCAAATGAACAAATAAAGGGGAACGTGTGTTATAACAAAAGCCAGTGAACAAAGTGATTTAAAGAAGGAACAAGTGATGAGCAGAGGTAATTACTATACACTAGTGATTCCTGACTGATTTTTCTCTTTCACACTGTTTCTCACATCCATCCACATGTAACATTTATCCCCAGCATGAGTTCTCCTTGCATCATCCATTTGTTACCAATCTTCTGTAATCTCTTGTCTATCTTATGTAATCACTTTTCAACTGGTTTCATTGCTTCCACTCTGGGCCCTTACAGCAAATTCCTCAAATAAGAGCAATAATGATATTTCAAAAATGCAAGTTAAAAAATGTAAATCAAATCAGGTTAATGCCCTACTCTCAACTTTCGACAGTTTCCTGTAACACTTGTAATAAAATCTAAACTGATTACAAGAGACTTTACATCCTCTGATATCCTCTCTGAACTTATGCCTTAATCCACTTTGATTACTGTATTCTAGTCACAGGGATCTCACTGATAGTTCCTGGACATGTGAATCATATTTTTGACTCAAGAACTTTTCAGGTAGTTTTTTTTATAATAGATTGATTACAAAAATAACTGTAATTCTTAACTCCTATCTGTATCCACACCCTTTGTAAAATGATTCTGCCACTCATTCCAGCAAGACATAGTCTCTTTCCTTCAGCCCATGATTTTAGACTGACCTTGTGATTTTCCTAGGCCAAAAGAATGTAATGAAAGTGATGGAGGATTAGTTAAAAATCTAGGCCTCAAGAACCTTTGAGTACCTTCCTCTCTTTCTTGAACCTCAATAATGAGCTAGCATGATAAAGAACGAGGGAGCTGGAGGTGGAGTAGAGCTGATATAGTCTTGCAAGCCAGTCCTAGATTAGTCAGCTCTCATCTACCTGGCAGCTGAAACAGGTGTATAGCTGAGCCAACCTAGATAGTATCATCCAAAGTTGGCCTAGACTAAAAGAATGATCCAAAGACCCATGAACTCATGAATTAAACAAATGCTAATTGTTTTGAGTCAGCAAGTTCTGGGGTGGCTTTGTTACATAGCAATAGCTTAATGATACAATTCTCTTTGCTTGGTATAATAGTCTATAAGACATTTTCATTATAGCATCCTCACTTAATTTAAGTCGTTGTTTATATGCTACTGCTTCAGAAAATACATCTCTGACCATCTTTTCTAAAATCTCTATTTTCTTATCCTACATTATTCCTTCATTGTGCAAATAAGCTAACAATTCTATCAATTCATTAGGTATTTGTTTTTATTTAACCTTATCATCTTTGTTTTAGTGTTAAATGTACAATAAAAATATAGTACTTCAGTATACCTAGCACAATGGAAGAGATGTATAATATCGTGTTTTATTTTAGAGTTTGCATTACATAAATCCACACTTTTCATCTCTTTGATGAATTTCTTTATCAAATTTTACAGTAATTCAAGTAAATTGTCCCTCTGAAGGTCCATTTCACATGGTTTATGACATATCAAAATTCTGGGGTGACTACAACTTAAGAAATCAAGCAACAGGTGCTGGAGAGGATGTGGAGAAATAGGAACAGTTTTACACTGTTGGTGGGACTGTAAACTAGTTCAACCATTGTGGAAGTCAGTGTGGCGATTCCTCAGGGATCTAGAATTAGAAATACCATTTGACCCAGCCATCCCATTACTGGGTATATACCCAGAGGATTATAACATGCTGCTATAAAGACACATGCACACATATGTTTATTGCAGCACTATTCACAATAGCAAAGACTTGGAACCAACTCAAGTGTCCAACAATCATAAACTGGATTAAGAAAATGTGGCACATATACACCATTGAATACTACACAGCCATAAAAAATGATGAGTTCATGTCCTTTGTAGGGACATGGATGAAGCTGGAAACCATCATTCTCAGCAAATGATCACAAGGACAAAATACCAAACACCGCATGTTCTCACTCATAGGTGGGAATTGAACAACGAGAACACATGGACACAGGAAGGGGAACATCACATGTCGGGGCCTGTTGTGGGGTGGAGGGAAGGGGGAGGGATAGCATTAGAAGATATACCTAATGTTAAATGACGAGATAATGGGTGCAGCACACCAACATGGCACATGTATACATATGTAACAAAGTTGCACACTGTGTGCATGTACCCTAAAACTTAAAGTATAATAATAAAAAAAAAATTTTTTTAAAGTAATCAAGCTGAGCCATCTCCTCTTTTGATGAACTACAGAGGAAAATGTTCAATAGTCGATGTAAATATTACTTAAATATCTCATAGTAAAAAAAAGTCCTTCTCATAAGTAAGTAGCTGAATTAGATGAAGCCACCAAGGATTATTTGAGTTTCAAACTGGTTAGAATTGCATTCTGTTGAAGTTGTTCTCACTTAAGTATATTACAGATCCAGCAACTGAGCAATGTTTGATAATTACATGTCTTGAGGTAATCTTATTTGGGTTAAATCTGCTTGGATTTATATTAGTCAACACTTCCCCTTTGTTTTTAATTTTTTACAAAGAGCCTGAAGTGTCTGAAGTGTTCCATGCAGACTCAAAAAGCAATAATTCTTTATTGCATTTGTGGGGCAAGTGTCATGTTAACACTCCAGCACTCTCACTATAGAGGAAAATGCCTGTTAAAGTACTCACTTATTTACATGTGAGTACTTTAATATTTCTCATTGTTGGTTCTTGAACAAGGTTTACTATTATTTTCCACAGTTATTACTACAAATTTTCTAAACAAAGTTAGTTATATTTACTTCCATACATCCTGGTAAGGAACTGATGGTTGGTGATAAATAGTCTGGAAAAAAATAAAGCTTGAGAAGAACCTAAAAAAGACTAAAAAATAGTATTTCACTTGGTTTCTAAAAAAAATATGAATGAACAGGCTACATTACTAGTATATGACTTTTCAGCATAATAATGAAGCATGTCTTAAAAGTAACATGAGACTGAAACAAAAAGGCTGTTTGAATTTATGAACATATAAACCAGTAAAACTCCTAGACAAGAGAGTATAACTCTTGATGGTGGCAAACTTTACCTTCTATACATAGTAAAAGAAACCTTATTTGTTGGAAAAACTACTTCTGATAAAGAACTCGGAGGATTCTAGCATGACAATGTGAGGACCTCTGCTGACTCACTCTACAATCGAACTGGTGAAAATACACACACACACACGTCTCTAGAAGTGGTCATTAAAGCAAATAACAAATGAAGAAACACTGATTCATGAAAATTTTTGAAAACGTGGTGTAAAAGAGATAGATTGGTATTTGAACCAAGACTATTGTCCCTACCCTGCAACAATCCTGTGTTATGTTTCCTTAGGGCTTAGTTGGGAACCCAGCTCTCCTTATGAGTAAAATTAAATCATGCTATTATGGCTTGGTTATACAATCCAAGTAAGACTAACATTTTAACAAGGATTTTAAAAACAAAAAGCAAGATATTATGTTGGAACTAGGAATGTTCCTATGACTTTAACAGAATAAAAGTTTTAAAGAACCTGGGCATTGAGGATTCCTACAAATGCACTGCTTAAAGTACATCTAATAATTTAAAGTAATTTAATTTTAGGACAAAATCTGAATAAGCCCAAATATATGAATCTTTCTATTTTGTCTAAGCTGTACTATACTGAACCAGGGGAATAAAAGCAAGAAAAAAAATCTGATTTCAGTAAATGTTCAAATTTCCTTTAAAGCAATATTAACTCTAGAGGACCTAGGAAAGACATTTGTATTATGGTTAACTTTAGATAGATGGATAGTTGATAGCTTGATAGACCTTACCAACTCCAAATCAAGAGAGTTTTATTTTCACTTTTTATAGCTGACATCCTAAGGAACATTATCTTTTGAGGACACAATATTTCACTTGCATCCTCTATGGTAATGCATCTAAATCTGGATCCAAGGTAAGACCTAGTATATTACTGGTGCTCAATTATCTGTTTCAGTGAATTGTTAGCTCTAGTAGCTATCATAAAACAATTTTCTTGTACTTTTTTATGCCTAATAATTGACTTAATTATTTTAAATAGTCATGTAAAGAAATAAGCAACCCACTACATTTGTCTGTGCTTGTTTGCTCCAGTAATCATCAACAGAGAAAATAAAAATTAAAATAATTTGTAGAACTTGCTTTTCTCTTGGTAGAAAAATATTCAATATGTAACTGAAAATTGAAATGAGAGACATTTGTTTACTCCTAATATACTTTCAAGTATATTACAGCTGAAATGAACCCTGTAATCATTTACAAATATTTTAGTATTCATCAAAATGTGTTACATATACAGATAAAACTTTTTTCTCACTTGTAATAAATTCTCCTTGAATCCCAAAGTTCTGATATCCATGCTTTTGAGTTATTGTAAGGAAATCGAGTGGGAATTTAATTTGCCTGATAAGTGATCCCTTCCTGCTGAAACAGCATTGTATCACCAAAGATAAAATGAATCCTATTAAAAGAAGGCAAAACCAAGCTGTAAAAAAAGTATCTGGGAGTTTTGAGATTAAAATACTCACTGTATTTTGCCATTGGTATCCATCATAAGTACATAATTTCTGCCAGTTAGTAATTTTGTATAAAACAGATGACAGAACAGGTCTCTTCATTGAAATGTAGGAAGTGTTTCATTGGTTGTGTCTGTATGGTGTCAGACATTAGCTTTAGCTTATAATATATGCTCTTATTGCAGAGTTTATCAGAGTCTCCTAGGTAGAATTACAAGAGCAAATATAATGGGCTTTGTTCTGATTTTCCTATATCCTTAAGGTCTATTATTTTGCAATATTTTGACATTTGAAAAAAAATTCCTCTGGCAAATACTTAAATTGAATTTCTTAAGATTTTTTTATTCAAAAGGTTTCTTAATCCTGTGAATGAAAAGCTTGGCTCTATGTGTGTGTGCGTGTGAGTCTGTGCATGCATATATATGTGTGCTCGCATATGTATATTGAAAGGCATATGTGATATATGTACTGAATTAGCCAACATTTTCCAGAGAAACAGAACCTAAATATAGACAGATGATAGATGATAGATAAATAGATGACAGATAGATATAGATATAGATATAGATGTAGATATAGATATAGATAGATAGATAATCTGAAGACAGAGGAAAGCCAGTGGCATGATTCAGTCAGTCTGAACATATGAGAACCAGGAGCAGCAGTGTGCAAGGGTGGGCAAAAGAAAACGGATTTCTCAAGCACAAACAGGAAGCAAATTTGCCCTTTCTCCACCTTTTGTTCTATTCAGGCCCTCAAGGAATTGGAAGATGCATACTTTGAGTGACTTTCTTCACTCAATCCACTCAAGTGCTAATCTCATCCAATAACATCCTCATTGACACACCCCAAAATAATGTTTTACCAGCTATCTGGGCATCCATTAGCCCAGTCAGGATGACACATAAAATTAATCATGGCCTGCATCTATGCACATATGTTGGTGTAGATGAGTGGTTAGGAAACAAAAGTGTTGAAAAATTTGTATTGTGGATATTCTCTTACATTTAGCACTATTTTATCTAAAATTTTTGGATAATCAATTGACTAAAAAAGATAAAACTGGGAAAAAATAAATGAGCATATAAGAGAAAACAATAATCAATAAATTATATGTGAGTTTTAATACCCCCAGAAAATATTTCAGATATCTCCCCTCATCTTTCATTTCCTTTTCAAATGAATAAATTAAAAGCTTCCAAAATAGCAGTCGAATAATTTTATGTGTAAATAAACTTGGAAGATTTCTGTAGTTCCATACAATTGTTTTACTAATATGTTAAAGGGTTCACAGTGAAATAATTAAGACTAAATAACAAGGATAAAATTTTACCCTAAAGAACATATTTTTGGCCCAAGTACGATGGGCCACAGCTCTTTACAAATTAGAATTTAAGAGTTAAAGTGATAAATTTTGTTGGCGCAATTTATTAGGTACTAAAGGAAATATTATGCTTACGTAAAAATAATGAATTAAGATTGTTATTTACAGGTACTTAAAAGTATATCTGTTTGATGATGTATTCTTAGACATATATAAATATTTATACAAATGCATGTATAACAAAAATTGTGATAAGTACAAGGATAAAAATATTGCTTAATTTGCACTGGGGATTAAATTGCTCAGGGGATTCCTCTGAGTGATAATATTTAAATTTTGATGAGAAACAAATGTAGGAATTAGCTAGGTGAAGAGTATGTACACCTAGTATGTACTCAGGCCTCAAAGCAGAAGGTAGTATGTTGCTCTTGCCTTTTACAGAATGTTGTAGAGTTAGAACAATATGTAGGGTTTTTAAATTGTCCTCTTTTACTTAGTAATATGCATTTAAGTTTCTACCCTGTCTTTTCTTGTCATAACAGCACATTTTTTTAGCACTGAATAATATTTTGTTGTCTGGATGTAGCACATTTTATTTATTCATTCACCTATGGAAGGACATCTTGGTTGCAAGTTTTAGCGATTATGAAAAAGGAGCTGTTAGTATCTGTGTATGGGTTTTATATGGACATATGAACTCAACTCCTTTAAGTAAATATCAAGGAACATGAATACTGGATCATATGGTTAGAGTATGTTTTGTTCTATATGAAACTGCCAAACTGTCTTTTTTTTTTTTTTTTTAATTTTGCGTTCCAACCAGCAATGAATGGGAGTTTCTGTTGCTCCACATGCTCGTCAGCAATTGTTATTGTCAGTATTCTGGAGTTTAGCCATTCCAGTGTCTCATCATTTTACCTCTACTTTTTGTATACGGTTTTAATGCTTTTCCTAAGAAATACAATATAATACCTAATCTTTTCACAGTCTTCTAAATATTAATATTGTATCACTTGTCATAAAATGTAGAAAACTTCCATTTAAATCTTTCCTTATCATCTTTCATTTTATCACTGTCAGATGAATTGTATTTGTGTACATCTAAACTCTACATGCCTGTGTTATAATTTTTGTTTTAAATAGTCATTTAAGTTTTTGCTTTAAGCAATCGTGACTATTTAATCTTGAATCTTTTCTACTTCTACTTATTATTTTCAATGTTTTTCTTGATATATTTCTCCGAAAAACTTTTCCCAGATATCTAATATTTCTGATATTTTTCTGTTACCAACTCAAGTGTTGATTCCTGTCCACAATCTTCCATTTTTGTTTACTTTTTAGAATCCTCATTTCCTTCCTTCCTTCCTTCCTTCTTTCCCTCCTCCTCCTCCTCCTCCTTCTTCTTCCTCTCTCTCTCTCTTTCTTTCCAGAGTCTCTTGCTCTGTCACCCAGGCTGGAATACAGTGGCTCACTGCAACCTCCACCTCCTGGCCTCCCAAAGTGTAACATTACAGGCGTGAGCCATCGAGCCCGGCCTTTCCTTCCCTCTCTTCTCTAGAGGTTTTAGTTGTAATCAGCAAAGGAGAATGGCTTTATTTTATTTACACTACCGTTCCCAAACTCAATTTCCACCTCACAAAGTTTTGATATATTTTCAGTATTATTTTGTTTCAACTATTTTCCCCAAGATTTCTTCTTTGACATGTGAGTTATTTAGGAATGTGTAACCTAATTAGCAAATTTGAGATGATATGAGAGTTTTATTTTGTTGTTATTTTCTAGTATAATTCTATTGTACTCAGAGATACTACTCGGTGAAATTTCAATTATTTTACATTTTTAAGACATTTTATAAGCAGATTTATAGTCACTTTTGGTAATAGTTCTCTGTTCACTTGAAAAAATATATAATCTTGACTTGTTTAGTGGGACATTATATCATTTTATAGAAACACAGATACATATATTAAAAAGTCAATTAGGTCAAATTTGTTAATTTCGTTTTCTAAATCTACTTCATTTTTAATGAATTACTTTCTCTTGTTCTATCATCTACTCAAAGAGGAAAGTTAAAAATATACAACCATGAATGTAGATGATTTCTCTTTCAAATGCTCAATCTGTTGAATTTTGCTATATATAACTGGATTCGTATGGCTAGGGTTACCTTGTGAAATAGGAAAAGTTCCCTTTTTCCCCTAGCAGGGTGTGTGAAGGGGGTGTGACTTGCTTCTTCAGTGCCCTGCTGCTCAAACCTCTAAGGGAGCATACAGATGGGCAGGCTATGGGGCTCTGACCCCAAGGCAGCATCTAGGGGTATGTTTACAGCTGAAACCCCAGCGGGCATGTGTCTTGTGTTAATCAGTTCAATCAGACCCCTGCCTAAAGGACAGTGGGCTTTCTGTATCCCTGGGTTCTTGCCTTGGTGTACCAAAAGAATTGGTCACATATGGGCTTGGAAAATGAGTGCAAGGTTTTATTGAATGGAAGTAGCTCTCAGCAGATGGGGGAGCCAGAAGGAAGATGGTTTTCCCCTGGATTTGGGCTGCTTGGTGGTCTGGGCTCTCCTCCCACTGCCCTGGCCAAACTCTGCATCTTTCTGCCAGTCGGTGGCCTGCCAGCATGCTGGTGCCTATTGGTGCTTTCCTCTCAAAGTCCAGCTTCCGGTATGTTCCTGCGCTGATGTGGTCCTCTTGGCGTCTAGATGCCTGTGTGTCTCCTTGCTAAGGTCTTGGGGTTTTTATAGGCACAGGATGGGGGTGTGGCAGGCCAGGGTGGTCTTGGGAAATGCAACATTTGGGTGGAAAACAAAAATTCCTGTCTTCACCTAGGTCCATGGGTACAGGCTCAGGAGTGGAGCCCTAGCCAGGGATCATGCCTTTTACCCCTTCCACATCATTTAAAGGGACCATTCCCTTCCCTTCCCAGCAATTCCCTTCCTCCCTTCCATATCATTTTCCCCCTCTGAAGAAGTACATGTAACTGCCTTTAAAATATCGACGATGACTGGTCTTAGCTGCTTCCTGCTGACGGGGTATTGTTTTGGGGAAAACAGTGGTCAGATTCCTCCCAGAGGTCTATCTAAAGATTCCTTGCAAAGAGCAGCCAATGGCTTCTAGGCATGAGAGGAAAAAAAAAAACAAACAAGTTTTATAAAGTTAAGTATGCATGGGTTAAACATGTGTATTATACAAGGTAAGAATGTAGTGCCAAAGATTACAGAGAAAAACATGAAATATACTAACAACAACATTGTACCCCAAGCTGTTTCACCCTGGTGAAAGAAATTAAACCTTGCATGGGAGTGGATAAACTTTAGAAGAGAGATAACTCTTCTTGCCATATTTTAGCAGTTAACAGGTGTACCTTGGGAACTCTGGGGTTTGTGGGCTTGCACAGTGACCATTAAAACTTTTGCCTCTTCTTTCCTGTATCTCCTCTTTCTTTCTTGGGCCTCCCTGTCTCTATTATAAAAGACCGAGTAATAAACTTTAGGATTAGCTATTCCTTGACTACATCAGGAGATAGAGAGGTGTGCTTTACCAAGGCCTCTCTTAGTCTTTTTAGAAAGGCAGTGGGATTTTCATCAAATACCTGGTCAAGCATCGACAGTTTAGTATAACTGAGAGACTTGGTCTTAGTCCTACATAAGCCCTCCATTATGCACACCTGAAAGTGTCTCCTCTTCCAGGCTTCCATCACATCACTGGGATCCCATTTAGGGTCATTGCCTGGTACTGCTTCTCTTCCAGTTGGATACTATTCACCCCCTTTCCTCACGCTATATGTGATACAAAGCTCATCCCCAAATCTCTCTGCTGCTTGCAGAGTGACCTGCTTCTCAGTGTCTGTTAGGGTCTGATTCAAAAGTAACATAATGTCTCTCCAGGAGAGTTCAAATATTTGGGTGAAATTCTGGAAAACCTCTATATATCTATCAGGGTCATCTGAAAATTTGCCAAGATCTGCCTAAATTTGCTTTAAGTCCTGTAGGGAGAAGGGGACCTGAACCTTACTGGGCCCAAATTCAATGGGCATCTGATGGAGGGGCAAGACTCAGACTGGGGCTTGTTCAGAGTGAGGATTTCTAGGAGGGGACAAGTGAGAGTCTGAAGCTGTATAGAGAGGTTGTGGTAGACCTGGAGGAGCAGGGCTTGAGGGAGCCGGCTCCCCCACTGGGAGTGCTTCTGGGATTCCTATTTTTAATTCCTTGGGCTTGCCCCTTGCATCCTTCCCTGAGATGGCAAATAGGAGGGCTGGATCAATCCTACATTGCTAGCAAAGATCTGGATTGCCGAGCCCCGGCAACCTTGGCAGGTGCCGGCTATAGGTACCGATGCAGTATGTACCCACGAAACAGGGAAAACCTGGAGAATAGGAATTAACTGCCCTCACCTATGCCTCCCTTTCTCCTTGCTGTGAGCAAATTTTGAGTTCCCTGGGCCTGTTTATGCCATGGAGCATGGCCTTTTTGCATTGGGTGAGGTTCAGTCAGAATTGGTCCTTCCTGTTTACATTGTGTCTGTTGCCTGGCTTTGGATCCCTCTGAACTGGTCTTTTTTTTTCCTACAGCCTCAGCCTGAAGGTTGGAATCGAGTTTGAGACTGAAAAGGTATTACAGAGGCTTTTTGTATCCATTTAGTGTCTCAGATAAGCCCTGCCGAATTTGCAGTTATCAGCCAGCAGGAGTCTCTCCTTCATTAACTTCCCTATCAAAAACAGAGCTGAGAGGGGGCACCCTCTCACTTAGAAAAGAAAAAAAGAGAAAAACAGTTTATGGGGCCAAAGGGGGGAGATTATGTGGGAAGAACCCCTTGCTTAGTGCAAGTGGGCCCCTCTAATCCTTATAAATTTCCCATCCTTCCCGTGGTTCAGACCAGGTTGAATTCCTTGACCAGGGGAGGAAAGCTTCTGTTGGTGTGACTAGCAAGAAGCAACCTGTAGGGTCCTGGCTGCCGCAGGTTTTCTCCTGTCCCTCTCGTAGCTGTTGGGCTCAGCCTTTTGCCTGCTGTGGGCACACCTACGCACCTTATCTGGGAGGGGAAAGGATAAGGAGAGGTGCCCTGGGCTGTGTGTGCCTGTGGCTGTCGAAGTGGAGGCATACATGGCACCTCCAGGAACAGTTGGTCTGATTTGCAACTTTGGCAGCTGAGCCAAATGCTTATTTTACTTAGTAACATTGCCACAGCCTGTAGCAAAACTCTTAACATTATAAAGGAAAAAATAAGAGCCATTTCAAACCATGAGAGAGAGAAAAAAGATGAAAGGAAAACAGGGCCTCTTACTTGCTGGAAAGAGAGTGAGGTGGCAGGGTTTTGGAAGAAAGGCAGACCCAGCAGTTTTGCATTGGCTCCCAAGATCCCAAGTGAGCCCCCAGTTAAATGGGAGAAGCTCCTGTGTCCCCATAGCAGGGTGTGCAATGAGGGTGTGACTCACTTCTTCAGTACCCCATTGCTCAAACCTCTAGGGGAGCATACAGACCAGTAGGACGTGGGGCTCCAACCCAATGACAGTGTTTAGGGGTGAATGTTTACAGCTGAAGCCCCAGTGGGTGTGTGTTACAGGGTGCTGTTTTAGTTTGGCTGTCCACAGGTGGCTTGTGTTAGTCAGCTCAATTAGACCTCTGTCTTACTGCAAGGACAGAGGGCTTTCTGTATCCTGGGATTCTTGCCTTGGTATACCAAAAGAATCAGATCACACATGGGCTTGGAGAATGAGTGCAAGGTTTTACTGAGTGGAAGTAGCTCTCAGCAGATGGTGGAGCCAGAAGGGAGATGGTTTTCCCCTGGAGTTGGGCTGCTCAGTGGCCCAGGCTCTCCTCTGACTGTCTCAGCCAAATTCCATGTTGTTCTGCTGGTTGATGGCCTACCAGCATGCCGGTGCCTGCTGATGTGCTCCTATCCGACATCCAGCTGCCCGTGTGTGCCTCTGCTGATGTGCTCCTCCCAAAGTCCAGCCGCCTGTGTGTCTGCCTGTTAAGGTCTAGGGGCTTTTATAGGCATAGGAT
The DNA here is from genome assembly GCF_028885655.2 of Pongo abelii. Classification (NCBI taxonomy): domain Eukaryota; kingdom Metazoa; phylum Chordata; class Mammalia; order Primates; family Hominidae; genus Pongo; species Pongo abelii. The sequence continues at coordinate 101,405,283 of NC_071994.2, forward strand.
AGGGGCATGGCAGGCAAGGGTGGTCTTGGGAAGTGCAACATTTGGGCAGAAAAACAAAAATGCCTGTACTCACCTAGGTTCGTGGGCACAGGCCCGGGGGTGGAGCCCTAGCCAGGGATCATGCCCTACCCCACTTCTGTATCATTTAAAGGAACCACGCCCTTTCCTTCCCAGCACTTCCCTTCCCCACTTTTGTATCACTTGTACTTCTATAGAATTTTGGCACAAGATTGTGATAGGGATATTTTTTGTTTATCACATGCTCTTATTAAGATTCTTTTTTTTTCTCTGTTCTATACTTGTTGTCTTTATATATATAGTGGCTGGTATTAATATAGCTATGTTAGTTTTTTGTTGTTTGCTATTTGTATGGGATATATTTTTCTATCTTTTAAACATTTAGTATTCTTACATTTAAAAGTTGCCTCCTGTGTATAGCAGAAAATTTTTGCTTTATTTATTTAACTATTCTGATAATCTTTGCATATTACTTAGAAATCTTATTCTGTATAAATTTAATGAATTCATTAACATTAATTCAGTTTAAGTCACAATCTTGTTTTTTGCTTTCCATTTTTGTTCATTTGTTTGTAATTTTTATCCCTCTTTCTTGTCTTCTTTCAATTTATCGTAATTTTAATTATTTTCTTATATCTCCTAAATTTGTAAAATTTTATTCTTATATTCTTAGAATTCACCTAAAAAGTATAATATGCATTGCAATTTATTAAATTTTATGTTAAATCATGTTTTCAACATTTTCTGGAAAAAAAAAAGTAAATGACAATTTACCACATTTAATGAATCTCTCACCTGCACTGAGCTATGCTGTTTTCAAATACTCAGATTGAATATTGGATATTTTGATGTTTTCGTCAGTGGGACCTGGGTCTTAATGAAGTTGTTTAAAGAGTGTTGGACTCGTTCTGCCTCACACTTAAGTTAATTGCAATTAGTTTGCTAAAATTGAGACTTGCTTGATTAGGGTAGATCCAGAGCAGCATTTGTTATATATTTAATTTAGCTCCACACTATGGTGTGACCTTTCTGAGGAATCTACTCATTGCCTATGTATGATGAAGTCTCTTCAGTCTGGCTAGATGTGAATATAAAATACTTCCAGCTATGCATCAGCAACTAGAATTATTTAGTCTATTGCTTTCCGGTGGTTCTCTCCCAATAAGATGTAGTTTTTTCTCACACATGAGCAGATCAGTACATAAACAAAGCCTTTAAGGAAATATCACTCCCTCACCCTCCATGAAGATCTTTAGAGCTCTCTCTGTGCAGTTCTCTCTTCTGCAGTACTACCATGAAAATTGTAGCTTCTTGGGCTCCTTAGGAAACAGTAGGTTCCTAAGGAGACTCAGTGAGACTTTTAGACTCTGTGGCTTTCCCTTCTTGCTGTGTGGCTTGCAAATGGTGTCCAGACAATGAACTTGAATAATCATAGTTTTTACTGTTTGCTTACTTTCCCTCAGTGACCACATCCCTATGTTACGTATTGTGATGTCCAATATATTAAAACAGTAGACTGTCGTTTTCTAGTTGTTTATAATGGGAGAGCAATTCCTGGACAATCATGATTAAGGCAGAAGTTCCTCAATTTCGTTTTGAAAAGAGAAAGAATAATAAGACATGAACAAAGACATTTCTATGAAACTAAGTGATGTGGTTTAGATTTGTGTCCCCACCCAAATCTAATGTTGAATTGTAATCCCCAGTCTTGGAGGAGGGGCCTGGTGGAAGGTGACTGGATGATGGGGGCAGATGTGTCCCTTGCTGTTCTTATTATAGTGCATGAGTTATCACAAGACCTGGTTATTTAAAACTGTGTAGCACTCGCTCTTCTCTCTCTTTTCCTCCATCTATGGCCATATAAGACATGACTGCTTCCCCTTCACCTTCCACTACATTTGTAAGTTTCCTGAGGCCTCCCCAGCCATGCTTCTTGTACAGACTACAGAACTGTGAGTCAATTTTTTGTATAAATTACCCAGTCTCAGGTAGTTCTTTTTTTTTTTTTCAGATGCAGTTTCACTCTTGTGCCCCAGGCTTGAGTGCAATGGTTCAATCTCAGCTCACTGCAGCCTCTACCTCCTGGGTTCAAATGATTCTCCTGCCTCAGCCTCCCGAGTAGCTGTGATTGCAAGTATCTGCCACCATGCCTGGCTAATTTTTTGTATTTAGTAGAGACAGGGTTTCACCGTATTGTTCAGGCTGGACTCAAACTCCTGATCTCGGGTGATCCACCTGCCTTGACCTTCCAAAGTGCTGGGATTACAGGTGTGAGCCACCTCGCTCAGGTAGTTCTTTATTGCAGTGTGAGAACAGACATACATGGACACAAGTGATATATACCACTCACAGCTCTGGCTTCTAAAATCTTTGGGGTTATACTCTGCACTCTATCTATTCTTATTGGCCAGTTAGATGCAGAGAATCTGGTGAAAATCTAAAGACTAATAATGCAGCCACTATATGGAAAACCCCTGCTTCTGTGATTGCTACAGAACCTTATTTTTGCCTCCCAACCTTATATGTCCTTTGGCATATTCACATAATGAATTATGGGATGAGTGACAAATAAATATTCATTTTGTTAAATGGCTGACATTGTGGGTTGTGCGGGTACATGTTATCCCCTTTGATGCATGTGGTGCTGGCATCAGCCTTAATATTCATGTTGGTTCACTTAATGGAATTCATTGAACCATTGTTATTAGACATAACATATAGTAGGTGATTCAGTGATAAATTAGGTATTTTTAATTCTTTCAAAGAACTCACACTTAGAAAGATAGACACGTTAAAATGAAATGTGCAATGATAAGTATGATAATGAATATCTTTGCAAGCTCTGGTAAAAAGCTGGTTAAAAAAAATGAAAGAAAAACAGAATTGACTGCTTTCCAAGGATGATAAGAAAGACTTAAATAAGGGGAACAGAAGTAAGTTGGATGTGAGGAATTAATTAGAAACTATTAAGGAAGGAATTAGGAACTATTAAGGAAGGAATTAGGAACTATTAAGGAAGGAATTAGGAACTATTAGGAACTATTAAGAAAGGAACAGTACAGAAGAGAAAACATTTCAGTGCAGGACAAAAGTTTGTGCAGAAATGGATTAAATGGTGGGGGTACTGTAAGTCTTTAGCATGTCTTAATTAAAACTGCTGAAAATGAAAGATAAAAGAGAAATTTTGAAGGCATTCAGAGAAATACGATACATTACATTCAGGGAAACAACTACTTGAACAACCTAACTTTTGAACAGAAAACATTGAGGCCAGAACAAAGTGAAGAAAATTTTAAAGTGCTGAAAGAAAAAAAAAAGTCAATCAAAGACTTCTGTAACTAGTGAAAATATTCACTAGGAATGATGATGAAGAAAAGAAATTTTCACGTGAAGGAAATCTAAAATAATTTATCACTTACAGATGAATTTAAAGAAAATGCTAAAATATTTTTAGGCTAAAGGAAAATTAAAAGATAAAGATCTTCATGAACGACATGAATTTTTGAAAATGTAAAACAAATGATAACTGAATAAATATAAAACTTTACCTTTTGCTTTAAGTTTTTAAAAATACAAATGTGACTGTTGAACATTTTATAATTATATCTATTAAAGTTGTTAAAGTCTAAATAGCTAATGAGTACTTGAAATATATCTTATTTCCAGTGAGACTGAGGGATTACTTTTTAATTTTGTTTAACTATATTACCTTAAATTTAAATAGCCACATTTAGTTAATAAGCTAATATACTGGACATCCTAGATCTATGCACTGCAATAAAACAGATTGATGAGTGGTTGCAAAAGAAAGATTCTATTATGCCTCCTTCAAGAGATACCATTAAATATAGAGACACGAGGTAAAAGTAAAAGTCTTTGCCATGCTAGCAGTAGATACAAAAAGGCTAGAGTGAGATGTTTTCAACATTTTTAATACCAGAATAATTTCAGATAAACATAAATTTACAAAAATAGTAGCAAGTTCTTATATACCCCATATCATTTCTAATATTAACTTATTAACATCTTCTATTGGTATCACATATTTGTTATAATTAATTAACCAAAATTGATGACTTTCTTTTTTTTTTTTTTGAATCTAGAGTCTCATTCTGTTGCCCAGGCTGGAGTGCAGTGGTGCAATCTTAGCTCACTGCAACCTCCATTTCCCAGGTTCAAGTGATTCTCCTGTCTCAGCCTCCCGAGTAGCTTCCAAGATACCAAGTAAGAATATCACATTACATTTAATCATCATTTCTCTTTGGGCTCACTTTGCTGTGAAAGTTTCTCAAACTTTTCTCATTCTTGATGATCTTGACTGTTTTGAGTACTTTTGAGAAGTACTGGTCAGGTGTTTTGTAGAATGTCTCTCATGTATAATTTGCTTGATGTCTTTCTCATGATATGGCTGTGGTTTCCATTTCTCTAAAAAATGTACGTGTTAAAACTTAATTGCCAACATGATAATATTAAGAAGTGGGGTCTTTAGGAGGAGATTAAGTCATGAGGGCAGTGCCTTCATGGATGGGATAAGGGCCCTTAAAAATAATGTGAAGGAGTGGGTTCACTCCCTTCTGCACTTCTGCTATGTGAATACAAAGAGTTTGTCTCTTTTTTATCTTTTTACTCTTTCCACCTTGTGGTATGCAATAAGAAGACCTTCACTAGAAACCAATGCCATTGCCTTAATCTGGGATTTATTCTGCCCTCCAGAATCATAAAAAATTAATTTCTGTTTTTTATAAATTACACAGGATCAGGTATTTTGTTATAGTAGTGTAAATGGACTAAGACAGATAGTGGTACCAAGGAGTGGGAATGTTCCCACGACATTCCTGAAAATGTAGAAGCATCATTAGTATTACAAAATGGGTAGAGGCTGGAATAGTTTTGAAGTGAATCCTGGGAAAACATGTATTACCCTGAACAGATCCATAAAGGTGATTCTGATGAGAGGTCCAAAAAAGATGAGAGCTGTAGAGAAAGCCTCAGCCTTAGAGATTGTTGAAGTGGTCATGGACAAAATGTTGGTAGAAATATAGATAGTAAAGGTCATTCCAATGAGGTCCTAGGTGTAAGTGAGGAATATCTTATTGGAAACTGGAGAGAAGGCCATTCTTGCTACAAAGTTGCAAAGAACTTGGCTAAATTGTGTCCACGCCCTAAGGATTTGTGAAGGCAGAACTTAACAGCAATGAACTAGAATATTTGTTGTTAACAAATCTCTAAGCAAAATGTTCAGGGTGCTGCACAGCTTCTCTTTACTGCTTATAAAAATATGAGAAGAGAGAAATAATGCAGAGATGAAACTTACAATCAAAAGGAAACAAGAATAAAAAGATTTTGGAAAATTCTCAGCCTGGTCATATAAAGAATTAAAAGTGTGTTTAGGACAGAAAAACAAGAGTGGGGCCAAACAACCATGGGATAAGGAAATTAGGATGTGTAGAAGGAAGCCAGAAGCTGTTCATCAAGACAATGGGAGAGTGACTCTAAACACATTTTGGAGATCTACCCTTCTATGTCCATCACAGCCTCAGATTTCCAGGGCCTTAAGCAGAATGGTTTCCAGGGAGCAGCCCAGAGCACCAGCGGCCAGGGCGTCCCTGGGACCTCAGAGCTTGTTGCCGAGTACCACCTTAAGTCTCTGTTCCCTGCATTCTGGTGCAGGGTTCCTTGGCTACTCCAGCTATGGCTCATGAGGACTCAGCTGGAGCTCAGGCCACCCCACAATGGGCACATATGGCAAGCTCTAGCAACATCCACATGGCACTCTGCAGGCATGCAGGGTACAAGAGCTGTGGAGACATAGCTTCCTTTAACTAGATTGCAAGGGATTTCTTTGTGAGTACTGGGGCTGAGGCAAAGGCAGTGCTGCAGGGGCACCTGCTGCATGGGGCAGTGATATTGTCTAGATCCCTGACTATGGCAATGCCCAGCAGAGCTGTGGGATCAGAGTCACTGCACAGAGGCCCCTCTAAGGCAATACTTACATGGGGGCAGGGCCCTCGCTAGACCTCAGACCTATAGAGCCACCAGCATACAACACCAGCCTAGCAGAGCTGCAGGTACTGGACTTTAACCCGTGAGTGCTGTCGCATGGACTGTACCCACTGAAGCCAGGGAGGCAGGGCTGCTAAGGGTCTTAGGGGTCCAACCCCCACTCCGGTGTGTCTAGAAGGCAGAATATGGAGTCAAAGAAGATTATTCTCAAGCCTTAAGGCTTAATGTTGCTTGCTCTGTTGAGCTTTTATCTTACTTGCTACCTATTACTGCTTTCTTCTTGCCTACCTCTCCCTCTTAGAATGGGAATGTTTATCCTATGGTTGATCCACCATTGTATTTTGAAAGTGTCTATCTCATTTTATTTAACTTGTTCACATCTGAAGAGCAATTTATCTCACATAAATCATACCTTTAGTCTCACCCATATCCGAATTTTTTTTTTTTTTTCAGAGATGGGTTTCACTATGTTGCCAAGGCTGGTCGTGAACAAGTGATCCTCCTGCCTTGGTCTCCATAAAAGCTAGGATTACAAATGTGAGCCACTATGCCTGGCCCATATATGATTTAGATGAGACTCTGGACATCAGACTTTCGAGTTAATGCTAGAACAAGTTAAGACTTTCAAGGCTATTGGGATGGAATAATGTACGTCATGCCAGAATGACATAAAGTGGGGACAATGGAATGCTGTGGTCTGAATGTTCTTCAAAATTCATGTGCCTTGTTCTCACTCATAAGTGAGAGTTGAACAATGAGAACACATGGACACAGGGAGGGGGACATCACACACCGGGGCCTGTTGGGGGATGGGGGGCAGGAGAGGGAGAACATTAGGACAAATACCTAATGTATGCAGGGCTTAAAACCCAGATGATAGGTTGACGGGTGCAGCAAACCCACCATGGCACATGTATACCTATGTAACAAACCTGTAAATACAAACCATGTATTTACAGAACAAATACATGTGTTCTGCACATGTATCCCAGAACTTAAAGTAAAATAAAAAAAAAGTTTTTAAAATCATGTGCTTTAAGTTAATTTCCAATGTGATAGTGTTCAGAGGTGAGGTCTTTAGTAGGTGATTAAATCATAAATGTGCAGCGCTCATGGATAGGGTAAGAGCTCTTACAAAAGAGCTAGAAGGAGTGGGATCAGTCTCTTCTGTTCTGTTATGTGAGGAAATGGAGTTCATTCCTTTTGCCCTTTTCATCTTTTCTGCCATGTGAGGATGTAACGTGAAGGCCCTTATTGCACATCCAAATGTCAGCACCTTGATCATGGATTTCCCAACCTCTAAAACTGTCAGAAATACACTTATGTTCTTTATAAATTACCACATCTGTGGAATTTTGTTATAGCAGCACAAATGAGTGAAGACAAATAGACTTAAAAACAATGTTTTAAGAAAAACACCATAGAAGTAAAGTGGTAGATATTATTAACATGACTTATCTCTGTTTATGTTTACCTTAATTATTTGGCTGAGGTAAGATCGTTGGTTAGTTTTATCCACTCTGAAGTCATTCTTAATCCCACCACTCTCCATACTGTGCACATTCGGAGAAAGTCACTATATGCATTTAAGGAGTGAGATTATAGTCCAACTTCTTGAGGAAGGAATATGTGTATAAATTAAATTTTCCTGCATGGGAAATTTATTTTCTCTCAACCGTGTACTTATTGATATAATTTGCTTATATCAGTATAGACTAAAATATACTAATGTTGTTCTGAGCTGTAATCTAGTATCATTGTACTCATTTTGTTGCCCAAATTATTACAGGTATGGTCATTGAGACTTCTTTCCATTGGATCCTGTGTCCCTTTGACATACACTCATCAGTGGTGATTTTGTTGTTGTTTCTGTTATTGTTTAGCACAACTTTCAAGTACCATAAAATGCTTCTGCATATATCCTGCCCCAGTCTTAGAATTGGCCATTTCTCCATGGATCTCTAGTTTCTTTTATTGGACAGTAGTATTAGAAAACATGATCTGACCACTAGCTGTGCTGCTTGCTACTGGATGTCATTGCTTCTAGCTGACAGATCTAGACACTCAGTTGGCAGAGTAAGGAAATGTATATATGAATACTAACCCATATTTGTGTACATATATGTTATGTAAATGTAAATACACACATATCTATAAGTATTTCTATACATAATAATATGTATCTCTGTTAAACTAAAGACAAGTTTATTTCCATCTCTAATTCGTTACCACCTGGATCAGTCCAGCTCTTATGTTATTTGCATATTTTGACTTTCTGTGATTTTAATTGTGCATTTTATATGATTACATTTTATCTCTTAGGAAATTGACTATTGTTAAAATGTTTCATTAATTGTCATAGTGTTTTTAATATGCATTTTAAACTAATCTTAGGTAAATTTAAAAAGCACTATAAAATTTCATGTGTAGTGTGGGTAGGTTATAACAACTTACACCTAATTCGTCTCTCTAATCCGTTACAATTTATTGTCATTCATTCCATTCATCCATATGCTACCATCACCCAATACATTATTATTATTACATAATTGCATCAATAACAAAAATATTTTTTAAACTTGACTCTCATGTATACCTTTTCCTATATTTCTCCTTCTTTATGTAGATCTGAGTTGCCAGTTTGTATGATTTTTCTTCTCCATGAAAGAATTTTTAAAACATTTTTTGCATAGTGGGTCTATTGATAATAATTGAATGCCATAACTGTTTGATTATCTGAGAATGTATTTGTTTCTCCTTCATATTTGAAAGATAATTTTATTGGATACAGAATATTAGCCTGGTAGGTTTTTCTTTTAACACTTTTGAATATTTTATTTTATTTTTTTCTTGCTTTATGGTTTCTGATGATAAGTCCATTGTAATTTTTACCTTTCAACTGTATGAGTTAGACGTTTTCACTTCTGAGTTCTGACAAGACACTCTCTTTATTATTGGTTTTCTGAAGTTTGCATATGATATTCCTCAGTGAAGACATTTTAGTGTTTATCCTGATTGCTGTTCTCTAAGCTTCCTTCATTTGTGGTTTGGTGTCTGAGATTAATTTTCAAACAACCTTAGATAATATTACTTCAAATTTTACTTCTATTCCACTATCCTTTTCTTTCTTGAGTTCTAATTATACATATGATACATCTTTTAAAATGGTTTCCCAGTTCTCAAATATATTGTTCTTTTCTTTTCATTTTTTTTTCTCTTTGCATTTCAGTTGGGGAAGTTTCTTTTCATCTATTTTGTTTGTTTGTTTGTTTGTTTTTGTTTTTTTGAGACGGAGTCTCACTCTGTCACCCAGGCTGGAGTGCAGTGGCGGGAGCTCAGCTCACTGCAACCTCCGCCTCCCAGGTTCAAGTGATTCTCCTCCCTCAACCTCCTCAGTAGCTGGGACTACAGGCACCCGCCACCATGCCCGGCTAATTTTTTGTAGTTTAGTAGAGATGGGGTTTCACCATCTTAGCCAGGATGGTCTTGATCTCCTGATCTTGTGATCTGTCTGCCTCAGCCTCCCAAAGTGCTAAGATTACAGGCCTTTTTATCTATCTTTAAGTTCACTTATTGTTTCCACAGCTGTGTTAAGTCTAGTGAAGATCTCATCAAAAGTGTTTTTCATTTCTGCTACAGAGTTTTTTATTTTTATTATTTTATTTTGATTCTCAGGACTTCCACCTCTCTGCTTTCATTACCCACACTTTCTTGCATGACTTTTTCTTTTCCATTAAAGATCTTAACATATTAAGATATATAATAGTTACATTAATGTAATAGTTATATTAAATTTTCTGTTTGATAATGATAGATGCAGGAGGCAGATTAGGAGTGTCCCTGGAGAATTTCCCACTGACCTGGGAAGTGGGACAACTGGGTGGAGCCACGGGAAGTTCTCGCCTTTGCCAGGAGGAGAAGCCTGGTCTCTTCAGTTCCTATTTGGTGGCCTGGAATCATTCTGTAGATGGGAGCCCCTTGGCAGGAACCCCTCTAGCTTTGCTAAGAGTTTTGTGGGTTTTTTCCCCCTTTTTCCCGATAAATTCCACTCCTCTCACCCTTCAGTGTGTCTGCGTTCCTAAGTTATTCTGGTTGTGACACAAGAACCCAGATTTAGCATACTAAGGAGCAGAAATTCTGCAACAATAATTCCAACATCTGTGTCACCTGAGTCTTGTTCTTATGCTTGTTTTAGCTTTTCATACTTTATTTTTTATTGTCTTTTAGCATGACTCATGTTTTGTTGAAAGCCCAAATGATGTAGTAGGTAACGGAAACTGAGGTAATAGGCTTTTATTTTGTAGTTTCATGTTAATTTGTCTAAGAGTTGGCCTATTTCTTCTATTTGCTATAGATTTACATGCCTTTGGTTTTTAATTTCTCTAATGTCTTTTCTAAAAAAAAAAATTTATTTTATTTTATTTCATTGTGTTTTTTGGTCTACCTTGTTGACTTTAAGCCTCCTTAAGCACTCCTCTTGAGAGAGTATCTGCTCATTCAGCTGCAACCCACTGTCATGTTGAAGCTTTCTTTAGCGGAGAGATGTGAGAAAGGGAAACTGTTCTATTATCTCATGATTAAATCTCAGACTTTTGGTAGAACTGTGCCCCTGGCATATGATCCTCACAACTTTCTTAAGTTTCTGTTTACCCCCTTGGTTGAGGCAGGAGAAACAGAAGAAGCTGGAGTGGGAAAATTGTCCGACCCTCAGGTAGAATAAGACTGCAGTAAAGTCTTTTTCCTTGGTGAATAGATGTTTGCTTTGGAGAACACTCCGGGCATGTTTTACAGTGGTTACTTTTCAACTTCCAGACCCAGGAGAAAATATTTCTTAGCTCTTTACTGTGAGACCCTGATAAGATTACTGAAGATAAAACCCATGAAAATGTAGGGTCCCCTCAGATTACCTCTCCCAGGAGTTTCTCACCTCAAGTTAGTCCACCTGTGGCCTCCAGCTATTCCTCAAAATTACCTTTTTATGTGTTCCTGCAAGCTTATATTTCTAGTCTTTTCACCTCCAGATAAGTTCTGACTCTGGATTTTCTTGTCTCTCCAGATTTCAGGGTAGCGATTTGTCATAAACCTCAGTTCTATAACTGGTCCAAAAATGTCACTGATTTACAATTTGTTTAGTTTTAGTTTTAGTTTTTTGTAATAAAGATATGTTGACTTCCCAGCACTTCATACATTGGAACTGAAACCAGGTTTCCTGATGTGGTATTTTAATATAAGATAAAATAAAATAGATTCTAGACAAAAATTTTAAAAATTACCAAAACTAGAGGGACATTTTACAATAAAAACATAAAAACATGTAAAGAAGACATACAGCTAATTGAAAAAGTATATGCACTAACAGCTAAGATTTGAAATACATGAAGCAAAAAATTAACAGAATTAAAGGGGAAACAAATAGTTCTACAATTGTGGTAGAAGTCATTAATACCTTGTCTCAGTAATTGATAGAAAAACTACGCGAAATTAGTAAAGACAGAAAATATGTGAACACTGCTGCTATGGACTGAATTTTTGCATCCCTCCAGATTTATATATTGATGCCTAAATTCCCAATGTCATAGCATTTGGAGCTGGGGCCTTTGAGAGGTCATTAGGTCATGCAGGTGGAGCCCTCATTAATGGGATTATTTTCCTACTGAAAGAAACATGGGAGAGATGTTCTCTGCTCTCCACCACATGAGGATCCAATGATAGTATGGTTATCTGCAAACCAGGAAGTGTGCTTTTACCAGAACCCACCATGTTGCCACTCATGTGTCAGATTTCCCAGCCTCCAAACCAGTGAGAAATAAATTTCTGTTGTTTAAGCCACCCAGCCTCTGCTGAGTTACAGCAGGCCAACCTTACTAAGACAAATACTATCAACCACTTTGATCCAATAATATTCATAGAAAACTACATAACTATGACAGAATACCCACTTCTTTCAAGTGTACATGTACATTCATTGAGGAATTGCATGTGCTAGACGACAAAAAGGTCAATATATATAAAATTATCTACACTGAACCCAAATGAAATTAAATTAGAAATAATAAGAAAATATCTAGGAAAATGCTAAATTACAGAAGGCACTTTAAATAATTCGTGAAGGTAAAAACATAAGGGAATTTTTAAAAATTAACTCAATGGTAAAAACAGATGTGAAATCTGTAAGATAAAATTAATGTTGTTCTAGGAGCAGGAATCATAGCTCTAAATATATTAAGAACTAAAACAAAAATCTAAACCAAGAACATAAGGTTCAACCTTATTAAGCTAGAAAAGTAAATGCAAAATAAACCCAGTACAGAAAGCAATCAAATTAAAATAAGAGCTGAAATTTAATGAAATCAAAATAATAAGACAATAGAAAAAATTAGCAAAGCCAGAAGCTTATATTTTGATAGATCCACAAAATCAATAAAATCTAGCTCTGCTGATCACATAAAAAAGAGAATAAACACAAATCACCCATTCAGCATTGGGAGAGTTATCACCAATAGTTCTGGAGAAAGTAACTTTGAAATAATAAAAGTTATAAACAATTTCATGCCAACAAATTTGATGTCTTCAATAAAATCGACATTTTTCTTGAAATATATTATTTATACAAATTAATGTAGAAAAACCAAAAATATCTGAACATCACCTTAATTATTAAGGAAATTAATGTGTTACTGGACTAGCCAATTAGTGCATGTAAAAAGGATCAAGCTCACAAAAAAATTTAAAACTGTATCCTATATAATGACTAAAATTTCTTCATTTACAAAATATGTTGATTGAGGAAGATAATCTCTAAAATTCTTGTTGACTTTACATTTTAAGAAAATAATATTGTAGACAAAATTAAATGTTTATAGGGATTATGCTAGAATAATAAACATAGCGTTTTAAATATTGAAATCTAATTAATGCTTTGTGTCTCAAAGTCTATCTTGATTCTTCCTCTTAAAGGTCAACAGTTTTGGAAAATAACAAGCATAGTTTAATTCAAAATGTATACTAAGCACTAAAGGAACATTAGTATACACATTAGTATATGCATTAGTATGTCACATACTTTTGTGACATATAACATATGTATGTTGTATTACAAAAATTTAAAAATGTGTTACAGATAAAATTATTATATCAATTGTATAATATTTTAGCTAATATATTCAAAACACATTTGTTGTTGTTAGTGATAAATATACGTGCATATACATTTATATTACTATATTACTATATTACTGTATTGGTTAGAACCTCCAAGTGAATGTCCTTCTTTCCTCAATCCTGACCTTAGCAAGAAAGAATTCAGTTTTTTTTAACCATTAAATGTGATATATATATATATACACACACACACACACATATATATATGTATATATTTTTTAAACGGAGTCTTGCTCTGTCACCCAGGCTGGAATGCAGTGGCATGATAGCTCACTGCAACCTCTACCTCCCGGGTTCAAGCGATTCTCCTGCCCCAGCCTCTAGAGTAACTGGGATTACAGGTGCCTGCCACCACACCTGGCTAATTTTTGTATGTTTTATTTATTTAATTTTTCTATTTTATTTTATTTTTATTTTTATTTATTTACTTTTTGGAGATGGAGTCTCACTCTGTTGCCAGGCAGGAGTGCAGTGGCACGATCTCAGCTTACTGCAATCTCCGCCTCCTGGGTTCAAGAGATTCTCCTTCCTCAGCCTCCTGAGTAGCTGGGATAACAGGCTCCCGCCACCACACCCGGCTAATTTTTTGTATTTTTAGTAGAGACAGGGTTTAACTGTGTTAGCCAGGATGGTCTCGATCTCCTGACCATGTGATCTGCCTGCCTCAGTCTCCCAAAGTGCTGGAATTACAGGCGTGAGCCACTGCACCCAGCCTATCTTTAGTTTTGAAAGAGTTACTGAATGTTTGTGAAATCATAGAAAGCACATATAATTTTATTTAAAAATCTTTCATTAAGTATTTTTTTTCTCAAGGCCCTTCTAGTTCCTGTCTTTGGGCCTTTCTGTATCTTCCTCCAAGTGGTCTTTGGACCCACTTCTCCTGTTTTCTGAATTATTTAGCAGGATAGCTTTGATATGCTTTGTAGAACCTCAAGGTAGACCTGCTCAAGGGGCCCTGGAGGCTCCCTTAGAACTTGCTGACACTTAAAGCATGTACTAAACAAACCATATACAATGACAAATAATGGACATCTCAGCTGCTAAGAAAATAAAAATACACCACATATTAATTAATTTGGAAAATTTGACTACTACCTCTATTGATTTGGAAATTCATGATGGAACTACTTAATTGTTTTAATGAATATCTCTACTGGTCCTCACCTTCTGAGCTCTTTTGAGTAGCAGCAAGGGGCATTTCTGACATTACTTCTGATTAAAGTAAACATGTTATATTAGCTATCCATGGCTGTGTAACAATCTTATCACAAACTTAGCAGTTTAAATCAATACGCATTTATCAACTCAGTTTCTGTGGGTCAGGAATTTGAACATAGCTTAGCTCTTTCCTTTTCTGAGGTTTTTATAAACCTATAACCCAGGTCCTGGCCTGGACTGTGGTCATGTCTGATACGTAATGTAATTACATATATCCCATCACCTTTATCATATTGTATTTTTTGTAAGGAAGCTACAGGTCTCACTTCAATCAAAAGAAGACGATCATACAAGGACATGAATACGAAGAACTTGGGACATGGGAACCACCAAATGTCTGCCATGTTTAGGCTACAGACACTAATCTTAGAAGTAAGTGCTTCTATGAAGCAAATGTTTTCCAATAGAGATTTGATCAATGCTATTTCTGACAGAGCTAATTAGCCCCAAATATTGTAAATATAATAAACAAATATCTGTGGAAAGCATGAAGTATTTTAGAAAAATGAAAACAATTAAACAATATCCAGAAAGCAAGAAAAAATAGGGCAGTTATAAATGGAAATGGGCTGGGTGTGGTGGCTCATGCATGTAATCCCAACATTTTGGGAGGCTGAGGCAGGAGGATCGCTTGAGCCTAAGAGTTCAAGACCTGCCAGGGCAATGTAGTGAGACCCCAACTCTACAATTTTTTTTTAAAAAAATAGCTGGGTGTGGTGGCATGCACCTCTAGTCCCAGCTATTCAGGAGGCTGAGGTGGGAAGATTGTTTGAGCCCAAAAGGCTGAAGCTAGAGTGAGCCGTGACCACACAACTGCACTCCAGGCTGGGCAACAGAGCAAGACCCTGTGATATGGCTTGGCTCTGTCCCCAACCCAAATCTCACCTCAAACTGTAATCCCATATGTCGAGGGAGGGACCTGGTGCTAGGTGATTGCATAATGGGGGCACTTTCCCCCATGCTGTTCTCATGATAGTGAGTTCTCATGAGATCTGATGGCTTCATAAGGGGCTCTTCTCCCTTTTGCTTGCTCTCTTTTTCCTGCCACTCTGTGAAGAACATACTTGCTTCTCCTCACCTTCTGCCAAGATTGTATTTTTTATAGTAGGGTGAAATGGACTAATAACCTTATCTCAAAAAATAAAAAAAAATAAATAAGATGGAAATAGAAACCTCTATTATTCTACCAAATTCTGACTTCATAAATATTAGCATCATGGATGCAGAAAAGGAAATAAAATACATGTATTAATTTCCTGTTATTGCCATACCAAATGACCACAAATTCAGCAGTTTAAACTAACATCCATTATTGTCTCACATTATGTAGGTCAGAAATCTGGGCACAGCATAACTTTCCTGGTTCTCTGCTCTAGGTTTCACAAAGCAGAAATTAAGGTGTCACTATGGCTATGCTTCTTTTTGGATGCTCTGGGGATGAATCCCTTTCAAATTTATTTAGGTGGTTGGCAGACTTCAGTTTATGTTATTGTAAGAATAAAGTTTCCATTTGCTGGCTGTTGGCAAGGGAGGGTTCAAAGCTTTTAGATGCTATCCACCTTCTATGGCTTATGTTTACCTTCCTCCATCATCAAAGCCAGCAGCGTGCGTCACGTCCTTCACATGCTTCATATCTCTCTGATCTTCCTTCTTACTCCCTGCTTCTCTGGTTTGAGTTAAAAACAAAAGCTCTTGGATTTTTAAGGGCTCCTAGTATTAGACTGGGTGCACTAGGATAATTTCCATACACCTAGTCTACAACCTTAACCCATTTATGCCTGAGGTTGCAATTTTTTTGAGTTTTTGCATGAGTGAAAAATCCAACCTTGGTGATGGCCTTGAGCAGTAGGATGTAAATAACTCCCATATGCTAAACATTCCAATAAGAGAACACTAGGCATATGAATTGCATCCACAAATTTCCTTCGGTAGTGTAACCTACTCAAAGGTTGTGAGGATTAGGGAATGGACATTTTTGTTGGGACATTCTTCTGCCTGTCACAGTAAGCTACAAAATGACAATAAGACACGATGAGATTTGTTTTTCTGTAAAAAAAAAAAAAAATTGTATTATGTGTTTTCCTAAAGGAAAGTCTAAATTGATAATCCAAATACATGAAATACATTGCAGAGATTTAAGAGCTCTTAGTTGTAATCTTTTATCCATCAAGAAACAACTTCTCCTGAATCCCATTTCATTGTTACTAATCTCAGTAACAGCATTATTTTTAGGAGAGTGAAATCAAAGCTGATTGCAAAGTATTTTGGCACCTACTATACAATCTTTGAGCAGTTCTTGGATTTAGAAGAAAAATGCTAAGGAGGCACAAAATTTTTATGCAAAATTATCTACTGGATTGGCAACATTACAATTGTCTGTATTTTATAAAACCAGTGCCAAAACATTTGCTTAAAGGAATTGAGAGTTGTTTGTTTATTTTCAGCAGTTGTTTTTTTATTTGAATCCTTAAGGGCATCAAGTGGTCCTAAAGAAGTTGGTATATTTTATGTGTTTGTATTTGGTGAACTCTTAAGTGTGCTCAGCAACTTTATGCTTCTTCAGGATATGCTTCATGGAATAAAGGTGAGAATTAACTGATCTTAAAGATGATAAACAGCAATAATCATGGTACATTATTTAAATAATTCCTGTAGAAAATACTGTGCTAAACATTTTTTTAAAGCACCACACTTAATTCTGATTGAATAGCAGGCACTATTGTCGTCTCAAGTTCAAATATGACAAAACTGAGGCTAACATGTTAATATTTATACCGCTAATACCTAATAAAGGTGCACATAAAGCCATGAATGTCTATTGTTGACACATAGGAACTTTTTGTTTTCCATCCTCTACACACATACACAAACACACACATATATGCACATACACAAACACATATATGTCCAAAATCTAAAAACATCCACACAACTGGTATACATTTTTAAGACTTCAATGTTTGTCCCCAGCTCAGACCATGGTGTTAAGTGCTGACGCTGAAGATCAGCAATATGCTGGAACCATTCAATACGATTGGATTTGTAAATTATATATATCTTTATTTTATTTTATGAGACCATATCAGTCCATTCTCATGTTGTGAATAAAGACATACCCAAGACTGGGTAATTTATAAAGAAAAAGAGGTTTAATGGACTCACAGTTCCACATGGCTGGGGAGGCCTCACAATCATGGCAGAAGGTGAAGAAAGAGCAAAGGTATGTCTTACATGGCAGCAGGCAAGAGAGTGTATTCAGGGGAACTGCCCTTTATAAAACCATCAGATTTTGTGAGACTTATTCACTGTCATGAGAACAGCATGGGAAAAATCTACCCCCATGATTCAATTACTTCCCATCAGATCCCTCCCACCACACATGGTGATTATGGGAGCTATAGTTCAAGATGAGATTTGGGTGGGGACAGAGCCAAATCACATTAGAGACAGTCATGTTCATGATTTTCATTTCATTATATTCTAGTTTTAAAGTGAAGTTGTACTGCTACTTTAGGCAGGACCTCCGATTATACCAGTTTAGCCAAAAGTGAAGCTATAATTAAGATACGTTGACAAGGCAAAACACAGTAAATTACAAATTAAGTTATATCACCAGTTCTATAAATTCTAGGTGCCATAAGGGGCATTTTGTTAAAAGACATGTTAAATGAGTTCCTGAAGGTTTGAAATATTTGGGACAAAACACACTGGCTGAACTCCAAAATACCAGATAATTGAACTTAGATCCTTTAGTGAGAATAATTAGGCATCATTTGCATAGGTAAGGTCATTTGAACAACTTCCTGGTGGAAAATAAAGCTAATCGAGATTAATGATTCTTAAATATATTGCTTCTCTACTTAGCATATCAAGGCAGTATTTTCTGGAGAACAGAAAATGCTTATTAATTCTATTAGGAAAATAGGAGTTACAGGCTTTTTATTTTCACCGGTTTTATCAGAAAACATTTTTATAGGTGACTATATGTTAAAATATACATTATATATTTATATAGGTACATATTATATATAATGTATATGTGTGTGTATTATCTATTTTATATAATTATATATAACATGTTAAATTACAACATATCATGTATGTTAAATTATTTTACAAAACAATTTTAAAATAGATATTCAGAGAAATAAAGCTACTTGCTGAAGACTATACAATTGTCATTGTATAGTCAGGATCAGACACGCAGTTTCTTCAACCCCCAAACCATTTCAAAGCCTAAATAGAAATAAGTAGAAAGGGATACATACATATATATATATATATATATATATAATTTACCTATAAATATACAGCAATACAATTTTTGTTCTTGGTTTATGTTCTTATGTGTCTTCTGCCAAGTAAACACAGGACATAGAATGGATGTATTTATTTTAAGTAGCTATGTATAGACATATGAAGCTACAAACAAATTAGCATATC
Organism: Pongo abelii; assembly: GCF_028885655.2. NCBI lineage: Eukaryota > Metazoa > Chordata > Mammalia > Primates > Hominidae > Pongo > Pongo abelii. Next base: position 101,424,126 of record NC_071994.2, read on the forward strand.
AAAGACACTGCATCAGCAACTTGATTTTGTCAAAATATCCATAACAATTGTTTAAAAACAGAATAATATATTTGCTCTAGCTCTAATGCTTGAGTAAGTATGTGTTTTGAACAAACTTGGTTCTCTACCAATGTTGTTAATTAATTGACCTGCCACTCATTCATCATACTGTAAAGATAATTGACAAGAAAGGCTAAGTCTGGATCTGAATTAAGACTACAAATTGCCCTCTATCATAGAACAGATATAGGGAAGCATATGAACTGAATGCCTCAGTATGGCCTAATGATTAAAAACAGAAAGAAACCTGAACATTTGTCTGCTACTTTCTTATGGGCTCCAGTGTGCCCCCTCAAAATTCATATGTTGAAACCCTAAACTTCAGTACCTCAAAATGTGACTGTAAATAGGACCTTTACAGAGGTAATTAATGTACAGTGAGATTGTTAGGGTGGGCCTGAATCCAATATGATGAGATCTTCATAAGCAGAGATCAGGACACTGAAAAAGAGACATCAGATATGTGCACACTCAGGGAGGCTGAGTCAGGAGAATTATTTGAATCCGGGAGGCGGAGGCTGCAGTGAGCTGAGATCGCACCACTGCACTCCAGCCTGGGCAATGGAGCGAGACTCCGTCTCAAAAAAAAAAAGAATTTATGAAAAATCACATCATAATGTTTTTAGTAGGAAAAAAGCATTCAATTTCCAAAATGGCAAGGTTTTCAGCCCTTTGTTTCTCTATGGCCTTCTGAGTTTGTCATTGCCCAAAGCCGTTCCTACTGTATGTATCCAAATGTTTATTACCACACGCTGATTATGGATTTGGTACTTTATTTGGCTAAGTGATGACCATTTCTAGTCCTTGGCCAAGAGCAAATGAATAAACACACAGAGATTGTGGGGAAAAAAAAAAGCAATGAAAGTCATTATCAGCATCTCATAAGAAAGGCATTTTCATTATCTGTTGCTACATAAAAACCAACAATATCTAGCAGCTTAAAAACAACAAGCATTTATTGTTTCATAGTTTCTCTTGGTCAGGCATTTAGGTGCTGCTAGGCTAGGTTCACCTAGCTCAAGGCCTCTCAGAAAGCCACAGTTTAGGTTTTCACCAGGGCTGCAGTCATCTCAAAGTTCAACTAAGGGAGGATTCACATTCAAACTTACTGAAGTGGCTTTTGGCAAGACTATTGGCAGAAGACATCAATTCCTTACCATGTGGTTCTCTGTCTCTCTCACGTTACACAAAACATGGTAGCTGGCTTTTGTCAGAACAAATAATGGGAAATGGAGATAGTAAGCAAAACAGAAGTCACCCATTTCATTGTAACCCAATCTCAGAAGTAACTTCTCACCCCTTTTATCATATTGAGTTCATTATAATTAAGTCACTAATTCCAGCCCACACTCAAGGGTGGAGGATTACTTAAATGTGTAAAAAGCAGGAGGCATGGATTATAGGGGACCTTTTGGAGGTTGCTTTCTACAAGGATAATATCTTAGTTAGAGATTTTGGAATCTGCCTGTATTAGTTCTTTCTCACGCTGCTATGAAAAAATACCAAAGACTTAGTGATTTATAAAGGAGAGGGGTTTTATTGGCTCACAGTTCTGCATGGCTGGGGAGGCCTCAGAAAACTTACAATCATGGCAGAAGAGGAAGCAAACTCCTGTTTCTTCACAAGGTGGCAGGAGAGAGAAGTGCCAAGAAAAGAGGGAAAAGCCCCCTATCAAACCACCAGATCTCATGAGAACAAACTCTCTATCATGAGAACAGCATGAGGGCTACTACTACCATGATTAAATTACCTCCCACTGGGTTCCTCCTTTGACATTTGAGGATAATGGTAACTAAAATTTAAGATGAGATTTGGGTGGAAACACAGAGCCAAACCATATCACTGTCTGATCTTCTTACCATGCAGTGACTCTCACATTATTAACTTGGTAGGTGTTTATAAGTTTTACAATATTATTTCACATATAAACAATTTCTACATTATTCATACTGGTTAAAAATGCTAATACCTAAATTCTCCAGGTTATAATTAATTGGTCTGCAATGCATTAAAGGAAAATAATGCATTAAAGGAAATAAAGGTTAAAGGAAAATAAGGGCTGGGGTTTCCAAAGTAATATTAACTTGACACTCATTCTGACACTTTCCATAGGCATTTCAGTAAATAAAAGCTTTTTGTCCCACATATAAAGGCAGAAGTTCCACTTCAAATTACAAGTAATTTGAATAAATAATAGTATCAGTATTTTGTGAATCTACTTTTCCTTCCTTTCTTCATTTTCTTCCCTTTTTTTCTTCTTTCTTTTCTTTCTCTCTCACTTCTCCACTTTTTCTTTTTTATCTATCTTTCCAATAAAAACTTTTCAAAAAAACAAGTCCCAATCATATCCTTTAGTTTTTCTTGTAACTGTCTAGAAATAGTATCCCTATTTCAAAACTCATTAACAACAACAAAAAATTACTAAGACCTCCAGCAAGCTACTAGCTTCCACCTGTAGATCCAATCTCACCTCCTACTGCACCCTCCTTTTTATTTATGGTAGAATATTGTCAAGAAGTCATAAAATCTTGATCTCAAGGCATTTGTTTATGTTATTTGTTCTTCTTAAATTCTATTCTCTTCATTCTGACATAATTAAAACAAATACAATAAACAAATACTTAGTTTTCAAGGTTTAGCTCAAAATTCCACACCACTGTGAAGCATTTATAAAATTAACTAATTCTTTGTTAACTGAAAGCATTTTTACCACAGTACTAGTATAGTACTTACTATATTACGACTATGATTGTTTTTAGTTTTCATAGTTGTTTTAGTTGTTAGTTTTTCAAGGCTAGAATGTGAAAAAGTACTGAGCCCATGCTGAAGAACGCAGCTAACATAGTGAATGGCCCTTTGTATTTCAAGGGGTTTTCAAGGGGTCGTCTGCTCACATTTATAACTGAGAGCAAAGGGTAGATTCCAAACGAACTATAACATATATATATATATATATATATATATATATATATATATATATAATTGTTTTTTTGAGACAGAGTCCTGCTCTGTGGCCCAAGCTGGAGTGCAGTGGTACCATCTCGACTCGCTGCCACATCTGCCTCTGGGTTCAAGTTATTCTCATGCCTCGGCCTCCTGAGTAACTGGGATTACAGGTGCACATGACCATACCTGTGTAATTTTTTGTATTTTTAGTATAGATGGGGTTTCACCATGTTGACGAACTTGGTCTCGAACTCCTGGCCTCTAGTGATCTGCCGACCTTGGCCTCCCAAAGTGCTGGGATTACATGCTTGAGCCACTGTGCCCAGCCTAGGAACAAAATATTTTATGTCATACATCTTTTTCAAACTAACCTTTTCACATTGTTTATTAACATAAGGTTTTGTTTTCTGGTCACCATCTTTGGAAAACAACCCTCTCTCATTCACATCATTAATTTCAGGTGATGGGATGAGGAGTTTTACTTCAAAAAAACTCTCTTTTCATGGGTCATTGATAGGAAATTGATGCGATGCTTTCCCCAGGAACTTTGTTGGAATTGTAGGCAGGAGGCACTAATTCCATCTTATATTTCTGGTGAAAAGAGCCTTTGTAGCTTACAGCTGCTGGGGAGTTATTTTAAGAACATAGAGAGGCATCTAATAATGAATATATCAGAATAGAAAGCAGAGGGAGGAAGTGAGGAGATTAGAGACTGATTTGTGTAATTGTTTTATGAAATGATTGAGTACATAGATTTAAAAAAAAAACAAAATTATCTTTTTTAAAGTTTTGTAAGCCTATTTATTATATTGTATTTTATTAAGCTAGCATAAGGTGAGATTCTGCCATTTCCAATGAAACGAATGACAATGACAGGGGGTAATGCAATTTTAATGTATTAATTTATGAATGAATGTTTAAAAGCATTTCAACAGCGCAGTCATATAATGTAAAACAAAGAACATGCACTTCAGAGGTAAACTGCTCAAGTCTGTATCTCCCAGCCTGCCATTTAGTAGCAGCATGTCTATGGGAAAGTTATATATTCTTTGTGTTCTTTGTGTGCCTTTGTTTTTTCATCTGGAATACGGGAATAATCACACAACAGAAATATACAGGAATATAACATTGTTACAGTGTGTGTCTGTGTGTGTGTGTATGCATGCACATGTATGCTTGTGCAGTTTTTAGAAGATTATCTGGTACATTGAAACATAACTGTTGGCAATAAAATACCTTACAAAGTTTGCTTGAGCCCATTGATTAATCAGAGGGTGTCTACTATATGCCAAACAACTATGCTACAGATTTTAGTTAATAATAATAAATAGGATGTGTTCATTGCCCTAAAATTATTTATGACCAAATGGTGGGAAAGGACCTGAAACTAAGTTATTAAAATAGAGTAACATGTAACACATCTGTAAAACATTCCTCTGGTCTAACTGAAACTTTTTACCTATTGGTAAACATTTCCCCATTCCACACCCCAAACCCTAGCCTCTGGCAACCACCATTATACTCTCTACTTCTATAAATTTGACTTTTTAAGATTCTGTATATAAGTGAAATCATGTGGTATTTCTTCTTTTTTTGCCTGGCTATTTCACGATTATTATTTGTCAATTAACAATAACATTTTAAATAAATCGTTTAAAAAACTAAACACTCCTCCCCAAAAATAGACCAAGACAATTATTAATTCATAAGTACACACAAATGACAATAGAATAACTGATGGTGTCATGAATAACTGAGACCAGAAGTAACAGAGAAGTGTTCATAAAAGACACAGGTTTGAGTAGGCATAAAGGAAAACCATGAGTTTAACAAATGGAGTAGACTAGAGGATATAAGTATTTTAAAAAGGTAAAGAAATATAGAAACTTATCTAGTTATTGGATAACATACAATAGCATTTACATCATAAAGTAGTTTTGAAGGTTTCTTGTACTTCAAAGCAATTCTGAGCTGTAGGTTTTAATTGTGAGTTAATCATTTTCTAAAAAAATCAAGGATAATGTTTTCTAGATAGATATTAAAAATATATACTACTTCTATTTACATACTTTATATTCTTACATTAAACCTGTTTTCTAGGAAGAAATTAATCCAGTAATTCTAACTCGATCAAAGAACTAAAATGAACACAATAGGTCAAAAACTAGTTCATAGAAACAACTTCAATTAAGCTATGGAATTTTATTTTCATTAAGTTCCTTATTAGTGTTCTTAAAATAACTTCTCCAATACAGTTTTAATTGTGTAACACCAATATTTTGATTAGATTAGATAAATTGTTATCTACTATGAAATTTGATATGTCCTTCAAAATTTCTCTGTAATTGAAATACATTTACCTATTTAATAGATTAATTTGTTAATTAATTTAATTATAATCCACCTCTTTGGTTGCTGGAACTTTTTCAATTATTTATTGGACTATTTTCAAACAACTCTGTATTCAAATCTCTCAAGTATTTCTTTTTCTTTCATAATTTTTAGTGAAGTGGTCTGCTGGAGACCAGAGTATATAACATGTTTTGTTTAAACAAAATCCCTGTCTTCTGAAAACCTAGAACTTATGGTCTGGGCTTCTGGAACTTAAAATAGTAACATTTTATTGACCCCATGATTACTTTATATACCTTATTGTATTGTGTTTTAATTTATGACAATTGAGAAGCTCTTTGCAGAATTTCATTTGTCAGGCTTAGTGGTGCCAGATGTTTGAAGAAAACATTTTGAAGATATGTGGTTATCCTACATGTATATAAGAATTGGGATTAAACTTTTCCTTTCTTAAGCACCTTGTATTCATAGGAGTGGTTTAATAGTTACTATCTTCTCTCACTCACAATATGCAAGGATAAGTGGCAAAATAAACCCACATGTTAAACTAATTAAAACACATTTTCCTTTAATTTTCTCAGTGTGAAACTATCGTGCAAAAGGTGATGATAAAAAGGGACAGATTAAGTTTATTATAACTTTAGCATAAATTTATGAGTGGGGCTAATAGACCACGAAGCAGATCATTTTCATGTTTTAAAATATTTCATAATGCATAAAGCGTGAAGTTAGTGAAAAAGTAAGATAGAGCTAGTGCATGAATCTATCTCTGTACCCCCTGCAAGTTACTTTACCGATGTAAGGTTTAGTTTTCTCATCAGCAATTTAGGAACAATAATAGAATTGAAGTAAAAGCTGTTGTAATGATAAAATAGCACACATAATCATTTAACCCAATGTTCTGCAAAATAACTTATTTGGTCAGACACACTGGGAGAAGTTGTCAAATTAAATGGTGATTTAGAAGAAAATATGTGAATTTAGGTGAAAAAATTCTCTGTCTATACTCATATAAAATTTGTGTATAACAAATTATGTGTATTTATTTATGTATTTATAGTTTATCTTTCCAAGCTCTATGAGACAATGTGTTGCTTTAACTTGAACAAGTAAACCTTAACTTCCCCAGGTGAATGTCAGAATTATACAGACCATTATACAGACCCTACATGGTAATAAGATAAAAGTTAAAAACATTATCAAATGAGAAGAGTAGAGGGTATTCTTCTAAGCTGTTCCTCTTTAATACATATTACGGCTGTAATTCAGTCAATAACAAATAATATATCACCTAACACTGGAGGAACTTTGACTTCTAATACCTGACAATAAAGTGGAGAGCTCAAGATGGACATTAAATTCTCTATGAAGACTCCTATCAGGTCACCCAACACAGAATTCAGCACAGATATAACAATTTAATAGTTATATGCTCTGAAGCGTAGGGTGTGAGTGATAAAATGATGTAACTTCTGAGCATATATTTTAATTTTTTTGTAAATACACAAATGTTTCAACTCAAAACTGTGCATATCTGCTAATATTAAAATGTAAAAGTGGATCCTTAATCATAACACATGCCCCATACACTTAAGACCAATTTAGGCCAATTACTAAGTTAAATAATATAAGACCAATAATAAAAATTAGAATGTTTAAAAACTTTCTTGTAAGTTATATAATATTATAATTAATTTTGAATGCTCTTATGTCTGAAGTCCATTTTCTCTGAGCTTTATGATCTAACAAATTTTATACATTTTAAGTGAAAAATTAATGCTATATTATTTCTGAGCTTTCACAATTGTTTACATAGCTAGATAAAGCCAATCATTTAGAATGAAATCATTTGCATTTACTTATAAGTGGAAATGATTTAGAATGAAATAATTTGCATTTACTTATAAGTAGAAATTTACATTTTTTAATATATTTTAACTATAAAAACATATAGAATCAATTGGATGCTGAAACTGATTGAAAAGAACAAATTTGTCATTGTAAATATTGTCATTGTAAGATTTTAGAAATGTTATTTCTAAAAGAAAATGTTATTTACCTGAGAATAGGCACTGCAATTGGATGGCAGATGCCATAGTAGACTATGTGCATTTCAGGGAGGTAAAGAAAGACAAATGTTTTAGAAGAAAAATGAGGAGGATTATATAATTGTTTTGAGATTATCCTTGCCCACAAGAATCAGTAGCAAGTTTTTTGTCAGTCAAAGGTTGGACAGGCAGTTGCTGAGCAGATGTCCTCACAAATTATTTTTTGGTGTAAGGTTGACATGGCCTTTGTGCAAGGTTGTGGTTTTTCCAGAATTTTTTGTCATTTTTTTTTTTCATGATAGTTTTTGCTGCAGAAATTTCTGTCTGAGAACCTTCCATTTGTGGCCTTCCTGGGGTTCATTTTAATTTTTCAAGGTTTTGTTTGCTTATTTGGTTGAGGTTTTTTTGTTTTTATTTTCTTTTGAGACAGGGTCTTACTCTGTTACCCAGGCTAAAGTCTGTGGCTATACATAGGTATGACCAAGCTCACTGCAGCCTCCAACTCATAGGCTCAAGTGATCCTCCTATCTCAGCCTCCCAAGTAGCTGGGACTACAAGCATGTGCCACCATGCCAGGCTAACTTTTTGAAAATTTTTATTAGAGACGAGGTGTCACTTTGTTACCCACACTGGTCTCGAAATCCTGGCTTCAAGCAATCCTCCAGCCTCAGTCTCCCAAAGATCTGTGATTACAGGTGTAAGCCACCATGCCTAGCTTTGTTTTGTTTTTAGCAGAAGTGACTCCATTTTGATTTTCGCAAAGTAAAACAATAACAAGAAAAAAAAACCTGTGTTCCTTAATCAAGATGTAAATAATTTAAATTTGTTAAATTATTCTCATAGTTATATTAAATCACTGATCGTATTAAGTCAGAGTTCTACAGAGAAACAGAACCAATAGGATATATATAGATATACAGAAAAACATTTATTCTGAGGGTTTGGCTCACGGGATTATGGAGACTGAGGATTACCACAATCTGCTATCTGCAAGCTGGAGGACTAGGAAAGCCAAGAGGTATAGTTCCAGTCCAAGCCTGAAGGTTGGAGAACTATAGGAGCCAATAGTGTTAAGTCTCATTCCAACTCCAAAGGCCTGAGAGTGAAGGGGCTGATGATTTTGGTCTAAGTCTGAGTCTGAAGATCCATTAACCACAAGTGCCAATGACCTGGCCAAAGGCATAAAAGGATGAAAGAAAGAAATTCACCCTTTGTCTTTTTATTCTGTTTAGGCCATCAAAGGATTGAATGGTGCCCACGCATATTGGTGAGGGTGATCTTATTTACTCATTCTTCCAATTGAAATGCTAATCTCTTCTAAAAATACTTTCACAGATCTTATCAGTACACCAGGGATTCAGTCTAGGTTCTGATGCTCACTTCACCATCATTGAGATGAAGAATATTGCCAGGTAAGAAGCCTTTATTCAGGTGCCACAGCTGAGGAGAATGGGAGATCAGTCTCAAATCCATCTCCCTGACCAATTAAAATGGGGACTTCCAGTTCCTTGATATTATCTGGTAGACCTGATGATTGGTTTCCTGAAAAAGGAACTCAGATAAGACAAATGTAACTTTAAGTTTTAAGTCTGGGAGGGTCAATTTCTATGTTTGTTCAAAAGAAGCCATAATCACTAGTTCTATGAGACAGTTGGGCTGGTTTCACAGACACACCCAGGAATATCAACTAAACAGACATCACTTGGGCTAGTCAAGTTGACACATAAAAGTAACAGTCCCACTCATTAAGTAAATGCTATTAACTCAAATTATAAACTATTGATAACAAAAAACCGTAAATGATCTTTTTTTTTTTTTTTTTTTTTTTGAGATAGAGTCTTGCTCTGTCACCCAGGCTGGAGTGCAGTGGCATGATCTCGGCTCACTGCAACCTCTGCCTCCTGGTTTCAAGTAATTCTCCTGCCTCAGCCTCCTGAGTAGCTGGGATTACACCACACCTGGCTAATTTTTGTATTTTTGGTAGAGACAGAGTTTCACCATGTTGGCCAGGCTTGTCTCAAACTCCTGACCTCAGGTGATCCACCCACCTCAACCTCCCAAAGTGCTGGGATTACAGGAATAAACCACCATGCCCGGCCCATGATCCAATATTTTTACTCAAATATAAATTGATAATTTTGAAGATAGTTGTAATTATTGTGATGGTTAATATTAAGTGTCAACTTGATTGGATTGAAGGATGTCAAGTATTGTTGCTGGGTGTGTCTGTGAGGGTATTGCCAAAAGAGATTAACATTTGAGTCAGTGAACTGGGAGAGGCAGACCTACCCTCAATCTGGGTGGGCACCATCTAGTAACTGGCAGCACAGCTAGAATAAAGCAGACTTGCTGAGTCTTCTGACCAACATCTTGCTCCGGTGATGGATGTTTCCTGCACTGGAACATCAGACTCCAAGTTCTTCAGTTCTTGGACTCTTGGATTTACACCATTGATTTGCCAGGGGATCTCCAGCCTTCAGCCAGACTTAAGACTGCACTGTTGGCTTCCCTACTTTTGAGGTTTTGGGACTCAGACTGGCTTCCTTGCTCCTCAGTTTGCAGATGGCCTACTGTGGGACTTCAGCTTGTGATCATATGAATCAATACTCCTTAATAAACTCTTCTTCCTATATTTATCTATCCTATTAGTTCTGTCCCTCTAGAGCACCCTGACTAATACAATCACAAACTAAATATTATGTTTCCTTTAAATGGTATGCCATTAAAATTACACTATTTCATCATTTCCATTAGCCCTCTGTATCTATGGGTGCTGCATCCATGGATTCAACCAACCGTGGACTAAACACATACTTCTGATCAGCATTTGCTTGAATTTGAACATGTGGAACCTGCAGATGCAGGGGGCTGACTTAAGAAATGAGTTTTCCACAGACTCTGACATCCATGGTGGGTATTGGTTCAAATTCCTGGTGAATGCTAAGAGATAACTATTTGTTTTGTAAAGGAGTTAAAATTTTTAGAAAAATATTAATTAAAAACCTATCTAATAAGTGAGAAACTTTTGATTTGCATAGTAATTAGTGTATGTGCCATAGCATTAATTATTAACAGTACTTATCTCAATATGTTTGTATTTTTAAAACAATTTTGCCACTAGGCAAGATAGCAAGATGACAATGAATGGGATGTAGATTATCTAGAACAGCAGTTCACTGGCACTCTAGTAAAAGGGCTTAGAAGAATGTGGAAATTGAATTATATGAGTTACTTCTTCATTAGTATCCCCAATAAAGGCCACTCTGTCCTCATATATTGGTAAAAACGTGGAGGCAGCTGGGCACGGTGGCTCACGCCTGTAATCCCAGCACTTTGGGAGGCTGAGGCGGGCGGATCACGAGGTCAGGACATCGAGATCATCCTGGCTAACACGGTGAAACCCCGTCTCTAATAAAAATACAAAAAATTAGCCGGGCGAGGTGGCGGGCGCCTGTAGTCCCAGCTACTCGGGAGGCTGAGGCTGGAGAATGGCGTGAACCCCGGGGTTGGCGGAACCTGCAGTGAGCCGAGATCGCGCCACTGCACCCAGCCTGGGTGTCAAACAAACAAACAAACGAACAAAAAAAACCGTGGAGGCAAGGCATAGAGAATGATGGTGCGTTAAGGAGCCCATCTATATGTGGGAAAACAGTTCATTTTCAATGTTGGGATTAAATTCTATGCATAAGATGGACAACTTTAGGAAAATAACTTGGCTAGAAATCATCAAGTCAGTACTATTTTGGCATCATTACTACTTTGGATGATATGAGCTCCTGGCCTTGTTTATACCACACTTGTTCTCTTCTTCACCCTGTTACTGGCTTCCTGTCTTCCTGCATCCACCCACATGCTTAAGTGTCTGCTCTTGCCCCTGCCTTAGCACTAATGATTTATTTAAAAACATGCTAAAGGAGTAAAATAAACTAATTCCTCTAAGAGACCATTCAGACCATCATATTTTGCATATGCTTTTATATCTTACCATTAGAATTATAAACCTTCTAGGTCATTCATCATGATCTAATCTCATATAACTATACATTTTTGTTTATTGTCTTATGAGACTCTATCATTTATGTATCTGGGAGATACATATATCCAAAAAATTACAGTATGCCTTCAGGAAGTCATAATATACTAGCTATAATATCTCCTACATTCACTCTTCAAAGTTCTTTTTGTTCTTAGTATAACTGAATTCAGGCTGCCAAGTGAAGACACTGGGTCCCAGCTTCTGAAGGTGATACTTCTATTTTTCTCCTCCATATTATGTGCCACATAACCCAAAGATGTGCTGCTTGCTCTGTGTCTCCTCCCCCTTTTCATTACCCACTTACATACTGTATTCCTCTCTTCTCACTTAAAATGTCCAATTAGGTTGAAGTCATTCATTATGACTTCAATATCGATGGAGACAATATAGCAAACACCTGGTGTCAGTGTTCTTTTTACTTCTTCATTTCTAAAGACCTTTTCCTTCTCTTAACCTCAGCCTCTCATTCTTCATTTGGTGATTAGCTATTTAATGACAACAAAATATAGGTATACCACCTCTGAAATTCATAATTTAAGTATCTCACTCTGTTAATAACACCACTTAACTTTCAAGCTATCTCTTAAACTTTCTCCCATGTCAATTTTTTTTCAAACTTCTGGCAACTTTCAGTCATTATCTACCATTACCTATGTCCTTTCTTCTATCTTTAAACTGCTTGATTTTGTAGTCTATTACTATAGCCATTTAATTAATTGAAAGTATTCTTACTTCAGTGGCCTTTTTTACTTATAGAAACAACTCTATTTAAACTATTTTTTTTTTGAGACAGATTTTCACTCTTTCACCCAGGCTGGAGTGCAGTGGCACAATCTCGGGTCACTGCAGCCCCTGCCCTCCAGTTCGAAGTGATCCTGCTGCCTCAGCCTCCCAAGTAGCTGGGATTACAGGTGCCTGCCACCATGCCCAGCTGATTTTTATAATTTTACTAGAGACGGGGGTTTCACCATGTTGGCCAAGCTGGTCTCGAACTCCTGACCTTGTGATCCACCCACCTCGGCCTCCCAAAGTGCTGGGATTACAGGCATGAGCCACCTCGCCCAGCCTAAACTAAAATTTCAGTGTAAACTGTGGAATATAGCAAGAAGGCCTACACCAACCTTGATGAATGCTTTTGTAAAAAACACACAACGATGGTGACTGAAATTTTAAAGCCGCAGCTTTTAAGTAGGCTTTCTAAACTATAACTATTATCCTGGTAGGTTTACTTTCTCACTCTGATAAAGGTGTAATATTTTTTAAAAACCCCTATTCCTGCTCAGTATTTAACTCTTAGTCAATTAACTTACTTCTTACTTCTCTAAGAAAACAAACGCAACCCGATTGTTCATAAAAAAGCTATCTCCATTTTGATAGGTCCCTATGCAGTTGGTTTTTCCTCTTTTTTTCAAAGATAACAACTTTTCTGCTTCCTAAGTTCACACTTTAAATTGTTCCTTATATCCCATTGCATCTGGTTACTCAAAGATTTCATTCTTGCCATTATACCCTTTCCTTTTAAATCTCTGTTTTTCTTTTCTACTACACACATTAAATTTAGCATAAACACAAAATAATTCTTTAGTTTTATAAAACACTCCTGTTAACAGTAGAGGGTGTCCAGGTTCTTGGCGTCTTGAAGAAAGAATTGTACAAAACGCACAAACAAAGCAAGGAAAGGCTGGGCATGGTGGCTCACACCTGTAATCCCAACACTTTGGGAGGCTGAGGCAGGTGGATCACCCGAGTTCAAGACCATCCAGCCTAATCAACATGGTGAAACCCTGTCTCTACTAAAAATACAAAAAGTATCCGGGCATGGTGGTGCATGCCTGTAATCCCAGCTACTTGGGAGGCTCAGGCAAGAGAATCACTTGGACCTGAGAGGCAGAGGTTGCAGTGAGCCAAGATGGCACCATTGCACTCCAGCTGGAGCAACAAGAGCAAAACTCCATCTAAAAAAAAAAAAAAAGAGCAAGAAAGGAATTAAGGGATTTATTCAAAATGAAAGTACACTCCACAGTCACAGTATGGGAGCGGGCTTGAGCATAGGGGCTCAAAGGTGCCGTTATAGAATGTTGGGTAGTTTACCCCCTAGAGGATTCCATTGGCTACTTGAGGTACACTCTATGTAAATGGAGAGGATGAGGTAAAGTTACAAAGTCATTTACTTGGCCTATGCCCTATGGAGAGGATATTTCCTGTCATAGCTGAAGTGTGAATCAGCCTTATGTTCCCTGCCTCCAGACCTCATTTTCCTGCCTCATTTCCTCCCTAAGAGATGTGATCCTCATAAATCTTTATGCGAGACAGAGGGGCCAATGGTCTTTTTTCTGTAACTGCTTCATACTGGCTTGGGGTTTTAGTCCCTACCTATTGGGGATCATAGAACTGTTACCCTGCTGTGTCTAGTGGAGGCAGGGTAGCTCCTTGATGGCCAGGGGTGGTGTCTTCACCTGGAACTTGCTGGAGCCTTTGTTGAGTGATCATCTGAAGCTCGATGGTCTCTAGGTGAGAGGAAATGAATTTGGTTAAAAGATTTCATGGGAACTTCAGGGAGTGGATACCTATGATGCCAGAGAAGTTTGTTATAGAGATTTACAGAAGAAAAACAAACCCTGGTCTGTTCTGGAATCCATGTGTTTCCTTAAAGTCTTAGCATGAGCAACTCCATTTTGGTTTGGTTTGGTTTGTTGGGGCCTAGTGCATGAGCTCAGTCCAAACCAATGGCCTCTCATAATTTTGTTTAAAAAAAAAATCCCCTTTTTTGGTCAGGTTTTCACTTAGACGAGAGTGTGACTAAAACTTATGGCCTTAGCCCCACTCTCAGTTACCATCATTTTGGGTTTCTGGTCTCAGCATGTCATTCATAGGTTACAGTGTCCTCATAGTTGCACATTTCTTTCAGCACTTGTTATTCCAGTTGAAGAGAGACCATATGACATTCTAGAGATGGCTGCATGCAAACATTTAAAACCTTTGAGAGAATACAGCACACCAGGGAGACTATTATTATGACTATTGGGAGGATGATACCAAGCGTTTGGTGTATGCTCCTTACCCAAGGTCCCATAAACCAAACCTCCTAACATTAAACAAATCAAAGAATGAACTAAAGAGTTTACTCACTTGACTAAGCAATTTCTTCATCAGTCCCCTACCACTGAGTTTCTATAACCTTCACTTGATGTATTTCCTCATAGGCTACAAGTGCCAGCAGCTGCACAGGTAACTTTTCTGTTTAGCTAATTCTATTATTTAGCATAGCTTTCACAAGAGAATTTAAAGTCTGTTGTGTGACTGTAGCCTCTACAGTAGAATTTGCTATAGAACCTATCATGAGGGGTACATTTCTAATCATTGCTTCTTTTATTTTAAACCATGGAAAAAGGACCTAACAAATGAGGCCCTTTTAGAAGAAGGGTGAAGGCCTTCTGGCAATGTTCCCTTTAACCCATGACATGGGTTAAGAGGAGTGAACCAGTGTTTTGTTTTTGACTGATTATGAGGCAACACATGTACCATTAAAGTGTCTTACCTACATTGGGCCTTTATCCTTTATCTATCAAAGTATAAGGTTATCCATGTATAAGGCAGGCTGCAAACTCCTTCACAAATAAAAGTACACCCCATAAGTGCACAAAACTGACACCTTTTCCACTTCTATTGTTCACAGAGGCACAAGCAAGAAAAAACATTCAAAGATAAGAGTTTCATGACAGTAGAAGTCTTAATCTGTGAACTTGGGAAAAACTATTCACATCAAGGATGCTGTCTTCTCTTTGGGAGAAATTTCCCTGGTTAGCTTTACCTCAAGGGTACCAATGGGTGCACAGTTCCAAAAGTATGGAGGGACCCTTCTCAGTTGCAAGACCATGAACTGAAAGCCCAAGGTCCTGAAGTTTTGTCATAGTGTGGATGGCAAGGATAGTCTTTCTCCAATGTTCTCAGAAGATCCAAACCATAAAAAGCTTTTTTACCTGGTGAAAATACACTATAGCATAATAATCTGCTTTTATAACATCAGCCCTCTTCCATGGGAAAACTTTTAGACAAGCAGAAAACATGCATTGAAAATAACAATTGAATGAAATCCCTTTACAAAATGTTTAAATGTCCCCCCGGGTGACCAAATGTACCTGAAGCTTTGTTTTTCCAGGAATATGGGATCAAGCATTGGTTATAAACTATTTTTGTAATTTGTAAGTCACCACACCAAAGTATTCAATTTGGATCATTATATCTTTTCCATGATGAGTCATGGAATGCAGAACTTTTAATAATAAAAGCTTTAAGGACTCAGGAAGGACAAAGTGGCCATCCTGTTTCTCTGTGAGTCCATGCTTAATTAACATTTGGCTTATATCGTCTTGGATACCAGTTGTTTTTCCAAATTAGGTGCATAGCACTGACAAGGAAATTTGGTTATTTTTGTGGTTTACAATAACTTAACATAGTAACCATAATTATAATTGATAGCATATTCTTGGACATTAGAATTTTAGAAATCCCATAAAATTTAGGAATATATATTTGTATTATTCACAAAAATATAACCTAAAGAAGATTGAACATCATTTTGGCAACTCCATGTACCTAAACACGTAAAATAATCCTTTTTACTTTTCTTCTGGATGTTTTCAGGGGCCCTCATCCAGAAAGCCAGGCCTTATGAAAGACAATTTTGAAACTGAAGTTTGATTTTGGAATTCTAGATTACCATAAATTATTTATTTTGCCAAAATGATGACTCAAATTTTAAAGAAGCAAAAACCTTTTATAACCTTAAAAAGAAACCACATTCTACTGTTCTTACACACTTTGCATGTAAAAGTATTTTTAGTAGTCTTAATTGCATGTTATAATGGCAAATTTTAATGGAAGGACTAGTAAGTCACGTTCTGATAAGGCTTGACTATTTCCAACATAGCTGGGGCGTGGCCAACTCCACATGTCCCCAAGTCTTACCTAGCTGGAAAGCAGACGAGTAAAACAAATTTTAAAAGCCAAAAAAGCAGTTTATGACCTTAAAGCATTTAGCAAACCTAATATTTGAACATAATTTAGACCACATGTTTACATTTTGAAGATATTTGTATTT
This sequence comes from Pongo abelii, assembly GCF_028885655.2. NCBI lineage: Eukaryota > Metazoa > Chordata > Mammalia > Primates > Hominidae > Pongo > Pongo abelii. Next base: position 101,440,669 of record NC_071994.2, read on the forward strand.
TACCAATAATCTTGAAAACCATCTTTATTTCCCAAAGATTGCTAAAGCCGCATGAACTAAAAGGCATTACACTTTATGCTTTTCTGACAAAATATTTGATGTAATCTGTTATTATTATTAAACCATTAATTTAAAACTTTGCAGTGGAGGTTAACCAGTTTGCATAGAGAGAAAGAGGCCAGAGACTGACTGGTAAGAAATTCTTACCCTTTTGCCAGCATGCTAGGTTTGTGGGTTCTCTCTCCCTGAGCGGCCCTGGAGACCCTGCTTGACAATATGAAAACAAACACATTGCCATGAATTAAGAATACGCATAGATAGTTTACAAATTTTGGAGAATCTAGGCAGAAAGAGAGATATGACTTAAATTCTACTTGTAACAGTATACTAAACACACTTAAAGTATCAGGAAGCCTAAAATCCAAAAAGTTAGTTTAAGGATAAAAAGCTGGTGTGCTCCATTAATTCCTGCAGCCTGACAAAGGTAGCTTAGGAATTCCAGATAAATGGAATGGATGATGACTTGCTAGAAATGCATATGAAACAAAATAACTATTCACAGAACGAAATAAAAGCCTTCCACTAGAAACTAAAAAGGATCATGGTTTTATATATATGGATACACAAGCAAAGCCAGAGGATAACAAACAGCAAATGAATTAAAAATAGAAGCAAAAACAAATAAACAGAAAACCGGCCCTCAATTTTCCTACGCAATTTATCCTGGAGGGTACAGTGTTACCTAAGGCCTCCAAAACCCCACATATTGAATATTTTATTCCTGATATACAATTTAATATTCTTAAGTTTACTAATATCATCATACATCCTGTGTAATCAAGAAATTTACTTTGAGAACATGAACAATTAGTACTCTAGCACTATCCACGCAAAAGAGTAAACATAGTGTGAAGCAATGCAAGCATGTATGTGAAATTTGGCTCCACACTAAATTCAGCTTCATGCTTAACTGTATCAAAAAAAAAAAAATTGCCGAACTGTCAATGCCTTTCTTTACAATACTTCTTATTTTACTTTAAGACTAAGAGCTTTAACTATGAAAATATTTATTAGTCAAATATTTCTAATTCTCTATCAGGATTTAAATAATAATATTTTATTATTTAAACTCTTTGCACATCTTTCTCCCCTACTTAATGATTCCTTACTAGTTTCATAAATAATCTTTTCAAATCTGTAATTTGAGCTAACTTTTAGATAACTTCTGAATTAGACAAAATTATTCTTTTTTCCACTAATAACATAACACTTTCGGTGCATTTTATATACAGAATTACATGTTAACTAAAATTTTTATCCTTAGTAACCTAAAACTTTAGTGAAACCCTAAAAAGCAAGAAATCCTGAACTGTCAGATATGGGCATTTATACTTAAGTACAATCCCACAATTTTAGAAACATATTTCCCCTATCACAACCCTTTCTTAATTGGAAATGACTCAGATATTAAATGAGTATCAAAAACAACTTTAAGATTTTAATTGACCCAAAACGTTTACCTAAAACATTTATCCCATTCACTGTACTTAATTTTCACTTTTAACAAGGGAGACATGAGACATCAATCCACATACGTAAAACATTACAAATTAGTTTCGTCTGGAAAGGCAGGACAACTCGAGTCGAGGAGGGGGAATGGGGGCTTTCAGATCATAGGTGAGAGACAAATGGTTGCATTATTTTGAGTTTCTGATTAGTCTTCTTAAAGGAAGCAGTCATACATGGATTTATCTCAGTGAGACTGAGTAAAATGGGAGGCAGGCTCACCCCAAGCATCTCCCAGCTTAAATTAACACTGACATTTTAAAATATCTAGCAAACACAAACATAAAATTCAGAAAAAATGTATGCTGACAGTTCTTAAGGCCTTTCTATTTTTATTGCACCAATAATGTGAAAGCTTTAGTAAAGTTTAGTAAAGTTATACTTAGGTCACATGAACTCGAAAATTGCTTATTTACTTAATTTATGAATGCTCTCTTATTTATAAGCCAACTTGGTAGACACAACATATAACAATAAGTGTACATACAAGTAAACACATCTAGACGTGTATACACACACATATACAAAGATCCAATAGCTTGAGAGAGCAATACAAGCTTGCCGGTTTTACTTTGCCCCAATGGATAATTTAAGGAAGGCTGTGAACCAAAATTTCAGGTAAAGCAGTCTCTGTGACAGTTTGATGTTTAAAGGCTAAACCTCACCAGACTCCCAGGAGCACTGGGGCCAAAGAGTACCAAAGAAGGGCGTTACATGTTAACCAGGCACCCTGCTTAGAACAGCAGCACAAAAGCCTGGATACATGCAGTGCCATCCCACTTTCCCATTAGACAGTAAACTTCAGATTCTAAACGATTTTGGGGCCAAGCAGCATTGCAACTGCGAGAGAAAATTCTAAGGAGGGCTCATTACTGTACCTCAGAACCTCTGCAGAGAGCATCTTCTTGGGAGAGTTTGAGGTCCGGATGATCCCCTCTGAGTGTCCACCTGTGGGGTTCAATCTTAAGAGTTCCAGATGTCTTTTGGCCTTAGGTGGGCACCGGTGCCACTTTGCATGCATTCCCTCCAGAGCCTACTATGAGCTGTTTCCTGGGTGTAAAACTCGACTTTTAGCATCCTTATAATTTGATAAGGCCACGCTTTCCCATGCTTCCCATTCCATAAACTTTAATGATAGGAACTGGAGGCTTGGTGGGTTTGCTTTGCCCTTAGCTAGTTGAATAGGGGAAGGGAAGAATTTAGCATAAGAAAAGAAAGTCTGAGTCACCTGAAACAGGTAGTTTGCTCCAAACTGCGCCACACATAGGAATCAGGGACCAGGTGTGGAAAAGATTTTTAAAAAGTCCTTTCCCCTTCTGGGCAGGGCGATTATTTCCATTTGTTCCTAGGCCTTCAGGCAACACTGGGGAGTGACCTCAGCCAATTGTCCTCAGTTTCCAAGGAGCTACTAGGAAACAGCCATTGAAAGACAGAAAAAAAAAAAAGAGAGAGAAGAGTAAAAAAATGAAAAAGACCCAGATTCCTTAAGCAAATTGGGCAGTGGTGGTTAGGCTTTGCCCATGGAAACCCCTTAGTTTCACTGACCATGGCCAGAAACCTGCAATTGCTTCCATGTTTAGGTGCTGCCCACCAAGGGTCCCAGGTTGGAAAGGAAAAGAGAGAGAAAGAGATTTCTGTTTGGAGCAGAAAGGAAAAGGAGAAAGGAGAAGAATAAATCCCAAACTTTGGGCTTACCTCTTCCTCCTGGCTAGCTCGCCAAAATATGTTAACAGTGAAGGGCGTCCATGTTCTTGGCATCTTGAACAAAGAATTGGACAAAATGCACAAACAAATCAAGGAAGGGATGAAGAGATTTAGTAAAAATGAAACTACATTCCACAGTGTGGGAGTGGGCCCGAGCATAGGAGTTCAAAGTCCCTGTTACAGAATTTTTGGGAGTTTAAATACCCCCTAGGATTCCATTGGTTACTTGAGGTATGCCCTATGTAAATGGAGAGGAAGAAGTAAAGTTACAAAGTCGTTTACTTTGCCGATTCCCTATGGAGAGGATATTTCCTGTTACAGTTGAAGTGTGAATTGGCCTTATGTTCCCTGCCTCCAGACTCTGTTTTCCTTCCTCACTCCCTTGCACTATTATTTTAGACAATTGATAGATTATTTATTCCATCTTATAGGCTATTGCCAGGAAAGTTGTTCCTACTTACTGCTTTTAATTCTCTGTGTCCTATTCTGTTGTTAATTATCTCCAATTAGGTATTTATTCCCTACTGAAGCCATTCTATTTAAGTACATTAATAACTACTATCCTGACTCTAAATGTACCATTCTTAGAAAGTTCACCAGTGATTGACTCTACCAACACCATCTTTTCAGCTTTATCAGTGAATACCATTTTTCCAAATTTAATCATTTATATGTTTTACTCTTACTTGAACTTTCAGGAGCTTTGACAAAATCATTACTTCCACCTTATTGAAACACTTTAATGTCTTAGTGAAATGACCTCATTAAAGTCACAGAGCCTTAGTTTCACATTTATAAATGAGGGTAATTATCTTGCAGGATTGTTATGATGATTCAATGAGGTAATACGTGTAAGACTTACCAGTGGCTGACTTTTAGGATGGACTCAATGAAGCAAATGTAATAATAATTAATTCCTTAAGTATGCTAATCTTGTCTGTAGGTCATTTCTTTATGAATTGCAAATGATCAGAAAGCATTCCTATATTATATACTACTTCAAACTCAACTTTGATCATAAATATAGCAAAATATCTGAAACATAGCAAAGGTCCAGTAAATAATTGTTACAATTTATGAATTCCACTATTGATTCAACTTCTTTTTTAACAAGGAAGCATCAAACTAATTTGCATGCTTATTTTTCAGCAAGACAGGTAGAAAATTGCCTGTGTTGTCACCCTATGCTGACTATAGCTCAATTTTTGTCAACAGGGTTCAAAAGATATTTTAGCATTTACCTGATACATGATATTGAAGACTTAATTTCTTCAGACAGTGGAGCCACCACCTAGCGCTGAAGTCCCAGATTCCTTTAATAAGCCTCTGCACTTAACCTGTGTGAATTCACAAACTGTATTTTTTTCTTATTGTAAAATTTGTTATATTAGAGCTTTAATTACAGATATTAAAACTAATTATTAAATTTGTTGTTCCTATATAGATGTACTTTTCCTAAAAGGAAAAATATTAAGAGTAATTTCAATACATTTTTACATTGACATCATCTAATACAAATTGTCGAATATAACCAAAGCTATACATTTATCGTGGTTTATATTACCCATATGTAGCAAAAATTCTAATCCCCGTGTGTCTGAGTTATAGATGCTTGGAGTCTTCTGTGAACTTTCATTTCAGGCTTTATTATTTCTCATGAGAGGTAGCCTTTCTAGACTCAACCCATTACAAAAAAATTATGCCTGTATTTCCTCCATCCCTTTCAGTCAACTAAATATGTTCACATCAATGCTGAAATAGGAAATTAATTTTATAGTAGCCAGCTCATTATATGATAATTGTTTCTTATAAGGATATAACCTTGGACAAGGCGATAATAGAAAGCAACTTTATTCGTTTCAAATACAGCATACGTATCTTTTTTTTCAGTCACCAATCTGTGTCTTATTTCATCTCTAACCCAGCTCCTCACTTCTTTTTATAAACTTTCCTTTTATTCACTTGGCTTCAGATATAACACTTTCTCTTGAATTTTCTTTTTACTTCAGTGGTAGCGCCTTCTCAATCACCTTCGCTTACTTTGTTTTTTTCCCATTTCCTCAAATTGAAGCAGTGGAAAGCCTTAGGACTGGGTCATGTTCTTATTTAGAAACATATTCACTCCCTAGGTAAGCTCATTACCTACTTCCTCTACTTTAAATACTAGTCATATAATGGTGACTGGTAAATTTTAATCTCCAGCTCTGACCTCCTACCTACCTTTCAGAAACTTATACTGTATTCAGCTGACTACCTGACATCTCTACTTGGATTTCTGATCAGTGTATCTAACTTAAAAGATCCCAAAGTTATACAATTGATTCCCTGTTTTGTGAATTATAGCTCCTACACTAGGGATTCCTATCTCATTAAGCTGCAACACCGTTCATCCAATTGCTCAGGCTAAGACATTGTATTTCTCCTTTTTCTACTAGCGTGCTTTATCTGAATAAATAGTACCACCATTTACCCCATAAATTGATCACCCTTAAGCCTTAATTTTGAAGCCTCCTCCATTAGTCTCTTGCTTCCATTTTTGTTTATCCAAATTAGTCCTAGCAATTATTAAGAGGAAGAGTTGCCTTCAGTTTTTCCCTCTATTATTCTGTTCCAGCCACAGTGATTTTACTGTTTCTTGACTACATAAATACATGCTTAATTCAGAGTATTTATTATCTATCGTATCCAAAATACTGGTTGACTGGGCTCAGTGCAATCTCATTTAATGGCACTTTATGTTGTTTGATGACAACAGATAAAGTTTTATCCTTTGAGTTGGAAATGTAATATTGTCATCCTTTGAGTTGGAAATGTAATGTTGAATAAACATGTAATTCACTACTTACTTGATACCCCAAATGACACTCACTAAATAGGTTCCTGTACCTCTCAATTCTAAGAAACACTGGGGCCCTGATTTCCAAAACTGCTGAAAAGAAGATGCTCTTTTCCTTTGTGTCTCTTCTTTCCAACCCTAAATCACTTAACTAGTTTGAAAGATTCCCAAAGGCCTGCAGGACGGAGAATCAAGTTAATTTAATGTTTTACAGGCAAGCTTCTGCTTTAAAAAAAAAAAGATCTAAACCATACCCTTTGCTCAATGCCACTACTTAATTTCTGTTATTCATTTACAGCCCAGCAAGAACTGTTACCAGTATTATTTCTAATATAGAAGAGCTATAGTCACTCATAGTAAAAGAAAAAAAACCTCATATTATGATAATTCACAAAATATTAATAAGCATTCATATAATTAAATATCCAAAATACCCAAAATGGATTATAAATCATGTTATAGTGATTTTTATCCTAATAGTTTGATTTCAATTCTGAGTAGACCTGAAATTTTTCTTAAATGTAGAACAGTGGTTCTCAGACAAGAACAATTTTCTCTTCCAGAAGACCAATGTCTGGAGACATTTTTAGTTATCACAACTTGGGGTTGGTGGAGGTTGTTACTGACATCAAGTGGATAAAGGTCAGGAATGCTGCTAAACATTACATACATCCCTAAGTGCATCCTACATTGTCTTCTGCACACAAAGAATTATCTGGCCCTAAATGCCAAAAGTGCCAAGGTTGAGACATGTTAATCTACAGTAAGTAAATGTAATAGCAGAAATTTCACCAGTAATACTCTTTTAGAAAATTACATACTTTTTTAACTTGTGTAAGCTATATACAGTAAAGTATAACAATTAATTTGTTTTAGAGAAAGAAATCATAATAAAACATAATTGAAGGTTATTTTTAAAATTACCATAATACAAAATTAAACTTTCTATATTTTACAAAAAAGAAAGCATGAAAGATAATATGTAGGGTTCCTCCCTCCTCTCACCCCTTAGTTTTCTTATTTATGATTTCTTCATGAATTTGTCTGTGTTTATAGAAATTGTGTTGTAAATGTATGGTAATTATAAATTTACTTTTATTAGGCACTTCTCTAAAAGAATGCCATGTACTTTAAAAATTCATAAATATTCATGTTTTCTATAAAACAGTAGTCATTTTCTAAGATGTTTATGAAAACATGAGGCATTTAAGAGGTTATCTGAAAATGTGACTAAATTTAAAGCTAAAGAGAAGTTTAAAGTTAAGAGTTGTGAGCAGCAGATCCAATAAAAAGACCATAAGGCCAGAGGAGGAATATTTTACTCTATACAAAATTGATTTTTCTAGAAACCATCAGGGTGAAATGAATTATGTTGTTCTTAGGATTCTTCTTTAGATTGTTTTCTGTTCTTTATCTACCAAATACTTTCCAAGGAGATTTTATTTGTTCTCCTAGCTTTAACTCTTGCTTGTATACTGATTTCACTGAAATGTATGATCCTCCTTAGTTCTCTTTCCTGAGTTCTAGGCATAACTATACAACTGGATGCTTAACCAAACACCAGAGAGAATTCAAAGTGTTGGTCTAGGTTGGTTTCGTAGACAAATGAACTTTGCAGTCACACAGGGAGCCACAGCCACAAGGGCATTTTTATTTTGCACAAGGTCGCAAAGATTATGCCGCCTTTCTCCTGTATGTGAGAGTCTGAATTCATCCTTCCCACTAGACCATTTTCTCCTAATAATCAGTAATCTCCTGTCCATTTCCTCTGGGTTTCTTGCTCTATGTAGGCAATAGCATTCCATACTTTTAACTACTTTTTAGATGTTTATTTCCATGTTTTCAATAGTATCTTTGTATTGTCATTACTTGACTTCTATGTTTTAGAATTCCTTTGGCTCCCCCTTATACAAGGTGAATAGTCAGTTCCCTAACACCCATTCCAAAAAACAAAACAAAACAAAACAAAACAAAAACTTCCCTTTTTCTGTGCACACATAGGGATTATATCAGATATTTTGGTCAAATCAACCCCTAGGTTATATATTATTGTGACTATGTAAATATTATTCACATATCAGCTACATTTGACACTTGGGTATATTTATTTTCTTATGCTTCCTTTTATTTTCTCTGAGATAATATCTGAATCATATTAAAACACTTCTTTGAGACATCTCTTCTTGGGTCTTTGTCTTCCCACTTAAATCTGGCTGTTTCCTCTCTATGTTTAATAGGATCTCCCTTCAGCATAATCATGGGAATTTCCTTATCATTTCTCCTATGTTAATTTTTTTGTCTTATAACTCCATGAATATTTTTCTTTGTTTATTTCTCATTTGATAAAGTATATCCCAGAGTATTTTCCAGGGAGGGATGAATGTAAGATTATTTTTGAGATTTTGGGCAGTGGATATTGTAAATTGGCACTATTCAGTGTCTATTTTCAGTACCCTCTAATGTAGCTACCATTACTTCATTTCTGCCTGAAAAGCTGTGAACATTTCATAGATCCCCTTTGTAGAGAGGGTGCTGGATATAGTTTTCATTTCACCAATCTTACTCACTTTTTTTTTTGTTTTGTAAAATTTAGACAGCAGGAGGCTCCACTTCAACTATTCTTTCTGTTTTTACTGCTAAGCATGGTCTTAGAAGGCTTTGGACTTTCTATAGCATTGTCAGGTATATCCTTGTCCAGTCATGAGTTTTCTTATTGTAAAACATATGGCCCAAGGCATCTATTTTGTTGATGTACATCACAGTGGGCCCAATGTAATAGTAGATTTAGGTAAAATAACAGTAGTCACAATCATTGTTGAATATTATACTTCACACACATACAATCACACACACAATCTGCCAGTAGCGGAATTCAATGTTCTGTGTCCAATACACCACTAGCTACTGGTGTCAGTCCAATATATTAGAACTTATATTTCATTTGTTTCTTTATTTAAGTCTTTTAATTCTCTCCTCCCTATGTTCATAATTTCCTTTAAATCTTTAAGCATATTTCTAAGGGCTACTGGAAACTGTTTGCTAATTTCATTATCTCATTCGTGTGAATATTATGTTTCTAGTATGTAAATAATGCCATCCTGAATTAAGAATGTTAAAATTTGTATTGAAAAGCATTTAATTTGTTTGAGGACCAGCTTGATCATTTTATTGGCAGCAGTTGAATAATTTTTACTCTAGGAAATATAAACTACTGTGATGTTTGGGTATCTACAGAACGTTCCAGGTATTCAATGTGATCTCTCTAATCTAATGGGCAGTTGAGCATCTCCTGATCTTTTGTGTGCTCTGGTAATCGTTGATGTTACAGTTCTCTTGTTCTTTGCCTAGCATTGTTGAGTTTTATAATGTGTAGGCATTAATTCTTATTCAGTGAAAGAATCAGAAGGACATATATGCATTTTAGTCTATACTATGGGCTTTCTCTGTGTTCTTCCTTTGACTCTAACACTCCATATTACAAATTCAGTTGACTATCTTATCTCCTCAAAACTTAAACACACATATACACACATCAAATCCGGTGAGGGCTTTATTTTTGGTATTTTATTATTACTATTATTAAGGTTAGAAATTTTGCCACATATTTGAGGATTCTTTGGTGTCTGTTTATATATGGGGATGTAGTGCCAAGAAAAAAAAAGTAGATTCTAACATTTTATGTTTATGTGTGGGGTCTAATACAAAGATAAGTCTCATCATCTGGCTAGACTCCTCATTGTAAAAGACCCAGTTATAATATTTATTTGTATTTTTCTTGATTTATTTACTTTCTGAAAGATAAATATTCTAGTATATTGCTATGTGGTATAATCCTGGCTTTCCAACTTTTCGGAGAGCTAAGTGGTATCAATAGTGATGAGCCCCCACACTTCTGGATGTAGACCTTCATTTTATTACTTTTTATTCTAGTAGAGTTTTATAGTACTCAGTTAAGCATAGTTCCAAAATGACTAGAATAATTCTGTATAACTTTTCACCAGATAAACCTACTTCTTATGGTTTTGAAATAAGAAGTAGATGAGGAATTCCATGCTGCTTGGAGCATCCTGGAGTCTGGCTTCTCATATAGTCAGAAATTATTTATGATTATCTTACCCAAGTTTACTATTATCTACAGTAATACCTGGCTTTTGTAATTTTCTCCTATTTGTGGCATTCTGTAATATAATTTTATTGATTACAGTATTCTTGCTGTTACTTAGGTTACCATATCAGTTAGTCCATCTTTTTCTACATTATAAAATGTTGCTTGATTTTTACATTTGTATTATACATGACTTTCATTTATTTGTGTGATCCATTTTGTGCTTATGAAAATACCTTTAATGCTAATTTAAGGTAATGGAATTTTAAATAAGTCCAAAGCTAGTGTTTATTTTTATTGAGAGTCATAATGTTCTTTTTATCTTTTTAAAGTTTCATTTAAAATTGACATATAATTCTACATATTTACTGGGTTTAGTGTGATGCATAGATTGTATAATGATCAAGTCAGGGCAATTACCGTATCTATTACTTTATATGTTTATCATTTCTTTACAGTGGAAACATTCAAAATCTTCTCTTCTAGGAATCTTAATATAAATATGATATTGTTATTAGCTATAGTCACCCTACTGTGTAATAGAACACCACAACATATTCTTCCTGTTTAACTATAACTTTGTATCTGTGTATCTGTTTCCCAACCTCTCTCCAACCCCCTTTCATTCTCTCCTCACCTTCTGATAACCACCATCCTACTCTCTACTTCTATTCTTTTTTCTTTTTCTTTTTTTTGGAGATGGACTCTTGCTCTGTCACCTAGGCTGGAGTGCAGTGGCACAATCTTGGCTCACTGCAACTTCCACCTCCTGGGTTCAAGCCATTCTCCTCCCTCAGCCTCCTGAGTAGCTGGGACTACAGGTGTGCACCACCATGCCCAGCTAATTTTTTTATTTTTAGTAGAGACGGGACTTCACCATGTTGCCCAGGCTTGTCTCAAACTCCTGACCTCAGGTGATCCACCAGCCTTGGCCTCCCAAAGTGCTGGGATTATAGACGTGAGCCACCGCACTTGGCCTCTACTCTCTACTTCTATGAGATCAATTTTATGAATGAAATCATGTGGTATTTGTTTTTCTGTGCCTGGCTTATTTCATTTAACATAATGCCCTCCAGGTTCATCCATGTTGAAGCAATTGACAGGATTTCATTGTTTTATGGTTGAATAGTGTTTTGTGGTATATATATATATATATATAAATATAAATATATTATATTTATATATATATAATATATATGTTTTGTGGTATATATATATATACCACATATATATATTATATATATATATATTTATATATATATATAGTAGAGCCCCATCTCTACTAAAAATTAAAAAATTAGCTGGGCATGGTGGTGCACGTCTGTAGTCCCAGCTACTCGGGAGGCTGAAGCAAGAGAATTGCTTGAACCCAGGAGGTGGAGGTTGCAGTGAGCCGAGATTATGCCACTGCACTGCAGCCTGGGTGACAGAGCAAGACTCCGTCTCCAAATATACATATATATATCTTTATCTATTAATCTGTAGATGAGCACTTAGGTTGATTCCATGTCTTGGCTATCGTAAATAGTGAAGCAATAAATGTGGGAGTAAAGTAGTTCTTTGTCATATTGATTTTATTTTCTTTGAATATATTCCCAGTAATGGGATGGCTGAGTCATATGGTAGTTATATTTTTAAAATAAAAATAAAGAGGTTTTGAGGAACCTCTTTACTGTTTTTTTTAATGGCTATAATAATTTACATTTCCACCAGCGATGTGGAACGGTTTCTTTTCCTCTACATTCTCACCAACAATTCTTATCCTTTGTGTTTTTGATAATAGCAAATTTAACAGGAGTAAGGTCATATCTCATTGTGGTTATGATTTGCATTTCCCTGGTGACTGACAATTTTGAGAATTTTGTACATGCCTGTTGGCCATTTTTTATGTCTTCTTTGATAAATATCTATTAGGAGTTTTTGCCCGTGTTTAATTGGGTTGTTTTTGGTTTTTTGCTATTAAGTTATTTGGGTTCCTTATACATTCTAGATATTAATGCCTTAACAGATGTATATTTTGCCTGTATTTTCTCTCATTCTGTAGGTTGTCTCTTCCCTCTGTTGTTTGTTTCTTTTCCTGTGGAGATGCTTTTTAGTTTGTAATAATTTCATAGCAATAATTTAGTAGTAATTCCATATGTCTATTTTTGCTTTTGCTGCCTGTGCTTTTGTAGTCTTATCCAATAATTTCTTCCCCAGTCCAATTCCATGAAGCATTTCCCTTATTATTTACTAGTGGTTTCATTGTTTTGGGTCTCACGTTTAAGTTTTTAATCCTTTTAGAATGGCTTTTTGTTTATTCTGAGAGATTGGGGTCTAGTTTCATTCGTTTGCTTGTGAATATCCAGTTTTCTCAGCACTATTTTTTGAATCACTGTTATTTCTTCAATGTGTGTTGTTGGTACCTTTGTTGAAAATCAGTTGTCAGTAAATGCATGGATTTATTTATGGTTTCTCTATTCTGTTCCATGGGTCTATGTGTCTATTTTGATGCCAGTATCATGCAGCTTTATCACTATATGTTTATAATATAATTTGAAGTCAGGTAGGGCGATGCTTTCGTTTTTGTTCTTTTTGCTCAAAATTGCTTTGGCTATCTGGGGTCTTTTGTATTTTCAATATAAATTTTAAGATTTTATATACTATTTCAGTGAAGAATGTCATTAGTAATTTGATAAGGATTATATTGAATCAGTAGATCACTTTGGGCAATACGGCCTTTTTATCAATATTAATTCTTCCACTTCATGAACATGTGAGATTTCTTTATTTCTTTATGTTTTCAATTTGTTTTATCAATGTTTTATCATTTTCATTGCAGGGATTTTTCAGGTCCTTGGTTAAGTTTATTCATGGATATTTTTAGTCAATTTTATCTGTTTAAAACCCAGCTCTTCATTTTGTGGATACCTTGTATATTTTTTAGCCTCTATTATTTTTATTTCTGCTTTAAGCTTTATTATGAATTTTCCTCTCCTTGTTTTGGGTTTGTTCCTTGTTTTTCCAGTTCCTGGAGGTGAAGCATAGGTTATTTATTCAAGATCTTTATACTTTTTAAATGTAAATAATTACTGCTACAAACTTTCCACTTAGAACTGCTTTTACTGCATTTCATAGGTTTTGGTATTTTGTGTTTCCAATTTCATTCGTCTCAAAGACATTTTAAGTTTCCTTTTTTAATTTATTCATTTACTCATGAGCATATGTTCATGAGCATGTTGTTTCATTTTCATATATTTATAGTTTCAAAAAGTTTATTCTATGATTGATTTCTAGTTATTCCATTGTGGTTAAAAAAGATTCTTGATACAATTTTGATTTTTAAAAAATGTGTTAAAGCTTATTTTGTAGCATAACATATGGCTATCCTGAAGAATATTCTATGTGCTGATGAGAAAAGTGGGTATTCTGCAGCTTTTGGGTGGAATGTTATGTAAATGTTGGTTAGGTTCATTTTGTTTTACAGCAGTTTAACTTCAATATTTATTGGCTGATTTTTGATATGAATAATCTGTCCATTGCTGAAAATGGGGTGTGGAAGTCCCCTACTATTATTATACTACAGTATATATTTAAGTGCTCCAGGGATGGGTACATATATATTTGCAATTGTTATATTCTGCTGCTATATTGACTCTTTTATCATTATATAATGACCTTCTTTGTCTTTTTACCATTTTTCACGTAATGTCTATTTGATCTGCTATAAATATAGCTACTCCTGCTCTTTTAGGTTTTAATTTGCCTGGAATACCTTTTTCATCCTTTCATTTTCAGTTTATTTGCATATTTATAGGTAAAGTAAATTTTCTGTAGGCAGCATATAGTGGAGTCTTTTTTTTTTCAAATCTAGTCAGTCACTAAGTGTCTTTTAATTGGTTGTTATTGATAGGTAATGGCTTACTACTGTCATTTTGTTGCTTGTTTCCTGGTTGCTTTGTAACTTCTTTCTTCCTTTCTTATGTCTTCCTTTTTGCTTAAGTGATTTTATCTGGTTTATTTTCTTCCTTTTTATTCTTGATGTAACCTACAATAATAGTTTTTCCCTTGTGGTTAAAGTGAGGCTTACCAAAAACATCTTAGAGTTATAACAAATTATTTTTAACTAATGACAGCTTACCATTGATCACAAAATATAAAGAAAACAAACAAAAACTATAAAAAACCCTCTACATTAACTTCATTTCTCCTACATTTTGACTTGTCTCAATTTTCGTATATTTATATTATCTGTTCAATTATGGTGTTTTTTATAGTTACAGTTTGCCTTCTAGTCTTTATACTGTAAATATATTAGTGATATACACACCACAATTACACTGAGAGTATTCTGAATTTGTATACTTACTTTTACCAGTAAGTTGTATCCCTGAAGATGTTTTCTTGATACGCTTTATCATCTTTTTCTTTCAGAATAAAGAACTTGCTTTTACTTGTAAGAGAGGTGTGGTGGTGATGATTTCCCTCAGCTTTTCTTTGCCTGGAAAAGTCTTTATTTCTCATTCATCTCTGAAGGATAGATTTCTTAGATACAGCATTATTTGTGGTGAGGTGTTTCTTTTGTTGTTGTTGTTTTTTGTTTTCCTTCATCATTTTGAATGTTTTCCCACTGTCCCCTGTCCTTCCTCTGAGAAGTCTGCTGCCAGGCATGTTGGAGCTTCTTTATATGTTATTTGCTTCTTTTCTCCTGCTGTTTTTAAATCCTATCTTTTTCATTGACTCTTGAGAGTTTGATTATTATGCTCTTGAAGTAGTCTTTTTTTGTTTGAATCTGACTGGCAATTTTACACCTTCCTGTTGTTAGATATATATATATACATTTCTCTCTAGGTTCAGAAAGTTTTCTCTTTGAGTAAGCTTTTTACCACCACTCTTCCTTTTTTCACTTCCTCTTGAAGGCCAGAAACTCTTAAATTTGCTCTTTGATGCTGTTCCATGGGTCTTATAAGCTTTCTTTGTTCTGTTTTGTTCTCTTCTGACCATATATTTTCAAATTGCCTGTCTTCAAGCTCACACATTCTTTCTCCTATTTGATATATTCTGCTATTGAGACCCTCTAATGCATTTTTCAGTTATTTATTCTATTTTTCAGCCCCAGGAATTATGTTTGATATCTTAAAAATCATTTTAACCTCTTTCTTAAATTTCTCTAATAAATTTCTGAACGATTTCTCTGTACTTTCTTGAAGTTTATCACATTTCTTAAAATAGTTATTCTAAATTCCCCATCTGACAGATCACGTATCTCCATCTCTTAAGAATAAGTTGCTAGCACTTTATTTAGTATGTTTGGCTAGGACATATTTTCTTAAATGTTCTTGATGTTTATGGATGTGCGTCAATGTCTGAACATTGAAGAATTGTATGTTTACTCCAGTCTTCACAGTCTGTCCTTGATTGTACCTGTCCTTCTTCAAAGAACTTTCCAGGAATTCATAGAGGACTGACTGTTTAGTTTCCTAAGTCCATGATCACTGTGGCAATTTAAGCCCTGGAGGATGCCCTAAGACCTCGTTTATGAAATTATCTCACAGTATGTGAGGTCACTAAATCAATGAGCCTACAGGGACACCAGAAGAAAGTGTACTGGATTCCCAAAGTCCCTCTCTCATTTTCCTTTCTCTCCATCAAGTGGAGGGAGTCTCTCTCTTCACTGTGTTTCCTGGGGCTGGGCAGGGATTATGTAAGCAATGTGACACTATCCTTTCTATCCTTTTCAATGTGCCTTTTCTTACTATTTTTCTAAAACCAGGTATTATAATCTCTCATTTTGTTTTCTAGCTTTTGTGAATGTATTTTCTTGCATGGATATTTGTTCAAATTGTTCTTTCTTTGTGTACGTGGGAGTAGGGGCATTCACTGGAGGGCTCTTTTCCACCATCTTGCTCTACCTCCTCATAATGTTATTTCTTAATGAAAGTTTTACTATTGACTGAAAGAAATCGGATCAACAACTTTGAATGCATAGTAATTAAACACAAAGTACAGTGTAACATAAAATATTTCTTTACTGCATTAACAATTAAAGAAACAATTTTGTTTAAATATCATATAAATACAACAAATTGCCTATACAATACATGTAGAACTTAAATTTCTCATAAACTAGATGTAGCTATGTTAAGTTTCATCAATATTAAACACTAGCTCAGGTGTTTTAGATCAATGTTCATGGATTGTCAACTTTTTACCACCTAAATCACAAGCACTATGTTGACATTTAGAATCACAGATTTGTTTTTACACCTTCCAGATTTCATAAAAGTTGAACCATGTCACATGTACTTATTTGTCTCTCATTTATCACTGAATTTATATTTGTAGTTTCTTGAAATTTTGCATTTTGTGGTAGCTAATTCATTGTCATTGAGTTACAGTATTCCATTATGTGAACAGACCACAATTCATTGGTCTAATTTACTGCTTATGGGCATTTGAGTTAATTTATAGTTTGGGATTATCATTAATTGCTTTTTTGAATAATTAAAATATGACTTTTAATAAAATGAAAGTTTATTGAGTATACATTAAGAAGTGGAATTTCTGAATCATAGACAATATTTGCAATCTGCTTTTTTATGCAATGCCCAAAAAATGTTCCAAGGTGGTTGTGCACTGAACTAAATTATTGTGTACCCTCAAAATTTATACATTGGAGCCCTAATCTCCAATGTGGTTGTATTTGTGTAAGGAAGGAATGAAGGTTATCTGGGGTTATAAGAAGTGTAGGCCCTTATTTTACAGAAAATTCGTGTCTTAATGAACAGGGACACTAGAGAGCTTGCTTTTTCTGTCTCCAGACATACCAAGAAAAGACCTGAGAACATAGTGAAAAGGCTACTTTTACAAGCCAGGAAAAAGCCATCACTAGAAACTAAACTTGCTGGCACTTGATCATGTATCTAGCATCCAGAACTGTGAGAAAATAAATGTCTGTTGTTTAACCACCCAGTTATGGTTTTTTTGTTTTGTTGTGTTGTGTTGCATTTACTCAGCCCAAACAAATAAGGGCAGGTTGTACTAATTTTAACTCCCATCAACAATGTATGAAGGTTTATTTATTTATTTGTTTATTTAACCTTTTGTTTTCATAGGTTTTTAGGCACAGGTGGTATTTTTTTACATGAGTAAGTTCTTTAGTGGTGATTTGTGAGACTTTGGTGCACCCATCACCAGAGCAGTATACACTGAATTTAATTCGTAGTCTTTTATCCCTCACCTCCTTCCCACTCTTTCCCCTGAGTCCCCAAAGTCCATTGTATCATTCTTATGCATTTGCATCCTCATAGCTTAGTTCCCACTTATGAGTGAGAACATACGATGTTTAGTTTTCCATTTCTGAGTTACTTCACTTAGAATAATAGTCCTCAGTTCCATCCAGATTGCAAATGCCATTAATTCATTCATTTTTATGGCTGGGTAGTATTCCGTTGTGTGTGTGTGTGTGTGTGTGTGTGTGTGTGTATATATATATATATATATATATATATATATATATATATGTACACCACAATTTCTTTCTTTCTTTCTTTTTTTTTTTTTGAGATGGAGTCTCGCTCTGTCACCCAGGCTGGAGTGCAGTGGCATGATCTTGGCTCACTGCAAGCTCCACCTCCCAGGTTCACGCCATTCTCCTGCCTCAGCCTCCCGAGTAGCTGGGATTACAGGTGCCTGCCATCACGCCCGGCTAATTTTTTGTATTTTTTGTATAGACGGGGTTTCACTGTGTTAACCAGGATGGTCTCGATCTTCTGACCTCGTGATCCACCTGCCTCAGACTCCCAAAGTTCTGGGATTACAGGCGTGAGCCACCGCACCCAGCCCACAGTTTGTTTATCCACTTGTTGATTGATGGGCATTTGGACTGGCTCTATATTTTAGCAATTGTGAATTGTACTGCTATAAACATGCAAGTGCAAGTATCTTTTTCATACAATGGCTTTTTTTCCTCTGGGTAGATATACATTAGTGGGATTGCTGGATCAAATGGTAGTTCTACTTTTAGTTCTTTAAGGAATCTCCACATTGTTTCCCATAGTGGTTGTGCTAGTTTACATTCCTACTAGCAATGTAGAAGCATTTCCTTTTCACTGCATCCATGCTGACATTATTATATTTGATTTTTTTATTATGGCCATTCTTGCAGGAGTAAGGTGGTGTTACATTGTGGTTTTGATTTGCATTTCCCTGATCATTAGTGATGTTGAGTTTTGTTTCATATGTTTGTTGGCCATTTGTATATCTTCTTTTGAGAATTCTCTATTCATGTCCTTAGCCCACTTTTTGACTTTTTTTTTTTTTGAGACAGAGTCTCGCTCTGTTGCCTAGGCTGGAGTGTGATGGCACAATCTCAGCTCACTGCAACCTCTGCCTCCCAGGTTCAAGTGATTCTCCCGCTTCAACCTCCTGAGTAGTTGGAATTACAGGCACCTGCCACAAAACCCAGCTAATTTTTGTAGTTTTGTAGAGGCGGGGTTTCACCATATTGGCCAGGCTGGTCTCAAACTCTTGACCTCAGGTGGTCTGCCCACCTCAGCCTCTCAAAGTGCTGGGATTTGTTTGTTTTTTACTTGCTAATTTGTTTGAGTTCGCTGTAGATTCTGAATATTAGTCCTGTGTTTTATGTATAGATTATGAAGATTTTCTTCCAATCTGTTGGTTGTTTATTCTGTTGACTGGTTTTTTGTTTGTTCTTTGCTGTGCCGAAGCTCTTTAGTTTAATGAAGTCCTACCTATTTAATTTTTTTTTTTTTTTGCATTTGCTTTTGGGTTCTTGGTCATGAAGTTTTTACCTAACTCAATGTATAGAAGGGTTCTTCTGAAGTTCTCTTCTAGAATTTTCATAGTATGAAGTTTTTAATTTTTTGGCATACTTGCCAATGCTTGGTGTATTTCATCTCTTCCATTTAGTCCTTGAGGAAAATAGATAGTTAAATCATGCTGTGATTTTGATTTTCATTTTCATTTTTCTTATGACCAGTAAAGTTATTTAAGTTTCCATTTACTTATTGGCCATTTGGGTATTTACTCTTTTATGAATTGTTGTAAATATTTGCCCATTGTTTAATTGAGTTATTTTTGTAGTAATACTTGTAAATATTTTTTCAATTTCAATTATTAACCATTCTTAGACTGTGTAATAATATTGTTCTTTAAGAAAATGCCTCCATTTTAATTTCTATTTGAATTTGTTAACCTTGTTATGCCTTTTGGATTTTGAGTCTTAGCAAATATTCCTGCTTTCTAAAATAGTTAAAAATTCTCACATTTGTTTTCCTATATTTTTTCCATTTTTATTGTATTAAAAACACATAAAATAACATCTGCTATTTTGAACCTTTACTAAGTGTACAGTGTACAGTGGTATTAAGTACATTCATATTTTCATGCAAACATCATCACCATTCCTCTCCAGAGTCCTTTCAACTTGCAAGACTAAAACTCTGTACCAGTTAAATAACAACTGCCCATTTTCTACTCCCACCATCCTCTGGAAACCACCATTCTATTTCTCTGCGATTTAACTGTAAGTACCTTGTTTTGTGATTCGTTTATTTTACTTAGTGTAATGTTCTTCATGCTCATATATGTTGTAACGTGTCAGAATTATTTTTCTTTTTAAGGATAAATCATATTCAATTCTATATATGTACCACATTTTGCTTATCCATTCATTTTTCAGTGGGAACTTGGGCTGCATCCATGTCCTAGCTCTTGTGATTAATGCTGCCATGAACATGAGTGTACAAATATCCCTCTGAACTCCTGCTTTCACATCTTATAACTACATATCTAAAAGTGGAATTCCATAACTTTCTGTACCATTTTACCTCCTCACCAATAGTTCACAAGGCTTCCAATTTCTCCACAGTCTTTTCAACACCTATGTTATGTTTTTTTTTCTCTTGATAGCAGTCATTCTCATTGGTGTAAGGTGATTCCTCATTGTACTTTTGATTTGCCTTTCCCTAATGATTAATGATTTTGAATATCTTTTAATGTGCTTATTGGGTATTTGTATTTATTTTTTGGAGAAATGTTTATTCAAGTCCTTTGTCTATTTTTAAATCAGATTGGTTGTTTTACTGAGTTTTGAGTCCTCTATGTATTTTGATATTAACCCATTATCAGATATATGATTTGCAAAACTAGTATTCCCATTTTGTGGGGTGCCTTTTTACTCTGTTGATACTGTTTTAATACACAATTTTAAAAATGTTTATAAAGACCAAATTACCCATCCTTTCTTTTGTTGCCTGTGCTGTTGATGTCATATTTTCTAATACATTTTTATTTTCTTTTTATTCAATACTGGTGTTTTTGAGTCTACTGGAATTTTTTCTAGTGTTCTTTCCGAGACATTAAGGTTATTAACCATCCCCAAATTTAGGAAACCCCCTTTTCCTTACACTTGCATTTTAATTTACATGCCATTTAACCCCTGTAATTGTGTGTTCTGCTTTCCTCCTTCTAGATTGTAAGTTTCTGGAAAAATAGAAACTTATTCCCTAAAATCTATTTTATGTATTAATTTTAAAATGCCTAATATATATAAATGTCTAATTAAGTATTTACTAAGCAAATAAAACTTGTATATTTATTTATAGAAATAGAAAGTAAATCTTTGCTTAACATAAGTATTATTCATCAATTCTCAGACATGAAGTAACCCAAAACATTGTTTTATAAGATCTAAGATAAAAATGCTGATGAAATAATTGCCTAATCATATTTTATTATTTAGGATTCATTATCTACTTATATGTTTATATACAATTGTATCATTTCTATGCAAATATTAAAAAGTAAAATATAAACAAAATCAGTTGTTTAAGGCAGGGTCCAGCAAACATTTTCTGTAATGAGTCATAGTAAATATACTTTGCTGTGCAGCCATAATGTCTCCATCACAACTCCTCAAAACTGCCATTGTAAAACAAAAACAGCCATAGACAATATGTAAACTAATATATACGGCTGTGTTCAAGTAAACATCTATTTATTAAAACAAGTGGGAGGTGGATTTAAATCATGGACCATACTTAGCAAACCCTTAAGTTAAAAAAATTTTTTCAAAAATTACTTTCACATTCAAAATCTTCAGAATTATTATTTGGCTCACAGCCATCAATGTCTGTATTTTCCATATAATATCTTTTGGCCCATCAAAATATTTTTGATGCAGCAGTGTTGCAAAAAATGATCCATATAGTCTAAAGCAACACTGTGCAATAGAAATACAATGTGAGCTATGTGTGTAATTTTAAGTTTTCTTATTACTATATATAAAATTGTAAAACAGATTAGATTTATTTTTATAATATATTTTACTTAAGCAAATTTACTCAATATTTTATCATTTCAACATGTAATATGTATTAAAAAATTGTACTGAAATATTTATATTATTTTTACATACTATTATATACTGTATTTTGAAATTCTGTATTTTTAACTTACAACCTGTCTTAATTTATACCACCCACATTTTAAGTGCTCAGTACTCACTACTACACAGTATAAGTCTAAAAGATATTCTTCCAAGATCCTGATAAATCTTCTGCAAACTTTTGAAGTTGTAGTTTTCTTTTCGAAGTATCCTATTGGAGATTTTCAGAAACAAACAGTACTCCTATTTAAACTCATCATTCTTAAGTGCTTTGATTACTGAATTTGTGAGAGTACAATTGTCTGGTTTGGATATGCTATCAGGAATAAAAATTGTGATACTACAGCCATTTGGCTGACAGCTATTGTAAAATGTCATTTATTAAAGAGATCTAATTTTTTAAATTCCACTTCTTAAAATTGATGTAATACTGTAATTAATTTACTCCCCCAAAGTAAATAACTGTTATTTTAAATATCTCCTTTTAATTTTCTCTCAATATATATAACCTGTGCAAAAATCGTGTGTGCACACGTGTGGTGTAGATTACTTTCTTTATGGTGTAGATAGCTGGGATTAATAATTTGAAAAAAAGTACTAGTTTGCTCTTTCAAAAAGTGTGATTGTGATGCAATTATTTCCTTTTAATCACCGTTAACTATCACCAGTTATCTTTCTCTTCTGAATATCACTCTCCCATCCTAAAGATACCTAAAACTGTAATTTTCAGATTATAGATAATCAGCAAAGATTATTTCCTGATACATAGGAATGATTGGATAAGTTAATTGCATGAAGTACAACTTCATGAAGTACAACTTCATCCATAGAAAATCCTCTCACAAAACTTAAATTAATTTAGAATTGAAGGGAGTTTCTGGAATGACAGGTTATGTATCAGCCAGAGGTATGTAGCAATCTTTTGCCAAACAAAAAACCCGGCTGTATGTTAATCAAATTGTAAGTTTATTCTCCTACTGAGATTCATGAGTTTGAAAGCTGATATATGCTGGAAGCCTCAGTAACCAGGCAGGCTTGAACGAGCATCAGGATTTCAGCTGTTGAATTTTTGTTGGTGCTGTATTTATTATAAGGTCTAAAGGAGGAGGAGAGATGTTAATAAATATTTCTTTTGGTTCCGTCTGCTCAAGTAGGCCACTGGGCTTATCAAAGCATTTTTGTTTTCTGTTTTATATTTGGACTCTTTTCCTTGTTATCCAAAGCTTTTATTTTTGCTTGTGATTTGGTAAAATCCATGTAGTGCATACTTAAGATCCAACAACAAATTGTTTGAGAAGAAAAAACAGCTAATGTATACATGAATGGAACAAGTTTTGAATGATGTTTAAATAATACCTGGTGTAGTGAGGGGTGTGTGTGTGTTTGTGTGTGTATTCAATTGTATTCAAAAAGTGTGTGTATCCAGATGTTAGGTCTTGTATTGTGATCGTGATATGCTTCTGCGTTTTTTGTCCCCCTGTGGGCACTTATGTAAGGATGTGATTAATTAGGTGACTCTTTACTGAGAAAGAAGCATTTACAAATGAGGGGGTGGATGTACCCTGTAAAAATTATTATAAAACAGGAAGTTTGATTGGGTTTGGTCCAGCACCTTCAACCCATTGAGGATGTTGTACCAAACTCAAATTTTCACAAAAGTTGTGGCTTCCATCATGCCAGGAGTGGAAAGTGTGTCTTCACTTGGGCTCAGTGTCTTTAAGTATTTGTCAGTTGACACACACAAACAACTCCTATCAATAGCTGCCACAAAAATCCAGATTTCCTGATGCCAGAGTTTAAGTTTATTGCCCTGAAGAGGTTGCTTCTGTATTTACCTCGTGAGAAGGGAGACCAACAGGAGAGTGGGTAAATACCAGTTCATTTGAATACAAACCCACTCACTAAATTTATCTAGCAAATGCACCAGGCCTTCACATGCTCATAAAGTAATGCAAGAATAAGGGGTTTAATTTTTTTCTTCTCTTACTTCTCTCTGACATGTTTTAATGTAATTTTTTCTCCTTTTTACATTAAAACCTCTCCCTAACTAGTGTGACATTTTAGAATTACTTCTGACTTCCAATGCACAACAGATGACAACGCAGAAGAGAGCAACATAAGTCAGTTGTTGCACTAATAAGTGACCTTGCATGATACCTTTCCATAGTAAAACACATTTGAAGTAAATAGGAATATTAAACATTTTAAAAACCAGAGAGTATTAAAGATATGGATATTTTTGTTTGGCATCTTTGATTCCTCAGGTGCCTTTAAAAAATAATAAAGAGAGTGAAACATATGCTTCATGTGCCTATCAGTCGATTAAATTAACAAAAATGAAATGCTAAACAAACACTAAACTAAAATGCTGATTAGTTTGACCTTATTGTGATTCTGTTTATATAAATTAGAAATTGTGAATTGTAAAAATTATGCTGGCCATCTGGAATACTTTGTACTCAAACCTTATGTTATCTGGCTATTCCCTGCACTTGGATAAAGGAGTAAGAAAAAAGGGAAGTCATTAATTAAAACCCTTTAGGTTATGCTCAATTTATTTTTGTTAGAAGTCAGTATGATAGACATAAAGGGTAGACATGTTTACATACACTTCTCAATGTAACTAAATATGGTGAAATACAATACTGAGACTCTTAGAAGTATACTATATATTTTTTCTTAATCTTTACCTTCATCTTATTAAGAAATAATATAGTCATGATTGTATGCAAATATGTAAGTAACCGATAACGGCAACAACAAAAATTCTATCTTATTATCTTCTAAAATATTTCTTTTGTTTCTCAGAGGGGTTTTTTCCAACTTTTATTTTAGGTTCAGAGAGTACATGTGCAGATTTGTTACACAGGTACATTTTGTGTCACTAGGGGTTTGGTTTACAAATTATTTTGTCACCCAGGTAGTGAGCATAGTAACGAATGGGTAATATTTTGATCTTCACCCTCCTACCACCCTCTACCTTCAAGTAGACCCTGTTGTCTATTGTTGCCTTCCTTGTATCCCTGTGTACATGATGTTTACCTCCCACCTGTAAGTGAGAACATGTGGTATCTGGTTTTCTATTCCCATGTTAATTTGCTTAGGATATGAATCACGTCCAGCTGCATCCCTGTTGCTGCAGAGGACATGATTTTATTA
This sequence comes from Pongo abelii, assembly GCF_028885655.2. Classification (NCBI taxonomy): domain Eukaryota; kingdom Metazoa; phylum Chordata; class Mammalia; order Primates; family Hominidae; genus Pongo; species Pongo abelii. The sequence goes on from NC_071994.2 coordinate 101,465,428, forward strand.
TTTGCTATGGCTGCAGAGTATTCCACTGCATATATGTACAACATTTTCTTTATTCACTCCAGCATTGATGAGCATGTAGGTTGATTCCATGTCTTTGCTATTGTGAACAGTGCTGTGATGAATTTACAAGTACATATGTCTTTATGGTAGAACAATTTATATTCCTTTGGATATATATTCAATAATGGGATTGTTGGGTCAAATGGTAGCTCTGTTTTAAATAAGTTCTTTGAGAAATCACCAAACTACTTTCCACAGTGGCTGAACTAATTTACATTTTCACCAGTGGTGTATAATCATTCCCTTTCTCTGAAACCACTATCTGTTATTTCTACAATTTTCTTTTTTTTTGAGACAAAGTTTCATTCTTGTTGCCCAGGCTGGAGCACAATGGCGCTATCTTGGCTCTCTGCAACCTCTGCCTCCCAGGTTCAAGCAATTCTCCTGCCTGAGCCTCCCAAGTAGCTGGGATTATAGGCGCCTGCCACCATGCCTGGCTAGTTTTTGTATATTTAGTAGTGACGGGGTTTCACCATGTTGACCAGGCTGATCTCAAACTGATCAGCCTCAGGTGATCCACCCACCTCGGCCTCCCAAAGTGCTGGGATAACAGGTGTGAGCCAGCGTGCCCGGCCTTCTTTATTTTTTGGTATAGCCATTCTGACTGGTGTGAGATGGTATCTCATTGTCGTTTTGATGTGCATTTCTGTATTAATTAGTAATGTTGAGCATTTTTTCATATGTATGCTGGCTGTATGTATGTCTTCGTTTGAGAAGTGTCTGTTCATGTCCTTGACCCATTTACTAATGGTTTTTTCCCTTTTTATTACATTCTGTATAAATTGTACATATTAGAAGTTTGTTGGATGCATAGTTTGCAAATACTTTCTCTCATTCTATAGATTGTCTGCTTACTGTGTTGTTAGTTTCTTTCGCTCTGCAGAAGCTCTTTAGTTTAATTAAGTCCCACGTATTAAGTTTTTTGTTGCAATTGTTTCTGGAGACTTTGTCATGAAACATTTGCCAGGGCCTATGTACAGAATGGTATTTCCTAGGTTTTCATCTAGGGTTTTTGTAGTTTTAGGTTTATATTTAAGTCTTTAATACATCTTCAACTGATTTTTGTACATGGTGAAAGGAAGGAGTCCAGTTTCAATCTTCTGCACATAGCTAGTGAGATATCCCAGACCCATTGATTGAATAGGGAGTCCTTTCCCCATTGCTTGTTATTGTCACCTTTGTGGAAGATCAGATGGTTGTAGGCGTGCAGCATTTTTCTGGGTTTTCTAACATGTTCCTTTGGTCTATGTGTCTGTTTTTGTAGCAGGACCACATGCTATTTCGTTACTGTAGCCTTGTAGAACACTTTGAAGTCAGGTAGTGTGATGCTTCTGGCTTTGTTGTTTTGGCTTAGGATTTCTTTGTCTTTTCAGGCTCTTTTTTTTGGCTCCATATGAATTTTAATTTTTTTTTCTAATTTTGTGAAAACATCATTGATAGTTTGGTAGGAATCTCATTAATTCCATAAACTGTTTTGGGCCACATTCTCATTTTAGCAGTATTTTTTCTTCCTGTCCATGAGCATGGCATGTGTTTCTATTTTTTTGTGTTGCCTCTGATTTTTTCAGAAGTGTTTTGTAATTCTCATTGTAGAGATGTTTGACCTCCCTGGTTGGCTGTATTTCTAGGTATTTTATTTTATTTTATTTTTTATGGCTATGAATGGGATTGCATTCTTGATTTGGCTCTCAGTTTGGATGTTATTGGTGTATAAAAATGCTACTGATTTTTGTACATTGATTTTGTTTCATAAAATTTTGCTGAAGTTGTTTATCAGATATAGGAGACTTTGGGCAAAGACTATGCAGTATTCTAGGCACAGAATCATATTATCTGTGAGGAGAGAGAGTTTCATTTCCTCTCTTCCTATTTCAATGTCTTTTATTTCTTTCTCTTGCCTGATTGCTCTGGCTATGATTTGCAGAACTATGTTGTATACAAGTGGTGAGAGTGGGCATCCTTTTCTTGTTCTGGTTCTCAAGGGGAGTACTTCCAGCTTTTGCTCATCCAGTATGATGTTGGATGTGGGTTTGTTATAGATGGCTTTTATTATTTTGAGTTACGTTCCTTAGATGCCTAGTTACTTGAGGGTTTTCAACAGGAATGTATGTTGAATTTTACTGAAAGCTTTTTCTGTGTCTATTGAAATGATGATGTCATTTTTGTTTTCAGTTGTGTTTATGTGATGAAGAACATTTATTCATTTGCATATGCTGAACCAGCTTTGTATCCCAGGAATAAAGAGTATGCAGTCATGGTGTATTACTTTGGTTTTTTTTTTCCTTTGAGACAGAGTTTTGCTCTTGTTGCCCAGGCTGGAGTGCAACGGCGCGATCTCAGCTCACCACAACCCCCGCCTCTCAGGTTCAAGCAATTCTTCTGCCTCAGCCTTCCGAGTAGCTAGGATTACAGGCATGCACCACCACGCCCGGCTTATTTTGTATTTTTAGTAGAGACGGGGTTTCTCCATGTTGGTCAGGCTGGTCTTGAACTCCCGACCTCAGGTGATCCACCCGCCTCAGCTTCCCAAAGTGCTGGGATTACAGGCATGAGCCACCAGGCCCGTCTGGTGTATTAGCTTTTTGATGTACTGCTAGATTCTGTTTGCTAGTATTTTGTTGACGATTTTTGCAAGTATGTTCATGAGGGATATTGGTCTGAAGTTTTCTTTTTTCGTTGTTTCTCTGCCAGGTTTTGTTATCAGAATGATGCTGTCCCTATAGAATAAGTTTGAGAAGTTTTATGCTTCCAGGAATGTATCCATTATTCTAGCCTTTCTAGTTTATGTGCATTGTAGTGTTTGGAAGAGTCTCTGAGGGTGTTTTATTATTATTATTATTATTATTATTATTATTATTGGGTGGTAAGTGGTTGTTCCATTTGTCATTTCGGATTGTGTTCATTTGGGTCTTCTTGCTTGTTTCTTTATTAGTCTAGTTGGTGATTGATCAACCTTATTTATTCTTTCAAGAAACTAACTTTTGGGTTTACTGCTATTTTGTATTGTTTTCACATTTGCATTTCTCTCAGTTCAGCTCTGATTTTAGTTATTCCTTTTTTTCTTTCAAACATTTTGTCATCAAGCATTGCCTCCATCATCAGTGAAAAAGTAATAAATCTGTGTACTATGAATAATCATTGCACAAGTGATTTAAACTGCAATTACATAAGAGAATATTTCTGGCAGATATACAGGAAATCACAAAAAGGCAGCAGGTAGATGGAGAATATCATTTTCTGGCAACAGGTAAATGCAAGCTTTTTAAGTCTAATTACCCTGTTTTTTATCTTACTTGATCAAACATACTCTAAATCAAGGTTTTGCCATTAATTTCAAAGCTTGAACAAAAGAATGCTAGTAAGTTTGAAAATCTATGCTTCATATTCTTTTCATGCCCTTAGATAAATTAGCACCCTGCAGCCACAGGAAGATGTTCAGCACATTCTGATATGAAGAATAACAACAACAAAAAATGATGGAGCCAGTGACATTACCAAGATGGTGAAGTAGAAGTTACCAGCCTTTATCCTCCCATAATAAACAAACAAAACAAACAAAAACAAATATAGACAGATATCCACAAGCCGGAATAGCCCAGCAAGGGTTCCTGGACACATTTATGAATCTGCAACAACATAGTGGAACCAGAATTTTCACACAGAAAGGATCATTGGTGAGACTGGAATACCTGAGACTCCAGGAGACAACTAGGATAAAGCCAAAAGACAGAAGCTATTGGCATCAGGAATGTGGTGGAAGCCACCATGGCTCCCAGTGTTCTGCTCCACAGACAACACTAACATGCTTTGCCACTGAGGTAAACAACAGCCATTCTTACAGAACCCTAGAGAGGAAAATGGCTGCATTCCCCACCCCTCAAGAAGCAGTAGGACTCCACTCCTGTGCCACTCCAGGACTCAAGCCACCATCTCTCCCAACCTCAGGCATGCCACTGACCCCCTGAGTAGTGGCTATGCTGCAAGTGCCCACACTTCAGACTCCAGATCTGTGGCCTTGCTGTGCCCTTCTATGCCTCAGAAACCAAAGCCATCACCATAGCAAGCCCATTTTCACCCCAGACCCCAGAGCCAAGGTATTTGAGTGTGCTCATACCCCAGTCAGTAGCTCAGCTGCCAAAGAGAGCATGCCTGCATGCCAGAACCTGGAGATGCTGTAGCTACCTGTATGCCTGTGTCCCAGAAAAAGACACAACAAACAAATTCAGTAAAGTAGCAGGATACAAAATTAACAAAGAAAAATCTGTAGTGTTTCTATACACTAACTATCTGAAATTTAACCAAGAAAACAACTCTATGTCCAATAGCTACAAAAAAAAAACACACACACACACAATAGGTAGTGACAACTTGAAATAAGGGAGTGAAAGATCTATATACTAAAAACTGTAAAACATTGATTAAAAAAATGGAAGAAGATACAAATAATTAAAAAGATACACTGTGTTCATAGATTGGAAGAAGTAATGTTGTAAAAAATGTCCATACTGCCCAAACTGATCTACAGATTCAATGCCATCCCTATCAAAATTCCAACGAAATTTTTCACAGAGATAGAAAAAACATTCTAAAATTCATGCGGCACCACAAAATACCCTAATAAATAAACCAATATTGAACAAAATAACAAAGCCAGAGAATCACACTACTTTATTTCAAAATCGATCTCAAAGCTATAGTAATCAAAAGAGCATGGTATTATTACCCAAATAGACACATAGTGCAATGGAACAAAACAGAAAGCCTAGAAATAAACCCACACATTTATAGTCAACTAATGTTTAAAAAAGGTGTCAAGATCTGTTACTCAAAAATTAATTCAAGATGGATTAAAGACTTAAATGTTAGACCTAAAACCATAAAAACCCTAGAAGAAAACCTAAGCAATACCATTCAGGACATAGGCATGGGCAAGGACTTCATGTCTAAAACACCAAAAGCAATGGCAACAAAAGTCAGAATTGAAAAATAGGATCTAATTAAGCTAAACGGCTTCTGCACAGCAAAAGAAACTACCATCAGAGTGAACAGGCAACCTACAGAATGGGAGAAAATGTTTGCAATCTACTCATCTGACAAAGGGCTAATATCCAGAATCTACAAAGAACTCAAACAAATTTACAAGAGAAAAACAACCCCATCAACAAGTGGGCGAAGGATATGAACAGATACTTCTCAAAAGAAGACATTTATACAGCCAACAGACACATGAAAAAATGCTCATCGTCACTGGCCATCAGAGAAATGCAAATCAAAAGCACAATGAGATACCATCTCAAACCAGTTAGATGGCGATCATTAAAAAGTTAGGAAACAACAGGTGCTGGAGAGGATGTGGAGAAATAGGAACACTCTTACACTGTTGGTGGGACTGTAAACTATTTCAACCATTGTGGAAGACAGACAGTGTGGTGATTCCTCAAGGATCTAGAACTAGAAATGCCATCTGACCCAGTCATCCCATTACTGGGTATATACCCAAAGGATTATAAATCATGCTTCTATAAAGACACATGCACACATATGTTTATTGCAGTACGATTCACAATAGCAAAGACTTGGAACCAAGTCAAATGTCCATCAATGATAGGCTGGATTAAGAAAATGTGGCACATATACATCATGGAATACTGTGCAGCCATAAAAAACGATGAGTTCATGTGCTTTGTAGGGACATGGTTGAAGCTGGAAGCCATCATTCTCAGCAAACTATCTCAAGGACAAAAGACCAAACACCGCATGTTCTCACTCATAGGTGGGAATTGAACAGTGAGAACACTTGGACACAGGAAGGGGAACATCACACACCAGGGCCTGTTGTGGGGTGTGGGGAGGGGGGAGGGATAGTGTTAGGAGATATACCTAATGTAAATGACAAGTTAATAGGTGCCACAAACCAACATGGCACATATATACATATGTAACAAACCTGCAGGTTGTGCACCTGTACCCTAGAACTTAAAGTATAATATAAAAAAAAGGTGTCAAGATCACATAGTTGGAAATGACAGTCTCTTCAATAAGTAGTGTCAGGACAACTGGATGTCCACATATAAGAGAATAAAATTAGATGCTTATCTCACAATGAACACTCAAATCTACTCAAATTGGATTAAAGACATAAATATAGGACTTAAAACTGTAACACTACTGAAAGAAAACATAGGGGAAAACTCCATGATATTGATCTGAGCAATGACTTTTTTAATATGGCCCAAAAAGCACAAGTGAAAAAGGAAAAATAGACAAATGGGATTACACCAAACAATAAGCCTTCTGCACAGCAAAGGGAACAGTCAACAGAGTGAAAAAACAGCCTATGGAATGGAATAACATATTTGCAAATCATAAACTTGTTAAGGGGTTACTATCCAAAATATATAAGAATTTTGAACAACTGAATAGCAACAAAACAACCCAATTAAAAAAATGGACAAAGTATCTGAATAAATATTTCTCACAAGAAGACATACAAATTGCCTACAGGCATAGTAAAAAATGCTCAATCATCAGGAAATATAAATTTAAAACAACAAGATGTCACCTCACACCTATTATAACTACTATTATCACAAAATCAATAATCAATTTTGGTGATAATGTGGAGGAAAGGGAACCTTTGTACACTGTTGGTTGGAATATAAATTAGAACTTTTATCATTGAAAACAGTATGGAAGTTCCTAAACAAACCTATAAATAGAACTACCATATGATCGAGCAATTTGTTTATCAGGTATGTTATCCAAAGAATATGAAATTAATATGTTAAATAGATGTCTAAACACCCATGTTTATTGCAGCAGTATACACAATAGACAACTATGAAATCAATTTAAGTATCCATCATCAGACGAATGAATCAAGCAAATATGTGGTATGTATACATATACACAATGGAATACAGTTCAGTCATAAAAAAGAAGAAAATCCCGTCGTTTGTGACAACATGGATAAACCTGAAGATCATTATCCTAAGTGAAATAATCCAGGCACAGAAAGACGAATATAGCGTGGTCTCACTGATATATGCACTCTAAAAAAACTGAATTCATAAAGGCAGAGAGTAGAATGGTTTTTACCAGAAGCTAGAAGTTATGGGGATTGGGGAGATATTGGTCAAAGGATTTAAAATTTAGTTAGACACAAGGAACATGTTCAAGAGATTTATTGTATTTTATGGTGACTGTAGTTAAGAACAGTGTATACTTGAAAATTAATAAGACAGTAGATTTTTAAGTGTACTCACTGCTAAAAATGTATGTGAGGTAATAAATAGATTGATGTAGCTATTCCAAAATTTATACATATATCAAAACAGCATGTTACACTCTATTAATATATAAAAATTATATATTAATTATATATATAAAAATTATATATTAATTATATATATAAAAATTATATATTAATTATACATATAAAATATATAAAAATATATAAAATATATTATATATTATATTATATATCATATATATTATATATATAAAATATATTATATATTATATTATATATCATATATATTATATATATAAAATATATATATTAATTATATATATAAAAATATATAAAAAAATATATAAATCACTTGTCAAGTAAATATATGATAAAATAAGTGAATTAATACAAAATTAAACCTGGCCTAATGTAGAGGAGTTTATTTAGTGATAATTTTATTCTTTCAGGGGTAACTATCATTGCATTTGCAAATTAAAATATTTAGGCTGGGATTTAACTCCTTGCTTGAACTTAAGTTTCACAGATGAAAGAGAAATTCTACTGAATCAAGGAAAACATCGAAAAGCACTAAGAGTCTACCACTTCCCAAAGTAAAGCTACATACGGTAGCACTTGTGTTAATATTTATTTTCACATGCTTCTTTGTCCTTGGCTCCGTATTCTTATCTAGATACATAATTCTGATCCTTCTAGGAATTTTTCTTCTATTTAAATTTTCTCTTTACATTGAGTTCTCAAACTTCTGTGCAGCTTCTCATTTAGACAATGCTTTGGTCATTTTACCTTCAGTTTCCTTTGGCAAGAACTCTTGGAATCATACCTAAATCTTACCCTAATAGAACTCTAGTTCTGTTTTTTCTTCTGCAAAGCCAAAAAAGCTCTAGTCCCACCTGAAGCTTTCATTAGGTGTTGGGAGAGAAGTTTTGATTTTTAAGATTTCCAAGATGCATTGAAGGAAATGTAAAACACTACTTGGAAAATACATAATTCCTCCAATTCCTGAATAAATTAAATTGAGCATTAGAGAGGGTGAGAATGTTTATTATGTGCAAATATGACTAAAAGTTTTATTTTATAAACAGATCTCCTATGATTATAATGCAAAATATGTCTTCATGTAAGTCTATTTATTGGAAAACTTTTTTTTTAATTCAATATTTTCATATAAGCTGTCTATTAGACAAGAGAACCTCTGTCATGCCAGGGAGCTCTTTTTCTCTGGACTCCTATTTGCCATGTTTTCACGACTCTAATTCATAATAACTAACTAAAGAAATTAAGACTTTTAAGTTTTTATTGCATTTTGTTACCTAAATCATTCTGAATTTTAACAAGAGATTTTAGTACCTTAAATTTAAAATGTAGAATGTTAGGTTATTATTATGCTTAATAAAATATAAGAGCAATTGTATTCCCCAAACAAGTTTTAACCTTTACGTTGTTCATTCAGGCTAGCTGTACAGTTGGACACAAACTTTTCAACTGCAAATACATGGTTGTTAAACTAAGCTTATATAGTTCAATGTTGTGGTCTATGATTGGAGGCTTCACTTCCTTTTGTCCTTGACATTTCTACCTTAACAATTTCTGATATTAAAATATGACCTTATTCACTTTCATATTTTCCTGATTCTACTCTATTGCAATGGCTATCGAATTACAAAGAGGAGAAAGAATGGAACGGACCTAAACGAATCCACAACACATTTCTTTCATGCAACCATGAATGACCTTAGGGAAGTACCATTACTTTTAAATTAATCTCTAGTTAGTTTGCTAAAACAGTCTTTAGAGTTACTGGGACATAACATCCGTATTGTCCTAACTCTACTACTTTAAATCTCCATAGATTCCCTCATTGCAAAGTTTGTGGAGAGGATAGAAGCCATCTAAAACCAATTTCTACAATGTCTAACTTACCACATTATTTTATTTATGCTCTCTTCTTTCTCTTTTCTAGCCTTATTCTCCAAACTTTTAAAAAGCTATTTCATATTCACTATCTACACTTACAAATCACCTAAGTCACAAAATATATAGTAGTCATTTTTTGAAGTTTGCTTTCATCATTTTTTGAAATTTCTTTGTGGAAATTCCTGAATCTAATTTTTATTTCTTTTTCCAAGTCATTTTCTATTAACATTGCCAGATTGATTTTCTGAAAATATGCAACAGAGTATATCATTACTTATCTTAAAAGCCTCAAAGTCTTGGACTCTGTTTCTGGCATAATCAGAAATCAAATATTGTAAAATGTACTGGATAGAAAAAACATTAAAATGTTGGAACAAATATTGTAACAATTTCTTTAATTCTGTGCATGAACTGACAAGAGGGAAACTCTTTTGAAGCTGAAAGACTTAATAGAAACATAAGACAGCAGACATTAGACTCAATAATACTTCACCAATAGCCTGGAACTTCAGTTTTAATGGCCTCAAGACCTAAGGCTTTTTAGAGATAAAGCCTTGCATCTACACAATGCAATACATCTGATTTAGACCAAAAAGGTCAGTTCCTTGACTATTTTCATACTCAGAGAAAAGAGAAACAAAGAAACAAACAAAAAAAATATGTTTGTTTTAGACGTGACTGGGTGGGTAGGGAAAATTATGAAAGGTTATTTTAGGAATTTGAATAATAAGATGTGCCTCACATTAGTTTGGGGGTGCAATTCATTCTATTTTCATGTTCAGAGAAAGTAAAACTAGCCAAAAGTCTATAACTTTATGCAAATTAGACCTGTTTTGGTGGTGCCTTCAAAGACTGCAACTGAAATAGACATAAACTCCAATCGTAGAAAAACAAAGAAAAAACTAAAACAGCAACAATGAAAATTCAATTGAGCCTCAAAAATTTGTCAGATAAACTTAGGACAAAATAGACTCCACAATAAATTAATAATGCAAAAAGAGAAAGCAAAATATACATGAATCATGAACAAGAGCAGGCACAATTAAAAAAACTGGAATGAGATCCATAAAAAAATTAAAATTTTGAAGTATTATACCAGATTTAGTGCAAATGTTTCTGACCAAGAAAATAAAAAGTAGAAGAAATCAAAATCACAAGTAAGGAGAAAAGCCTGCCAAAAGGTCAGAGATATATATATATATGAAAATTTAAAAAAGGAAACTGCAAAACATTTATTTATTGTTTTATCTTTTTTTTAATATATATATTTTTTATTATACTTTAAATTCTAGGGTACATGTGCACAACGTGCAGGTTTGTTACATATGTATACATATGCCATGTTGGTGTGCTGCACCCATTAACTCATCATTTACATTAGGTATATCTCCTGATGCTATCCCTCCCCCCTCCCCCCACCCCACAACAGTCCCCAGTGTGTGATGTTCCCCTTCCTGTGTCCATGTGTTCTCATTGTTCAATTCCCACCTATGAGTGAGAACATGTGGTGTTTGGTATTTTGTCCTTGAGATAGTTTGCTGAGAATGATGGTTTCCAGCTTCATCCATGTCCCTACAAAGGACATGAACTCATCATTTTTTATGGCTGCATAGTATTCCATGGTGTATATGTGCCACATTTTCTTAACCCAGTCTATCATTGATGGACATTTGGGTTAGTTCCAAGTCTTTGCTATTGTGAATCATGCCGCAATAAACATATGTGTGCATGTGCCTTTAGAGCAGCATGATTTATAGTCCTTTGGGTATATACCCAGTAATGGGATGACTGGGTCAGATGGTATTTCTAGTTCTAGATCCTTGAGGAATCACCACACTGTCTTCCACAATGGTTGAACTAGTTTACAGTCCCACCAACAGTGTAAGAGTGTTCCTATTTCTCCACATCCTCTCCAGCACCTGTTGTTTCCTAACTTTTTAATGATCGCCATTCTAACTGGTTTGAGATGGTATCTCATTGTGCTTTTGATTTGCATTTCTCTGACGGCCAGTGATGATGAGCATTTTTTCATGTGTCTGTTGGCTGCATAAATGTCTTCTTTTGAGAGGTGTCTGTTCATATACTTTGCCCACTTTTTGATGGGGTTGTTTGTTTTTCTCTTGTAAATTTGTTTGAGTTCTTTGTAGATTCTGGATATTAGCTCTTTGTCAGATAAGTAGATTGCAAAAATTTTCTTCCATTCTGTAGGTTGCCTGTTCACTCTGATGGCTGTTTCTTTTGCTGTGCAGAAGCTCTTTAATTTAATTAGATCCCTCAATTTTGACTTTTGTTGCCACTGCTTTTGGTGTTTTAGATATGAAGTCGTTGCCCATGCCTATGTCCTGAATGATATTGCCTAGGTTTTCTTCTAGGGTTTTTATGGTTTTAGGTCTAACATTTAAGTCTTTAATCCATCTTGAATTAATTTTTGTATAAGGTGTAAGGAAGGGATCCAGTTTCAGCTTTCTACCTATGGCTAGCCAGTTTTCCCAGCACCATTTGTTAAATAGGGAATCCTTTCCCCATTTCTTGTTTTTGTCAGGTTTGTCAAAGATCAGATGGTTATAGATGTGTGATATTATTTCTGAGGGCTCTGTTTTGTTCCATTGGTCTATATCTCTGTTTTGGTACCAGTACCATGCTGTTTTGGTTACTGTAGCCTTGTAGTAGTTTAGTTTGAAGTCAGGTAGTGTGATGCCTCCAGCTTTGTTCTTTTGGCTTAGGATTGACTTGGCAATGTTGGCTATTTTTTGTGAACTTGCGAAACATTTAAAGAGAAAAAATCAAAATTATAATTAACGTCTATTACTTGTTAAATGGAAGGTGATATACAGCTGAATAGAAAAGGGGTTAACTGAATGTTGTTTCTGAAGAAATTATACAGAATTCAGTACAATGTGACAAAGACATAAAATATGAAGGTGAAGTTAAGAGACATGGATCATAGAGTGAGAAGGTAAAATAAATGTTATGGAGTTTCTAAGAAAGATATTTCAAAAAAGGTAAATTAAGGACATGCTTTTTTGCTGTTTTATTTGTTTTGAACAAAAAAAGCATATATACATATATAGGCTCAGGGAGCGAAATCATTGTGATCAGGAAATACAACAAGAAATCTATACCTAGATTATCATTAGACAACTCAGAAAATCAAAAACGAAGAGAAGATATTAATAGCAGTGAGAGGGAAAAAATTTACCTATAAAGCAATAACAGCAAATAGGTAGATGATCTCTCAATGTACTATTTTAAAATTATAAGAGAAATACACTGTTAAATTAAATGGCAATCCAACAAAGTAGCTTTCAATTTTTAGGATGAAATAGTGCAATTATCAGAAAACTAAAACAGAAAAAGTTTAACATGCAGGAATCCATTTAAGTCACTTGAAAGCATATACTTCCATCAAGCAGAAACGTTTCTCCAGAAAGAAAGACTTAGAGGTAAGACAAAGAGCTGCACAAGAACGGTAAACATGTGGACAAATCTAAACAAATATTGGCCTTATGAAACAATAATTATAACTGTTAGCACATTGCTGTTATATATAACTTATCTATTATTGCTTAACTAATCACTGTAAAATGAGATGATTGAAACAAATTTAGACATACAAATAGTAACGAAAATGCAGTCTTAATTTTATAATTTAATAGCATTAGCAGGCTGAATTAAATATTAAAATTTCAATTATGTTTTGTTTAGAAGATACATATTTAAACATAAAGACACAGAAAGTAGATATAAGCTGAAGAATAAAATTATAGCAGTTAATTTCTAAGCAAATTAATAAAAAGTGTTGGCACCAATGCACTTGGGAGGCTGAGGCGGGCAGATCACAAGGTCAGGAGATCGACACCATCTGGGCTAACACAGTGAAACCCTGTCTCTACTTAAAAATAAATAAATTAAAAAAATACAAAAAATTAGCCAGGCATGGTGGCAGGCACCTGTAGTCCCAGCTACTTGGGAGGCTGAGGCAGGAGAATGGCAAATGGCGTGAACCCAGGAAGCGGAGCTTGCAGTGAGCCAAGATCATGCCACTGCACTCCAGCCTGGGCAACAGAGCAAGACTCTGTCTCAAAAAAAAAAAACAAATGACACTGAATTAAAGGTGGTCATTGCCCCCTTCACCATGAGTAGATGTTAATTCTAAATGTAGTTGAAACAGGATAGTTCCCTTGACCCCTACGTGGTACTCATGAAGGGGTTGGCTCATTTACTTAGCCCACAGCTTTCAAATCCTTGCAGGAGGGGGAGCATGCCAGTGAGTGGGTGCAGAGGCCAGGACAAGCACTTCTGTGCAACCATCAGGAGCAGAACTTTGTTCAGGCCCAAGGCAGCATCTGGGAGTTGCCCACCACCCTCGGAGCCCCAGAGGGCATGTGTTTCAGTGCACTCTCTTAGCTTTGACATCTGTGGACAGCTTAAGGGTTCAACACCTCAGTGGAGGGTCAGTGTGACAGCCTCTTGCACCCGCACCCAGGTCCTCGTCTAGCGTCTGGGAGGAATGAGGTTGCACGAACAAACTGAAGGGTGGTGAATGCAGACTATTTTATTGAGTGGTGAAAGTGGCTCTCAGCAGGATCGGGAGCTGGAAAGGGGATGGAGTGTGAAGGTGGTCTTCCCTGGAGTTTGGCCGTGCCTGGCTGAACTCTTCTCTGACCATAGTCACTGATGTCCAGCTGCTTAATCTCAATGTTCAGATGCTTCTTTTCTTCTCTCCTTCTCTGCCGCACCAACCCACTGACAGTGGAGCTTGGGGTTTTCATGGGTTCAGGATGGGGTTGGATGGGCCAGGGGAGTGTTGGAAAAGGCAACATTCTGGCGGGAAAACAGGAATACATGTTCCCACTTTGGGCTGCCTGTCCAGGCTTGAGAGCAGGGCTTCACCAGAGACCCTGCCCTCTTCTACACAGTGTCTCCCTGCCTACTGTCCATATCATAGTGACACACATTTTAATAATAAACAAAACTGATATGAATACAAGTCAAAATTCACACGTATATAATACAATTAAGAGTGTTCCTATTCCTCTCTTAGATAAGTCAGACATAAAATCAGTAGAGACATAGAAGCTTTGAAAAGCACAATTAACAAAAGTCACCCAAGACAGTGCTACTTAAAGTAGCCAGGCTACCAACTATTTGTAATATGAGGTGAAAAATGAAACACATCGGAACAAATCAATGTATTGTTCTTGATACAAAAAAGAAAAAATGTTTTGTGAACTGTACTTACTTTGTCACATACGGACAAATTTTTAGTCTGGTGCTTTTTGGCTGACCACAGGTTGATCATCACTTTTCTGAGAGATATGCATATATCGTTCTATATCCGAGAATTAATCAATATATATATATATCATTTTTAGCTTTACAGTTGCCAAAATTGATAATCCAAAATGTAATAATATAACAAATTTTAAGCAACTGATATCACACTGACCAATTTCTCATGCTATAATGCAATTAATTTAGGATCCCATAAGACAGATAACAAAATATAACTCATATATTTAGAAGTTGAAAAATATATTTATAATGATATGTTAGCAAAAAGAAATAAGAATTTAGAAAAGACTGAAAATAATCCTGAAAATATCATAGTGAAAACTTAAAGGCTACTTACAGAAAACTTTTTCACTTCATTTGGTTAATAATAAAAATATTTTACATGAAAACTTGTAAGATACTTAAATTTTTTATTTTTATTATTATTCATTTTTTTGAGATGGAGTCTCACTCTGTTGCCCCGGCTGGAGAGCAGTGGTGTGATCTCGGCTCACTGCAACCTCCATCTCCTGGGCTCAAGTGATTCTTCTGCCTCAGCCTCCCTAGTAGCTGGGATTACAGGCACCTACCACGGCGTCTGGCTAATTTTTGCGGTTTTTTTTTTTTTTTTTGAGATGGAATCTCACTCTGTTGCCCAGGCTGGAGTGCAGTGGTGCAATCCCGGCTCACTGCAAACTCCACCTCCCGGGTTTACGCCATTTTCCTGCCTCAGCCTCCCAAGTAGCTGGGACTACAGGCGTCTGCCACCATGCCCGGCTAATTGTTTTGTATTTTTAGTAGAGATGGGATTTCACCCTGTTAGCCAGGATGGTCTTTATCTCCTGACCTCGTGATCCACTCACCTTGGCCTCCCAAAGTGCTGGGATTACAGGTGTGAGGCACGTCGCCCAGCTGACTCGTAACTTTAAATTGTATACAATAGTAACTAATAAAGGCTGAAAGCCATTAAGCTAAATGTCCATAAGAAGAAATTATCCAAAACAAAACTAAAAAAGTATGAGAAATAAAGTAATATACAAGCATATATTACTGACCTCATAAATAATACCATTCCCCAAAATAAATATCAAAGATATAGAGGGCTTGTTAAAAAACTCTTAATATTGGAAAACTTGTGCAATGATGAGAAAAAGAAGGAAGATGACATAGATTAAACATGTTATGACTAAACAAAGATGAATAGATTATATCAGATTTTAAAAAATAAGAAGCTACTACGAATCATTTTAAACTTTTGTATTTGAAGGTGACAAAGTGGAAAACTTTTAGAATAATAAATAGTATCAAAAGTAATTAAAAGAGATTAAAGGAATTAAAATAATATTATACCCAGTATGATATGCAACCAATAATCAAATATATTTCTATAAAAAAAACAAAAATGTATAACAATGTACTATGCATTCAATGGAATTCTGCTAAGAACACATGACTAATTCAATATTTAAATTTATGTATATTCACCATATTATTAAAATAGAGAAGAAAAAACATGATCAACTCCATAGATTCAGAATGATCATTTGATAAATTTAAGCCACTAATTGTAGAAATAATTCTAAATTTAGGACTAGAAGGGGACTGTCTTAAATTTTATTAAAGAAGAGTTATCAAAAGTTGCAAGGAGTATATGTTTTCATGGTGAAACATTTAAAACTTTACTTAAAACTCAGGAAATATACAATATTGTGATGTGCACTGGACTTTTTAATTAAATATTAGCAGAGTTAAAATTAATATGGATTTGCAAGGCAAAAAAGAATATTTTTTATCATATGCCTATATGATTATATGCCAGATGATTGTTTTTAATAAAAAGAGCTATATTATTATATTAATCAATATGATATTTTATACAATTGAAAGTTATAAATTCCATATTTCAAAAGTCGTTTCTATCATTGAAACAAATACTTTTGAAAAGTAATTTTTTAAAATATATGTAATGTAATAGTAATAGAATGTAAATTATAATGAAGATGTATTGCCTATATGATTATATGCCTTATGATTTTTTAATAAAAATATGAACTACATTTTTATTGTAATCAGTAAGATATTTATACAAGTGAAGGTTATGAATTCAAGATCATATGCCTATATGATTATATTTTTAATAAAAAGAGCTATATTATTATTTTAATCAATAAGATATTTTATACAATTAAAAGTTATGAATTCCATATTTCAAAAGTCATTTCTCTTCTTGAAACAAATACTTTTGAAAAGTAATTTTTAAAAATATATGTAATGTAATAGTAATGGAATGTAAATTATAATGAAGATGTATAGGAGAAATTCTAAATTTTTATTTAAAACTATGAATGAGAACCTTAAGGTTGGTGAAAAATTATATTGTTTTCATGAAAACTCAAGATTATGAAGATGTCACTCTTTTGTGAACCACTCAGTCTTCACTGGGGCCTTGCATATACAATCATGCATTGCTTAACAATGGGGACACATTTTGAGAAATGCATCATTAGGCAATTTCATCTTTGTGGGAACATCATAGAGTGTACTTACACAAAACTAGGTGGCATAGCCCACTACCCACCTAAGCTATGTGGTGTAGCCTGTTGTTCCTAGGCTACAGACTTGTATAGCACAGGACTCTACTGAATGCTGTAGGCCATTGTAACATATTGGAAAGTATTTATGTATATAAACATCAAAACATAGAAAAAGTATAGTAAAAATAAGGTAATATCATCTTATGGGACTACTATCATATATGTAGTCCATTATTGACCAAAATATTGTGTGGTACATGATTGTATTTTCAATAGTTTATTAGAAATGCATCTGAGAGCAAAGAGTATCTGAGACATTCCTGGAAAAGCACAAACTAGTGGGGAGAACTGCCCTAACTCATATCAATTATATTAATGGAGACCCTGTGGAATTGATAAATTGTCCAATGAAATTTGTAGGGCTAATAAACAGACCCACTCGTACGTGAAAACTTGATCAATAACAGAATTAACGATGCATACCTAGGGGGAAATTATGGACTATTCAATACATTGTGAACAAATTGTTTGTAATACATATCAAGGTGAGATGGAATGAGAAATGGAATCCTTGCTTTACACAAAATTTCAATTCTTGGAAGAATGAAAATATATATGTGGAAGACACAACTTTAAAGGTTTTAAAATAATATTAGAAACTATATTTATTAATTTGGTATAGAGAGGTTCTTAAGAAAATTACGAAAAGTGAAAATTATTAAAAATAGAGATGAACAACACTGACAGTAATGATAGTTGCTCTTTAAAGTCTACCATGGAAAAAGTAGAAAACACAAACTGGAAAATGGTTTGCCGTAACTAACTGACAAGTTATTAGTATCCAGACTATATTTAAAAAGAACTACAAATTAATAAGAGAAATGACAAATCAATAGTAAAATGGGCAAAATATGTTACTGCATATTACAGAAAAAAGAAATAGAAAACTGCCAAGACACATATGAGAAATTTTCAGTCTTTTTTTTTTTTGAGATGGAGTCTCGCTCTGTCCCCCAGGCTGGAGTGCAGTGGCACGATCTCAGCTCACTGCAAGCTCCACCTCCTGGGTTCACGCCATTCTCCTGCCTCAGCCTCGCGAGTAGCTGGGATTACAGGTGCCCACCACCACGCCCGGCTAATTTTTTTGTATTATTTTTAGTAGAGACTGGGTTTCACCATGTTAGCCAGGATGGTCTTGATCTTCTGACCTTGTGATCTGCCCGCCTTGGCCTCCCAAGAGAAATTCTCAGTCTTGTTAATGAAATGGGAAATTCTCATGAAAACTAAAATAAAACATATACTGTTTAACATGTATACTTTACTCATAGGAGAGCATATTGGTAAAAGTTTTTTTGTTTTATTGAGATGGAGTTTCGCTCTTGTTGCCCAGGCTGGAGTGCAATGGCACGATCTCAGCTTACTGCAACCTCCACCTCCAGGGTTCAAGCAATTCTCCTGCCTCAGCCTCCTGAGTAGCTGGGATTACAGGCGTGCACCACCACACCTGGCTAATTTTTTGTATTTTTAGTAGAGATGGTGTTTCACCATGTTGGCCAGGCTGGTCGCGAACTCCTGACCTCAGGTTATCCACCCGCTGCGGCCTCCCAAAGTGTTGGGCTTACAGGTGTGAACCACTGCACCCGGCCTATATTGGTGAAACTTTATGTAAGTAATTAATTTTATTTGATTAAGTAGAAAATATTCATACTCTTCACTTTCTAGAGAAGACAGTTTCTTGAACACATTTACCAGGCAAGAAGATCATAGAAGCTTTTTAGTTAATAGAAAAATCTGAAAACAACAAAACTGACCATCTCAGTATAATGGATACATAAAATATAGTATATTTATATAATGGATGTTATATAGCAATCTATGATTTATAGCTGTGTATCAATCTAGCCATCTCTCAAAAAGATGATATTAAATACAAGTAAAAAGTCAGATATGGGTATACCTGTGTGAATCCTGAATATCTGAGAGAGGTCTCAGTTAATTTAGAAAGTTTATTTTGCCAAGGTTGAGGACGTGTGTCCATGACAGCCTCAGGGGTTCCTGATGACATGTGCCCAAGGTGGTCAGAGCACAGTTTGGTTTTATACATTTTAAGGAGACATGAGACATCAATCAACATGTAAGATGAACATTGGTTCTCTCCAGAAAGGCAGGAGAACTCGAGGCAAAGGTGGAACAGCTCAAGTGGGGAGGGACTTCCAGTTCTTAAGTAGATAAGATACAAATGGTTGCATTTTTTTGAGTTTCTGATTAGCCTCTCCAAAGGAGGCAATCAGATAAGCATTTATCTCCGTGAACAGAGGTATGACTTTGAATAGAATGGAGGCAGGTTTGCCCTGAGTTCTCAGTTTGACTTTTCCCTTTAGCTTAGTGATTAAACCCCTAGGGAGATGGATTTTAGGTCTTCTCTTGTTTCCTTGTTCAGTGATCCTATGATTAAACCTGTTTCTTTGCTGCAACTTGGTTACTCAGCCTACTGACTTGTTTTGCACATCGGGTAGCGGACCCATTATAGTACCAATTACTCATTCTCATCTTCACTTTGAATACTTTTTCCTACAACCTCATATATGAGGACATGTTGTTAGAATTTGCATTGAGATAGTTGTGTTTTAAATTCTCAGCTCTGCCATTTATATGAATGTAAACAAGTAGCTTAATCTCCATGAGTTTTTAATTATTTATAATATGGGGCTAATAAGACCTAGTTTGCACTTGATCCATATTTGTATTAAAGAACTAATCCTACTCTATCTTGTTTGGGGTTTTTCCAAACTTAATTTTAAAACTCTTACTAGTAATCCAAATTTAATGGTCTTCGTAGTTTCATATAAACTGGCAATGTCTTGTATATAAATGATAGTTTGTTATTGTTGAAGGAATCAATCAATGTTCAAAGAAATATATGGAGTTTAGTCAGTATATAGACTAATAATAAGTCCCTCTAAAGGTTGCTGAGAAAGAAAAGATTAACAAACATACTAAGTATCAGAATATATATAGTCTATGAAATTCAATAATTACATGCATTTATTTAGCTCATCTATTCCCAAAGAATATTCTCAAAAAATCATTGATACACATATATGTATATATCAGTTATATGTATATGGAAAAATTTTTTACATTTTTAATTGAAATGTATTTTTTCTTGGAAAAGTTTATTAGGCAAAAATTGGGAACTTAAGAAAAGTATATTGACCAGCTGACTAGAATCTTTGATTTTCCAGTGTCTTATTAGTGCTTTGTTCCTTCAGGTGTGGTCCTTGGACCAGCCACCTCAGTATCTATATCACCTGAGAGCTTCTTAAACATTCAGAAATTGAGAGCCCACGCAACACCTACAGAATCAGAGTCTACATTTCAACAAGATACTCTGGAATTCATACCTAAATTTTGTAGTTTGAGAATTCGTGTAGTGCAGGTGAGTAAATCATCCATTCACAATTTCTTAAATCTATCTGATCAAATAAACCTCTTCCCCATGTTTAATTCCCTATTACAAAAAATATAGTCACATGAAATAATTTAGCTTCCCAGAGGGAATATTCTATAAAGACAACACAAACATTCCAACCTGTTTGGCAGTTGCTTCTCATTATTAATTGTCATTTTGTTCGGTTGTTTACCATGAGTCTCTTTCGTGAGAATAGGTCTTCTGTGCCTCTTTGGGCAATGTAAAAAAGCAATTACTACATGTGAAAAATTTGAGAAAAGTCCCTAGGTTAGTATTTCTTTAATAACACATTAGATGGAAATGTGGTACTAGTGAAAATGCAGATTCTTGCAATCTGTAATAAATGTGACTTTACCACTGAAGTTTTATCATCTATGTTTTTAACCAGCCCCACATTCTAAAGCTTGTGAATCATTAGACTGTTTTCTTGGTGAACCCATCAAGAAGCATGTCGTATTTTAGGTTTTTTTTTTTAACGTAATATTCAACCTAATGCTCAGCTTTTAATTTTAAACACCTGTTTGAAATGGATAGATTATACTAAAGAAATAATGCTCACATCTATGGTCCATGAACATCTGAGGCTGTGAAGTCTTCTACTTACTCTTATATTACTCATTATTTTACTTATTCTTTATTACTTGGAGGAGTTAAAGGCAAGACTTACAAGCACAGCATTTATGTGTACAAATAATGAATGGGTTTATATATAAGACCTAAGTGAATTATACAAACATTTTATATTTATTGCCACCTTAATAATTATTCCTTATTCCTTGTTATTCATATCTACATAGACTCATGTAGATGAGATAGTTTCTATTTTATTTCTATTATCAACTAATTTACTTCTCTTATTTAATAAATGCTTAGGCTTTTTCATCGATAAGTTGATGCACCATGTGCTAGGAGAATGTCACAGAAAAAGCAAATTGGCAAGACCTTATACGTCATAGAAAAAAAGATTTACTTTGTCAGTTTTACAGTCATAAAATGGCACTGGAGCAATGGTAAAAAAAAATATGAGTAGATATCTGTTAGTGGTATTCTTTTAGTAAGGAAATTTATTTACTGTGAAAACAATAAAAAGATAAACAAATATATTAATATGTGATCTTGCAAAGTATATAGCTAAAATTGTGTAATTACTTTATGAAAATTACAGTGTTTAAGAACTTTCTAGTAAAATAGCAAATAAAAATTTATAAATACTAGGCAATTTGCTGGATGTATTCGACTGTCACTATTTAAAAAGAAAGCAAAAAAAGATTAATGAAATAACAATAAAACCTTCCTGGCCTACAGCTTACTTAAATTACTGAATTTGCATCCTCAAAAAGTAAAAATAATGATAAGAATCAATGAGAGGTTGCAGAAGCCAAAGCCAATAAAATAAATAATTTGTTTAGAGCCCAAGATACCAATTATAATTATGGTAAGAACACTTCCCATTTACTGAAAATTATTTGAATCTAGATTCTCTATTTCATTTCATTGACATGTATATTAGTAGACTTTAAAGTCAGAGTCAACTGAAGAAAGAAATAGCAGCTTATTTACAAAGCTTTCCATCACCAAGATTCCTCTTAATCTTGGATAATTGGAACAGTACTAAAACTCCCCCTGCATCACCTCAGTTCGTATATGTTCCAGATTAACACCTCATATGTTTCATGTTGATGATTTTGGAGTAAGTTGTTTTAAGAGATTTTGTGACTCCTTTTATTGTTTCAGTGTGAAGGAAGTGAAAGGTGTCATATAAAACCATGTAAAAAAAAGAGTTAAAAATTTATTCATTCAGTGTAAATCAATCTGGATTATTTATACTTAAAAGTCCATATGGACTTAAGCCTTCAAGATGATTTGTGAATGAAGATTATTTATTTTAGCCTCACAATCTGGAGAGAAGCCTATGCTAATTTCAATGGCTAATGTTCAATTATTCACTTTATTTTTGTTTTAAGTACCTTATTTCTTTTTTTATCATCTCTGCTTCTCTATCTCATCAGAAACAAAATTCTTCCTTAACCCATTCAAAAACATCCTCCAATTCAGAAATCTTAAATGAAATATCCATGGATCTACTTTGGTTTCAGATTTTGTATCCTGTATAATGAGAGAAGAGTTTTGCCCTAAGCTAATGCAGAAATATAATTAACCTATTTTATTAGAGACCATCAAAGGCCATACTCGTACTAATGTTTAGAAGCAATGATCTACACCCCTTCATTTGTAAACCAGTATTGCTATTCTAGACCATGCCTTTAAAAGTTTAATTTCCTTCACTTTGAACTATTTGTGATTAACTTTTTATAGAATAGTTCTTCTAAAAATTTAGTCGTCAAGTCTTATGACTCAATGGCTTTCCATAGAAGTAGGAAATAAGAGATGTAGCCCTAATTTTAAACTACAATAACTAAAATATGATTTTAAAAAATAGATACTAAAAAAATCAAAATTATCTGTGTTGTGAAAGAGGATAAATATGGAACAGGGAGTTTGTGATTTGATTGATTTAAAGAGGTGAAATTTTTAATATGAAAATAATTTTTAAAAATTAAGGAACATAATTTCTATAGATTTTTAAAGTAACCTCTTTAAAAAGGATTATTCATGCCTGTGGTTAATAAAAACCAAGGCCAGACGCGGTGGTTCACGCCTGTAATCCCAGCACTTTGGGAGGCTGAGGTGGGCAGATCACAAGGTCAGGAGATCGAGACCATCCTGGCTAACATGGTGAAACCCCATCTCCACTAAAAATACAAAAAAATTAGCTGGCAGTGGTGGCGGGCGCCTGTAGTCCCAGCTACTCCGGAGGCTGAGGCAGGAAAATGACATGTACCCGGGAGGCAGAGCTTGCAGCTTGCAGTGAGCCTAGATAGTGCCAATGCACTCCAGCCTGGGCGACAGAGCAAGACTCCGTCTCAAAAAAAAAAATAATAAATAAATAAATAAATAATAAAATAAAAACCAAAAACAAAACACAGTACGTAACAAAAAGTAATAATAATCCCATTACCAAAAGCAAAGAAAAAGGTCACTGG
Organism: Pongo abelii; assembly: GCF_028885655.2. Taxonomy (NCBI): domain Eukaryota; kingdom Metazoa; phylum Chordata; class Mammalia; order Primates; family Hominidae; genus Pongo; species Pongo abelii. The sequence goes on from NC_071994.2 coordinate 101,488,981, forward strand.
TCTGTTCATTTACAAGTATGTGTAAATCATCCCAAAATTGTATGCACGTATAAGTGTATAAACATATATACATCTTTTTTTTTACAGAAATAAGAGCTTATACACATTCTTCTGTAATAGTTATTGCTATTTGCACTTACCGTATGGATCATCTCATAATAACACATATAAACTTATTTTATTCCTCTTATCTCATTACTGCAAAGCTAACAGTACTTTGTATGGGTGTTTCACAATTAACTTATTAATTTTCTTCTGATGAACATTGATTAATTTGCTTTCTGCTTCCCTTTGCTTTCCCAACTGCATCACTTAGAAAAATATTAAATAATAATGTAGTAGTTATATCCTGACTTAATGGAAGTCCTTCTAAAATTTCAGCGTAAGTAATACTGATGGCTTTTTATTTATACACGCACACACATAGTCATCATGATATAGCAGTTTCCATATCTTCATTTATGTCGATTTTACTAGTATTTTTGGTAGTTACTATTTTTGTCTTTGTTTTTGTGTATGTTTTTGTGTGAGTTTTTTGTACTAATGGCTATTGAATATAATTAAATGCCTTTCTGCAACTATGGAGATAACATTTTCTTTTTCTTCTGTGACTTATTAATGATTTATATTTATAGACTTTCTAATATTCTACTGTTCTTACAAATCTAGAATGAATTATATAAGTCATGATGTGGATATACTACCAGATTTTCTTTTCTGTTATTTAAAATAAATTTGAATATATACATGAGTATATATTTTTAGTTGTTTTTTAATACTGGTTTTGTCACATTTTGTTAATATGTCCCAGGCTTTGTTAAGGACGGATCTTTGAAATATTTCCTTGTTCTCTTTACTAAAAATTTTTAAATGGTATTGAAATTGTGTAATTTTGAGAGTTTGTTCATATTCACTTATAAAATCACATAGGTTTGTGAATTTGGCAATTTGGGAGATTCAATGAGGCTTGCTATTAACTTCTTTAATTTCTTCTGTAATAATTGGTTTGTACGCCATTTATGTAACTTCATGTGTCTTGTCCTTATCCTAGAATATCCTTAAATCCCAAATAACAAACTAATTTCCTGGGGAAACAAAATAAACCTCATTTAATCACTTCCCAGTGTGAAACTCATTAATGGTGACCTTCTTGGTGTGTTTAGAATAAATAAAATACCGCCTACCAAGCACACTTGGTCCTATATATTTTGGCTCCAGTCTCTCATTCTAGTCACATTTTTCATGAATCCCATCCACCTCCTCTAGTCCAGTCATATGGAAATATTAGGTCGGTGTAAAAGTAATTGCGGTTTTGCCATTACTTTTAATACCAGTAAATTCTACAGATGTCATGTTTTCCCACAACCTTCTGGATTTACATTTGTTATTTCCTCAGGCCTACAACTGAGGAAAAATTTAACCACTATCTGGACACTTAAGAAATCAGCCTGGCCGGGCGCAGTGGCTCATGCCTGTAATCCCAGTACTTTGGGAAGCTGAGGCGGGTGGATCACGAGGTCAGGAGATTGAGACCATCTTAGCTAATATGGTGAAACCCTGTCTCCACTAAAAAAACAAAAAACAAAAAATTAGCCAGGCGTGGTGGCAGGCGCCTATAGTCCCAGCTACTCGGGAGGCTGAGGCAGGGGAATCGCTTGAACCTGGGAGGCAGAGGTTGCAGTGAGCCAAGATGGCACACTGCACTCCAGCCTGTGTGACAGAGCAAGACTCCCTCTAAAAAAAAAAAAAAAAAAAGGATCAGCCTGGTTTCATTTCTCTTCCTTAATATTTTTTCTTAGCATTCTTTACATATTTCTGTCAAGCAATTACCATACTGTTATACTGTTCATACTCATTGATTTGGATTTCTGTCTTCCTCTCTCCTATGCTTCCAGAGCTGATGACATGAGCACTTTGCCTGCCATATAGTAGGGTATTCCTAAATGAGTGTAAAATGCATTACTTCAATTGATAAAAATAAAAAAAACTTTGTAAATTTTACAACTAGAATAAGAATTGCTCTCATATTAGAAAATATGTTGTTTCAAGTTTTTCTATTATTTTACAAGTTCATCTTTAACTTCTAATATTCTTGAATATTACAATTAACTTATAACAGCACTTAAGCGAATGGGCACTTTCCCCTACCCCAAACCTAATCAAACCAAAACATAGCAAAGAAAGTGAACTTGCTAATCTCTTAACAGCACAAAAATTCCAATCACACTGTCTATTATCTACCTAAGCAATTTTGTGCCAACTCATAAGAAGAGGACAGGGGCCAGAGATTATTTTCTCCATTTTTTAACTGAGGAAAATAAATGTGGATAATTAAAATACTTATTACTTTGTACAGAAAAATTAGATATTCTTGACTTGCAGTTTTGAAATAATAAAAATGAATGTCACTCTTTAGTTCATATTTTCTTATGGAGAATTGACTATCATCCTGCCTTTGAAAGGGAGATTAATTGCAATATTGTAGTCGCATAACTGAAGATCTGAGAGTTTGCTTGGCTGCATAACAGAACAAGGAACGACAAAGCTCACAATTTAGTCTCTGTTTTACTTAAAACTCAGTGAAATACCAAACAGGAAATTTGTCTGAGAAAATCAAAGAAAGGAAATAAGTATTTTAACTATTAAAGTCCTCCAGGGGGGATCGGTTGAACCCGGGAGGCGGAGGTTGCAGTGAGCCGAGATTGCGCCATTGCACTCCAGTCTGGGGGACAAGAGCGAGACTTTGTCTCAAAATAAATAAATAAATAAATAAATAAACAAATAAAATAAAATAAAATCCTCCAGGGGAGCAAATAGAATTCGAACCTCAATGGAATAAAGATGCCAGTTTAATGAGAGAAGGTTTTATTCTTGCTTAGCAGTTAGATTTACTCAGTGAAATGAGGCAGTAAAGAGGTTTTTAATATAATGATAGGGAGCTGTGCTTTAAATTGAATAAATTTTTATTTTTCAATGGGATGTAACATATCTAGGTTAGGCTTAAGTCTGCTATATCTTCAGTTGTTTAAGTCTCCTATATCTTCAGTTGTTTATAGTTTCTCTCTTTCTCTCTCTCTATATAAAATCACTTCAATATTCATCATATATACAATATAATCACTTCAATATTAATCATACATGTATCATTACACTAGGTTGCTGCATATCTTTCAAAATTTCTCATCTGCCTGTGAAAAGAGGAAAAAAGGGAGAAAGACAGGAAGGGAGGAAAAGAGGAATAGAGGAAGGGGAAAAAAGAGAGAGAGAAAGGAATTTGTTACTCAAAAAGGGAAAATATATCAGATGAGTACTTAAAGTCTGGAAGTCTGGAGAATACACATGATTATTTCCTCTTTAGACCACATATAATTTGACTCATAAAATATTGGAGATATTCAAATAATTTTTGTGTTCTTTCCTGTCATAGTTTTCTATTCTTTATTTGATTAGTGTTAAATGTATATATAAAAATGACTTGTGTTGCTTATAATGTTAAAAATACAGGGGATATTTTGATTGCTATAACACAATAATGCTAAATTAGATCTCAGTATTATTTTACCATTAATATATACAAAGGGCTAAATTTACCCTTTGAGATATCAAGATTCTAATCTCTGGAGAATGAAATGGTGTTTTAATAGACTGCAATTCTGATGTTTCACATATAACCAGATGAAACAGAAATTAATATAATTTGGCTTTCTTTCAATAATTACTAAAATGGAAATTATTAAAAATTTTAAATCACATGTAGGAATCAGTTAGAATAAGAGATTCTCTAAGATTCTCTGTTTACTTTTCTTCTATTAATAAGTTATCTGTACAGCTAAAATAATCTGAAAATGGATAGTTTTAGTCTACTTTTCCACCACATTAAGGCCAACAATTTTATGTAATGTTGAGGATCTTACATGAATTACCAATGAAAATAATCTGTATTCTTACTTTATTTTTTGTTTGGCGTGGATAAGGGGATGGCATAGCAAAAATAATGCGATTGTAAAATGAATTAATAAACACAATTCCTTTCTTAGCTAATATACCAATGCAATCATTGTGGATCACATAATAAACAGCTTTACATTCACATTATAGAAAATTCTTAGCTTATAGTTCATTTGCTATTATAAACATACCAGGAAGCCTTGGATGACAGGTAATTCACAAATACAATATCCTATACTAATTGAACCAGGATGAAATAGAAGAACAGTAATCAAAAATGATTTCACATTCTGCTAACCTTCTGGATTGAAAATGGTATCTTCTCCCCAGGGGGAAATATCGTGGCAGTCTTAAACCAACAAGAACTATATTACCCAGTGTCTGATGAGAAAGAGAGAAATCTAACAGCATAGCTTTCAGTTACCAAGTAAAAATACCTGGGAAGAAAGGGATAATTAGAAATGAAGGAAGCTAAATTGACAAAAGTAAATGGGATTCAATGTCCTGTTTTGATTACACTCTGGTTGTCTGTTTTAAACTTATTATATATTTGGTTTAATAGTTGCTTCCCTCTCCTTTCACCTCCTCTTATTTCTTTTACCTTGGACAAACTTTTTTGACAAATATTCTGCATAAATCGAAAGAAATACTGCATGGCTTTTAACAGGTAATAACATTTACATTAAATTTCCTTTTATTTCATCTTGGACAGCATAATAAAGATCTTACAAATTAAAAGAAATTCAAAAAGAGCATCCACACATGATTGTGGATGTCTACTCTACAGACCTTGCATATTTTGTAGAATTAAAGACAATATCTTTTTTGTAGAATCAAAGACAGTATCTTTTTTAAAAGGATAGGAAATACTGATGAATGGAATAGTTAATTATATTTCCTCATCCTAAACCAAGACTGTTTTCTGATGAAGATGGCAAATAACTTTTCTTTCATGTTTTTGAAAAGTGTTTGAAAAACTTCTCTAATTTTATGAATAATATATTTTAAAAAAGTAAAATCTGGAAATTTTGTCTCACTTCAAAAAAAGGACAGAAGCAAATTCCATTTTGTACATGTTCTAGTCTGTAAGCAACTTGCTTTCTTACCTTGTCATGCAGCAAAATTAGCTGCTTTTAACAATAAACCTAGGCTTAATGAAAGTAAAATGTCGTGACTTTTATTTCTTTCTCTTTTTTTTTTTTTTTTGAGTTGGAGTTTCTCTTGTCACCCAGGCTGGATTGCAATGGTGCGATCTCAGCTCATTGCAACCTCCACCTCCCAGGTTCAAGCGATTCTCCTGCATCAGCCTCCAGAGTAACTGGGATTACAGGCACACACCACCACACCCAGGAAATTTTTTTGTATTGTTAGTAGAGACAGGATTTCTCCATGGTGGTCAGGCTGGTCTTGAACTCCTGACTGTGTGTGATCCACCTGCCTCGGCCTCCCAAAGTGCTGGGATTACAGGTGTGAGCTAGCATGCCAAGCCCGTGTCTTTTATTTCTAGTATATTGCTATAACACTAAATATTCCATTGTCCTTTTTAGAGATAATCAGTGTGAATTAAAATTTTCCAGAAGATGACATGTTAATTTATTATTGGGCATCTGTTCATACTTAGATTCATAAACTCTTCAATTTTATATAGTTTATTTGATTAATAGAATTAATCAAATAAATTGAACCTTGACATAGCAAATGTAGGAAACAAAAGAGAATGTATTTTCATACTATAAACTACTCACAAAGTATTCATATACTTTACTTCCTATTTAAAATATAATGTATAATCAAAGTATAAGTAAACAAATACAAATAGGAATTATCTAATTGTCAAGTGAGTTTTACTGTGTGAGGTGGCTCATTTCAGAGGACACAGTTTGGTGTGAGATTTGGCATATATTTGGACAAAAGACATAACATTGTTTTACTAAGTAGGTGGACTGGAGTCAAGACATTGGGAAAATTTTAGAAGTTGGAAGGAGAAGTAACAGAGATACACATTTGGAAATCATTATTGGGTATAGCCATGTTTCATTTCACAGAACAGCAAAAATTGAGTGTATGCTACCAAGTGTAAAATCTTCATATGAATGGTAAAAAAAAGATATCTATCTCAAGCCATGTTAGTACTTATAGTCTGTTAAAAAGATAAATACTAAATAATTTTTATGACTGGTAAGTATAATTTATAGGAGGTGATTGTTTTGGACTAAGCACTTGCACTAGGCTCCAACAGACCAGGAAAACCAGAATGGAGTCAGCCATGCTAGGTAACACACAATCAAACAACTTTATTTATTTATTTATTTATTTGAGACTGAGTCTAGCTCTGTCACCCAGGCTGGAATGTAGTGGCACAATCTCGGCTCCCAGGTTAAAGTGATTCTCCTGCCTCAGCCTCCCAAGTAGCTGGGATCACAGGTGCCTACCACCACGCCCAGCTAATTGTTTTGTATTTTTAGTAGAGACAGAGTTTTACTGTGTTGGCCAGGCTGGTCTCTAACTCCTGACCTTGTGATCTGCCTGCCTTGTCCTCCCAAAGTGCTGGGATTACAAGCATGAGCCACTGCTCCTGGCCAATCAAACAACCTTAGAAGAAGCCAGTTTTTTCCTAAAAACAGGAGATTTGCAGTAACCAATTGAAAAGGTCCCAGTTTAATTGATCCATGGTGATAAGAAAGTCCCCTCATTTTTAACCCTATAAGGAAAGTGACTTTGAAATGACCAATCCACTTTTTGTCCTGTTTTTCTACTTTCTTCATCTTTTTATTTACCTATAACGCCCACTTTCTCTGCTTAGCTTATCAGAGCACCTATTCTATTTTATAAAATGAGATGCTGCCCAATTCATGAATCACAAACAAAAAAGTCAAGAATGTCTTAAAATTTGTTAAAATTTTATCTTTTTCCCTGAGTAAATTAATAAAAAGATATGTACAAATTCCACTAATAAATAAAACGTGTATGTAATATGAAATATAATAACAAGAAGGTTTAATTTAGACTTTCTGTAAAAGTGACATTTAAGCTGCTATTCAATAGATGAGCAGGATTTAGCCATGTGAAAGGCAAGGAGAAGAAAATAGAATGTTTTAAGATAGGAAAAATGAGATGCTTCTCAGGAGCTAAAAAGAGACCTTGTGGCTGGAGCTGGGTGAGAAAGCTGCAGTGCAGTGGAAAGTGAGTGTGGAAAGATGAGGAACTATCACATCAGAGAGACGTCCTCATAGGTTACTATGATGACAGTGTTGAGGCTGATTTTCTTGAGAATTTTCCATTGTCTTCAGAATTAGGAAATTTTGCTATTTTGGTATCTGTTAAACCACCTTGAAATCAATAGCCTTTGTTTTGAAAAATCTTCTTTAAACAGTTAACGTGTATAATTATACACTTCTGTTATTTATCTGACCTATTGGTGAAGAACAAGAGGAAGACAAACAACACCTGTGGTATGCAGATGTATTTCTGACTGTAACAAGGTGTTTAAGGCTTATAGTGAGAAGATTGGCTAATACTTTCACAGCTTCTCCAAATTCGAGATTAAGGATGTAGTGATCATGGGATCTCTCTCTAAACAAAATAATACTCTTAGATAAATAGATTGTACCATTCACAATGGGACTGATGACTTACTGCACATACATGGTTCAAAATTCTCCCCCTTAAATTTGGTAAGTTGTATACGTAAGCTAGTTCTAATGACAAAATAAGCTTCATGAATAAATAAAATATTCTAAGAGTCTGTATAATAGAACTTCTCACACTTCATTTTATTATCCCTAAAGCTCAAAGATTCATGATATTTAAAATAGTAATGCCAATAATAGCAACTAAACAGTACTTTAGAGAGTATATTATGTAGGTATATTTTGGAGAATTCTTTCAACTTAACAGACTGGTTGTGAGGCAAAAAGATAGAAGACTACCACAACTGAAGGATAACCAGACATTATGGCAAAGGTCTTGAATTCTGATCTCCTTTCAGTTATGAACCAGTCTTGTAACTTGGGCAAGTTACATAACTTCTCTTGGTCTTGGCTACAGTATCAGAAAATTTAATGTTAGACTAAATATGATGACTCTTACACACACCTACACAATTTATTCAGATAGTTTCTTAAAAATACCAGAACTAGATTGTAAAAAAAACAAAAAACAAATTGGCCAGTTAAATCACTAATTTTGAAAATCAAACTCATTTAATCAATTAGATGTAGTATTAGTCAAATGCACTTGAAAGCTTAGTTTCTATTATTCCAAATTAAAGTACACAGCCACATAGATGGAAATTTACCCAAATATGATCATAAAATTAAGCATACTATCAAGTGAATAGAGTTTTAAGAAAAATTTTGTAATATGAAATATAATGTATATTTTACTCAGTGATGGTTTCTACATTGAAAATAATATTGCATTCTAAATATTTTTTATATGCTTTGTGGGATTTATTCTCACACAATGTGATGTTTTTAATTGATCTAGGTATGTTTGGTAAAATTATTTATTAAATGTATTGAACATTTTTCATATTGAATATAAATGGCCAAAACAGAACTTTTTTCCTTGTCAAACTTAATAAAGCAAATTGAACCTCTATAAAAATCACCTGCACATATAACATTCAAATCCTAACCACTTATGTGAAAATGAGCCAAGATTTAATTAAGGATATTGTTTATTCAGAATGATCAACTTATTCATTTATATTTATTTTCGTGTGCTTATTGGGAAACAAATGAAGCTTAGTATCTACATGTGATGTCTGAGTTGAATGTGGAATCCACTTAATTTATGTAAAGAAATTCAACTGAAGAAGAACTGACAGCAACAGAGATCTGGTATATCAATTTGCAACATAAGGTATAAACAATTGTAGGATTATATAACCTCAAATTACATCATTAAAGTAAAAAAAGCTGTTTTTTACATATGCTGAGAAGAGACCATTTGTTCATATTGTTTTATATTTTAAACTCAACTTTATTGAGACTATGAGGATATTGATAACTTAAATTTTGGAGACAAAGTATAAGTAAGAATGTATTTTATTATGCTTCATACTCTACATACACTTTATCAGTAATGAAAACAGATATACTTAATGTAATTTGCTAACTTAATATACTTAATGCAATTTGCTAACTTATACTGCAAAGTAACCATAATATGCACAGACGTTAAAGTATTGCAGTATACATTATGCTTTTAACCTGAAGTATGGGAAGATTTGTATTACGTTGTCATATTCTCTCAGTGTACATATTCTAACATACTACTGATATTTGAACGGGTTTATTAATCTCAATTTCAATAACCTCAGTAGAGACAGAATCATCTCGGTGGATGGGAGGCAGGACTAGATTGCAGCTCCCACTCAGAGCGGCATGTGGAGGCTTGCATCATGAACTTTTGCTCCAGAACGACTGCAGGAATACATTAGGAAAGCCAAGAGAACCCACAGATCCTCTGAAGAAAGCGAATTGCTCTTGCAGGACTCAGGAGATATACCAAATATTATGAATGCCCTACCTATGGAGGCAGGAAAGGGAACTCATCTACCCTGGAACACACACCCCCATTAGGGAACCTGAACATTTAGATTACGGGGGAAGATTCTGACCTTACCTGGAGCTAAGTCAATTTAGAGAGCGGTGTGAAACACAAGGGCAGAGGAAGCAGTGGGAAAAGCCCTGTGGGCATGCTGGATTCCCTAGCAAGCCATTTCTGCCCTTCCTCACAGGGGTCCTTGGGGAGGACAGCCAGGGGGCACTGAGAAAAGGCCACAGGGAGAAAGAAACCTCCAGCTGAACTTTGTTAACTATTTGAACTGGTTGAGAAGTCTCCTGGCCAGAACTCTGGGGAGGGACTGAATCTGGTATGTGGACTCCACAGGCAGGGGAAGAATGAAAGCCCTAAGTGCTTTTGCAGCTGGGAGGAGGGTAGACTGGGGCAAGTTCTCAGCCCTGCTCAGCCACTGTCTGGAACAGACTCAGTGCTGTCTTGGGGGATACGGTGGGAGTGAAACTGGCCCTTCAGATTGTGTGGGAGCTGAGTGAGGCCTGTGACTGCCAGCTTTATCCCACTTCCCTGACAACCTGCATGACACAGCAAAGACAGTCATAATTCTCCTAGGAACATAACTCCATTGACCTGAGAACCTCACCCCCATCCCCCACAGCAGCCACAGCAAGATCCGCCCAAGGAGATCCCGAGGTCAGACATGCCTAGCCCTGCCCCTCTTGTTCCTTCCCCATTCACTCTGGTAACTGAAGACAAAGGACGTATGCTCTTGGGAGTCCTAGGGCCCTGCCCACTGCCTGGTCCTCCCCATACTATCACAGCTGATGCTCTCTTGAAAGCACCACCTCCCTACAGGAGGCCAACCAGCAAAAAACAGTGCATTAAGCAACCCAAGCCAAGGACCTTCACAGAGTCCATCCTACCCACCTGCTACCTCTACTGGAGCAGGTGCTGCTATCCGTGGCTGAGAGACCCATAGATGATTTAAATCACAGGACTCTGCAGACACCCCCCCCGCCCCCCCAGTACCAGCCTGGAGCCTGGTAGTCTTGCTGGGTAGCTAAATGCAGAAGAGAGATAACAATCATTACATCTTGGCCCTCAGGAAGCCACATCCCTACGAAAAGGGGGAGAGTACTACATCAAGGGAACACCCCATAAGACAAAAGAACCTGAACAACAGCCTTGAGCCCTAGAACTTCTCTCTGACAGAGCCTACCCAAATAAGAAGGAATCAGAAAACCACTTCTGGTAATATGACACAACAGGGTTCTTTCAGACCCCCCCCCCAAAATTACACTAGCTCACCAGCAGTGGCTCCAAACCAAGAAGAAATCCCTGAGTTACCTGAAAAAGGATTCAGAAGGTTAGTTATTAAGCTAATCAGGGAGTCACCAGGGGAAGGCAAAGGCCAATCTAAGGAAATTGACCAAAAAAAAAAAAGATGCAGGAAATGAAGGGAGAAATATTCAATGAAATAGATAGCATAAATAAAAAACAATCAAAACTTCAAGGAACAATGGTCGCACTCATAGAAATAACAAATACTCTGGAATGTCTCAGCAATGGAATCAAACAAGCAGAAGAAAGAACTTCAGAGATCAAAGACAAGGTCTTTATATTAACCCAATCCAACAAAGGCAAAGGAAAAGAATAAGAAAATATGAACAAAGTCTTCAAAAAGCCTGGGATTATGTTAAATGACCAAACCTCAGAATAATTGGTAGTCCTGGGGAAGAAGAGAAATCTAAAAGTTTTGGAAACATATTTGGGGGAATAATTGAGGAAAACTCCCCTGGCCCAGCTAAAGACCTAGACATCCAAATACCAGAAGTTCAAAAAACACCTGGGAAATTCATTGCAAAACAATCATCACCTGGACACATTGTGATCAGGTTATCTAAAGTTAAGATGAAGGAAGAAATTTTAAGAGCTGTGAGGCAAAAGCACTAGGTAACCTATAAGAGAAAACCTATAAGATTAACAGCAGATTTCTCAGCAGAAACCGTAGAAGCTAGAAGGGATTGGGGCCCTATCTTCATCTTCCTCAAACACAATAATTATCAGCCAAGAATTTTTTATCTAGCAAAACTAAGCTTCATAAATGATGGAAAGATATAGTCTTTTTCAGACAAACAAATGCTGAGAGAATTCGCCTCTACCAAGCCAGCTAGGAGAACTGCTGAAAGGAGCTCTAAATCTTGAAACAAATCCTAGAAACACATCAAAACAGAACCTCTTTAAAGCATAAATCTCACAGGACCTATAAAACAAAAATACAACTTAAAAACCCCAAAAAACAAAAAGCCAAGGTATACAGGCAACAAATAGCACGATGAATGGAATGGTACCTCACATCTCAATACTAAGGTTGAATGTAAATGGACTAAATGCTCCACTTAAAAGATACAGAATTGAAAAACAAATAAGAATTCACCAAACAACTATCTGCTACCTTCAAGATACTCACCTAACACATAAGGACTCACATAAACTTAAGGGAAAGACAGGGAAAAAGACATTCCATGCAAATAGACACCAAAAGTGAGCAGGAGTAGCTATTCTTATATTAGACAAAAGAAACATTAAAACAGCATTTAAAAAATACCAAAAGGGTCATTATATAATGATAAAAGGCCTTGCTCATCAGGAAAATATTACAGTCCTAAATATGTATGCACCTAACAGTGGAGCTCCCACATTTATAAAACAATTACTAATAGACCTAAGAAATAAGATAGATAGCAACATGATAATGGGGGGGACTTCAGTTTTGCTTCCACTGACAGCACTAGATAGGTCATCAAGATAAAAAATCAACAAAGAAACAATGGATTTAAACTATACCCTGGAACAAATGGACTTAACAGATACATACAGAACATTCCACCCAACAGCCACAGAATACACATTCTATACAACAGTACATGGAACTTTCTCCAAGATAGACTATATGATAGGCCACAAAACGAGCCTCAATGAATTTAAGAAAATTGAAATTATATCAAGCACTCTCTCAGACCACAGTGGAATAAAACACTATCAACTCCAAAAGGAATCTTCAAAACCGTGCAAATACATGGAAAGTAAATAACCTGCTCCTGAATGATCATTGGATCAAAAATGAAATCAAGATGGAAATTTAAAAATTCTTTGAACTGAATGACAATAGTGACACAACCTAAGAAAACCTCTGGGATACAACAAAGGCAGAGCTAAGATGAAGGTTCATAGCCCTAAATGCTTACATCAAAAAATCTGAAAAAGCACAAACAGGCAATCTAAGGTCACACCTCAAGGAACTAGAAAAACAAGGACAAACCAAACCTAAACCTAGCAGAATGAAGGAAATAACGAAGTTGAGAGCAGAATTAAAAAAAAATTGAAACAAACAAACACAAAATATAAATGAAACGAAAAGCTGGTTCTTGGAAAAGATAAAGTTGATAGACCATTAGCAGGATTAACTGGGAAAAGAAGACAGAAAATCCAAATAAGCTCAATTAGAAATGAAACAGGAGATATTACAACTGACACACAGAAATACAAAAGGTCATTCAAGGCTAGTATGAACACCTTTATGGACATAAACTAGAAAACCTAGAAGAGATGGATAAATTTTTGGGAAGATACAACTGTCCTAGTTTAAATCAGAAAGAACTAGATACCCTGAACAGACCAATAGCAAGCAGTGAGATTGAAATGATAATAAAAAAATTACCAACAAAAAAAAATCCAGGACCAGACGGATTCACAGCAGAATTCTACCAAACATTAAAAAAAATTGATACCAATACTATTGACACTATTGCACAAGATAGACAAAGAGGGAACTCTCCTTAAATCATTCTATGAAGCCAGTATCACCTTAATATGAAAACCAGGAAAGGACATAACTGAAAAAGAAAACTACAGGCCAATATTCCTGATGAACATCGATGCTAAAATCCTTAAAAAAATACTAGTTAACCAAATCCAACAACATATCAAAAAGTTAATCCATCATGATCAAGTGGGTTTTATATCAGGGATGCAGGGATGGTTTAACATACACAAGTCAAAAAAGGTGATACACCACATGAACAGAATTAAAAACAAAAATCACATGATCATCTCAATAGATGCAGAAAAAGCATTTGACAAAATCCATCATCGCTTTATGATTAAAACTTTCAGCAAAATTGGCATACACGGGACATAACTCGATGCAATAAAAGCCATCTGTGACAAATCCACAGCCAAGATAATACTGAATAGGGAAAAGTTGAAAGCATTCCCTCTGAGAACTGAAACAAGAAAAGGATGCCCAGTCTCACAACTCCTCTTCAACATAGTACTGTAAGTCTTAGCCAGAGCAATCAGAAGAGAAAGAAATAAAGGGAATTCAAATTGGTAAAGAGGAAGTCAAACTGTCACTGTTTGCTGATGATATGATTGTTTTCCTAGAAAACCTAAAGACTCCTCCAGAAAGCTCCTAGAACTAACAAAAGAATTCAGCAAAGTTTCTGGATATGAAATTAACATACACAAATCAGTAGCTCTGCTATTCACCAAAGCGACCAAGCTGAGAATCAAATGAAGAACTCAATCCCTTTTACAATAGCTGCAAAAAAGTAAAATAAAATGTTTAGGAATATACCTAACCAAAGAGGTGAAAGACCTCTACAAGGAAAACTACAAAACACTGCTGAAAGAAATCATAGATGACACAAATAAATGGAAACACATCCTATGCTCATTGATGGGTAGAATCAATATTGTGAAAATGACATACTGCCAAAAGCAATCTACAAATTCAATGCAGTTCCCACCAAAATACCACCATCATTCTTCACAGAATTAGAAAAAACAATCCTAGAATTCATATGGGACCAAAAAAATAAGCCTGCATAGCCAAAGCAAGACTAAGCAAAAAGAACAAATCTGGAGGCATAACATTACCAGATTTCAAACTATAGTATAAGGCCATAGTCACCAAAACAGCATGGTACTAGTATAAAAATAGGCACAGAGACCAATGGAACAGAATAGAGAACCCAGAAATAAACCCAAATACTTGCAGCCAACTGATCTTTGACAAAGCAAACAAAAACATAAAGTGGGGAAAAGACACCATAATCAACAAATGGTGCTGAAATAATTGGCAAGCCACATGTAGGAGAATGAAACTGGTTTCTCATCTCACTTTATACAAAAATCAACTCAAGATGGATCAAGGACTTAAATCTAAGACGTGAAATTATAAAAATACTAGAAGATAACGTTGAAAAAAATCTTTCCACACATTGGCTTAGGCTAAGATTTCATGACCAAGAACTCAAAAGCAAATGCAGTAAAAACAAAGATAAATGGCTGGGACTTAATTAAACCAGAGAGCTTTTGCACAGCAAAAGAAACAGTCAGCAGAATAAACAGACAACCCACAGAATGGGAGAAGATATTCACAATCTATGCATCTGGCAAAGGACTAATATCCAGAATCTACAATGAACTGAAACAAATTATCAAGAATAAAACAAGCCCATCAAAAAGTGGGTTAAGCACATGAATAGAAAATTCTCAAAAGAAGATATACAAATGGCCAACAAACATATGAAAAAATGCTCAACATCAGTAATGATCAAGGAAATGAAAAGCAAAACCACAATGCAATATCACCTTATTCCTTCAAGAATGTCCATAATCAAAAAATAAAAAAATAATAGATGTTGGCATGGATGTGGTGAACAGGAAACACTTCTGGACTGCTGATGGGAATGTAAATTAGTACAACCACTATGGAAAACAGTGTGGAGATTCCTTAAAGAACTAAAAGTAGGGCCAGGTGTGGTGGCTCACACCTGTAATCTCAGCACTTTGGGAGGTCGAGGCAGGTGGATCATGAGGTCAGGGGATCGAGACCATCCTGGCTAACACGGTGAAACCCCATCTCTACTAACAATACAAAAAATTAGCCAGGTGCGGTGGCAGATGCCTGTAATCCCAGCTACTCAGGAGGCTGAGGCACGAGAATGGCGTGAATCCAGGAGGTGAAGCTTGCAGTGAGCCAATATCGTGCCACTGCACTCCAGCCTGGATGATGGAGCAAGACTCCGTCTCAAAAAAAAAAAAGAACTGAAAGATGAACTACCATTTGATCCAGCAATCCCACTACTGGGTGTCTACCCAGAGGAAAATAAGTCATTTTACAAAAAAGATACTTGCACACACATGTTTATAGCAGCACAATTCACAATTGCAAAAATGTGAAACCAACCCAAATGCCCATCAATCAACGAGTGGATAAAGAAACTGTGGAATATATATATATATATAATATGTATATATATGTGTGTATATATATATGTGTGTGTATATATATATATATATATATATATATATATAATGGAATACTACTCAGCCATAAAAAGGAATGAATTAATGGCATTTGCAGTGACCCTAATGAGATTGGAGACTATTATTCTAAGCGAAGTAACTCAAGAGGAATGGAAAACCAAATATCGCATGTTCTCACTCATAAGTGGGAGTTAAGTTATAAGGATGCAAAGGCATAAGAATGACACAATACTGTACTTTGGGGACTCAGAGGGAAAGGTTGAGAAGGGGGTGAGGGGCAAAAGACCACAAACTGGGTGCAGTATATACTGCTCAGGTGATGTGTGCCCCAAAATCTCACAATTCACCACTAAAGAACTTATTCATGTAACCAAACACCACCTGTTTTTCAATAACCTATGGAAACAGAAAGAAAAAAAAAACTCAGGCCGGGCACAGTGGCTCACACCTGTAATCCCAGCACTTTGGGAGGCCGAGGCGGGCGGATCACGAGGTCAGGAGTTTGAAACCAGCCTGGCCAACATAGTGAAACACTGTCTTTACTGCAAAAAAAAATTAGCCGGGCATGGTTGGTAGGCACCTGTAATCCCAGCTACTCAGGAGGCTGAGGCAGGAGAACGGCTTGAACCCAGGAGGCAGAGGTTGCAGTGAGCTGAGATCGTGCCATTGCACTCCATCCAGGCTGGGTGACAGAGCGAGACTCCGCCTCAAAAAAAAAAAAAAAAAAAAAATCCCCAGCAGATTGCATCTTGATAGACTTACAAAAATATTATTACAAATTTTTCATAAAAGGACCTTCTTGCTAGAGATGGGACCTGGCAGAGTGTTCCTTGGGCCTAGGTAAATGTTAGTGTTCTAAACAGTATAAAAAAACTGGCTGGCGATATGTTCTGAAAATTTTTAAAGTAGGAAAACAAATATTCCCTCTAATCCTGAAATAAGAACCTAGGACTGAGCTTCTGTCTTTACATATTTAGAGAGGTATATAAGGAGGCGGGTCTACAAAAGAACTAAGAAGTATCCTGTGATTCAGTTAGGATCTAAAGAGTGTGGCATTACTCAAGTCCAGAGTAAAAATGTTTTAATACATAGGCAGAGAGCATTAAAGTTGTTGAAAGTTGCTGTCAAGTCAACCAAGATAAGAAACGAGAAAAGGGCTATTGATTTTAACAATATGAATTGTTGATGGTAACAGAAGAAAGAAAAACTGTAGTGAAAGAGCTTGAAAAGGATTAATTAGAATAAGTTAAGGAGAGTAGGTAAGGAAAGAAAGTTAATAAAAGGATCATAGATTAGTCTTTCAAGATATTTTATAGTGTATTTCTGAAGAATTGTAGATAATTGTTCATCTCACTTATTATGACATTCCAAAGTCTTCTTTTTAATATTTCTGAAAATAATTTATTTAGCTTTTCTTTTGGTTTCTGTGCTTTTGCTTTTATATCAAAGACCATTGACAAATTCAAGGTCATGAATATTTACTCTTATGTTTTCTTCCAAGAGTGTAATAATTGTAGTTGTTATATTTAGGTCTAGGATCCATTTTGAGTTAATTTTTGTATATGATATAAGGTAGGGATCCTATACTATGTTTTTCTATGTTGATACTGATTTTCTGCAGAACCATTAGTTGAAAACACTATTCTTTCCCCTACTGAGTATCCCTGGCATGCATGTCAATTATCAGTTGACCATAAACATAATGGCTTACTTCTGGACTCAATTATATTCCATCGATCTGTATGTTTACATGTATTCCAGTACCACTACCACAATATCTTGATTTGTATACTGTAGTTTTGTAGTAAATTTCAAAACAGAGATAAGAGTCCTATGGCTTTGTTCTTGTTATTCAAGTTGTCATTAGTCTGCATTTTCAGAGTTATTTAAGATTTAATTTGTCAATTTTTATTTAAAAAGTGAGTTTTAGGGATCACATTGAATCTGTGGATTAATCTGAGAAGTGTTTCCATATTAACAATATTGAGTGTTCTCTTAAATAATTTATGACTATAAAATACCTTACCATTTATTTAGATCTTCTTTAATTGCTGTCAACTGTTTTCTTGTTTCTGGGCACAAATCTTGCACTTTTTGGAGTCTCAGTCTAGGTCACTATAATAGAGTATCATTGACTTAAACAATGGTAATGTATTTCTTACATTTCTAGAGGCTTGGAAGTCTGAGATCACAATATCGGCATAGTTGATTCTAGTGAGGGCCCTCTTTCTGGTTTGTGGAAGGCCATTTCTCATTGTAACCTCATACGGTGAAGAACAGAGTGAGAGATCCTGTGTCTCCTCTTTTTATAAAGGCATTAATCCCATTTATGAGAGCTCAGTTCTCATAACTTAATTACCTCCCAAAGGCCTTACCTCTTAAATCATCTTATTGGGAATTTAGGGTTCAAAGTATGAATTTTGGGGGATACATATATTATTGCAATGTCATTGTTTTATTAATTTCACTTATGTGTCATTTATTAGTGGTATACAGACAAAGAGTGGATTTCTGTATATTAATCTTGAATTGTACAACTTCACTGAATTCATTTATTTTCTAGTTTTGTGTGTGTGTGTGTGTGTGTGTGTGTGTGTGTTCCTTAGGATTTTCTATATACAAGATAGCATTTTCAAATAGAGATAAATTCATGTTCTTTATCATCATAAGTACCTTTTATTTTTTTCTTGCTTAATTACACTTTCTAGGTCCTGTAGTATGTTGAACAGAAGTAAATAAAAACAGAAATCCTTGTGTTTTTCCTAATCTCAGAGGGAAAGCTTTCAGTGTTTCACCATCAAATGCAATGCTAGCTGCTAAATTTTGTAAATATGCTTTATCAGTTGGAAGAAGTTCGTTTCTATTGCTTGTTAAGTGTTTTTTTTTTACGTCATGAGAGGGGTGTGAAATTTTATCAAATGTTTTTTCTCTTCCAATCTACATGATAATGCAATTTTGTTCTTTTTTCTTTTTAATATTATGTATCATGTATTGAATTGACTTTTATATGTTAAACTTTGCATTTCTGGGATAAATCCTACTTAGTCATGATGTGTAATGCTTTTTGATGTTGCTAAACTTTCACATTTATATTCAAAATGAATATTGGTCTTTAGTGTTCATTTCTTATATATATTTTCCTGGTTATGGCATCAGAGCCTCAAACAATGAATTGGGAAGTGCTCTCTTCTCTACTATTTTTTGAAAGAATCTGTGAAGGACTGGTATCAATCTTTATCATCCTCTTTCTTCTATCTCATTTGTGTCTCTGAATCTAAAGTATATCTCTGTCTTTTTTACAGTGCATGCAGTTGGACGATGTTTCTTTTTTTAATTCTATTCTGACAATTTCTGGTTTGGATTGAATTATTTCATCAATATGTGATTATTCAGTAATTGTTGTAATTACTGAATCAGTAGGATTTATATCTGACATTTTTGTACCTGTTTTACATATATCCTATTTATTTTGTGTTCACATTTCTCCATTACTGCCTCCTTTTGCATTAAAATGAGATTCTGTAGCCTAGCATTTTAGTTATTTTTTTTCTATTACTATATTTATGAGTTATTTTGCCGCTGGCTGCCTGTGGGACTACAATAAACATTTTAACATAAAGCACCTTGTCTACTTAATTTTTGTAATATGCAAAAGAATAATCCATCCAATGTTGATGTTTCTAGACCCTCTTTTGTGCTATTATTGTCATATAAGATTTTGAAACCCTCCTTCACTGGTTCTCTGTTCTGGGATTTCCCCTTTAATTTTTAGCTGGTCAGACAGCCCTGAACTCTGTTCATTTACTCCTCAAACAGGTAAGGATGAGGCTTTCTTTCTGAGCTCTATTTGAAATGCCACCACAAGAATTGGAGAGTGCTCTAAGGGATGTTGTGTAAATGTGTATGTTGGTACTCAGTCATAGTTGCTTCCTTCTTTCAAAGGTCATTATTATTATTTAATAATTTTTGTTTGTTTGTTTGTCTTACCTTCTCAAGAGGGAATCATTGTCTTTGGCAGAAGTGTTATTTCCATTATTGTTATTTTTTATAGCCAGAATCCTACAGAGAAGCTTTAAAATCATTTAATAGATACTCAGACTTACTCCATGCTCACCAAGCAACAATGAGAATATTACTGCCATTAACATTTTAACATAAAACATTCTATTTAATTTCAATAACATGGAAAAAAAATATGCTACATTATGTCTCTTTTCCTAACGCTTTCCCCTCCTTTGTGCTATTATTGTCATACAAGATTTTGAAGCTCTCTTCTTTTTGGGAAGGAGATACTTAGATAACAGAGAAAATATTGCTAATTAGGCTTGAAGATAACTAATTAATGTCAGCCTGCCAAGTTTATCTATCATGACAAAGTAATAAGTGGTACTGTAGTTTTAGATAAAATTCTCAGGTACATTGATCTAAGCATGGTTCAACATTTTCTAGTTTGATCAACTGTGAGGCACTAGCTGAAGTTTGCAAGTTTGTTCACCATTATTTAGATTTCAATGAATTATCTGAAGTAATGTCATATTACAGTAATTTCTGAGAAACTCATGGTGACCTTCTGTGGTGACAGCCTATGATTAACATATAGTCTGTTTGAATTTAAAATTCCTACCAGGCAATCTTCTGTACCTTCACACAAACTCTCAAGCTTGTGCTTGTTGTTATGAATTCAGTCTTGATATACTTAAGCCCATACCAAATCCAAATCAACAGAGAATAATTGGTAGCCATAGAAATGGCCCTTAGTTTTCTACTGTTACTTTATGAGAGACTTTTCTGGTATTGTTGGAAGTAATCTTTCCACTCTCACACAATTAGTTTCTAGCCTCACTTTTCATTGCATTTAGAAACTAGTGGCTTGTAGGAGTAAGGTGCCCATGATGCCTACTCCCCAAAATGTAGCTTGGGTCAATGAACTCAACACTGGATGCAAATCAGGGAACATAGAGTTCAAGTCTGGATTCAGTCTACTTAATAATATATGACTCCTTGGTCTCTGGTTTCTTCTGTAAAATATAAGAAGGTTGAATTTGATTCTATTGACTTTCCTGTCAATTTTAATACTCAGCATTTTCCTCAGTACTCATAACCAATCTAATCAAATAATTTGCAAGTTTGCCTAAGTTTCCTGATGTTTCCTTGAATGGAATTCCTTTCTTCAGTGTTATATGAATAGATATATACCTTCAGTAAAATGCAAGGCTTTGACTTTTTCTGCAAATTGCAAGGTAAAAATAAATATGAGGAATAGCATTGTGAGATGCTGGGACACACGTTTACTTTTTCATGCTTAGAAAGAGTCATTATCTTACAGAATTATTATCATTATAATATTATTTATAATATATGGGCCGGCCACAGTGACTCATGCCTGTAATGCTAGCACTTTGAGAGGTTGAGGCGGGCGGATCTCTTTAGTCTAGAGTTCGAGACCAGCCTGGGCAACATGGAGAAACAAAAAATAAAAAAATTAGCTGGGCGAGGTGGCACACACCTGTAGTTCCAGCTACTGGATGGGGTGGCTGAGGCAGGAGGATCGCTTGAGCCTGTGAGGCAGAGGTTGCAGTGAGCCAAGATTGCACCCCTGCACTCCAGCCTGGGTGACAGAGCAAGGCCTTGTCTCATATAAAATAAAATTTACATATATATATATTAAAATATGTGTGTGTATATATATGACATATGATATGTCACATTCCTTTGTTTAAATCAGATTACATCTCCTCCAAACTTGATTCACTCCTCCACAACCACATCAGAGTATCTCAGATTTTTGTGTTCTAAAAATCTAGAGGACGAGCCAGATCCCAGTCTAAATGTTTCTCGTGACTATCTTCTGTTTTCTGGGCAGCTTCAGAGCTTCCCTTCCAGGACTCTGTTTATCTGAGCCTGATTTAGCACTCCATGAAAATTTCCCCACCAAGAGATCTCATCATAAAATACTTCTGACCAGCATCTCTTCCCTAAACTTCTCTCTAGTGTCAGGGTAAGTTAAACTCACCCTCAGCTCCAGCAACGTTTACTTTACTTACTCAAAGTATCTCCCGCTATTTCTTCCTTCTACCCCATATTTAAAGCGAAAATTTAAAATAATTCTCCTCAATGGAATTTTGGGAAAAGTAAATGCTGACCTCTAATTCTTGTGACAGGGTACTTTTCCCTAAATAATTTATCATGTTACACTTGAAAATAATTATATTCTTCTTTTTAAAATTTGGACAGGGCGGGAGTAGAAATTTAATTTTAAGTTCTCTCATCTACATTTGAAGGGCATATACTGTATACTCTAAACCAACTCTTATGAATAAATCTCTACTGTCTCAGCAGTTTGCCTCTCTACCATATACTGTGCTAATTAACCTGCCATATTACATGTGATGTTGCATTATTTGTCCAATTGGCAGAACTTCTTTTTGCCTGGAGATCGATTATTCATAATACTCTAGAATCTAGCCTACCTCTTAGCCCAGTGGAATTATTCATTAATATTTGTTGAAGAACTTTTTCACTACCAATGCAGTCATTCAGTTCATTAATTAATGGAAGAGGATTATGGAGGAAGTAGCAGCAGGAGAGCTTTTTAAGAAGACTAATGTGCTTCTCTTTCCAGTGATTTTCAGGCCTTCATCTTAATCTCCACTTCATAACCCAATATCTCGGAATTTTCTTCCCCAAACTACAGGATGCAAGAGGTGAGAAGACAGCAACTCTTCATTTCCTCAGCAATAGGAGAAGAGAGCTCTAAGGGTATAAAAAGAAGAAGAAAATTCTTCACTGAAACTATGATAAGATTAGTACACAACATTATTTCACAGGGTACTCATGAGTTGTCTTGAGACTAACCAGGATTTTCCATAATACATTTTATTTCTCTTTTTAATAAATGTTACATTCCCCTGCAGAACAGAATGCAATTATATTTTAGTGTTTCCTTTTTTTTTGTATCAGTGCAACCATGGCTCTGGGACATTTTAGATTGGAAGTAGAAATGATAATTAACATTTTCTAAATTATGGTCATCCTCAACATGGCATGATTGTCAAACACTGTGATAGAGGGTAGTGTGTAATGTGCAGATGGATAGAAACTAGTCAAAAGTAATAGATCTCTGCAAGATGACAGTTTAATGTAATACTCTGTAATAGCAAAGTTCAATACATACATAAAGGATAGTTAGGCATATACAAGAAGTATCAAGACATTTGATATAAGCAGTATCAAAAGTCTAGACATTTGTAGTTGTAAGGCAGGTGAACTGCAGAGATAGACCAGCAGATTTTCCTTTTAAAATGTTAGCCAACTTTTGTGCTTTTATTTTAAATCTAGATTTCATACAGGTTTATACCAGATGTTAAGCATGATGAAAACTCACTACCCTCCTGCTTGTTATTATAAATGGAATAATGCACTAAGGTATTTTGTAGATATAATTATTCTTATAAGGCTGTAATAATATCGGTCCAAATTATGTGCAGTACCTAAAAATGATTGTTGTTTAACTTGCATTAATTATTTGCATTCACTTCAATTTGTCACATATAAATTTATCACATGGAGATAAAGAAGAAATCAATACATAATGACCTAGAGTAGATACTTTTCAATCTCACTTTTTCATAATTGGTAAGTTCATGTGGAATGTCTACCTAGAAAAACCAAGCACAGGCTTGGGATAGCTGTCTTCTTCTCTGTTTCATCATCTTCTCTATTTCAATCATTTGTCCCTTTAACCTTGGGTTGGCATGCCGCTGCTATTTTTCATTTTGTGTCAAACTCTTCTGTTCCTGGGAGGTGAATCACTTTGGGTAACTGAACTCTTAAAGAACTGAACTGCTCCTGTCTTCATCAGTTTATCAGATACTGGGGCTGACAATTAGCAGTAACAAATACAATTATATGCTCATTTAACAAACTGTTAATCCTTCGTATTTAAAATTAGATTTTCAAGCTTCTTTTTCTTTTTTTTTCTGCTTCTGTTCTTTCGAACAATCATCTGTGTGTAAGACTCAATGTATATGATTTGTGTGTGTGTATGTTTGCGTGTGTGTGTGCGTCTGTGTAAATCAGAGCACAAGGTGGAACTCCATTATTCACTTAGATTTATTCCTTGGAATGATCCCAGCAGGTCTCTTAAATGTGTACGAAAAGTCACTACAGGTAAACTTTAATGTGATAAACCATGGGCACTGATCAATAATGTATTCTTTCCTTTCCTTTTTAAGGACTCGGCTATTTCCTTCCCACTGTACGAGCTCAAAATTTGTTTGTTGAGTTGAAAACATACCCTGGAAACAGAATAGCACAATTTTTAGAAGCATCTAAGTACATTTTATTTTATCTAATTTTATTAACAGATGTTTTGATAGGTTAATTAACTAGTTGCTTTCTGAAAACTAGCAGCGTAAACATTGAGAAATCAGATTGTTTATTTCGGCTGATAACTAACAGATTTTCTGGAAACTACTCTCAGGCAGTTTCCGAGAGCCTTTCTTCAAAGCCTTGATAGAAGGCAGCTGGCCTTTGAAAATGCACTATCTGAAGTATGCTGAAAACTCACAGGCACCTGTAGGCACAGATGATCCTTCTGTAATGTGAATTACTGGGGACAGACATTCTTGCATTTTTTAGTTCTGAGATTTACAAAAAAGGAAGGTCCCTTTGACCAGGAGCACACAAGGTCAGTATCTCCTTCAAGTTCCATATTTTAGGGACTGTGCCACTGGTGCAAAAGTATTTAGGTTGGGAAAGTGCTTCTAAAAAGAGGAAGAGGTTTTGATAGCCTAACAGCCTTAGCTTTTGCTCTATATATGTTTGTGTGTGATAGAGTCTCACTAAAAAAATTACCGTATCACTTAAAATTGCTGTGTTTTACTCAGAGTTCACATATCTGTGATTTTTTATCTAGCAGAACTCAGAGCTAGATGCTTGGGGAAATGTCTTCAGCAAATTCATATGAATAAGAAAAACTGGGTTTTGACAGATTTACTGACAGAATATAAAAAGGGACCTGAAGGAGGCAACAATTTTGACAGATTTTGATGGGGGGTTGAGGGGGTCAAAATTTTGAAAGTTTTGTGAAAGTCAAATTTTTAACTCCTCATCATTACCATAGCCACTGAGCTAGTATTAAATAACAGTGGGGTGTAATCCATGATACTGGTATATTTCAGGGCAATAGTAGAATGTATTTAAAAAACAAGGTTCCCATGCTGAGAGTATATAAAAAGCACAGACAAACAAAGTTTCAAACATGCATCATAATGTAAAACTGTTTTCATGAATATTTGATGTATTTATTTTTAAAGAAAATAATGGTACTTGATTGTTGAAAATATTAAAGCAATAAAATTTCAAGATATATACTACCCACCTCCCAGTCAGCTAAATAAATGTTCATTTGTACATGTAATATTCCCAGATTTTGTTCTTAACCATATTAATATATTTCAGACAATATGATAGATTGGATTTTGTATTGCATTTTCACTGGATAAAATATTATTTGCTACAATGTTGTCACCTTTTTTGGTTTGCTACATTTTATCTTTTTCACTCCCAATCTCAGCCTTTTAAATTAATAGGTATTAAGAGTCAAGTATAATGTCACCCTCTACAACTTATATCATAAATATATAATTCTAATTATGTGTATGCACAGATATATTTGTATCAAGTTACTTATAAAGTCTCTTCTACTATTTAGGTTCCCAGCAACTCCCTTTTCATGTTTCACTATAGACTATTGACAGAGACAGGAGACAACCAAATGCTGCCCAGGTGACTGTGTGCAGAAGGCTTGCCTAAACATGCCCATGGTGAAAAATTCTGTAGTTTAACACTTGAGAGTAAGGGAAATAAATCAGTGTGGAGTGGCTCAAACTAAGGACCCGCCTGCTCACTGGGATAATGGGGTGGAACCACCGGAAATTTGTGCCTTTTGCAGCGGGGAGGAGCCTGGCCTCTTCGGCTCATGTGTGGCAGCCTGGTATTCAATCTTGAAGTGGGAGCCTGTTGGCAGGACCCCCTCTTTTTTTGCCGAGAGCTTTCTTTTAATAAATTCCGCTTTCCTCACCTTTCAACACGTACACATGATTACTTTTTCCTGTTCATGAGACAAGAACCCAGATTTTAGCTGAGCTAAGGAGCAAAACATCCTGCATCATAATGAATATCCTTCTGGAGCAAAAGAGAAGAGGAAATTCTCTTTATTAGATCTATCCTATTCCAAAGTATATGTGTAATAAGATTTATTGAGATGATTATTAAAGTCAATTATTATTATTCTTTCATTGCCACTGCAAACATAATACATATTGTCTTACATACTGATGCTTTTAATTCTATAGGATAGATTTTTGAAGGGTAGGATTGCTATGATATAAGTACATAATAATACATTTTCATACCACATTCCCCAAACTATATACAGTCATCAATCTCCTAGAAGAATATATTAATTCTGACTCACTCACATTCTTGCCAGACCTTGATGTGGTTATGTATAAATTTCATTCTCAAATGTGAAAATACATCTTCTTATTCATCCTTATTCAGTGTCAATATATGTCCAGTTAAGAAAAATCATTAGTAAGCATAAAAATATTGTTTGGTATTGGTTACATGAAACTATATAAGCTTGATTTAAAAATTAATTTGCTTCCTATAGAAAACTTTATAGTATCTTTTGAAAAAGAAATGTACAAAGGTAAAGCTAAGGATAAACAGTTTTACTATGAAATACTGAGGCTGATTCATAAAATATATCATTTATGCTTATTGCAGTAATGTCCATTTCTTCCTTGAAAACTGTTCTAAGAAATTAGTACCAGAAATATTTTCAGATTAATACTTCTGTTAATTTGATCATTTCCAGCTTTTCATTAGTCCTCATATAAACATCTTCACATCACTTTAGTTATTCTAAAAATTACTTATAAATGCTTTTACTAAATGATTCTTATAGCAAGAGACTCCTAAATGGAGTGATTAAACTCTATGTGGAGGATCATACCAAAAAGAGTTTCTCTAGTGTTTAGACTGCATTTTCCATTCCTCACCATGCTAGTCTCATTATAAATGCACATAATTCATCAACTTTATTAATAGCAACATTTAGACTTAATATGGTTTGGTGCAGACAATGCTTGGTATTCACACCCCGTCTTTTGGGGCATAGAGAATATATTCCCAGTCCTCTCTTGCAATAATATCTGGAGCAAGTGAAGTAATAGTGTGTTGATGACTGGAAGGTGGACAGAAGCTGTGAAACTAAGGCAAGCAACTTCTAGGCTTGGCTACTTAAACACTTCACAACAATCCAGCTTCGTTTCTCTTCCGCGGCTACCTTGAAGCCCTGAATTCCAGATGGCATAGGTATAAGAAGGAAGAGCACTCTGAGGGATGTGGGGGTCAGGTGTATGTGAGACATACATTTTTAATGTGTTAATCTTTTAAGAATTGGGGTTTTATATGTTATTTTAGTACAGTCTATCCATCTATTTTGACTAAGACATATGGTTTGGAATATCTTTGACGGTCTGACTTATTTTTGTCTCAAAACTCATGTCTTTAACTCCTCAGGCTACATCACCAGGACTTGAACGACAGCAGCACATCTTTGGTGAGTACCTACTATGAGGTAATCACTACCTCACATTTTGCTTCTCATGATAAGTTGCTGTCATGTATTACTACTTATAATGTTTTAAATATCCATTTTTGTTTTATTTTTTTCTACACTGGTCTCTATCTAGAACATTCATATTGTCTTTCACTACTTCTATACCTTTTATTATTTTGCTGCTATTACTTTTATTTATCATATACTGGGATGGGGTTGGGACAAAATAATAACCAAACCTAATAAAACAATAATAACCAAACATAATAAAAATAAAATATAACAAAACTGTTTTCCTGAGAATCTTACTGTAACACTATAGAATAAGTTCAGTACCTGTTTGGGGGCATTATGAAAAGCTCCATAGTAGTACTCTTTACATCTCATTTAATTATCTGGGTTTCCATGAGGGCAGTGACCATGTCAATCTTGGGTATGCCCATGGAAAATACTTGGCAAAAAATAGACTTTCCATAAAAATGAGTTGATTCATAAATTAGTTTTTATTTGCAAAGATATGAAACCTCAGCATGTAGTTGTTTTTGAGTAGTTTGCTTCTGTAAAATGATTCCATTGATATATCACTTCACAGAGAACAGTAGTAAGAAATAAACTGATGAACTGGAAACTATTTCTTTTTTTATAAACTGGCAGAGTTATGCTTTTATATTTCTCTTTAATACCTAAAATTATGTTTACAGTGATAGATTAATATGTTTACTAACTGTAATAATTTTTCAAGAAATATTTTATTCAAAAATCTGAAAATTCATTTTATACTCATAAATTCTATCTCCACAATTTAAAATAACTAACTGGAAAGTACTGAGTGAATCATTAATTTAACTTTTCTATACAGTGTCAAAAAAGTTCTGATTTTCTTCGTAATGCATGCTCTACATAAACCGCATGTGTATTAAAATTTGGTAAAAATTTGTTTTTCTGAAAAAAAATTTGTCAAGGATATCTATAAAATGTTGTTTGATTAAAGTGAAAACCTCTAAGCTCTTATAATCAGCACCCCTGTAGAAAATAAGGACAAAGGAAAACACACACGATACACACAACACGTGGCCACACAAACACTCTCATCTACCACTTAATGGTTTACAATATCCTTTAGCAAGATTCCAGAGGCTAGAGGACTAGCTCAGAATAATTAGGGCTTCAAAGTCCTTATCTAGGTTTTTGAGACCATTCGGAGTAGATGTCCTTGTCAGATAATTCTGTCTATGACAAACTAGTCAGAGACTGGAAAAGGGCTGCCTTTAACAACAACAACAACGAAAAAGCCAACTATGCATAGTACAGCTAAATGGAAAAGCAAACAACACTTTTCAAAGTGTGTATCTGTCACAAAACGTCTTTTCTGAGACTTCTCCTAAATGCTAAGAACACAGTAGCCCTTTCACCTGACTGCTCTGCCCTGCCTGACAATTTATTGGACTACTAGCTTCATAAGGATGCTAACTGGGCACTTGCTCTGTTATTTGGATTCATTAAGAACAACTGACACTTGATTCTACAATTGACTTACTTCTTAGACTTCAATAGTTTATTTTTTCCCACATGAATATATTATAGTTTATTCAACATGTTTTCATTGACAGAAAATGTGAGGTAAAAGACCACTAAAGGCACTACCTTATTTACTGTGTTCATCAAGTTTATCTCTAGGGCAAATTATTTTACCTCCTGAGGGCACACATCTGACAACAGGCAGCACCATGTTTATGTTCCGATTTGCTAGAAACACACTGATGATTAATGATGTCTGAGTTGCCACAAAAGGCATTTCCATAGTCACTGCACTAGTAGGGTTTTCATTCTGCATGAGTTCACTTGTAAGGAAGGAGCTGTGACTCTCCATTACAGGAATTTTCAACTTGACTGATACTACCCATTTCTGTTGTGTGCATCTTCTTATGTTTGACAAGGTTTGATGAGTGGAAGAAGCCTTTCTCACAATCACTGCATCCATAGGGCCTCTCTCCTGTATGCGTTCTTTGATGTACATTGAGTACTGACTTTGTGGTGAAGGCTTTTCCACAGTCCTTGCACTCATAAGGTTTCTCTCCTGTGTGAATTCTCTGATGGGTAATGAGACTATATTTGTGTGAATAGGATTTTCCACACTCAGTACATACAAAGGGATTCTTTCCTGTATGACATCTCTCACGTTGTATGAGCCATATTTTCTGGCTGAAGGCTTTACCACAGTCATTGCATTCATAAGGTTTTTCTCCTGTGTGAGTTCGGTGATGTATAATAAGAGTGTACTTTGTGGTGAAACCTTTACCACATTAATTGCAAATGTAAGATTTCTCTCCTGTATGAGTTCACTGATGTATAATGCGAGTGTGTCTGACAGTGAAGGCTTTTCCGCATTAGCTGCATATATAAGATTTTTCTCCTGTACGGGAGCGCTGATGTACTATGAGATTGCTCTTCACGGTAAAGCCTTTTCCACATTCACTGCATATATGGGGTCTCTCTCTCCAGTATGAGTTTGCTGATGTACAACAAGGTAGCGCTTCTGGGTGAAGCCTTTCCTACATTCACTGCATATATAGGGTTTCTCCCCTGTATGAATTCGCTGATGTATAATGAGATTGATCTTCACAGTGAAACCTTTTCCACATTCATTGCACACATAAGGTTTCTCTCCACTACAAGTTCACTGATGAGCAATTAGCACTTCATTGTAAAGCCCTTTCCACACTCACTGTACATATAGGATTTCTCTTCTGTATAAGTTTGTTGATGTGCAATGAGAATACTCTTCACAGTAGAGCCTATTCTATATTCATTGGGTATACAGATTTTGTCTCCTGTATTAGTTTTCAGATGCTTAGTGAACAAGACGCTTCTGGACAATTTCTCACATTGACCACTTCCAGGATTCTCTTCTATATGAATGTTCTCATGGTAAATGAGCTGAGACTTCAGAGGAAGTTTTGCTCACATTCAATGAATGCATGGGGTTTCTCAATTTTCTGAGTCCTCTGATGCTTAAAGACCTGGAATTTAGTATGGATCCATTTTGCATTTTCAGAAAATCTAGTTTTAGTATTCGTATGTTCATGCTTATCATGTAGACGGGTTTTCTCACCTCCAATAAACTTCACAAGGTTATTTATTCCATGTCTTCTCTTCTGGTTGATTAAACTTAAAATTGATTTCAATGTTTTTTTGTACAAGTCAAATGTATTATGATTTTGCACTAGAGGAAAATGTGTCTTGCTGAGATGTACAATATTTCTAAATGCATTCTGTCCACTGCATTGCTGCATGCTCTTCAGAAATCACTGGTTTGGAGAGTGCTCTTGCAGATGACTGTCAACTTTCCTGATTCCTGGACAGTTTTTATTCTGGACTTTTATTCTGTTTTCCATGGTTCTCGTCCATGTGCCAACTTGGAGAGTGCATCTGGTTTGCTAGTTTGATAACGCCAGTGATACCAGGTGGTTATAGTTCTCCACCATCACATCCTGGTACAGGTCCTTCTGAGCAGTGTTCCAGGAGCTGCCACTCCTCCCGGCTGAATTCAACAGCCACATCCTCCAGGGTCAGTGATTCTGGGTCTTGATCATTTTCTTCTGTGCTCAGAAAATAGTGGATAACATGGACTATACATCTTTGTCTCTTCTGCATTTGCCATGAAATTTTCCTAGTCAGAAATATTAGTGTCCACGTAAAGTTGCCCCCAGAAATGATGATATCCAAGGCCAGCAACCTCCTTCTTCTTCCGTCATTGCTTCACTTGAGTTATCTTGCTTTTGGGAGACAGGACCTGAGGGCTGCGCCCAAATATCTCCAGACACTACTGGCAGTGACAAAACACGGCATCCAGGTCCGAAACCGCTTCCTATTCAGATGCACTCTTGCGCGGCCTACGGGACACTGAGCGGTGAGGATTATGGGGTGAGGTGAGGACCGGGGAGCTTGTCCGGGATCGCGAGTTCGACTGCAGGCGCCGCTCTGCGAGGTCACACGGCTGCGCCCATTGCAGAGTATCTGACAGGAGCGGCTATAATGGCTGTGGAAATCACTCTTGGACACCTCAGTGCCTTTCTGTCTTTGTTGCGAGGGACACTCAACAGCGCTGGGCTAACCACGTAAGCTTTAAGAGTCGGGTGCCCAGCTAAGGCCAACACAGCGCAGTGGCATTCTATTCAGCCGGTTGGGGGAAAAAAGATGGCGGTGCCCTTTGTTCCAATAGTATTAAAGCACATAATTTAATTTGTATCTGGGTGACCCACAGCCATCTATACTGTCAGTGACTTACATGCAACTGAAACGTATCTGCAGTTTTATATATTGGTATGCTTAAAAATATATGTTGTTTTGCTTAAAAACAAGATAGTTCTTGTTAGAGTTATTGCACTTAAGTTGTTATCAATACCCTATAAAATGTGTGATATAAAACATAGGCACTTAGATATTGCTTTAGAAATAGAGTTTTATATCACTGAGAACACATTTTGGAAACTTTGCTATGAGACTCTTTCAAGTAAATATCCATATACTGAAGATTCCTTAATTTGACTTAGTGTGACAAAAAGCAATGGCAATATAATATTCTAAAATGACTTTGGAATCAAGAAAAATCAAAGTTGAGATAGAGTAATACCTCACAAAATAATCAAAAGAGAAATAAAAATATAGGATAACAGATAGTATCTGGAAGAAGATGCCATCAAATAAATCATCTTTGCTGTAATATTACAAATGTACTAGGTAATAACATATAAAAACATATCACTTTTTTTTTTTTTTTTTTTGCTAAGGAGTAGGATTTTAACTGAAGTGCAGGAAATGAAAAGAAAAATAACTGATAAAAGTCATGAAAGATTGATTGTCATAGAAAAGTAAGTATGGTTTTCTTGAACGTTACCAAATAAGAAGAGTATTATCATTATGCTGTTGTAACATGATATCCAGACGGCCTGCAAGACAGCCCTGTGCAAGAGAGCAGACGATCAGAAATAGGAGACAGCTATTGAAATATTGAACCAGAATGTGATCCCAAGACTGAAGCATTAGGAATACATTGCTGAAATCTGAGACTTTGAAATAATCAAGTAAAGGAGATTAAAACA
This sequence comes from Pongo abelii, assembly GCF_028885655.2. NCBI lineage: Eukaryota > Metazoa > Chordata > Mammalia > Primates > Hominidae > Pongo > Pongo abelii. Next base: position 101,521,525 of record NC_071994.2, read on the forward strand.
AAGGGGTGTTAGCACAGAAAGAGAAGAAATTGAAGAGTGAAATAAAGAGTTGGAGGAAATGTGAGAGAGTAGTTATCCACAGGTATAGCTGTTGAAATATTGGGGTTGTTTGCAGGTGTGTTTCTTTCTTTCTTTTTTTTTTTTGATATGGAGTTTTTGCTCTTGTTGCCCAGGCTGGAGTACAATGGCATGATCTCAGCTCGCTGCAAACTCCACCTCCTGGGTTCAAGCCATTCTTCTGCCTCGGCCTCCCAAGTAGCTGGCACTACAGGCATGCGCCACCATGCCCGGCTAATTTTTGTATATTTTTTAGTAGAGACGGGGTTTCACAATGTTGGTCAGGCTGGTCTCGAACTCCTGACCTCAGGTGATCCACCTGTCTCGGCCTCCCAAAGTGCTGGGATTACAGGTGTGAGCCATGGTGCCCAGCCGCAGGTGTGTTTCTAGGGGACCAATTTTAATGAAAAAGAGGTTATTAACTCTGATATGGATTAAATCAATGAATCAGTAAGACTTATTTTTCTCATTGTAAAGCAGAGGTTGTATTACATACCTTGCTGAGTTTTGTGAAAATTAGAATTTATTTATAGCTCCTCAATATTGATAGCTATTGTTAAGCGTATGACTTCATTGATCAAAATATTCACCAAAAATGTTCATAAATAGCTACCATCCATCAGATACTCCGTTAGTGCTAGGGGTTTGAAGATAAGTAAAATGAAGGCCTACCTCTCACAGGGTCCTAGTCCAGCAGGGAGAGACAGATAAAAAGGGTGAATTGAAGAAATAATAATATGCAACAAAATATTATTACATAGGGTCAATACTAGAAGTCCGTATTTGGTGCTATAAAGGTACAAAACAGGAAGTAGTCAACTTTACATTGGGCAATAGAGCTCTGAAATTAACCTTCAATGCAGTCTTACAAAGTTAATTGTAATGGAGAGGGGCTTTTTACAGTAGGCTGTGTGCAAAAAAAACCTATAAGCTTAGAGGCATGCAATGGCCTCATAAATTTGGGAACTATAATCAGCATGATGAAGACGAAGAATGGATGTGACTGAGTAAAGCAAAAGATAAGAAAATAATGTAGAGCTAGGGGTCATATTATTCAGGTTTTTGTGTGATATATTAAATAGGGCTGCATTTAAAACTAACCATGGTTAGTAGTATGAACTAAGTGAGGATAGAGAAGTAGACATGAATATACAGCAACTCCACTTTCCTAAGACTGCAAGAGTTGCTTTATTCCCCTCATTAGGGCACTTCCATCCAAATCACACAGAATTTGTTGTGGCAGAAGTGACATTATGTGACATTTGCTGTCTCTCTGGATAGGTTTAACTAAATTCACACATACCCTCTGACTTTGTATCACATGCACCATGAGGGCTTCCTTAAAATGACTCAATTAAACGTGAACCTACGTTTCCTGAGCAAAGATAGCTTTCAAAGGGACACGTCAATGTAATTAACCACTATAAACCTAACTTTAAACATCTAGGTAGTAAATATACAATGCTTGACTATGGCAATATGCTTTGGCCCTATTTGGACATTTTCTTAAGAGTTAAGGATGTAGATAAAACTCAAAAGATAAAACTTGAAAATAAAGTGAGATCTAAAACTGAGAGTGAAAATTTGCTGAAAAATTATAGGATATATAAACTATGGAAATAATTTAGATACATTTTTAAACTGGAAATATAAGACGTTTCTATAAGTAGGTGTTTTGTTAATCTTAAAAGGATTCTAATTACTCATGTCTTCAAAACTTATTCATTATGCACCTATCACTAAGTGCCAGATGTTGAGTGATGCTGATTTGACAAAACATGAGCCTGCTCCTGCCTTAGACCCTCTACTTAAAATGCACTTGTTTCACGTAACTACATTTGTAAATCTCTTCAGATCTCTCTCTTAGGTCACCTTCTCAGAGAGACTTTTCCTGACTGCTTACAGTAACAATGACCACTGTACATACTCAGCCCCATCACTCTTCATTCCTCTTACCCTGCTTTGTTTTCCTTCATAGTAATCATCTGGCATTCTATATATTTAGTCGTTTGTTTTTATTATGTCTTTCCTCCCTGGAATTCACAGTGTGGATGTTGTTTTCACACTGTTCTTTCTTTCCTTTCATATAGCTAAAAGGAAGACATTGGCTCTCTCCTTTCTGAGACTAGTCATTTCCTCTGGATCTTGGATCCCATTTTCTTTCAGACTGAGGTCCCTCCCAAGAACAGGTGGTCAAGGGGCAAAAGGAGAGGCAAGGAATTAAAGTAACTAAAGAGTGATTAAATATGTTGAGTCTAAAAAAAGATTAGGATCCACACAGTTATAATGGAGGGAGAATCAGATATAAATAATTGAAGTAAAATATTTTTGTGAGATCTCCGTGAACTAAAGTATAAGCAGAAATGTGACACTTTCTTACATTCCCATTGTAATTTTCTTATTTTGTCTAAAAGATAAAATATTTTTGTTTTGTTTTTATTTTGAATAATGCTTTTCTTTACCATGTTGCTATCATGGAAGTGTAAGATGAAACTCTCTACCTACTCCAGACTGAACTTTCAGAGAATTTTTTTTTTTTTTTTTTTTTGCGATGGAGTCTCTGTCACCCAGGCTGGAGTGCAGTGGCACGACCTTGGCCCACTGCAGCCTCTGCCCCACCAGGTTCAAGCAATTCTCCTGCCTCAGCCTCTGTCTTTTTCTATTACTAATTAAATCAACACTCAATTCCCTTATTGTTTCTGAAGATTTCAAGAGAAGCCTGATATGGGGCACAAAAGTACAAGACATTTGGTTAGTGACTCCTAGATGATTGTTGTATTAGTTTAAAATAAAACAACTGATATGGAGGGTGGGCATGCTGGTGTTAACTGAGTTATCTCATGAGTGTCCTCAGCCAATTTCAACCCATCTCAAGATATATTTGATCATGAAATGTGTTGAGAAATCATCCTAAATGCTTTATGTATAATGTGTTGATGCCTTAAAGTATAAGGAGAATGGGGAAAATGTCAATTGGATTTGAAAAAAAACCAGGTTCCTGGACACCATTACTGCCTTAAGAGTTTTGTACTTAGCAAGCCTATGTCCTCTGTTCTGTTTTGTCAAATCAATATATCAAGGAGTTATGTTGAATTCCAATGGAGCAACTACTGGAGTTGGCTCACTACTTTTGCAAGTAGACTATTAAATTATTATCAGTCTAACTAGCTGCCTGGCCATGGAAGGTCCTACAAATATTCCCTGCAGGAGAAGGGTTGGATATAGTTTTCACCTCTGAAGATGAACCTAGACTTACCTCTCTGTCAATGTAGTAGACAATTTTTTAATCTCTGTAGGAGCAATTGTCTTTCTTCCTTCTAATTTCTGTTAAAGGTGGGTTATTTTCCTTTACAACTAAATGGAACAAAATATTTCTGGAATACTGAAATCCTCTGCCAGATCAGTTCTGCCTTTTCTGTCCCTTGTTGGAAAAAAATGCATCTTCTCTTCAGTAGACAGCTTTCCTCCTCTAATTTCTCTCATAGGTAAGCACAAACTTTAGGATATTTTATATCATTACCTTTTACTTCCCTTTTTTACTTAATGGAAATCTCATTTGACTCAACCTCACATACTGCTTTATCCCACTAAAAGGATATTGAGCATTTAACACATAATGTTGGCATCACTGAGCTCCTTAGGGCTCTATATTGGTAGATTTCAGTTATTTATTGCTGTACAACAACTGTCCCAAACTTACTGCTATAAACAATAATAATCATTAAATTGCTAAGAAATATGCAGTTCAGGCAGAGCTCAGTGAATGCATCATACCTCCTGCTCAAAATAGTGTCATAAGAGGTAGTTGGAGATTGGGGGTTGGAGTTGATCTCAAGCCTTGCTCAGGTTCTGAAGGTCAAGATTGATTATCAGCTGGGACCTCACCTGGGGCCATCAGCCAGAACATATATACACAGTCTCTCCTAACAGCATGGTGGCTAGGCTCAAAGGACAAACATCTGAAGATACAGTAAATGGAAGCTGCCAGTTTCTTAAAGCCTAGACCCAGAAAATGGCAGTGTATCACGTGTTTCCCACTGGGCCAATAATTGTAGAGCCCAGCTTCCGGGGGAGAGGGAGGAGGAATGACAGAAAATATTGAGTCCATGTGTTATAACTGGTGAAGTACTTATTCTAGTAACTTATTATTTATATTCCTCTTACATACTAAATACACTAATCCAATGACAATACACTAGTCCTCTTTATTCAGCCATGGTTTCACTTTCTAAGGTATCATTTATCCATGGTCCACTGTGGTTAGAATATAAGTGAGTATAGTATTATAAGATATTTTCAGAGAGAGAGATAGAGGGAGAGAGAGAAACCACATTCACATGACTTTGATTACAATTTATTATTATAGTTGTTCTTTTTTATTGTTTTGTTGTTTTTTAGTTATTTAGTTATTTATTCAGTTTTTTAGTTATTTATTTATTTAGTCTTTTTAATTGTTTTTTAGTTATTGTTAATCTCATACTGTGCCTAATTTATAAATTACATTTTATTATAGGTACACATATCTAGAAATAAACATAATATGCACAGTGTTTGGTAACATCTGTGGTTTCAAGTATCCACTAGGGGCTTGGAATGTATCTCTCATGGATAAGGGAAGACTACTGTATTCCCCCAAAGTCTCATTCTTTTAAAGTACTTGTCTCAGGGTTGAGTTTCAGAATTTTGTCATTTTTATCAAGTCCAGATATAAATAAGACTCCTTCGGTGTGTTCTCTGGTATAACTGCTCAAAAACACTTTCTCTTGACACTATGACCCCAGGATTAAAGAGACAAGTTATCTGCTCCCTACATACCCATTATACACTGACATTCAAAAGGACAGAAACCAGAGGCATCAAGCATTCCCTGACCCATTGAAGTTCTGAAGTGAGTAATACACATACATATTTCCAATTTCTTGACTCAGGACCTGTGAATGATTCTTTCTTACTTCTGCTTTTTACATTATTGGTTCTACTCTTTGAATCATCCTATTATTTAATAAAACTACGAAGAAGTTGCCTTTTCAATCTACTCATAAGAAATTTGGCATCCAAAGGTCTCTTTTCACTTTGTACTGTCTCTGTCTCTTTTAATCCAAGCAGATCATGCTTCTATCAGTACAGTTTTCTTTAAAAAGAAAGCTTGTGGGTCCTTTATGAATCTTCACTGCATTAGGAAAAAAGATAACAACCATAGATCTCTGCAAGACAGGACTTCCTCAACACCACACTCGCTGTGAAGCTGTAGCTGAAAACCCTTAAGATTCTAAGAAGCCCTATTGTTTAAGGAGAATATCTGTGAGGCATGCTCCTAAGCTTTTTAGAGGACCTTTTATGTGTAAGGTCTATGAGGCACAGCCTTCGATCTTTCTGAAGCCTTAACAAAGAGTTTCACAGTCCTGCCCTTGGCTTCATCTTTAGATCATGTTTTCCTAAAAGTGCATGGGCTTGATCTCTGCTCTGAGATCTTTTCTTATTTTGAGAATTTCCTGCTGGCTGTAGAGGCTGGGAATAACAATGAGTTTTATTTTCAAACTCAGCAAGTCTTTGGCTCTTTATACTTAACCATTCTGTTTTTAGCTTCTATCTATCCTATAGTATTTTATCATAGGCAACTGGAAGACTAGAAACAGCAAGATGGCACTTTTAATATTCTAACTGGTAATCTCCACTAGATCATCAGGTTCATTAATTCTTCTTCCTACTTTCCACATTACTGGAGCTGACACTATTAGCAAACTTTCTGCCACTACATTAAAAGTGTCCATTTTACTCTAGTTTGCAACAATATTCCCCTAGTTTCTTTGACCACTTAATCACAACCTGCTTGAGGTTCTTTAAGCCTCTGAGAAACCTTTAAGTTTTTATTAAAAGTCTCCCAAATGCCCTTTCAGTTTCCATGTGTAACTTGATGTCAAACTCAGTGTCTCATGTTTTAGGTTGTTGTTATGGCGACATCCTGGTTCCAATTTCCAAAATCTGTTTGAGTTACCTAATACTACATAAAACCACCCCAGAATTAATGCCTCTAAAACAGCCATTTATTATACTCATAGATTCTATAGGTCAGGAGTTGGAAAGGGCACATTAGAGGTAACATTTCTCATCCCATGATATCTGGGGACTCAGCTGGGAGTATTGAAGGTGTGAAGGGACTCCATGGCTGGGACTATAACCATCTGAAGCAGTACTTTCCAGTAAAACTTTCTATGATGACAGAAATATCCTATATCTACATGGCCCAATTTAGTAGCCCTAGCTATATATGGCTATTGGACATGTGATTAGCACCACATTACTTTATTTTCAATTCAGTTTAAATTTAAATAGTCATATGTGCCTAGTGGCTACTATCTTGGGCATCACACGACTGATGGCTTGTGTGCTAGTGCATTTGGAAGTTGATTCTGGCTGTCCTCCAGTTTCTAACCTATAGGTGACCGCACTTTGTGTTCTCTCTCCTTCTTCATAGCACATTGATAAGGTTCAAGAGCAAGCATCTCAAAAGGATCAGAGAAGGTTATATCACCTTTATCACTCAACCTCAGAAATCAGACAACACCACGTCTTACTTAATCACAGACTCATTCAAATTCACAAGTAGGAAACATAGATCCCACTTTAACAGCATGTTTTACATAGAGCATTTGGCATGGGAGATCTTGTTGAGATCATCTTGGAAAATACATCTGCCATACCACACATCCTAGTAAAAGGGGAGGGTGTGTATGGCTTATCTTTACCATTCTACTTTCCTAGATTGTAATTTTTATTCCTTAAACCATGTAGCTAATTCATATAGGCTAGATTAGTTTGTCAATTTGGGGATTCCTAGTAGACTTGAAAGTTATTAATGCAGCAGAAGTAAAATAAACCTCTTTTCATTAAAGTGAGCAGGTGTGTGTTTATCTTGGGCAAAAGAAATGTTTCAACAATTTAGAGCAAAGGGAAAAAATAGATCATAGGGCATACAGGCTTCCCCAGAGGCCTACATTCCTCTCATAACTGTGCTCCTGATCAATGTTCATAATCATGTGGGACAGAAATCAGGAGAGCACCTGTATCTCTTCACAGGATACTTTCTCTCTTACCAACCAAGAGATCATGTTGTTAATATGTTACATTTTTTAAAAAATCATTTTTTCTTCATATCACTGGAAAAATAAACCAGGTCCTGGATATTGAAATGTTCACAGTACCGAAGGGTCTAATAAATCATAACATAAGGGTTTAGAAGCAATAGGAAATCTTCTGAGAGGATGATCAGGCCATGGCCTACCACCATATTACATAAAAAATGCATTATATTGTAACCTGATGATACTTACCGGGCACATAAGAATCAAAATAACTCCTTGCCTATGAATCCTTTTTAACAATGTAAGGCATGTTTTTTACTCTTTCTTCTATGCTGTATGGTAATTACAGAGCACTTGGTTCATATTCAATATTTGGTTGTAACATACACATATTCTACTATATGACACATTTATAATTTTTTATCTGACTTCCTATTTGACAGTGAAATCATAAGAAAAAGGGATGGCATCATATTTAATGTAAATCCCCAGAATCCCCAACGTGCCACATATAGAGTAGAGGCACAATAAATCTGAAATGATCTGGTTGTATTAATGAATAAGCAAGTATATTGCGAACTTAATGTCTATAGCAGAATGAAAGACACTGTTAATAGTTGCTCTCAAATTATTTGTTCCTGATATATAGTAATACACATTTACTTGAATTGAATTATCAGGGAATGCCTTTAGAAAGCTCCTTTAAAAGTTACGAAAACATCTTAAAACAATGACCAGGACATTAGATAAAAATATTTATACGAGGGGCTTTTACCTGGGGCTATAAAAATCCTGCAAATAAGCATTTTTTTCACATATAAAATTATCAAGCAGACCATGGTTAAATTAATTAGGCTTTACCTATCAGGGAGGCTTATAACATAATGTTTTATAAACGTGAGGAAATAGGCATGTATTTATTATATATACAGCTATATAAATACAACTATATAAAATGGTGGTGGTATTTTTAGTAATAAAATACTTGGTAGAGATAAATATAGCAAAATAAATTATTGATGATACACGTTTTTAGTTATTTTTAAATTTTCTCTTAACTGAAATTGGCTATGCTAGAGAATCAACAATATTGTATTAATTGCAATATTGCAAAAATTTTCAGCTTTCAGAATTTGAATTCTTCTTTTCCTATTTTTTTTAAAGCTCAAAGTAAGTAACGTAACATCCTAAAATCTCTTATTTAAACTGCACAATTTGATTAAGTTAACCCCAGATTCCCCCAGTACTGGGAGTTCTCTATAGTTTTAAGTTAAATATTTTACTATGATGCATATTGATTTTAAGCCATTTCAATAACTTCTAAATATCATACAGAAAATAAGCTAGTAAATGTGAAAATAAAGCACAATTATTTTAAAAATACACCTTTATAAGTCATAGCATTGTATATTCAAATGTCTCTAGGGACTAAATACCAGTGAGTGGGAGAGTGTAATTAACAGAATGAGTGAAGTAAATATCTCAATTCAAATTTATTTAAAATGTTTTGAGAAAACAAGACATATTTGGTAGTAGATTTTTGTCCTGTAGGTTACCGGTTTATGTTTCCTTACTTGGCTTTAAAATTTTATGTTTTTAAAGAAATGGTGTACCGTGGCCAGGCACAGTGGCTCACACCTGTAATCCTAGCACTTTGGGAGGTTGAGGCTGGTGGATCACCTGAGGTTAGAAGTTCGAGACTAGCCTGACGAACATGGAGAAACCCTGTCTCTACTAAAAATACAAAAATTAGCCAGGCATGGGGGCACACACCTGTAATCCCAGCTACTCGGGAGGCTGAGGAAGGATAATTGCTTGAACCTGGGAGGTGGAGGTTGCAGTGAGCCGAGATCGTGCCACTGCACTCCAGTCTGCACTACAGGAGCGAGACTCCATCTCAATAATAACAACAAAAATTTTAAAAAAAGAAATGGTGTACCTATGTGTATATTTATATTTGTGCTGATGCATTTGCACAAATTTTCATTTACACATATTTTCCATTATCATTAACTAATCATTGAATTATGTGATAATTTCTGATTCTTACTTGTAGTGTCACAAATTAAATCTACTTAAAGAGACTTTGTATTTAAAATTGTCTTTATAATTAATACGTGTACACATGTAAGAAAAACAAATAGCACTAAAATATTTAAAATTTAAAAAAATCAACTAAAGCCACAATCCTCCATATCTTTAATTCTTGTTTTTACTTTTTTCTTCTGAAAAAATTATTAATATGTATTTCTAAATGATATATCTATGTTATTATTGATTTCTGAAGTTTATATATTATATATATCATTTTCTAATCAGGAAGATTATAATAAACAACAGCTTGTCATCCCACACAAACTTTTTCTGCTTTATACCTGAAATATAAATTCATCACATATTTTCTAAATGAATACTAAACATTTATGTCATGAAGATCATTCAGATTAGAAAATATTATTTATAGCTTACATATTTCCTCTTTTTTAAGTAATTATTACATTTTTGGTTAGTTTTCTGTGTAGCACAACTTTGTTTCAGCATTTTGAAGCAGTGAAATCAACATTTCTGTTTCTCGTTTTTCCTCTTTTATTGATTTATATTTTTAAAGGCATACCACCTGTAGCTCTCTCTTCTTCTCCTCCAATTTCAACTAGTTTTGTTTTGTGATTGCTGAATTGCTACTTTCCTGAAATTCCTTCTACCAATATCTTTTCCCTTTTTTGGACCCCAAGTTTTCTAGATCTCAGTAATCTCCTGTATCTCATTTTACCTGTTGGGTTTACAAGTTACATCTTTAGCTCCCTGAGTAAGACAAAATTGGAGGTAGTTTTTTTTTTTTTTTCCGAGAACATCTTGTTCTAATTTTATATTTCATACTTACTTTTGATTGACATAAAACTGGCATATAATTCTACTTGAAAGTCATCAACTTCAGCATTTGCTCTTCTTGGAAAGTTTGTTGATTTTTGTTTGTTGATAGGCTTTCATTGCTGTTTCTTCAGTTTTTCTATTTGTTGATTTCTTTGTGTCATGTGTTGTTATTTTGATGGGTGATTGTTGATAATTTTTGAAATTTATTTTTATTTATTCATTTTTAGTTTGGAGATAGGGCTTCACTATGTTGCCCAGGCTGGAGTGTGGTGGCTAATCATAAATATGATCAAGTGCACTGCAACCTCCAACTCCTAAGCTGAAGCCATCCTGCCTCCTCAGCCTTTCAAGTAACTGGTACTACAGACATGCGCCACCACAATTGGCTTTCTTTCTTTTTAAAATTATCTTATGTCTTAATATATTTTCTTCTTTGGTGATTTTAGTTATCGTATTATTTCTTCCATTGTCTCCATCATTGTTACCTCTATTTTACTTTATTTTTTAAAGGCTTTTATTTTGTTTTGTTCTTTAATTTTCCTATTGGCAGCTCTATGGCATGTGTGGAGCTTGTCAATTCATACACCACTCAAAGTGAACTGGTAGAAACTTAGCATTTTAACTTGGAATCTGTTATTTTTTTTCACTATGAACCTAGAAATAAGTTTTATATATATTACATAAAATATATAGAGATTATATATATAGAATATATATAATTGTACCTGGAGGCCATAATCCTAGTACTAGTGTTCTCACTGGTTGATAGAGGAAGAATCTTATAATTAGAAGTGTCTGAATAGTTAATATACAATCCATCACTTGAGCCTGTTTTCAGAACAGCATCACTCCTGCTTTCAGATGTATCTGGTATCTCAAAGTACAGAGATCTCTGTATCAACCTCACAAGAACACAATGTTCTGTTTTTCTTGGGAAGGGAATGAGCAATCACTTCACCAGAAACTTTGGAAGAGGGAATCGGAATGTCAAATTGCTTCTTAAAATTGATTTTCAAAAGATCTTCCTGTTGAAGGCAGTACCTCAAATCCCATCTTCTCAGTTTCTTAACTACTCTAGAGTTCTATGGCAAAACTTGATTTTTTCTGATGAGCTATATAAGTTATAAAAACTCCATTTGCTCTACAAAATCTATTTTTTGTTGTTGAAATTTTACACTTTTTGTCATTTGTTTTGCTTAATTTTTTGTTCTTGGCAGTTGAAAAATCATAACGTTAGTTCTCAATCTACCATATGGCGCAAACTGATCTGGCAAAAATAATCAATAAATTATGGCCATTCATTAATGTTTTCTTTCTAAAAGTCTGGTTAAAAAACTAGCTAGTATTTTTAAACTAAGAAAATACATTTCTCTGACTATACTAATTAACTGAGAAAACAGTTACCAACTCCCTCTTCCCAGTCCCCAAACATAAGAAAATTTACAACAGAGAATGATGAAAAGATAGAGATAATGCAGTGATTATTACTGCAGTGAAAAAAATATTTGGAGGAAAACTAAAGTAGGAATAACTATTGCAACATACAAACATCAATTGTACTCAATGAATTATCTCTAATCAAGAGGAAAAGTGAGGACGTATTTTGTGTTTGCTCACTTATATGACATCACTTTCTTATAGTATTTCAATTAAGAATAAGCATTATTATTCTTCATAACATCTTCCTGGTCAACAAGGCAGCAAAACCTTAAACAGGACCTGGTATGCCTCCTTTCAGCTTTCTGCTAAGGCATCCATAAATATACAGAAAATTGAAAAAGTACTACTACCTGCCCAATAGAAAAGCAACAAACAAGTCTCATCTCACTGCCACTAAATATATAAAATTCAATGAATAATTAACAAACTTCTTTTGAAGGGAGAAGTTGGAGAGGACTTAGAACGCAGAAAAACTGAGAAAAAAATTAATATGGGAAAAAATAGAAGAACCAAAAATAACAGTGATATTATATATAATTAATTTGTAATGGGAGCTGTTTTTACTTGATTGAGAATATGGTTCAGTCTACAAACCCACAGAGCTTACCAAACTTCAAATAATTTTTTAAATATTGAAATGAAAGCAAAAACTCTGACCAACATCCTGGCAGAGATTCCTCAAAAATTTAAAAACAGTACTACAGTATGATCCAATAATCCCACTTCTGATTATACAACCAAAGGAAATGAAATCAGTATCTCAAAGAGATGTCTTTACTACAGGTTCATTGCATCATTATTCACAAAAGCCAAGATAAGAAAAAATCTGTGTCCATCAACAGATGAATGGATAGAAAAAGTTGGTATATATAAGCTGGCTCAGGTGACACATGCTTGTAGTCCCAGCTGCTCGGAAGAGTGTGATGGGGGAGATTTCTTGAGCCCAGGAGTTTGAGACCACCAGCCTGAGCAACATAGTGAGGCCCTACATGTTAAGAATAAGAGAGAGATAAAGAAAGAAATAAAAAGAAGAAAGAGAGAAGAAAGAAAGAGAGAAAGGAAGAAAGAGAAGAAAGAGAAAGAAAAGAGAGAGAGGGAGGGATTAAAGGCTGGTTGATAAAATGTGATTATGTAATTCCACACACAATGGAATATCATCCAACCTTAAAACAGGAGATATTGGCATTTATTACAACATGATAACATAAGCCTAAAACACCATGACACATAAGCCTAAAAACCATTATGTTAACTGAAATAAACCAGACACAGTGACAGATACTGTATGATTTCACTTTTCAGTGGAATCTAAAAATGTTGAACTACAGAATCAGAGAGTACCATGGGCTGAGCAGGAGGAGCAAATGGAGAGATGCTGGTTAAAGGATACACATTTTCAGTTATAAGATGAATAAAGACCAGGTGTGGTGGCTCATGCCTGTAATCCCATCACTTTGGAAGGCCAAGGCAGGCATATCACCTGAGGTCAGGAGTTCAAGACCAGCCTGGCTAACATGGTGAAAACTCCTCTCTACTAAAAAATACAAAAATTAGCTGGGCATGGTGGCAGGCGCCTGTAATACCAGCTACTTGGGAGGCGGAGGCAGGGAGAATTGTTTGAACCAGGAAGTCGGAGGTTGCAGTGAGCTGAGATTGCGCCACTGCACTCCACCCTGAGTGTCAGAGCAAGACTCCGTCTCAAAAAAAAAAAAAAAGATGAATAAATTATGGCAATCTAACATACAGCGTGATGACTATAGTTAATAGTATCGTATTGTTTACTTGAAATTGGTAAAATAGCATATGTTAAGAGTCTTCCCCACAGGCACAGACACACATACATAGTGGTAAGTATAAGCAGTGTGGATGTGTTAATTTGACTGTGGTAATCATTACACAATGCATGCGTATATTGAATCATCATATTTTACACCTTGAATCATCACATTTTACACCTTGAATTTTTATTAGTCAAATAAAGCTAAAAACCAAGACCTTTACCTGAGAGAGAAATACACTGACGTCTTTTTAAAGGTACTTTATTTGGGATTGTCTTTATTATGGGAGCTTAGCCTGTAACCTAAATATGTGACAACCATTTTAAAATATTAGTTATTAAAAGTGGGTCTGATAGTATTGAGAACCACTGTTTTAAATTACTAAATATGCATACTGAAACAAGAACCATTTGTATTTTATTACACATGGTAACATTAAATGAGATAAACCAAGAAACCATAAAGACAATACAGTTAACTCTATTACCAATTCCTGTGGCAAAAAAAGATAATAGTTTTGTGTAATCTGGATTCTATCTTTCCAGATTGCTAGTGTCTTTGTTTCAATTAAACTGTTTTTATTTTTATCTTTTTTATTCATTAAATTTTATTTATAATTGACACAATGTGTGTGTGTGATGTTTCAATGCATGTATACATTGCATAATAATCAAGTCAGGGTAAGTAATACATCCATCCCTTTAAACATTTATCATTTCTTTGTGATAACAATATCTTTTCTAACTGTCTTTGAAATATATGCTATATTGTTATTAGCCATAGCCACCCTACTGTGCAACAGAACACCCGAACTTATTTTTTCTGTCTAACTATGACTTTGTTCTCATTGACTAACCTTTTCTGATTCCTCCCTCTTCACTACTCTCCTAGCCTCTGGTAACCCACTATTGTACTCTCTTCTTCTACTAAATCAAATTTTTTAGTTTACACCTATGAGTGAGATGATGAGGTGTTTGTATTTCTGTGCCTGGCTTATTTCACTTAACACAATGTACCCCAGATTCATTCATGATGCCATAAATGACATCATTTCATTCGGTTTTATGGCTGAATAGTATCCCATTGTGTGTTTGTGTATATATATATGTGAACGTATGAGTATATATATATATATACACACACACACGCATACACATAAAACAGGAGATATTGCCATTTATTACAACATGATAACATATTTATGTACAGGAGACAATGTGATTTTTCAATGCATGTATATATTGTATAATACTGCATTTGTTATCCATTCATTTGTAGAAGGGCATTTGGACAGATTCCAATTTTGGCTTTGATTAGTGCTGCAACAAATGTAGGCATGCAGATATCTCAACATAACTGATTTTATTTCCTTTGAATGTATACCCAGTAATGGGATTGCTGGATCATATGATAGTTCTATTTTTAATTTTGTGAGGATCTTAGATTCTTTTAGATTCTGTTTTCTATAATGGCTGTACTAATTTACATTCCCACCAACAGTGCATATGAGTTCCCCTTTCTCCACATCCTCATCAGTACTTGTTATTTCTTGTCCTTTTGATAATAGCCATTCTAACATGGGTAAGATGATATCTCATTGTGCTTTTGATTTGCATTTCCCTGATGATTAGTGATGGGGAACATTTTTTACATATATCTGTGGTGACTTTTCTGTCTTCTTGAAAAAATGCCTATTCACATCTTTTGCCCATTTGTTAATTCAGTTATTTGCTTGTTTTTACTATTGAGTTGTTTGAGTTCTTTATGTATTTTGGATATTTATTTATTTATTTGTATTTTTTGAGACCAAGTCCACTCTGTTGCCCAGGCTGGAATCCAGTGGTGCCATCATGTCTCACTGCAACCTGTACCTCCCAGGTTCAAGTGATTCTCTTGCCTCAGCCTCCCAAGTAGCTGAGATTACAGGCACACACCACCATACCCAGTGTATTTTTTTGTGTATGTTTAGTAGAGACGGAGTTTCACCATGTTGGCCAGGCTGGTCTGGAACTCCTAACCTCAGGTGATCCACCCAACTCGGCCTCCCAAAGTGCTGGGATTACAGGTATGAGCAACTGTGCCCAGTCTGTATTTTGGATATTAACACCTTGTCAGATGCATAGCTTGCAAATACTTTCTCCCATTCTGTATGCTGTCTAATCACTGAAAACAAAGGATGTTTCCTTTGCTATGCTGAAGATTTTTTTTTTTTTTTTTTTTTTTGAGACACAGTCTCGCTCTGTTGCCATGCTGGAGTGTAGTTCGCATTCTCGGCTCACTGCAACCTCTGCCTCCTGGGTTCAAGTGATTCTCCTGCCTCAGCCTCCTGAGTAGCTGGGATTACAGGAGCCCGCCACCACACCAGGCTGATTTTTGTATTTTCAGTAGGGATGGGGTTTCACCATGTTGGCCAGGATGGTCTCGATCTCTTGACCTCATGATCTGCCCGCCTTGACGTCCCAAAGTGCTGGGATTACAGGTGTGAGCCACCGCGCCCGGCCTGAAGATTTTTAATTTGACATAATCTGATTTGCCTATATTTGCTTTTGTTGCCTGTGCTTTTGAAGTCTTACTCAAAAAACTTTGTCCAGTCCAGTTTCATGAAGCATTTCCACCATATTTTCTTGTAGCAGTTTTATAGTTTTGAGGCCTACATTTAAATCTTAATCCACTTAGAGTTGCTTTTTATATATGCTGAGAGATAGGTGTCTAGTTTCATTTTTCCACACTTGGATATTGCTTTCCTAGTATCATTTATTGAAAATACTTTCCTTTTCCCAATGTGTGTTCTTGATAGGTTTGTCAAAAACAAGTTAGGTGCAAATATGTGGATTTATTTTGGGGTTCTCAATTCTGTTCCATCAGCCTGTGTATCTGTTCTTATGCTGCTACCATGTTGTTTTCATTACCACAGCATTGTAGTAGATGTTGAAGTCAGATAGTGTGATGTCTCCAGCTTTGTTCTTTTTGCTCAGGATTGCTTTGTCTGTCTGGAGTCTTTTCCATTTCCATTCACAATCTTCCATGATTCCATGTATTTTCAGGGTCCTTATTTTTATTTATTTATTTATTTTTTTGAGATGGAGTCTCGCTCTGTCACCCAGGCTGGAGTGCAGTGGCGCGATCTTGGCTCACTGCAAGCTCTGCCTCCTGGGTTCACGCCATTCTTCTGCCTCAGCCTCCCGAGTAGCTGGGACTACAGGTGCCCACCACCACGCCTGGCTAATTTTTTTTTTTTTTTATTTTTAGTAGAGACGCGGTTTCACCGTGTTAGCCAGGATGGTCTCAATTTCCTGACCGTGTGATCCGCCCGCCTCCGCCTCTCAAAGGATTACACACCTGGGATTACAGGCGTGAGCCACCGCACCCGGCCCAGGGTCCTTATTTTTAAATGGCAGTATTTGTTAGGCGTTGCTCATAGACTGTCTCAAACTATATTCCTTAGACATGTATTATATATTGAATATTTAGTTAACAATGAGTTTGCTTTCCTTAAATATGTTCTTGAAAAGGTGACCATATATTTGACTTTTGAATAAAAGTGGTTATTTTTTTCCACTTTTTTCCATCTGGTTGCTGCCCTATGTTTTTAACTTGAGTGATCTGTAGTTCCTTCTATGGCACATGTTTAATCCAGGTATGTCCTACTCCACATACACTGTAATGAATGAAAGGAAGATGTTATAAAACTCCGTTTCAGGAAAAGAAAATAAAATTATTAATTTCTGTTTAAAAATGTAAGTTAAGGCCGGGCACGGTGGCTCATGCCTGTAATCCCAGCACTTTGGGAGGCCGGGACAGGCAGATCACGAGGTCAGGAGATCTAGACCATTCTGGCTAACACGGTGAAACCCGATCTCTAATAAAAATACAAAAAATTAGGTGGGCGTGGTGGCGGGCACCTGTAGTCCCAGCTACTTGGGAGGCTGAGACAGGAGAAAAGCGTGAACCTGGGAGGCGGAGTTTGCAGTGAGCCGAGGTCGCGCCACTGCACTCCAGCCTGGGCGACAGAGCGAGACTCTGTCTCAAAAAAAAAAAAAAAAATGCAAGTTAAAAACTAGCTTCCATTTAGTAGCGTGATGAGAATCACCTTTATATATACTCAACGAGCAGAAGACAAGGAACATTCATTGTAAAATTCTCATACAGAATTACCAAGTAAGCTAAAGAATAGTGAATGTTTTGGATCTAAAGAAGTTCTAAATTACCATAAAAATAATTATTGGCTAAGAATAATTAGCCTTGGAAGCAAGACTAAAATTTCCACCAAAAGTTTGTGATGTTTAATTGTCTATAGTCTACGTTCAGCAGGTGAAAAAAGTCCAAATTGCTTTGGGCCTTTTAAAATACATTTTATATTATAATTATAAATAGTTAATTATTGTATTTTCATTACTAAACTTTGACTAAATAGAATATCCCTCAATACCTCATCAACCATGTTTAGTAGCATTAGGAATTTTAATCATAGGATAGACACACCTAACTTAGAGTTTATGGATAATAAAGTTCTTAGTATGGTAAAAAAAATACAAAAATATGGAAAGAAAATGATCAGTTTACAAAATATCAAGAATTTGTTTTGAAGAAACTATCACCCAAAGCAGATTTATTTGTGTGTTTGCTCGCTACAGAGGCCTTCTTATTCAGTAGCTTGCTTTGAAAGCAATAAGCTTAAACTAAGAAGATTAATAATAAAGTCTAAAAATCTGAGTTTTACTGGAACAGTTCATATGATTTTGGAATTTCTTTGCAGCACTAGAAAAACAGCTTTTTTAAAGAAAACAAATTGCAGGTATTTGCTTAATGGGTACAAAAGCAAATGGAAATTTAAAAATTCAAGAACAAATCTACACTCTCTTATGAGATTTGAACTAAAGTCGACAGAATTTGAAAATTCTATCGAAATAAATGAAAATTACTTCAGTGAAAGCCTACTCCATGATTAGGCAATTCATTGCATGCTTAATTATAGCACTCATATTCCAATGACATCTATAAAGTGGTAAAAAAATTCAACAACAAGAATGCCAGTGTTATTTAGGTTTGATTGTGTAACATAAAAATAATGCTGACACTCTCCACATGCATTTGAAGTGAATAAGAGGACTTACATTAATGCAATGTGTGTTGCTTTGGAAATCAACCCTCCAAATATAACTCATAATAATCAGCCTCACCTACTGCTTTCTCACCATGGTGGTGTTTCTAACCAAAGTGTTTAAAGCTCTAGCTGTTATTGAATGCATACCACAAGAGATGGAAGTCAGTTTAACACTTAAAAAAAAGCCTCTGGATGAAAGACCAATGTAAACTGAATTTATTTTTGTTCCTTAAAAAATGAACAAAATTTGCTTGCTCATTTCTACTAATACATGTACAGCAATAGGCTGTGTCAACACCAAAGAAACAGAAGAGACTATTATACATTTTATCCTGAATAGTGTACTATTATACATTTTATCCCACCTAATCTAATTGGGAAATTTTAAAAGCTATTGTTTATTATATCTATACTTAATTTCTGCTTGTTGTTGAAAAGAACAAACTCTGTAAAATATTTAAAGAGGTTAATTCTGAGACAATAAGAAAAATCATAGCCCAGGGATGAGTCTCAAAGGCTTCTGGGAAAGTGTGCCCTAGGTGGTGGGGTTACAGGTTGGTTTTATATATTTTGGGGAGATAGAAATTACAAGCAAAGACATAACTCAATACGTGTGAGATACACATTGGTTCAGCCTAAAGAGGAAGTATATCTTCAAATGGGGGCTTACAGGTCATAGGAGGATTCAAAGATTTTCTAATTGCCAATTGATTGAAAGAGTTAAGCTTTGTCTAAAATCCTAAAGTCAGTAGAAAGGAGTTATTCAGTTAATATATGGGGGTTTGTGAAAGCCAAAATTCTTTTTGTGTAGCTGAAACTTCCAGGTATCAGCCTTCAGAAAGAATACATAGTAAATATTTCTTTTTACGCCTTAAAGGGTGTTAGACTCTTAATCTTTCTGAGATCTGTGAAAGCCACAGATGCAGATGTCCCCCATGAAAGACGATTTTGCAAGGCCATTTCAAAGAGATACATTTTGGTATAAAATATTTTTATTTCCTTCAAGGTCTTCTATCTGTCATGTGATGATATACCAGAGTCAGGTTGAAATTTGTTATCTTATTGCCACAAAGAGTCTGTTTTGTCAGTCTTATGATCTCTATTTTAACATTAATGCTGGTCAGTTGTTCCTAAACTCCAAAAGGGAGGAAGTATAACAAGGCCTGTCTAACCTCCTGTATTAGTCCATTCTCATGCTGCTAATAAAGACATACCCAAGACTGGGTGATTTATAAAGGAAACAGTTTTAATTGACTCACAGTTCAGCATGGCTGGGGAGGCCTCAGGAGGAAGGAGAGGCAAACATGTCCTTCTTCACATGGTGGCAGCAAGGAGAAGAATGAGAGCTCAGCGAAGGGGAAGTCCCTTATAAAGCCATCAGGTCTTGTGAGAACTTCTTCACTATTATGAGAACAGCATGGCGGAAACCACCTCCATGATTCAATTACCACCCACCAGGTCCCTCCCACAACACATGGGGATTATGGGAACTTCAATTCAAGATGAGATTTGGATGAGGACACAGCCAAACCACATCAACTCCCTTCCTGTCATGGTTGGGAACTCAGTTTTTCAAGATTCTCTAGGGTCTCCTTGGTCAAGAAGGAGTCTGTTCAATCAGTTAGGGACCTTAGGATTATATTGTTGGTTTACGTGCTTAAGAATATATTTCTCCAGGCCATTTATTTGAATAACAAAAAAAATTAAGTCCAGTAGCCCCTTGGCTTTTATGAATACAGTGAGTCACCATCTTAGGATTTATATTTATATTTATTTTATAGCATATATTACACTTTGGAGACATAAGTTTTACATTAAAAGTAAACATGTTTCATAATTCTTTAAAAAATTGAATATTTTATTTAAAATTTTGTAGATTTATTGAGAAAACAAATGTAACTAAACTATTGGACTAATTTGTAGATTAGGAAAGGATTACAGAATAAATATACATACTATAAATGTTTACATTTCTATAGTTGTGTAAACTGTAAAGGAAAGCATCACCTAAGATAAACATTTTCAGAGATATGAATATTATACTTGTTTCTTTGGAATGTTTTGTCATATATGTACATATAAATAAATAAATAAACACACATTTCCTAATTGTAGAAACAACATAAGAAAATGAAAAAGAAAAAAAAACTAAAAGCAAACAATTTAGAACTCAAGTAATCCTGTTGTAACTGTAGAAAGGAAAAAAAAATAGAAAAATGAAATATTTTAAAACTTAGAAAATTCCTATATGCCTTTCTATAAATGTGAGTGACTAATACATTAGCTAGTCACTGGACAGGTTTCTGGGGAATTAAAAAAAAAGTAAGACATGGTTCCTGTTCTCAATGCTGGAATGGAAAATACATTTTGTTTGTTGGGCTTTCCAGGGTTTCAAAAGATGCCACGTTGAAATTGTTATTATTTTTAGTATACAATAAGTATAAGTTGTAGTTTAAATTGAAACAGACAAAGCCAAGTAGACTTCTTGGGGGTAAACTCACCTCCCTTATGAAAGTAAGGGAATGGTAGCTACCATTTATTGAATGCCTATTGCTTGCCATACTAGAGATACATATTTTCTGTTTTGAGAATTACACAGTCATGAGGTTATTACATAGTAATGATGTTTTTATTTTTTACCGTTTAGCAGGTGAGAAAAGCAATACTTTGAAAAATTTAGTAACTCGCTGAAATTTGCTGAAATAGTAAATGTCCAAATCAGGACTTAAATCTAATGTTCTTTGATAGTAATATTTATTAGCTTACCATCAATTTGACCAGATATATCTATCACAGGAATAGATCATCACTTTTAATTAAGTTATTAAGTATTCCCACGGTATCCAGAATTGGTTTATATGAACATGTGTGGGATGCTACAGGTTAATAGACATAATTTTTATATGTTAGGAAGAATAGAAAAATTGTATATATATTTTCAATTTACTGATACTGAAAACGGTTTATTTGGAGGAAATTTTCACCCATGTAAATACCTGCAAAGTGAACAGAAGTCATCTGTCTTGATTTCAAATTAGAAGTCAATAACTGTAACTAATGAGGACTGATGGTAAACACATAGTCATTAACTGACAAATAAACACATTGCATTTAAAATAAATCATCTGGCAAAATTTTGGTATAATGTAAGTTGCTGTATTTTAGCTAATATTTCTATTTTATTTCTATATCTAGATGAAATTTAAGTTTTTTATTTGTTTATAAATGTAATTATTACTATTACTGGCTGGATTGTCAAGCAAAGCAAATGACAAGCAAAGAAAATTTTTAAGAAGTGAAAAATTTAAAGTTATATATGAAATCAACAAACATTATATTTGCCATAGTCTTCTTATGTGAATTAATACAGAAACAGAAAATCAAATACTTCATGTTCTCACTAACAAGTAGGAGCTAGACTATGTGTATACAATGTGTACACATAGACATAATCATGGAAATAGTAGACACTGGGGACTTCAAAAAGGGGAAGGAGGGACAATAGACAAGGGTTGAAAAGTAACCTATTTTGTTGACAATTTGAGTGATGGGTTCACTAGAAGCCCAAACCACAACAAACCCAATATACCCTTGTAACAAGCCTGCACATTTACCTGTGAATCTAAAATAAAATTTTTAAAAAGAAAAGAAAGTGGACTTTTTGTTTAATTGATTTAGAAAAAATAAATGAATCACATAGGTAATAGTACTTCCAACGTATTTTAAAATAGATATTTGTGTATTGTCAAGTTCCCATACCAACTGACTTTTTGGATAAAATGATTTACCTTCCTCTGTTGTAAGCAAAAATTGCTGTCCTTGGTTTTTTGGTTTTGTTTTTAATTTTGTCAGTGTTTTTTTTTTCTTACAGTTATTTTGTTATCTGGAAGTAATGATTAGCAAGAATTGCTCCTTATTGGACTTTAATGTACTAATGAAAATAATTTTCAATAACTTTTAAAATGCATGTCACCTTAGGCATCCTGTATAATTCAGTATGATACTATCTGATAGAGAAGAAATATGTTTGAAATATGGCAAGATAAAGCCATTTTAGTAGGTAGCATACATAACAATTATAAAAGCACAATAACGAAATATTACAGAGGAAGTAGATTGAGTTCTGCTTCTGGAAAGGTAAACATGCTAAGAAACAACTAGAAAAATTAGGCTAAATACAAAAATTGTCTTTGAAGTCATTATAGAACTACCATTAGACAGTCATGAGATTATGTGGTACTGAAATCTGGACAGAAGAAAAGGCAGAGAATAGAGAACAGATTTAGCAGTGCTTCTGTCCCCAAGGGAATTGTCAATTCTGAAAGCTGCATCGAAAAGTTGAAAAGCTAAATAGAGCTTTTATCAGTCTTAGAGGGCTGAGGGGCCATTGAAGTTCA
Source organism: Pongo abelii (assembly GCF_028885655.2). NCBI lineage: Eukaryota > Metazoa > Chordata > Mammalia > Primates > Hominidae > Pongo > Pongo abelii. The sequence goes on from NC_071994.2 coordinate 101,544,254, forward strand.
GAACCCATGAAAAAGGAAAGGCCATTCTACAGCCCCCACGATGTTGGATGATATCTTTGGGAGGCTGCACCCCCGAATTAAGAATAAATTGGAAATAAACAAGTCCTCAGGTAAACTGAAGCCCAGGTTCAGATAATGTCAACCGCTAGTAGATTAAACTAACTTGTCCCCACTGTAGTTGCCTTCCAGAGAAAAAGAAAATACTCTCTGGAGGACAATAACATCACAAAAAGTCTCCAGTTATGGATGTAATTTTTTTGTCTGACTGCCACTCAGTAAAAAACCAGGAAGCAAGCACACAAACAAGCAAAAAAAAAAAAAAAAAAAGATAAAAATTAAAAAGTTTTTTTAAAAAAACAAATAATATGCAGAGAATCAATTTAGCTCTAGATGATAGAGTTATAAGACCTGGATGTTAAAATATCTATGACCAATTTATTCAATTAAGTTTAAAAATGGAGAATTTCTGTAAAAAACTGAAAATTAACAGAAAGATTCTTAAAGGAATCCCACACTACATAATATAGTAACTGAATTTGAGAAATCAGAAGCCGGGCCTTGGTGGCTCATGCCTGTAATCCCAGCATTTTGGGAGGCCAAGGCTTGAGGATCATGAGGTCAGGAGATCGAGACCATCCTGGCTAACACGGTGAAACCCTGTCTCTATTAAAAATACAAAAAAAAAAATTAGCTGGGCATGGTGGTGGGCGCCTGTAGTCCCAGCTATTCAGGAGGCTAAGGCAGGAGAATGGTGTGAACCCAGGAGGTGGAGCTTGCAGTGAGCCGAGATCACGCCACTGCACTCCAGCCTGGGCCACAGAACGAGACTCCATCTCAAAAAAAAAAAAAAGAAAAAAGAAGTCAGAAGCATATTAAAGATAGATTTTTTGAAAAAAAGAGTATTATTGTACTGGAATTCAGAGCAAAAGAAAATTTCCAGATTAAGATACAGAAATATGGATGAAAATATAGAAACATAAAACATGGTAAAAATGTTTAAGATATTAAATTGGAATGTCAAAACTGGAGCAGAGAGAGACTGGTAACTAACCAATATTTGAAGAGACAAGAAAGACATAAAAAACATAGATCCCAGGAAAACTGCAATCCAGAACTACTCCCAGATGCCTTATATTACAGTACTGTAAATCAAACACCAGTGACAATCTCAAAAGTAGCAAAAAAACTAAACAAAACAAAAACACACACTCATATGAAACACATTACCTTTAATGAAGCAGCAACAGGACTGTTAAATGATTTTCTCACTGAAAGTAGATGGATCATTTTCAAGGTGCTACAAGAAAATATTTGCCAATGTAAAAGTTCGGTAAATATAAAGTCTAGTAAATACAGCATGAATTAAATAAAATAATGAAATAAAATAGTAATTTAAATAAAATAATTAAATAAAATAAATAGTAAATTAAATATAATGCCTTAGTTTCAGATATATGTTTGATAGATCTACTAAATCATCCAGTAAATATAAATGTCTAGTAAAATATCTAGTACACTGAAAGTAAGGCATTTTCAAAATAAAAACAAAAAATCATTAGGGAAATTTGTTATCAAACACATGTTAATTGAGACACTAAAGAGTTTATTCTGTCATAAGAAATATTTTTCTTATCAGAAGAAAGCTTGTTTATTCAGAAAGGAAGACAGAGCAAGGAAATTAGTATGTGGTTAAAGATAAATGAATTTGACCCAATAATAACAGTGTGGTTGATATGTGTGTGTATATTTTACATATATATAGAGAGAGACAACAATACAAGTTAATTTACAAAAAAAATCTATTAATGGGAAAAAATAAAACAATAAATTTAAAACAGAAAATTCAAAAATAATTAAAAGCACAATAAATCAAGAAAAACGAGGGAATAAAAAAAAAAATTCCCTAGAGACATATGGGGCCAAATAAAGATTAGACAGTAAAATGACAAACTTAAACCATTAAGTGCACTAAATATAAACTAAAATTAAATGTGGATTGACTACATTTTAAATGATATCAGGCCGTGTGTGGTGGCTCATGCCTGTAATTCCAGCACTTTGGAAGGCCGAGGAGGGTGGATCACCTGAGGTCAGGAGTTGGAGACAAGCCTGGCCAACATGGTGAAACCCTGTCTGTACTAAAAATACAAAAATTAGCTGGGCGTGATGGCGCGCGCCTCTAATCCCAGCTACTCGGGAGGCTGAGGCAGGAGAATTGCTTGGACTTGGGAGCTGGAAGTTGCAGTAAGCTGAGACAGCGGCCACTACACTCCAGCCTGGGCGACAGAGTGAGACTCTGTTTCAAAAATAAATAAGAAGATGGCCGAATAGGAACAGCTCCGGTCTACAGCTCCCAGCGCGAGTGACGCAGAAGACGGGTGATTTCTGCATTTCCATCTGAGGTACCGTGTTCATCTCACTAGGGAGTGCCAGACAGTGGGCGCAGGTCAGTGGGTGAGTGCACCGTGCGCCAGCCGAAGCAGGGGCGAGGCATTGCCTCACTCGGGAAGCGCAAGGGGTCAGGGAGTTCCCCTTCCAGGGGTGACAGACGGCACCTGGAAAATCGGGCCACTCCCACCCGAATACTGTGCTTTTCCGACGGGCTTAGGAAACGGTGCCCCAGGAGAGTATAGCCCGCACCTGGCTCAGAGGGTCCTACGCCCACGGAGTCTCGCTGATTGCTAGCACAGCAGTCTGAGATCAAACAGCAAGTCGGCAGCGAGGCTGGGGGAGGGGCGCCCGCCATTGCCCAGGCTCGCTTAGGTAAACAAAGCAGCCTGGAAGCTTGAACTGGGTGGAGCCCACCACAGCTCAAGGAGGCCTGCCTGCCTCTGTAGGCTCCACCTCTGGGGGCAGGGCACAGACAAACAAAAAGACAGCAGTAACCTCTGCAGACTTAAATGTCCCTGTCTGACAGCTTTGAGGAGAGCAGTGGTTCTCCCAGCACGCAGCTGGAGATCTGAGAACGGGCTGACTGCCTCCTCAAGTGGGTCCCTGACCCCTGACCCCCGAGCAGCCTAACTGGGAGGCACCCCCCAGCGGGGGCAGACTGACACCTCATACAGCCGGCCAGGTACTCCAACAGACCTGCAGCTGAGGGTTCTGTCTGTTAGAAGGAAAACTAACAGAAAGGACATCCACACCAAAAACCCATCTGTACATCACCATCATCAAAGACCAAAAGTAGATAAAACCACAAAGATGGGGAAAAAACAGAGCAGAAAAACTGGAAACTCTAAAAACCAGAGTACCTCTCCTCCTCCAAAGGAACGCAGTTCCTCACCAGCAACGGAACAAAGCTGGATGGAGAATGACTTTGATGAGCTGAGAGAAGAAGGCTTCAGACGATCAAATTACTCCGAGCTACGGGAGGATATTCAAACCAAAGGCAAAGAAGTTGAAAACTTTGAAAAAAATTTAGAAGAATGTATAACTAGAATAACCAATACAGAGAAGTGCTTAAAGGAGCTGATGGAGCTGAAAACCAAGGCTCGAGAACTACGTGAAGAATGCAGAAGCCTCAGGAGCCGATGCGATCAAATGGAAGAAAGGGTATCAGCCCTGGAAGATGAAATGAATGAAATGAAGCGAGAAGGGAAGTTTAGAGAAAAAAGAATAAAAAGAAACGAGCAAAGCCTCCAAGAAATGTGGGACTATGTGAAAAGACCAAATCTACATCTGATTGGTGTACCTGAAAGTGACGGGGAGAATGGAAACAAGTTGGAAAACACTCTGCAGGATATTATCCAGGAGAACTTCCCCAATCTAGCAAGGCAGGCCAACATTCAGATTCAGGAAATACAGAGAACGCCACAAAGATACTCCTCGAGAAGAGCAACTCCAAGACACATAATTGTCAGATTCACCAAAGTTGAAATGAAGGAAAAAATGTTAAGGGCAGCCAGAGAGAAAGGTCGGGTTACCATCAAAGGGAAGCCCATCAGACTAACAGCGGATCTCTCGGCAGAAACCCTACAAGCCAGAAGAGAGTGGGGGCCAATATTCAACATTCTTCAAGAAAAGAATTTTCAACCCAGAATTTCATATCCTGCCAAACTAAGCTTCATAAGTGAAGGAGAAATAAAATACTTTACAGACAAGCAAATGCTGAGAGATTTTGTCACCACCAGGCCTGCCCTAAAAGAGCTCCTGAAGGAAGCGCTAAACATGGAAATGCACAACCGGTACCAGCCACTGCAAAATCATACCGAAATGTAAAGAACATCGAGACTAGGAAGAGACTGCATCAACTAACGAGCAAAATATCCAGCTAACATCATAATGACAGGATCAAATTCACACATAACAATATTAACTTTAAATGTAAATGGACTAAATGCTCCAATTAAAAGACACAGACTGGCAAACTGGATAAAGACTCAAGACCCATCAGTGTGCTGTATTCAGGAAACCCATCTCACGTGCAGAGACACACATAGGCTCAAAATAAAAGGATGGAGGAAGATCTACCAAGCAAATGGAAAACAAAAAAAGGCAGGGGTTGCAATCCTAGTCTCTGATAAAACAGACTTTAAACCAACAAAGATCAAAAGAGACAAAGAAGGCCATTACATAATGGTAAAGGGATTAATTCAACAAGAAGAGCTAACTATCCTAAATATATATGCACCCAATACAGGAGCACCCAGATTCATAAAGCAAGTCCTGAGTGACCTACAAAGAGACTTAGACTCCCACACATTAATAATGGGAGACTTTAACACCCCACTATCAACATTAGACAGATCAACGAGACAGAAAGTCAACAAGGATACCCAGGAATTGAACTCAGCTCTGCACCAAGCGGACCTAATAGACATCTACAGAACTCTCCACCCCAAATCAACAGAATATACATTTTTTTCAGCACCACACCACACCTATTCCAAAATTGACCATATACTTGGAAGTAAAGCTCTCCTCAATAAATGTAAAAGAACAGAAATTGTAACAAACTGTCTCTCAGATCACAGTGCAATCAAGCTAGAACTCAGGATTAAGAATCTCACTCAAAACCGCTCAACTACGTGGAAACTGAACAACCTGCTCCTGAATGACTACTGGGTACATAACGAAATGAAGGCAGAAATAAAGATGTTCTTTGAAACCAACGAGAACCAAGACACAACATACCAGAATCTCTGGGATGCATTCAAAGCAGTGTGTAGAGGGAAATTTATAGCACTAAATGCCCACAAGAGAAAGCAGGAAACATCCAAAATTGACACCCTAACATCACAATTAAAAGAACTAGAAAAGCAAGAGCAAACACATTCAAAAGCTAGCAGAAGGCAAGAAATAACTAAAATCAGAGCAGAACTGAAGGAAATAGAGAACAAAAAACCCTTCAAAAAATCAATGAATCCAGGAGCTGGTTTTTTGAAAGGATCAACAAAATTGATAGACCGCTAGCAAGATTAATAAAGAAAAAAAGAGAGAAGAATCAAATAGATGCAATAAAAAATGATAAAGGGGATATCACCACCGATCCCACAGAAATACAAACTACCATCAGAGAATATTACAAACACCTCTATGCAAATAAACTAGAAAATCTAGAAGAAATGGATAAATTCCTCAACACATACACCCTCCCAAGACTAAACCAGGAAGAAGTTGAATCTCTGAATAGACCAATAACAGGAGCTGAAATTGTGGCAATAATCAATAGCTTACCAACCAAAAAAAGTCCAGGTCCAGATGGATTCACAGCCGAATTCTACCAGAGGTACAAGGAGGAGCTGGTACCATTCCTTCTGAAACTATTCCAATCAATAGAAAAAGAGGGAATCCTCCCTAACTCATTTTATGAGGCCAGCATCATCCTGATACCAAAGCCTGGCAGAGACACAACAAAAAAAGAGAATTTTAGACCAATATCCTTGATGAACATTGATGCAAAAATCCTCAATAAAATACTGGCAAACAGAATCCAGCAGCACATCAAAAAGCTTATCCACCATGATCAAGTGGGCTTCATCCCTGGGATGCAAGGCTGGTTCAATATACGCAAATTAATAAATGTAATCCAGCATATAAACAGAACGAAAGACAAAAACCACATGATTATCTCAATAGATGCAGAAAAGGCCTTTGACAAAATTCAACAACCCTTCATGCTAAAAACTCTCAATAAATTAGGAATTGATGGGACGTATCTCAAAATAATAAGAGCTATCTATGACAAACCCACAGCCAATATCATACTGAATGGGCAAAAACTGGAAGCATTCCCTTTGAAAACTGGCACAAGACAGGGATGCCCTCTCTCACCACTTCTATTCAACATAGTGTTGGAAGTTCTGGCCAGGGCAATTAGGCAGGAGAAGGAAATCAAGGGTATTCAATCAGGAAAAGAGGAAGTCAAATTGTCCCTGTTTGTAGATGACATGATAGTATGTCTAGAAAACCCCATTGTCTCAGCCCAAAATCTCCTTAAGCTGATAAGCAACTTCAGCAAAGTCTCAGGATACAAAATCAATGTGCAAAAATCACAAGCATTCTTATACATCAATAACAGACAAACAGAGAGCCAAATCATGAGTGAACTCCCATTCACAATTGCTTCAAAGAGAATAAAATACCTAGGAATCCAACTTACAAGGGATGTGAAAGACCTCTTCAAGGAGAACTACAAACCACTGCTCAAGGAAATAAAAGAGGATACAAACAAATGGAAGAACATTCCATGCTCATGGGTAGGAAGAATCAATATCATGAAAATGGCCATCCTTCCCAAGGTAATTTACAGATTCAATGCCATCCCCATCAAGCTACCAATGACTTTCTTCACAGAATTGGAAAAAACTACTTTAAAGTTCATATGGAACCAAAAAAGAGCCTGCATCGCCAAGTCAATCCTAAGCCAAAAGAACAAAGCTGGAGGCATCACACTACCTGACTTCAAACTATACTACAAGGCTACAGTAACCAAAACAGCATGGTACTGGTACCAAAACAGAGATATAGATCAATGGAACAGAACAGAGCCGTCAGAAATAATGCCACATATCTACAAGTATCTGATCTTTGACAAACCTGACAAAAACAAGAAATGGGGAAAGGATTCCCTATTTAATAAATGGAGCTGGGAAAACTGGCTAGCCATATGTAGAAAGCTGAAACTGGATCCCTTCCTTACACCTTATACAAAAATCAATTCAAGATGGATTAAAGACTTAAATGTTAGACCTAAAACCATAAAAACCCTAGAAGAAAACCTAGGCATTACCATTCAGAACATAGGCATGGGCAAGGACTTCATGTCTAAAACACCAAAAGCAATGGCAACAAAAGCCAAAATTGACAAATGGGATCTAATTAAACTCAAGAGCTTCTGCACAGCAAAAGAAACTACCATCAGAGTGAACAGGCAACCTACAAAATGGGAGAAAATTTTCGCAACCTACTCATCTGACAAAGGGCTAATATCCAGAATCTACAATGAACTCCAACAAATTTACAAGAAAAAAACAAACAACCCCATCAAAAAGTGGGCGAAGGACATGAACAGACACTTCTCAAAAGAAGACATTTATGCAGCCAAAAAACACATGAAAAAATGCTCACCATCACTGGCCATCAGAGAAATGCAAATCGAAACCACAATGAGATACCATCTCACACCAGTTAGAATGGCAATCATTAAAAAGTCAGGAAACAACAGGTGCTGGAGAGGATGTGGAGAAATAGGAACACTTTTACACTGTTGGTGGGACTGTAAACTAGTTCAACCCTTGTGGAAGTCAGTGTGGCGATTCCTCAGGGATCTAGAACTAGAAATTCCATTCGACCCAGCCATCCCATTACTGGGTATATACCCAAAGGACTATAAATCATGCTGCTATAAAGACACATGCACACATATGTTTATTGCGGCATTATTCACAATAGCAAAGACTTGGAACCAACCCACATGTCCAACAATGATAGACTGGATTAAGAAAATGTGGCACATATACACCATGGAATACTATGCAGCCATAAAAAATGATGAGTTCACGTCCTTTGTAGGGACATGGATGAAATTGGAAATCATCATTCTCAGTAAACTATCGCAAGAACAAAAAACCAAACACCGCATATTCTCACTCATAGGTGGGAATTGAACAATGAGAACACATGGACACAGGAAGGGGAACATCACACTCTGGGGACTGTTGTGGGGTGGGGGGAGGGGGGAGGGATAGCATTGGGAGATATACCTCATGCTAGATGACGAGTTGGTGGGTGCAGCGCACCAGCATGGCACATGTATACATATGTAACTTACCTGCACATTGCGCACATGTACCATAAAACCTAAAGTATAATAATAATAATAAAAGAAAAATAAATAAATAAATAAATAAAATAAAATAAAATGATATCAGCCATAACCTGCATACAGGCTTTTATTTAAGTTTTCTCTCTTTTACTTAGTAAATCTAGCTAAAGTTTTGTGAATGTTATTGATCCTTTCAATGAATCAACTCTAGTTTCACTGATTTTTCTCTGTAATTTTTCTATTTTTATTTCATTTGCTTCTACTTTAATCACTTTTTTTCTTTCCTCTGCTTGCTTTGAGTTAAATTTGCTCTTTCCTGTAAAGATTCTTAAGATAATGAGTTAGTTTATTGAGTCTAGGTCATTTTTTTTTTGTTATTGAGGCATTTACAGCTATATCACAGTTATAAATGTAACTGTAGACTTTTTTTTTTCAAAATTTGTATGTGTTTTCTCCCTCCTTCTTACCTCCATAACAGCTATATCACAGTTATAAATTCAACTGTTTACTTTTGTTTTCAAATTTTGAATATATGTTTTCTCCCTGCCTCTTACCTCCATAGGTCCTGATGAGAAATGAACTGCTCATCTAGTTGAGGACCACTTGTACTTAACAGCTTACTTTTCTCTTGCTTCATTCAATATTCTTTTTCTTTAATATTTGTCTTTTGAATGTTTGGCTCTAATGTGTCTAGGTGCAGATTTCATTTAGTTTGTCATAGTTAGAGAATGCTAAGCTTCTTGGATGCACAGATTAATACTTTTCATCAAACTTGGGAAGTTTTCAACTAGTTTTTATACAATATCATTTCCATCCCTTTCTCTCTTTCGTCTCCTTTTGAGATTCCCATTACGTACATACATGATGGTATGCTTGATGGTGCCCCCAGAGGTCTCTGAGATTCTAATTTCTTCATTTAAAAAAATTTTTTCTGTTCCTCAGATGAATAATTTCAGCTGACCTATATTAAAATTTGCTGATTTATTTTCCTCCCAGTTCATATCTGCTGTTGAATCTCTTTAATATATTTTTCATTAAACTTGTACTTTTCAACTTCAAAATTTTTACTTGGCTCCTTATTAAAATTTCTATCTCGTTGTTTTCATTTGGTGGGAATTTGTATGCATTCCCTTAATTCCTTTAATGGTTTCCTTTGGTCCTTCGAATATAATTATAAGAGCCAATATGAAGTCTTTGTCTAGTGAGTCCAATTAATACCTCAGCTTCTCAGTAACAGTTTCTATTAACTGTTTTTTTGGTTGTTGTTGTTGTTTTTCTTATGTATGAAATACACATTCTTCATTCTTTGTGTGTCTCAAATTTTTTTAACCTTTGATATTGTAAATAATATGATGTGTAAATTTTGGAAATACTATCTCCCCTCCCATCTCAGAGTTTCTTGATCGTGAAGATATTTGTTTATTTAATGACTTTACTGGACCAATTAGTAATATCCATCTTCTTTGTAAAGTGTGAGGTCATCGAAGTCTTTATTTGGTTTCTTTGTAGTAAGCTAATAATTGAATAGAAATTTCCCTAAATTGATAAACTAATAAGTGTTTTTGCTGTTGCTGAAATGTTCGATGTATGTGTTTGAATTCACCTTCAATTATCAAGAAGTATGTGATGATGCCAAATATAATTTTTTAAATGCTTATACATTTATATTAAAAAGACCTACAAAAATTCCTTTAAAAAAATAGTAGAGACTTAACTAGAAATTTTATAAAATTGTAATATGGGAAATGCAAGCAAAATGCCATTATAATATTCTAGTATACTCATATGACATTGACTAAGTTAATTAGACTAATGATTTATTTTCCGATATCTACATATTTCTCTATTTCTACTTGGTTCCACTTTTCACCTGGAATTGGTTATTTTCCTTGATTTCCATCCGTGTCTGCCTTAGCAAAGCTCACTCTGATATTGTGACATAAATCCATGATGATTCCATGATTGTTTTATTAAAGATCTCCCAAAGTAAAACTCGGTCTTGGAATAACCTCTATTATGACTGCTGTGGTTGAAGCTACAGAAATTTCAGTACCAATATAGGCATTAGTAGGATTCATGGAAGCCCTTATTGTAGAAATGTTGTGGTTGGTGGTAACAACCACTGACACACAGCGGCATCATAATCACAATAAGTTTCAGCTTTAATTGGTTTACAGGAGATGCAGTTGGAAAGAAAGCATTGGGCAATCAAGTGGCTACTGCACCAAATTAGTATGAAAACAATGACTGTTATGAGGATTTTGCTACTAGATAGCCACTTTTAATGGCTTTAAAGACAAAATTCTGGGGGAAAAAAAGGATGTGAGGCTCAGACCTGGACTTAGGCATGGAGAAGCTAACGTGATAATCTTGGAATTCAAATTTTTGTGAGGCATTCTGACTGTGAGAGGTAGCCCTTTTTTCTTTGCCAGAAGGAAAGAACAAACCTCGCTTTGTCAGTAGACCATAGAACACTGCAATGAATTAGGTAAAGAATATTCCTAACCCTATTCGAAGGCCCTCTATGAGATAACAGTGTTCTAAGCTGACAATAATTACATTATGATTAATATGGTTTGCCTCTGTGTTCCCACCCAAATCTCATCTTGAATTTTATTACCAATAATCCCCATGTATCTAGGGAGAGAACTGGTGGGAGGTGATTGGATCATGGGAGCAGTTTCCCCCATGCTATTCTTGTGGTAGTGAGTGAGTTCTCATGAGATCCGATGGTTTTATAATGGGCTGTTACCCCTTCACTCCTCACCTTTCTCTCTCACCTGCCGCCCTATAAGATGTGCCTCTTCTCCTTCTGCCATGATTGTAAGTTTCCTGAGGCTTCCTCAGCCATGTGGAACTGTGAGCCAATTAAACCTTTTTTCCTTAAAAATTACTCAGTCTCAGGTATGTCTTTATAGCAGTGTGAAAACAGACTAACAATAATCTTCAGAGTGAGACTTAACAGAGATTGGGTGAAAAAAAAAAGAGGTTTGGACTTAAGCCCAGTGAGTCGTGGGTAATTCTGGTTGTGTTCTTGGCCTTTAATTTTAGAATTGGGATAGATATAAGTGGACATTGATAGACCCTCATATTGGTTCTCTATCTTTGGAGTAACAGACAAATGAAAGTTTTTGAGTGGTCTCAACTGTCTTGTTCAACATTTTAACTCAAAAGGAATATTACATGTAAGGAGAATTGCAACATCAGAATCATCATCAAACATACAGGTGTAGTAGTCTTATAATATCCACGTTTAGTTCACCTGTCTGCTATCCCCAGAAATCCAATGGATTTTGGTTGCTGAACTGTCTGAGAGAATAAAGGTAATACAATATTTTAAATCTTAAAGTCCCTTTTAGTGCACTTCCATAAACTTATCCAGTATGTGGTCACCATGGCAGTTGCTATGGTATAATAATGAAGAAGCTGAAGAGTCACTCAGCAAAACTGAATCTGCTATCTCAAAACATAATATTGATCAAGATAAATGAAACATTATAGATATATAGGATTCAATTTACACAAAGTTCTAAAGTAGGCAAAATTATTTAGTGATGTTAGCAGGATAATCATTACTGATGAGAACCAAGGAAGTTGAAATTGAGAGAGTACACAGAAGTGCTTCTAAGTTTCTATTAATATGTTTTTGTCTGGGTGGTAGATTAATGGGTATGCTTATCTTTTTAAAATTAATACATTGCCATAATATACTCTTATAATATGCGTGAATTTATTAATGAATGTTTTACTGCTACTACAAACATGTTTATTAAAATGTACCTTAAGGATAAAAAATTAGATTACTCTAATTCTGTTACAGTCCAGAATTAAAAGATAAACCATTACTAATTTTCTTGTTTCATTTATTGATAATAAATCAAATTTAAGAATTTTACTACTTACAATTTTTTGCCTTTTGTAAATTTATTTATAAAGTAATTTTAAATTTAATGCTGAACATGAAACAAAAGTTTCAAAATACCGAGCAGCCTTTCAGAAGAGAAATGGAAAGCCAGTAAGGAGGCTAGGGGCTTGGTAACAAATGAGAGGTTTTTTTTCCCATCTTAGTTGGAAATATATCTGAGGTGAAAATAATTAATTTGCCTTAAGGATGAATTAAATTTCTTTTAGTCAAAATACACTTTTTTTTTGGTTAATTCATGGGCCTCCTGCATATAAAACTATTTTGTAGATGGACTTGACCTTGCAAATTACTGTTTACATTCAGGAATTGAAATCCCACACAATTTATTTTTTTCCTAGAGAGATTGATTACATTGGTGCGTATTTTTTTAGACAATAAAGAGTACAGCAAGTCTGTCACATAGGAAGATATTGTGTATGATATAAGTTATTGCCCAATGGCAGATTTTTAAGGGATGAGAAGCAAATTAAGGGTGCTGGTGGAAGCATTTGTATTTACACAAAAGTATAACATGCAAGGCAGCTTTCATATATGCTTTTCTGTAATCTTCACAATAACTTCGTGAGATGGGTATAATCATTTACAGTTTACAAAAGTGGAATTTGACTTAGAAATTCTACTACTTGATGTGAGAAATTGAAACAAAATTTGAATTTAAATGGGTCCCTTGGTAAAACATATATTCCTTCTATTATATACAGCAACAACTCCTTCAAACAAAAACATGGAAATTATATTCTGTAGCCAGTGCATGAAATGTTCTGTAAACATATATTCCTTCTATTATATATAGCAACAACTCCCTCAAACAAAAACATGGAAATCAAGAGTTTCTTTTTAATAGAATTTTATTTATTAGAGCAGTTTTAGATTCACATCAAAATTGAGTGGAAGGTACAGATATGTCCTATATAATCTCTTCCCTGAAACATGCTTAGCCTCCCCCATTATCAATGTCCCTTACCAGATGAGTGCATTTGTTATCATTGAAGAACCTACACCGACACATCATTATCACCCAAAGTCCATAATTTGCATTAGGATTTTCACTTTTGGTGTTAATTAGTCTGGCTAAAGGTTTGTCATTTTGTTTATATTTTTAAAATACCAAGTTTCCATTGTGTTGATATTTTACATTGTTTTTCTCATTTCAATTTCATTTATTTCTGCTCTGATCTTTAATATTTCTTCTACTAATTTTGGGTTTGGTTTGCTCTCTTTTCTAGTTCTTTAAGTTCAATCATTCAAGGTTGTTTAGTTGAAGGTTTTCTACTGTTTTGATGTAGGCACTTATTGAAATAAACTTTCCCCTTAGTACTGCTTTTGTGTATTTCATAGGTTTTGGAATGTTTTGTTTCCATTTTCATTTGTTTCAAGAAATCTCTTAATTTTCTTCTTAATTTCTTCATTGACCCTCTGGTCACTCAGGAGCATTTTAATTCATTTTCATGTGTCTGTATAGTTACCTAAATTTCTCTTGTTATTGATTTCTAGATTTATTCCATTGTGTTTAAAGAAGACAGTTGATTTTATTTCAATTTTTGAAATGTTAAAGACTTGTTTTGTGGCATAACATATACTCAATCCTTGGGAATGACCCATGGACTGAGAAGAATGTATATTCTATAGTCAGTGCATGAAATGTTCTGTACATATCTATTAGGCTTATTTGTTCTTTAGTGCAGGTTAAGTACAATATGTCTTTTTGATAGTGTCTAGATGATCTGTCCAATGCTGAAAGTGTGGTGTTGAATTCTCCAGCTATTTTTATATTGACTTGTGTCTTTCTCTTTTGCTCTAATAATATTTGCTTTATATATCTAGGTCCTCCAGCATTGGGTGCATATATAGTTATAATTTTTATATCCTCTTGCTGAACTGACTGCTTTTTCCTTATATAATGACACTCTTTCTGTCTTTTTAATAGTTTTTGTCTTGAAATCTATATTGTCTGATATGTTTAGCTATTCTGACTCCTTTTTGGTTTACATTGGCGTGAAATATCTTTTTCTGTCGCTTTATTTTCACTCTATATGTATCTTTATAGAGAAAGTGTGTTTCCTGTAGGCAACAGGACATTGGGGCCTGTTTTATTTTTTTAATCTATTTAGCAACTCTATGTCTTTTCACTGGAGAGTGTAGTCAACTAACATTCAATGCCATTATTGATAAGTAAGGACTTAGTCTACTCCAGACATATTGGAATGCCTTTGCATGTTATTTGTTTATTTTCCCTTGCCGCTTTTAGGATATTATATTTATTCTTGACCTTTGGCAGTATGATTATTAAATACCTGGAAGTAGTCTTTTTTTAAAATTTTATTATTATTATACTTTAAGTTTTAGGGTACATGTGCACAACATGCAGGTCTGTTACATATGTATACATGTGCCATGTTGGTGTGCTGCACCCATTAACTGGTCATTTAGCATTAGGTATATCTCCTAATGCTATCCCTCCCCCCTCCCCCCACTAGAAGTAGTCTTATTTGGGTTAAGTCCGCTTGGTGTTCTGTAACCTTCTTGTACTTGAATATTGATATGTTTCTCTAGGTTTGGGAAGTTCTCCATTGTTACCCCTTTGAAAAAATTTTCTACCCCAATCTCTCTATGTCCTTTTTATGGCCAAAACTCTTAGATTTCCCTTTCTGAGGTATTTCCTAGATCTTCTAGGCATGCTTTATTATTCTTTATCATTTTTTCTTTTGTCTTCTTTGACTGTGTATTTTCAGATAGCCTGTCTTCAAACTAAATATTTCTTCTGCTTAGTTAATTCTGCAGTTAAGAGACTCTGATGCATTCTTCAGTATGTCCTTTGCATTGCTCTACTCAATAAGTTCTGCTTGATTATTTTGAATTATTTCAATCTCTTTGCTAAATGTATTTAATAGGATTCTGAATTCCTTATCTGCGTTATCTTGAATTTCATTTCACTTCCTCAGAAAAGCTATGTTGAATTATCTGTCTGAAAGGTCACATGTCACTGTAGCCATATCAGCTTCAGGGAACATCCAAAGCCCAGTGATGCCGTGGCTCTTGCAGACTCAGAAATATTACCTTGGTGGTCTTGTGTATAATCTGGAAGAATTATCTGAATTACCAGGCAAAGACTCTTGTTCTGCTCCTTTACTTTTCTGCAAACAAACAGAGTATCTCAGTCTTTGCTAAGCTGCCTAGAGCTGGGGGAAGGGTGATAAAAGCACTCGGGTGGCCACCACCATTAAAACTATGCCGAGTCAGACCCAAAGCCAGTACAGCACTGGGTCTTGCCAAAGGTCTGCAGTGACCACTACCTTGCTATTACCTGTTTACTCAAGGCCCTTACAATCAGTATGTGACACATGGAGCCATGCTTGTATCCTTTCCTTCAGGATGGCAAGTTTCTTCAGCCCTGGGTAGGTCCAGAATTGCCTCCCAGGAGCCAGGGCCTGAAGTTGAAAACCTACGAAATCTAACTGGTGCTCTTCTACTGCAGCTGAGCTGGCACCCAAGCCATGAAACCAAGTCTTTCCTGTTCTTCTCTCCCCTTTCCTCAAGAAGATGATTCTCTTTATTTGGCCACTATTACCCCAGGTCCACATCTACCTCTCTGCTGCTGATGTTCACTCAACATCCAGGGGCCCTTCAGTCAGCTTATGGTGAATGCTGTCCATCCTGAGTTTCTCCCTTGAGGGAAGTAGGCTCCCTTCTGGCCTAGGGAAGGTCCAGTAATGCCATCCAGGAGCCAAGGCCTGGTATGAGGGACCCTGGGAACCCACTTGATATTCTACTCCACTGTGGCCAAGCTGGTACCCAAGCTGGAGACAATGCCCCTTTACTTTTCCCTCTCCTTTTGTCAAACAGAAGAGGAGGTCTCTCCCTCTAACCATCTCAGGTGGGAATGTGCTGAGTCACATCTGAAGCCAGTATAGCTCTGAGTCTCACCCAAGGCCTGTAGTGAGTACTGCTTGGCTACCACTACTGTTTATTCAAGACCCAAGGGCTCCTAAGTCAGCAGGTGATAACTTCTGCCAGGACTGGGTGCTTCCCTTCAAGACAGTGGCTTCTCTTCTGGCTCACAGTGTCTCTAGAAATGTGGTCTGGGTGCTAGGGCCTGGAATGGGGGCCTCAGAGCTCTACCTGCTACTCTCTTCTACTGTGGCTGAACTGGTATCAAAGCTGCAAGACAAAGTCCTCCTTACTTGCCCCTCTCCTCTCCTCAAGTAGAAGAAATGAGTGTCTCCTCGTGCTGGGAGCTGCGGTGCTGGGGTTAAGGGATGGGTGATGCAGTCACTCAAATTGGCTGCTCCAGCTGGTACCTTACTGGGTCACATGCACCCCAAGTCCACTGGCTTCACGCCCAGCACAGAGCCCAGGAATTGCAGTCCTTGTGGTGTATACTGCCTTTCAAGTTTATTTAGTACTCCAGAGTACCTTAGCCCACAGTTGTGGAGCTTGCCAGAACTCAAGTTTTGACTGCCAGGATGGGCAATTCATTTATGGCTAGGGCTGATCCGAATGCTCCTTCCATAGTACCTGGCTGAGCTCCTCTCTGTTTTACTTTCTGTTTTGACAGGGCAGCACTGAGTTCCAGTGCAATATCCTGCAATCACTGTGCTTTCCTTCTCCCAAGCTCGCAGATTTTCTTTCAGTGCCACAGTGAAAGGAATAGAGAATGGGTGGTGCAGGTGATTCCACACTGTCTTTCCTATCCTCTTCAGTGCCTCTTTTTTGAATATGATGTTAAAACCAGGTACTGTGATCGCTTACCTGATTTTTGGTTCTTATAAAGGTGATTTTTTTTTGTGAATAGTTGTTCAATTTGGTGTTCCTGCAGAGGGGGGTGATTACTGGTGTCTTCTATTTGGTCATTTTGCTCTGCCTCCAAACAAAAATTTTAATTTTAATGATGTCCAGTTTATCAACGCTTTTCTTTCACGGATTGTGCCTTTGGTGTTGTATCTAAAGCATTATCACCAAACCCAAGGTAACCTAGATTTTCTCTTATGTTATCTTACAGGAGTTTAATAGTGTTTTTGTTTTACACTTAGGTCTGTAATCTATTTTGAGTTATCTATTTTGAGTTAGTTTTTGTGAAGGGTGTAACAATAGCATCTAGATTCATTTTCTTTTTGTGTGTGAATATCCATTGTTTCAGCACCATTTGTTGATAAGACATCCATTATGTTGCCTTTCCTCTTTTGCCAAAGATTAGTTGACTATATTTATGCAAATCTATTTCTGTTCTATTAACCTATTTGTCTTTTTTTTTTTTTTCAAACAACACACTATCTTTTATAATAAGTCTTGGAGTTGTGCAGTATCAATTATCTAACTTTGTTATTTGCTTTGAATATTTTTTGGTTATTCTGGGTTTTTTTCTGCTCCAAAGAGAATTTACAATTGGTTTGTTCATATCCAAAATAACTTGCTGAGGAAAAGTTGTTTTTGTTTTATTGTTGGATAGTATTCTGTTCCTATTGAGTTATAAACTATATGTAATTAATTTCTTCAATATAATTTTTTTGCTTTGCTGATTTTTTTATATTCCATACACCAAAATGCCAATACCAAGAAAATGTATGATTTACACATTTATGTGTAGATTGTATTCTATTGTTTAAAATAGTTTTGAATAATTTTGAATATGAGTCATGAAATAACAAGTGTTCAGGAACTTTTTCTGATAGACAGAAGTTAAATGAGAAGCATAGAAATCCAATTGGACATATAGCAAACCAGGGGCATAGTAAAGACACTGTGAGTCAAGCAAGGAACTTAAAATAGAAAGAAAGTAGATAAGAAGAGCTCAGAGAGTTATTTCAGTTGTTTTGGCATTGTGAAAAAATAGATATTGTGAAAAGTGAGTCAAAACACCAAGAATCCATTGCTGTACCACCAATATAAATGTTCAGTTTTTAAAAAATAAATGTTTACAACATAGACTCTTTTTCCTCAATGACAATTTAAGTCCTGTGCTCATATCTGTACAACCTACCTCTGAGACGTTTTGCTGATCAAATATGTAAAAACACTATATGAAATAGTTACAAATATAAGATACCAGCAGCATTTTTCTTGATAGCCTGGAATAGTCATTAACTATGTATGTTAAAGCCCAATGTGGGCCAGGCACGGTGTCTCACGTCTGTAATCCCAGCACTTTGGGAGGCTGAGGCAGACAGATCACATGAGGTTGGAAGTTCGAGACCAGCCTGAGCAACATGGAGAAACCTGTCTCTACTAAAAATACAAAATTAGCTGGGCTTGGTGGGGCATGCCTGTAATCCCAGCTACTCAGGGGGGAGGCTGAGGCAGGAGAATTGCTTCGACCCGGGAGGTGGAGGTTGTGGTGAGCCGAGATTGCGCCACTGCACTCCAGCCTGGGCAACAAGAACAAAACTCCATCTCAAAGAAAAAAAAAAAGCTCAGTGTGACTATATTTGGAAGAAGGGCATTGATGGGAGTGATTAAGGTAAAATGAGACCATAGGAGTAAGGCCCTGAATAGATAGAATTGTGTATGTAAGAGGAAGAAAGACCACAGTTTTCTCTCTCTCCATGTGCATACACTGAGGAAAGGCTGTGAGAGGTCACAGCAGGACATCAAAACTGAATCAGCAGCATCTTGATCTTGGACTTCACAATCTTCCATATTGTGAGAAATCAATTTCTGTTTTTTAAGCTAACCAGTCTATGGTATCTTGTTTCGGCACCTGAACAAAGATAGTAATTAAAAAATTCCCATTTGTCTCCTACCCAAGAGTATGTTACTACATAGATCTTGTTAAGAAAAACAGACATTAAATCATTGCTGCCTGGTACTCTGGACTATGAAAACCTATCTCCCGTTACTCCCACTGACCTGGAAGGTGAACCTGTAAATACCATGATGCTTAAATTAAAGGTCATATGATCTGAAACACACCCTCCATACATGGCAAACATCTGTCCCCTGTTTTTATATGATGCAATATCAAAAAAATATGTTTGGGCCAGACATGGTGACTCATGCCTGTAATCCCAGCACTTTGGGAGGCCAAGGCAGGTGGTTCACCTGAGGTCAGGAGTTTGAGACCAGCCTGGCCAACGTGGTGAAACCCCGTCTCTACTAAAAATACAAAAATTAGCCAGGCGCGGTGGCGGGCACCTGTAATCCCAGCTACTTGGGAGGCTGAGGCAGGAGAATCGCTTGAAACCGGGAGGCAGAGGTTGCAGTGACCCAAGAGATTGTGCCATTGCACTCCAGCCTGGGTGACAAGAGCGAAAGTCCGTCTCAAAAAACATATATATATATATTTTGTTTGTTTGTTTGTTTATGTATAGACTTGTAGTAATAAGATTCTCAATATCATATACTCTTTCTTTTGCTGAATTTCCTAGTGTTAGAAGAACAATGAAGGATTTTAGGCCTCTATTTTTGTCCCTTGTAAGAAATAGAAATGTATTCTGGTATACTTAAGTAACCAGAAATTCACGGAAAGATGACTCAGGAAGTTGATAAACTAATAAAAATCAGGGCATTTGGGAGATGAAGAAACAGGAAGTTCCAACATAATCTTATAGCATTAAGACTTAACAGGATGCTTTTATCTTTACCAATGTCATTACCTGTTATTTTTTCATGTATTTAACAAATATCTTTTGGGGAAATACTACATACTGGTGACTTTTCTTGGTACTGGGGATACATCAGTGAAGAAGGAACTTTTATACTAGTAAGGGAGTCCACAATAAACAAATAAATGTGTGGTTTATACAATTTCAGCTTATGGAGAGACACAGTGATGGGCAGGTACGGGAGTTTTAAATAAAATAGTCAGAAATGACATACCAAAACTCCTACATGTAGAGTATTTCTAACTAATCAGCATTAAGTGTTCCATAAAAGGACAGCAATGAGTAAAGGAAGAATTGCCCTCTTCAGTTTATGCACTTGGAGATTTTAATCTTTCACTAACATTAACCGCCAAATGAAACAAATAAGCATGTAGAAAATAAGAAAGAATATACTCAACCAAAAATATGTCAAATGTACATTATGCCTGGACAATCTGTTGCATTTCCTAAATTAGATAATAAATTGAGAGTAATATAATCAACTTTTAGAATCCATACACTTTCTCAAAACCAGCTATAGAGACTGAAGGCAACTCAGTAGCAAGATACCCATGAGCATATTGCAATACTCTTTGTCAGATACTTTTATCAAGTCCATTTAAAAAGAACTTATGGAACACTTTGTGCAAAGCATTGGACATTTTATACCACTCTGTTCAACAACTTCCAGAGAGGCAGGATATTTAGGTATATTTAATATAATGAACATTGATGCTCAATTTGTCTGAATAAGTCAATTCTAATGAAAATTTAGAAATCTGGATGATATCACCTTATAGATAAAAATAACCAGTAAATACAAAACTAGGCTTATTATGCATGCTGAATGAGTCTTACTTTAGTTTTTAAAATGGTACTGATATGCAACAGAGTTAGGCATTTATCCCAATAATCTTGTGCTTTTTTTCAAATAAATGTTTGCATATAAATTGCTTTGAAGACTATCTTACCAACTAAGAAGGTAAGAAGACTGAATTAATTTTAATCCTACTTGAGCTTTGCAGATCTAAAGTTTACTACTAAAGCAGGATCTTTTGAAAACTTGCAATTTTGTGAATACAGTTATTCTCAGTTCTTAGGCTTTAAAACTTTTACCAGCGTTAGTGCCACAGAATAATACACACTCTAAATATCTTCCTATGTAGGTACTGCTCTCTTTCCCTGGGAAACATATTGCCATAAATTCTGATGTTTTGAGAGACACAATACTCTGTTAATGGTTTCATGTTCTGCCAAACTAAATAAGGGCCTCCAATATTACTTGTGTTAACGTAAAAAACTAGCATTTTAAGATTGACTATTTGAAAATGAGTGATATTGCTAATAGTAATAAAAGTTTTAAAATAGCTTGTTTACTTTGTTTTAAAAAACTCAAATTTTCTTAAGTCTTCATGCTCTTCTATATTACATTGTAAAGTTAAAAATAAGACTATATTTCCTCTGCAAATATTACTTGAATTTTGTTTAAAATACTTACATACCTCCTTTAGAATGAAAAGAATGAATTTTATATCTCTGAGGCAAAAATTACATAAGTAATAGTAAGAATTAATATTTGCACAGTACCCATACTTCCTAAAGCATTTCACACATTTTATCTTATTTGATCCTCACAGTAATCCTGTGAGGGAACTGTTAAAGTGAGTCTCTATAATCCCAATAATACAGATTATAATATTAAGGATCATAATTTGTCAAGGCTCTCAAAGCTAGTAACTGATATTATTCTTTTTTCATTTTTGTTTATTTCTTTCTGTTTAAAAATAATCCTAAAAGGTATTGCTTAGTCTATGCATTTTAAATTAAGATAATATTAACCTGGTTTATAGATGAAGGAAATACTGAATTCTCCCCTCAGAATCTGTGCCCTTAATAATTTACTCTTTTATTATGCACGTATAGTAAGACACAAAGACAAATTTTTGAAGACAAAATTCTCTATAAAATATCAGGTGGTTTTCCTCAAGGTTCAAGCTGGTTGTGATTAAATCACCACAGCCAAGTAATGCACATATACCCAGTGATCAAAATGCAAACTGTTCCTGATAATTTATAGAATCTGCCACTACAGTAACATGAAATTAGTTATCAAGTATAGCATCATTTGTGTTTCTGAATTCTGACATATTATTACTTAAAAATAAACTTTATCATTTTAAACAACAGTATCTTTAACTTTACCTCATGCATTCAATTACTACAGTGAATACAAATATAAGAGCTATATACACTTGTGAATGTTTAGTCCAAATTTAGGCTTACTTTACTAATCAAAGATTTAAAAGTTTGATAAACTTGAAAGGAGCTGGAACCATGAGTAAGAAAGTGAATTGTTATAGAAAAAATAATTAAATAATAGAAGAAAGATTAAATCCACTGTGAGGTGAAAGTAAACTTTGAGAATAATAGAATGAACGATCTTAAAAAATAATAATAATTGAAACTGAAAAGAGAAAAAAATACCCTAAAAGTATCAGATAGAAGTATCAGTACCGGTACTAATCAGCAAACTCTGGTGACGAAAGAACAGCGTGGCATACGACGTGCATTTTGCAGACGGTAGAACTCCAATGCATGGGAGAGTGAATAAGACATAAGTGTGTCAAATATATACAGAAATAGTATTGCTAAGGTTTCACTCAACCCATGAAATGAGATTTCTGCTCCAGTGCAAGAACCACTACAGGTTATTTTCATGATAGAGAAAAAATAAAATGACAGGGGATGTGAATAAAAAAACAAATCATTAAGTAAGTTTAGATCAACAGACACCAAAATTATTTCAATTTTTTCTGATTTATCACAAAAATCCATTTTTTTGATTTTTAAAATTATTAGATATGTTAAAATGCTTCTGAAAATAAAAAGTTGGCAGTTGTTTTTATGATACAATTTATAAATGAATGAAATGGATCAATATTTCAGTAACAAAAAATCTCTAGATTTACATATTACATAATTACAGCCACCATTTAATAATAAAACTTATGTAGAATCAGCCAAAATATCTACTAGATAAGTTCTTAGACCATTTTATTATAGCTTATGTATTTTAGAAATCTCTTAATTTTTTTTTTTTTTTACTTACTTAAAAAATGTTTTGGAAAAAAAATAGAAGAAATAAAATACAAATGTCCCAAAATCCAATCATATATAAATAACCTCATTGACAACTTTCTTTGTAGTTCTCACTTTCCATCTGTACACACACACACACACACACACAGACACAGACACACACACTCACGCTCATACAGACACACACAGAAATTGTATCTGTAAAATTTTCCAATAATTTAATTTTCTAATACTTATCTGTGCTACAGATTCTGAGTGGTTTTGCCACTCCTTACATTTGGCCTAAATGATTACATACTTGTGGTTTAGGTTTATTTGTATTCATTTTTCTTTTAATAGGAGGAAATTTTGTTATAATATTTTAATTGTAATAAAATATATTATTAACTTTACTGTTTTTGAGTGCTTCTCTTACTTCGAAAGCTTTCCCCAAACCAAAATTATCTTATTTTCTCTAAACATTCATGCAAAGAAATGTTGCTTAAAATTTAATCTATATGAAAATTATTTTTGTATATAGCATGAGAACAGAGATCAATTTTATTGTTTTCATTATTTATGAAATAAACCATTATTTCTCAGTACATTGAAATAATACTATTTTCACATCTCAAATTCAAATATATACTATCATCTATTTTGACATATTGTTTTGCACTGAACTCTGGAATTTTTTTAAAAAATCAGACCGGGAGCAGTGGCTCACGCCTGTAATCCCAGCACTTTGGGAGGCCGAGGCGGGCAGATCACGAGGTCAGGAGATCGAGACCATCCTGGCTAACACGGTGAAACCCCGTCTCCACTAAAAATACAAAAAATTAGCTGGGCATGGTGGCGGGCGCCTGTAGTCCCAGCTACTCGGGAGGCTGAGGCAGGAGAATGGCGTGAACCTGGGAGGCGGAGCTTGCAGTGAGCCGAGATTGCGCCACTGCACTCCAGCCTGGGTGACAGAACAAGACTCCGTCCCCCCGCAAAAAAAAAAAAAAAAAAAAAACATACCCTTGATTACCATATAATTTTAGAATATTTAATATAATCTCACACAAGTCCATTTTTATAGTAGTTGCAAAAGTTTTTTTTGAGACGTAGTCTCACTCTTGTCACCAGGCTGGAGTGCTGTGGCGCAACCTCGGCTCCGTGCAACCTCCGACTCCCTGGTTCAAGCGATTCTCCTGCATCAGCCTCCTGAGTACCTGGGATTACAGGCACGTGCCACCACACCTGGCTAATTTTTGTTATTTTTACTAGAGACGGAATTTCACCATGTTGGCCAAAATGGTCTCAATTTCCTCACCTGGAGATTAGCCCACCTCGGCCTCCCAAAGTGCTGGGATTACAGGCATGAGCCACCACGCCCGGCCATAAGATTTTGATAATTCTCAAATATTAACTATTTTTCGTATAAAGTTAAAGTACATTCTATTTTAAAGGTAGAACATATTGCATATTTTCTTAATTTCATATTATCACATACATATCTCACTTACATGTGGTGAGAAAATATTAATATTTTATCATGTTTTCTTTCTCTTCCATTACTGGATTATGATTTGCCATTTGTGTAGATGGTGTTTAATGTTCTTTAATATGAGTTAAAGTATTAATATACTTCAAATGTGTTTCGAATATTTTTAAAATTTAATTTTATGTGGATTTTCTTTTATTCAATTGAGTACATTGTTTTCCATTTATATGCATGACTTCCTATCTGAGGCATACAGAAATAAAACAATTTTATTTTTGGAGGAATCTAAATATTTAATGTAATTTCACATTTACAGAAAAGTTGAAACAGTGGTACATAGTACACTATGATTTTCCAGAGACAATTATCTTTGTATTCATCAGAGCATTGTGTATTTCTAAGTTTATATTTTTATAAAGTTTAAACAATTTTTCTACATTGTTCAGTTTAAAAATTTTTTTTTCCCTCTTTTCAGCTTCTGTGTCTGTGTCTTCAATTGCGTATTTGTTAGACTATCTGACTGTATTTCATAGGTCATTGGTACACTCTACATTTTTTAGTCTTGTTTTCTTTGTTTTTCAATTGTACAATTAATATTTATGCATTTTTCAAATTCACCAGCCATTTTTTCCATTTTCAATCTGTTGTCAAGCAGATAATATGAATATTTATATTATATATTTAGATTTGAATATATATTATATAATTTATATTAGAATAAATATTTATATTAAATATATATTTATTATATAATTATTAGTTATTTATATATAATATATATGCATTAATTATATAATTAAATAGTTATTTACAGAAAAAGAACTTTAAATAATATATTTATCTTATATATTTCTATATTATTTATTATTATTTTCCATTTCGTATATAATATAAATATATATTATAAATATATTATTTAAAGCTCTTTTTCTGTAAATACATCTGAGTCACCTTGGTATAGATTTCTCTTAACTGCTAATTAGATATATTTTTCCATTTCTTCACAAGTCCAGTATTTTTTTATCACATACTGGACATTGTCCATACTGTGCTGTCGAGAGTCTTGTTTCTTTTATCTTTTTCTGAAAAATATTGATTTTTGTTTCAGCTCAAAGTTAACTTCCCTGGACTAAAAGTTTAAACTCTGACATCCCTACAATGGGCAGTGAGTACAACTTTTTATTCTTTTAGCATTTCAATTATTGATTTTTGGTAGGAAATTTGACATTTTTCTCACATATACAAAATTAATGTGTCAACCAATAAACCAATAAATTGAGCACAGTTCACATTCAAATTAGGGCTATCCTTTCTTTCTTTTTTTTTTTTTTTGAGACAGAGTCTCACTCTGTCATCCAGGCTATAGCACA
Source organism: Pongo abelii (assembly GCF_028885655.2). NCBI lineage: Eukaryota > Metazoa > Chordata > Mammalia > Primates > Hominidae > Pongo > Pongo abelii. Next base: position 101,569,956 of record NC_071994.2, read on the forward strand.
GTGGCGTGATCTTGGCTTACTGCAACCTCTGTCTCCCAGGTTCAAGTGATTCTCCTGCCTTAGCCTCCCATGTAGCTGGGATTACAGGTGCCCACCACCACGCCCGGCTAATTTTTGTATTTTTAGTAGAGGCAGGGTTTCACCATGTTGGCTAGGCTGGTCTTGAATGCCTGACCTCAGATGATCCATCCACCTTGGCCTCCCAAAGTGCTAGGATTACTGGCGTGAGCCACCGTGCCCAGGCAGGGCTATCCTTTCTATAGCTTCATTTTCCATGATTTTATTCTTTCTGTCCAACCTGCTTCTGAATGCCTGTACTCTGTACCATAACTTCCCAAGCAAGTTATACTGTGACTTTCTGCTTCAGTCCACATTGTTTCAAATGAAGAATGTCTCCAGGTAAGAAGCCATAACCACAGGAATTTTATCTAGTAAAGTTTAATACCTTCAGAAGATATAGAAACCTAAACAAGGTAATTTAACATAGATATTACTAATATGTATCAAACTTTACATATCAAAAATAGAAAATATACCTGTTTCTCAAGCAAACATGGGATATTTCAACAAGTGATCAAATATTTGATCACAACATAAACATCAGTAAAGATAGAGTTATTGCAAATAAATTGTTAAAAACAGTACAAGCAGCACTCATCACAATGCATAAAATAGAAATTAGTAACAAAATCTAAACCAAAATCTCTTCTAACTAGAAATTAAAACTAAAAATATTTTTGTAGAAAACCTTGTAGTATAAAATACTTGGATACAAAGAAAAATAGAATCCAATATTACAGAAGTTGTAAAATACAATTATCAGTAATTATATGCTGCTGTTTATTATTATTTTCCATTTCATCATTAAGGTTTTTTTCTCAGTTAAATTATAAATATTTAAGGTTAGAAAAAATATATGTAATTATTTTGAAATTCCCTTCTCTACCTTACATTCATTCTGTCTCAGGCTAGCCTGTAATAAGTATTAGAATGCATCTATTAAATTTAAAGAAATATCTACAAGTGGAATCCCAGGGTCATGTGTTTGTTCTGTTTTTAAATTTTAAAGTAACTTCCATAATTTCATTGTGATAATCATTTCACAATTATATTTATATCAAATCCTCATACCTTACACCTTAAATATATATAGTTTTTGTCAATTATATTTCAATAGAACTGTAAAAAAAGGAAATATCTCCAGTGAACAACTGACAACTACTGACCAGTCTTTTCTTAATTATTAGCTCTTAGCTAAGAGCATGACTTTATCTCAAAGATGGAATTACATTTATTTTAAGAACTTTTTTTAAATTTTCTCATTCCCCAGTATGAATCTGCACAATTACATAACCTTCCAAACTCTTTTTTTTTTCTTTTTCATTTTTCAGAAACAAGTTCTCACTCTTGCCCAGGCTGGAGTGCGGTGGTGTGATTATGTCTCACTGCAGCCTCAAACTCCTGGACTTCAGCAATCCTCCTGCCTCAGGCTCCTAAGTAGCTGACTACAGGCATAAGTCACCACACCCATCTAATTTTTAAAATTACTTTTGGTATGGATGGGGGTCTCTCTATGTTACTCAGGCTGATCTTGAACCCTTCAAGTTATCTTCCCACTCCACCTCTCCAAAATGCTTACAAGTTCTTATTATCTTTTCCTGTTTTACTTCATATTTTACTAAACTGAGTAACACTCTATCCTTAGGATTATCTGTGTAACCGCTATATTAACTCAAATTCTAGTCTAAATTTTATTTTCTATCCTTTGCTTTTTTATCTGGAAAGTATATATGACAATAATTTCTTGTCTGAATAATTACTAATCTGCATATTGTTCTTTATAATTTACAAATACTAAAATCCTCAAAGTATTTTTATCTATATTTTACAAAAAGTGACAGATATTGAAATGTAATAACCCTTTAAATGAATTGACTACTTCACAATGACAGTATGTTGCTGATCTGAAACCTTAAGCAAGGTTTTGCCTGTCAGATTTTTTTTTCTTTTCTTTTTTTTTTTTTTTTTTTGAGACAGTCTTGCTCTGTCACCCAGGCTGGAGTTCAGTGGCGCGATCTCGGCTCACTGCACTCTCTGTCTCCCGGGTTCAAGTGATTCTCCTGCCTCGGCCTCCCAAGTAGCTGGAACGACAGGCACATGCCACCATGCCCAGCTAATTTTTGTATTTTTAGTAATAATGGGGTTTCACTGTGTTAGTCACAATGGTCTCGATCTCATGACCTCATGATCTGCCCAGTTCGGCCTTCCAAAGTGCTGGGATTACAGGTGTGAGCCACCGCGCCTGGCCACCTGTCAGATTTAATGCTGTTTTTCACACAATGCAGGATTACTTGTGAATTAATCTATAAAGTTTGAACATATTTGTTCCCCAGTATCATAATGGCAAATAAAAAATATTTCAGTACCAATAATGGTGATTTATTTCACTAGATAGTCATGCACAATAACAAGAATTCATAAGGAAGCTGATCGGAATTGGGGAAATAATTGTGACCCTAAACTTTGCAAGACCCTAACAGAGAACATAGTCCTTATATCCCAGTTTCAAAAAAAGTCATTTCTAACTTACAGAGATCATCTACTGTAAACCTGTTAAAGCTTTAAAATCAAACCAGTACTCATTTATTTTACCTCACATGTCTTCACAGCTCCTTCTACTTGATATATTTCTTTTACACTAAGTTAATTAATTCTAATATTCTTAATATTTATAATTATTTTTCTCATAGTGATATTGCTTCCATGTGAATTATTTTAAATACGATTCCTTAAAGAATACTTCCAATTACATATGTATTTCCAGTGATGTTACCTTTATGTAAGATAAACAAGAATAGTTATGTCAAAAATTTTTATTTTTGCTGCCACGAGTAGAATTCATAAATTTACTTTTAATTAGATTTATTATCCCTAAGGTTATATATGTTTCAATCACTCAAACATTACTTTGCAATTAAAATAAGAATAATATCTGTGGACAGTTGTCATTTGAAACAAAGAGGTAAGCTAGATAGGCAGAGAGCTATGAAAATCCTCAAGGGCTTCTGAGCTGACTTTTTTTCTTTAGTGGGTGGCTGGTTATAATTTATACTTTAGAACTATTCAAATTAAACAACAAAAGATAACTTGTTTCATATTTGCACTGCTTTTACACTTGTAATAAGTATTTTCTTTTTTTAATGGTCTGGCTGGATATATCAATTATAATCAGTTCCACTATACATAACTGGAAATGATATGGAATGACAGTCATTTGCAATTACAGGTTTGCCAAATAGTATTAATATTCACTTCACAAAATTCGTCTTCAATTGTTGAAAAGTTTCCCTAAGAGAAGGCCCTCTTCCTTTTCAGAACATGCATATCTACTCCTTTCATGTGAGACTAGAGAGGTGCAGATAGATGAGAGAAACTGTCCTGAGTCTCAACAACCCAGTGACTGGAAAACGTGGACACTAAATTTTATTTCATTATCGTTACACACTGTCTTTGAAAATTTTATTACAGAAGAGTGACTCTCACCCCCATGTGAGGTAGAGGGAGCTTGCAATGATAAGATAACTAACGAATTTTTTGTTTTTGTTTTTTTTGAGGCAGAGTCTTGCTCTGTTGCCAGGCTGGAGGGCAATTGCGCGATCTCGGCTCACTGAAACCTCCACCTCCTTGGTTCAAGCGATTCTCATGCCTCAGCCACCCCAGTAGCTGGGATTACAGGCACGTGCCACGATGCCCAGCTAATTTTGTATTTTTAGTAAAGACAGGGTTTCACCATGTTGGCCAGGATGGTCTTGATCTCTTGACCTTGTGATTCACCTGCCTCGGCCTCCCAAAGTGCTGGGATTACAGGAGTGAGCCACCACACCTGGCCAATAACTAATGATTTCTAGCAGACAAATTATAACAAGGAGAACGACAGAACAAACACAGAGCACTAGGAATAAATAAATGTACTTTAACCAATACCAAAGGAAAGGTATACTTTGGAATTGAGGGGAAAAAAAACCTCATGGTTTGCACAGGTGAAGAGGCATAAAATCAGAGAGAAGCAAACAAACAAAAAAGAGGACTAATGAAAGAAAATTCAAAGAAGAAAGAAGAACACCAGATGGCAGAGCAAAAGAAAGACAGCCAACACTATTTCAAGGGAAACAAACAGATCCCAAAAGCAAAGTGAATTCAAGTAAATGTGCACAGCAGGGAAGAAAGAATAAAGTACTATATGAGGGGAACTTCGGTTAAAACATAGTGGAATTGCAGCTTTCTGTACTTGGCTTTCTGAGCTGATTGTGCAACAAATAGAATACTATGTTAGATTAGTTTAATGAGTAAGCTCCTTGGAATTTATGAGTAAATGTGTCAACAGGAGTGCAAATATAATTAACCTGCTTAAATATGTTAGCATAAACCCAAGGATATCTGTGACTGACAGCAAGTTCCTAAATCTAAGATGATTTCCCCTCTAATGAGAGTTCAATTATAGATGGAAAGAAACTTGCTTTCTTTGTCTCACATGAGCAACACAAGTCTCTTTAAAGAATGATGCAAGTGGAGTAGTAGCAAACCTGGGACCTGTCAAACATGGTATATTCATTTTAGGTGAAGTTGATTTAAACTTTAAAAAAAATACAATTACTACTAATTTAGTGATTTTAGGAATGGGAGTACAAGCTTGTAATAAGCATTCCATGGGAAAGCGCTGTAAAGTAGTGTTTGAAAAGGAGCAGATGTAATCAAATAGGATCATTTTTATAATGTAATATTTGAAAACCCATGATCATAAAAATATACAGTATATAATGGCGTATTAGTCTGTTCTTACAATGTTATAAAGAACCACCTGAAACTGGGTGATTTATAAAGAAAATAGGTTTAATTGACTCACAGTTCCAATGGCTGTACAGGAGGCATGGCTGGAGAGGCCTCAGTAAACTTACAATCATGGTGAAAGGGAGAAGTATAAGCAAGCAGGTATTCAAGTGGCAGCAGATGAAGGAGAGAAAGAAAAGGAGGAAGGACCACACATATTTAAACCAACAGATCTCTTGAGAACTTAATGAATCTCACAAGAACAGTAAAGGGTAAATCCTCCCCCATGATCCAATCATCTTCCACCAGGTCCCTGCCCCAGCATTGGGAATTACATTTCAACATGAGATTTGGGTGGGGACATAGAGCCAAACCATATCATTCTGCCTGTGGCCCCTCCCAAATCTCATGTTCTTCTCATGTTTCAAAAGACAAATTATGCTTTCCCAACAGTCCCCCAAAATCATAACTCATTCCAGCATTCACTCAAAAGTCCAAGTCCAAAGTCTCATCTGAGACAAGTCCCCTCTGCCTATGAGCCTGTAAAATAAAAAACAAGTTAATTACTTCCAAGAAACAATGCAGGTACAGTCATTGGGTAAGTGGTCCTATTTCAAATGAGAGAAATTGGCCAAAACAAAGGGGCTTTAGGCCCCATGCATGTCCAAAACCCAGAAGGTCAGTAACTAAACGTTAAAGCTCCAAAATAATCTCCTTTGACTCAGTTGCTCACACTCAGGGCACACTGATGCAAGGAGTGGGCTTCCAAGGCTTTGGGCAGCTCCTATCCCATGGCTCTGCAGGATACAGCCCTCACAACTGCTTTCATGGGTTGGTATTGAGTGCCTGCAGCTTTTCCAGGTGCATGCCACAGGCTGTGGGTCAGTCTACAATTCTGGGGTCTAGAGGACAGTGGCCCTCTTCTCACAGCTCCACTAGGGAGCGCCCCAGTGGGGATGCTGTCGGGGGGCCTCCAACCCCACTGTTCCCCTCTGCATTGTCCTAGTAGAGGTTCTCCATGAGGGCTTCACCCCTGCAGCAGACTTGTGCTGGACATTCAGGTGTTTCCATACATCCTCTGAAATCTAGGCAGAGGCTCCAAATATCAATTATTGCCTTTTGTGCACCTGCAGGACCAACACCACATAGAAGATGCCAAAGCTTGAAGCTTGCCCCTCTGAAGCAATGGCCCAAGTTGTATGTTGGCCCCTTTTAGCCACAGCTGGAGCTGGAGTGTCTGGAATGCAGGGTACCATGTCCTGAGGCTGCACAGAGCAGTGGGGCCCTGGGACTGGCCCACAAAACTATTTTTCCCTCCTAAGCCTCTGGGCCTGTGGTGGGAGGGGTGGCATTGAAGGTCTCTGAAATACCTTGGAGGCATTTTCCCCATTGTCTTGGCTATTAACATTTGGCTCTTCTTTACTTATGCAAATTTCTGCAACCTTGAATTCCTTCCCCCAAAATGGGTGTTTCTTTGCTACCCCATGATCAGGCTGCAAATTTTCAAAACTTTTATGCTCTGCTTCCCTTTTAAAGATAAATTGTCTCTGCTTATGCAGATGATTGTAGGCTTTTAGAAGTAACAAAACCACTTCTTGAACACTTTGCTGCTTAGAAATTTCTTCCACCAGATACCCTAAATCATTTCTCTCAAGTTTAAAGTTCCACAGATCCCTAGAGCAAAGGCACAGTCCTGCCAGTCTCTTTGGTAAAGCTAAAGAAGACTGACCTTTACTCAACTTCCTAATAAGTTCCTCATCTTTATCTGAGACCACCTCAGCCTGGATGTCATTGTCCATGTCACTATCAGCATTTTGGTCACAACCATTCAACAAGTCTCTAGGAAGTTCCAAACCTTCCCTCATCTTCCTATTTTCTTCTGAGCCCTCCAAACTGTTCCAACCTCTGCCTGTTAATCAGTTTCAAAGTTGCTTCCACATTTTTCAGCATCTTTTTAGTGGTGCCCCACTTACCTGATACTAGTTTTCTATATTACTCTGTTCTCACAATGCTATAAAGAACTACCAAAGACTGAGTAGTGTATAAAGAAAAGTGGTTTCATTGACTTATAGTTCCACAGACAGTACAGGAGGCATGTCTGGGAGGCCTCAGGAAACTTACAGTTATGGTGGAAGGGTGAAGGGGAAGCAAGCACATCTTCACATGGTGGCAGGAGAGAAAGAGAACAAAGCAGGAAGTGCCACACACTTTTAAACCATCAGAACTAATGAGAACTCACTCGCTATCACAAGAACAGCAAGGGATAAATCTGCCCCCATGCTCCAGTCACCTCTGATACAATTTGGCTGTGTGTCCCCACCCAGATCACATCTTGTAGCTCCAACAATTCTCACGTGTTGTGGGAGGGACCTGGTAGGAAATAACTGAATCATGAGGATGGGACTTTCCCATGCTGTTCTCATGATAGTGAATAAGTCTCATGAAATGTGATGGTTTTAAAAACAGGAGTCTCCCTCCACAAGCTCTTTCTCTTTGCCTGCTGTCATCCATGTAAGACAAGACTTGCATTTCCTTGCCTTGCACCATGATTCTGAGGCCTCCCCAGCCTCGTGGTACTGTAAGTTCATTAAACCTCTTTCTTTTGTAAATTGCCCAGTCTTGGGTATGTCTTTAACAGCAGCATGAACATGGACTAATACGGTAAATTGGTACCAGTAGAGTGGGGTGCTGCTGAAAAGATACCTGAAAATGTGGAAGTGATTTTGGAACTGGGTAGCAGGCAGGGGTTGGAACAGTTTTGAGGGCTCAGAAGAAGACAGGAAAAGGAGAAAAAGGTCAGAACCCCCTACAGACTTGTTGAATGGCTTTGATGAAAATGCTGATAATGATATAGACAATGAAATCCAGGCTGAGGTGGTCTCAGATGGAGATGAGGAACTTGGGAACTGGAGCAAAGGTGTCCCTTGTTATGTTTTAGCAAAGAGACTGGTGGCATTTTTTTCCCCTGCCCTAGAGATTTGTGGAACTTTGAACTTGAGAGAGATTATTTAGAGTATCTGGCAGAAGAAATTTCTAAGCAGCAAAGCATTCAGGAGTTGGCTTGGTGCTGTTAAAGGCATTCAGTTTTATAAAGGAAGCAGAGCAAAAAAGTTCAGAAAATTTGCATCTTGGCAATTTGATAGACAAGAAAAACCCATTTTCTGAGGAGAAATTCAAGTCCGCTGCGGAAATTTGCATAAGAAACAAGGAATGGAATGTTAATCCCCAAGACAATAGGCAAAATGCCTCCAGGGTATGTTAGAGGTCTTCATGGCAACCCCTCCCATCAGAGGCCTGGAGACCTACAAGGAAAAAATGGTTTCATGGGCCAGGTGCAGAGTCTCTGTGCTGTGTGCAGTGTAGGAACTTGGTGCCCTGTGTCCCAGTCGCTCCAGCCATGGCTGAAAGGGGCCAATGTAGGGCTTGGGCCGTGGCTCCAGAGGGTGCAAACTCCAAGCTTTGGCAGTTTCCATGTGTTGTTGAGCCCGTGAGTGCACAGGAGTCAAGAACTGGGGTTTGGGAACCTCTGCCTAGATTTCAGAGGATGAATGAAAATGCCTGGATGCCCAGGCAGAAGTTGGCTGCAGGAGCAGGGCCCTTATGGAGAACCTCTGCTAGGGTCATGCAGAAGGAAAACGTAGGATTGGAGCCCCAGCAAAGAGTCCTTATTGGGCACTGCCTAGTGGAGCTGTGAGAAGAGAGCCACCATGCTCCAGAGCCCACAATGGTAGATTCACTGACAGCTTGCACTGTGCATCTGGAAAAGCTGCAGACACTCAATGGTAGTCCACGAAAGCAGCTGAGAGGGCTGCTGTACCCTGCAAAGCTGCAAGGGCGGAGCTGCCCGAGACCATGGGAACCCACCTCTTGCATCAGCGTGACCTGGAGGTAGGACATATAGTCAAAGGAATTTAGATTTGTATCCCATTTATTTATTATTTTATCCCATTTTATTTAGACAGTTTATCCCATTCAGATCAGCTGTATATACCCAATTCCTGTACCCCCATTGTATCTAGCAAGTAACTAACTTGCTTTTGATATTACAGGCTTATAGACAGAATGGACTTGACTTGTCTCAGATGAGATTTTGGACTGTGGAATTTTGAGTTAATGTTGGAATGAGTTAAGACTTTGGGGGACTGTTGGATGGTATGATTGGTTTTGAAATGTGAAGACTTGAGATTTGCAAGGGGCAAGGCATGGAATGATATTGTTTGGCTCTGTGTCCCCACTCTAATCTCATCTTGTAGGTTCCTTAATTCCTACATAATTCCCTTCCTGTTGTGGGAAGGGACCCTGTGGGAGATAACTGAATCATGGGGGCAGGTCATTCCCATACTGTTCTCATGATAGTGAATAAGTTTTATGAAATGTGATGGTTTTAAAATTGGGATTTTCCCTGCACAAGCGCTCTCTCTTTGCCTGCTGCCATCTGTATAAGACATGACTTGCTCCTCCTTGCCTTCCACCATGATTGTGAGGCATCCCCAGCCACATGGAACTGTAAGTCCATTAAACCTCTGTCTTTTGTAAATTGCCCAGTTAGCAAACTTAAAAGTTATTTACAACCAACCACTTAAATTAAAATGGAAGAGGAACTTATAATTTTCTAATATTTACTATAAATGCAATGATTCAATATGCCAAATAAATTTTTGGATCTACCTTATTAGTGAATTAGATTAGAATGGATAAGAATCACACAATAGAAAAAAATAGGCTGTCCAAATTCCTCTGTTTTCACTTAGTAGTTTTGGGCAAGTAATTGCTAAATAAATAGTAGTTGTTTATTTTTTTAATAGTAATTTGTTTTATGTATATAAAGATGCTTGTATTAGTTTTCTATCACTGTATAACACATTAGTGGCTTAAAACAATACAGTTATGTACATCACAAATTCAGGCATGACTCAAATAATTTTTAGGCTCAGGATTTCAAAAGGTTAAATTTAAGGTGTCAGCTAGGCTGAATTCTCTTATGGAGGCTTAGTTAGGAAAGAATCCATTTCTAAGTGCATTTACATTGTTGGCAGAATTCAGTTCCTTAAGGTAACATTCAGGTCCATGATTTATTTGAGTTAATTTTTGTGAAGGGTATAAGATCTGTGTCTCTCCTTTCCCTCCCCTCCCCTCCCCTCCTCTCCCTCCCCTCCTCCTTTCCTCCCTTCCCCTTTCCCTCCCCTCCCCCTTTCCTCCCTTCCCCCTTCTCTCCCCTCCCCCTCCCCTTCTTCCTTTTCCCCTTTTCCCCCCTTCCCCTTCCTTCCCTTTTCTTCCCTTCCCTTATCCTTTCCTTCGTTTCTTCTTTTCTTCTCTCCTTCCTTCCCTCCTCCCTCTCTTCCACCCACCCTTCTTTCTTTTTTTTTTTTTTTTGGTCATGTGGCTATCCTGTTGTTCCAGCACCATCTGTTGAAAAGACAATGCTTTTTTCCCAATTATTATTATTTTAAATTTTTAAATTTCTATCTGGCTTTTTCTTATAACTTCAATTTCTTTGTGAAAACTTTATATTTTTACCTTTCATTCAAGGGAATTCATAATTACCTATTGAAGCAGTTTGTAATGTCTTCTTTAAAATCTTTGTCAGCGAGTTTCAATATCTGATTCATCTCAGTATTGGCATCTGTTGAATAAGATTAAGTTGTAATCTTACTTATTCATGATATAATGAGTCATTTTTATTGTATTCTCTGTCATTTTGAATATTATGTTGGGATACTCCTCATACTGTTTAATTCTATTTTAGAGTCTAACCTTTTTGTTTAGATTTAGCTTGTAAGTTGTGACCTACTACTGTGGACTGAAGTTCCAATAAAAAAAATTAGTTTTCTGAGCCTCTGAAATGCTATTCTTGTCTGCTTCATTCTTCCAACTCTGCTTGAATTCTTGCTAGATTCCTGCTGGTGCCATCTACAGAGACAAAAGACAATTATTAGCCACCCAGTGCCATTATGTGGGTTTGGGGAATTTGGACCCTTGGACCCATGGATGAAAAGCATTCACTCTGTCCTGTTTTTTGACCACCTATTGTAGGTGGTGTTCCCACTCTGTGTCTGCTGATGCCAACGTAGTAGAGAAGTGCCTATTTAGGCCACCTTTTGCCACTTGGTAAAGGGCTGAGATATGCTGACCCTGAGTTCCCTTCTACTATTTATCAAAGAGCTGGAAAACTCCTGGTATTGATCTTTTGCTGCTTCTAAGTAGAGGACAATATGTTTTCAAGTCTGGCTGGCTGTATGCTATTGGCTGGAAGATTGTGAAACTCGCATCATAGATCTTCTGCTCTTGGGTAGAGGACAGGTACATGCAGGCTTGCTGGTGCCACCAGTGTAGGCAGATGGGCTCCTCTTGCTTACTAAGTTTATGGGACAAAAGTTGGGTAAGACTGTCTGGGTCCTGGTTGCCACTGCTGTGGGTGAATTGGGACTGCTACTGCGAGTGGTTGTGGGAAGGAAATGTGCTGGCTGCCAAGGTTCATTTATGCCATTGCTGTTGAAATGGAAAAGTTCCCTTGTCTCCCTCTCAGGGTATGTGATGGCGGTGTGGCTCACTTCTTCGATGCCGCACTGCTCAAAACCCCTAGGCGGAGCAGGCAGACAAGCAGGTCATGGGGAGCATGAGCTCTGACCCCACAGCAGCATCTAGGGTTGAGTGTTTACAGCTCCTGAAGCCCCATTAGGAATGTGTTACACAGTGCGCCCTTTCAGTTTAGCCATCTGCAGGTGACTTGTATTAATCAGCTCAATTAGACTATGTGCCTTATTGCAAGGACAGAGGGCTTTCTGTATCTTGGGTTCTTCCTTAGTGTACCGATAAAATCGGATCACACATGGGCTTGGAGAATGAGTGCAAGGTTTCACTGAGGGAGGTAGCTTTCAGCAAGGTGAATGGGGAGGTCAGAAAGAGGATAGAGTGGGAAGGTGGTTTTTCCTTGGAGTCAGGCTGCCCAGTAGCCAGACTCTCTTCTGACCACCCCCGGCTGAATTCCACATTGTCTGCATCATTCTGCCATCGATGGCTTGCCGGAGTCTGTATGTGTGTTCTGCTGATGTGTTCTTCTGCTCCTCTGCTTCTCTTGATATCCAGCTCCTTGTGTCTGCCTGCTAGGGTCTCAGGGTTTTTATAGGTACAGTATGCGGGCGTGGCAGGCCAGAGTGGTCTTGGAAAATGCAACATTTGGGCATGAAAACAGGAGTGCCTGTCCTCACCTAGGTCTGTGGGAACAGGCCTGAGGGTGGACCCCTAGCCAGGCGCCCCACCTTTCTCTACCTAGAACTTCCCTGCCCTCTCCCGTATCACTGAAAGATTGGCCTGCTGCTGCCAATAGATGTGAAGGAGGGATGGGTTAGCACCCATTCCTCTGCTAGCACTGCTGTGGCTGGGCTTTCCCTTTCATAGGACTTTTAGTCAGAGAACGTAGACATTTCTTCTCTCCCTCTCTCCTTCTCTCTTTCCCTCTCTCTTTCTTTAGGGGACTGTGTGTGTGGTGGGGGTGTCTATACCTACTAGTATTTCTGGATTGTCATTCCGCTTGTTGTCCATATTGTCCAGCCTGGATATTTAGGAGATAGAGATAAAACCAAGATAACTCATCATGTCTTTCTTCAGGTACTGAGACCTTAGACAGTAGACGTTTAAACCTTTCAGATTCCATTTATGACTGTCTATTTAATTAAGTAAAATGTTTTCAGAGTATTTAGCTGTACTTAGAGGGGAAAAACTGGTAAACATAAGTTTATGCCATTATATCCCAAAAGATAAGCTGGTGCTTTTGTAAAATTGAAAAAAAATATTTTAATACCTTTTATTACCTAATGCTTAAGATATTAGAAATTTCTACTATATGAGATGTTAATGATACACAGTATGTGGTGTAAAATGTACAAAATTAGTGAGCTTTTTTCCCCCTTTTTAAACTAAAAATATCTTTTTAGCCAGATGGTCTTAAAACAAAAGGTACTTGAGATAACCTTACCTTTCTTCAAATTAATCTTTATATTTTCAATTTTTTTTAATTCACAAAAGAAAAAATAGGGGATTTATTTTAAAGTTAGGCTTAGTCATTTAAAAATTAAATAGATGTAAATTAGTAGTAATAATTTGTGATAATATGGAACACTGAAAATGCTAAAACAAAAGATGCAATTTGAAGAAAAATACAGATTGAGATAAAATTTTGTACAAGAGTTTTAAAAACTTACTGAATATCAAGTTTAGTTACTAAGTAGCATGTCTATAACATTATCAATTACAGACATAGAAGTTAAAATTGTTACACCCATGTTGGTTTAAGGAGACTAAGAGAAATACAATGTTATATCTAGGAAGCGTAAAAAAGACATTAGTAGAAAAGTGGAGAAACCAAATAATATCTAAGGTTTAATTAGTAGTATTTGACCAATGTGATGTTGTTATGTAAGATGTGAACATTAGAAGAGGGTAGGTACACAGTATATATGAAAACACTCTGGACTATTTTCTAACTCTTTTTACTTTCTAAAATTATTTCAAAATAATGAGCTTAATAAACACTCTAAAAAGTCTTTAGTAGGATATTAGGTTCCTTCTTATATTATTGATTTTATTTTGTATTACAAATCTTAAAAAGAATGAATGAATAAGTTCTGGTATAAAATTTATTTTTATTATGGATAAGAAAACAGCTCACATATTAGCAAACATTTAAAGACCGAGTGTGAGCTAGAGTGTCAGATTAGCATCCCTGGGAGTCCAAAGACAAGGGGAGAAGGCTCCACTCTTAGCTTTTTGCCCACAGGCTTCCGTTGAGTGCTCAAACAAACAAACGAAAAGACAGGAGGAAGGTCAGGGGACCTGAGGGAGCCATTTGTGGTGGTTTTGTAAGGCTTACTAAGACTTGAAGACAGAGCAGGAGTAACTGTAGAAGGCCAGATGTCTTCTGAGCTCTGCATGATTGAAATATTGGCATAAAACCAACTGGTGCCCCAGACCCTTCTCAAGAAGAATTAAACTACATGGGATGCAGGAGGAGAAGCAAACAACATTCCCATGCCCCAGATCACAGCCTGCTCTCCTGAGAAGTGAAGATCAACTTGGAGGGAAGAAAAAAAATCCACCCACATCCCAGTTCCTGACCTAATCCCAGGCAAAGGTCAGCTGTCACTCCTTCATGCTCTGTGATGATGTGTCCGGAATTGGTGGGTTCTTGGTCTCACTGACTTCAAGAATGAAGCCGTGGACCCTCGTGGTGAGTGTTACAGCTCTTAAGGTGGCGCGTCTGCAGTTTGTTCCTTCTGATGTTCGGATGTGTTCAGAGTTTCTTCTTTCTGGTGGGTTCATAGTCTCGCTGGCTCAGGCTTGAAGCTGCAGACCTTTGTGGTGAGTGTTACAGCTCTTAAGGCAGCGCGTCTGGAGTTGTTCATTCCTCCTGGTGGGCTCGTGGGCTCGCTGGGTTCAGGAGTGAAGCTGCAGATCTTCGCGGTGAGTGTTACAGCTCATAAAAGCAGCATAGACCCAAAGAGTGAGCAGTAGCAAGATTTATTGCAAAGAGTGAAAGAACAAAGCTTCCACAGTCTGGAAGGGGACCCAAGCGGGTTGCCAATGCTGGCTCGGGCAGCCTGCTTTTATTCTCTTATCTGGCCCCACCCACATCCTGCTGATTGGTAGAGCCGAGTGGCCTGTTTTGACAGGGCACTGATTGGTGCCTTTACAATCCCTGAGCTAGATACAAAGGTTCTCTACATCCCCATCAGGTTAGTTAGATACAGAGTTTCGACACGCAGGTTCTCCAAGGCCCCACCAGAGCAGCTAGATACAGAGTGTGGATCAGTGCATTCACAAACCTTGAGCTAAACACAGGGTGCTGATTGGTGTGTTTACAATCCTTGAGCTAGATACAGAGTGCTGATTGGTGTGTTTACAATCCCTGAGCTAGACATAAGGGTTCTCCAAGGCCCCACCAGAGCAGCTAGATACAGAGTGTCAATTGGTGCACTCACAAACCTTGAGCTAAATACAGGGTGCTGATTGGTGTGTTTACAGTCCCTGAGCTAGATATAAAGACTCTCCACGTCCTCACCAGACTTAGGAGCCCAGCTGGCTTCACCTAGTGGATCCCGCACCAGGGCTGCAGGTGGAGCTGCCTGCCAGTCCCACGCCGTGCGCTCGCACTCCTCAGCCCTTGGGTGGTCAATGGGACTGGGCGCCATGGAGCAGGGGCCGGCGCTCGTCTGGGAGGCTCGGGCTGCACAGGAACCCACGGAGGTGGGGGAAGGCTCAGGCATGGTGGGCTGCAGTCCTGAGGCCTGCCCCGCGGGAAGGCAGCTGAGGCCTGGCAAGAAATCTAGCGCAGCGCCGGTGGGCTCTGCTGGGGGACCCAGTACACCCTCCGCAGCCACTGGCCCGGGTGCTAACTCCCTCATTGCCAGGGTCCGGCAGGGCCGGCTGGCTGCTCCGAGTGTGGGGCGTGCCAAGCTCACACCCACCCAGAACTTCAGCTGGCCCTCAAGCGCCGCACACAACCCCGGTTCCCGCTCACGCCTTTCCCTCTACACCTCTCTGCAAGCTGAGGGAGTGGGCTCCGGCCTTGGCCAGCCCAGAAAGGGGCTCCCACAGTGCAGTAGTGGGCTGAAGGGCTCCTCAAGTGCCACCAAAGTGGTAGCCCAGGCAGAGGAGGCGCCAAGAGTGAGCGAGTGCTGTGAGGACTGCCAGCACGCTGTCACCTCTCAATGATATCTAAAATTCATCTGTCATATGGTAGGAGGATATGAGCAGACAATCTTTTCATGCTGAGATTCTTGCACTGATTCAAATTGAAGTATGCAGGCTCTGGAAAATGGACTAGAAACTGGCTGGCCACAAGTACCTATGGACACATGTAAGAGTTCAACTGCTACAGGAGGAAGAGAAGGGAATTTACCTGTACCTTAGATTCTGCCCTGGAATAGAGACAGAGGTTGGAGCAGCAGTATTAAGAAAACCTCACTCTTGAGGCAGAACTCATGGAACCTTTCTATAATATGCTGAACAAAGAGAATCAAGAAACTTCCAGGCTCTGTCATGAAAAAGTACCATTTTTAAATATCAAATAATCTAACATATATATCACTTTAACCCAGAAGATGAATGGAAAACAATCAGGTAGTAAAAAATTGTGTTTGAAAAGATAATTGAAACTGGCCCAATAGTCTCATGTTCTTTTGGATAAAAATAGAAACTTACCCTTCTGCTGTTAAAAGCTGTTATTTGTTTTATCTGAGTTTCTTCCTCAGGAAAGGACCTTCATGCCTGTCAATAAAAGTATCAAAGAACTGAAACTCACCAGATGACAGCACCAGATGTATTCTTCCTGCACCCCCACCAAGTTCTTCTTTTCTTACACATTGTTACATTTCTTCCCTGCTATATAAACCCTTAGTTTTAGTCAGTCAGGGAGATGGATTTGAGACCGAGCTCCCATTCCCTCACCTACAGCACCCAACTAAAGTCTTCTTTCTTGGGAACGCACTGTCTCAGTGATTGGCTTCCTGTGTGGTGAGCGGCAGGACCTAGACCATACTCCTGATGTTTTGGAAAGAGAATGACTGAGGATTCCCAAAATATATTAACGACAAGCCACAGATTCCAGAAACACAGACAAGCAAAAAGTAGAATAAGTTTTTTTTCTCTACTTCTCATATTATTCTTTCTCTCCCTTCCCAATTTTTTTCTTATATCATTTTATTTTGTCTGAGAATATAACTCTTATGTTGTATTCTGCAAACAAAATCACATTTTTGTCTTGCTCCTTAGTAAACTACCTACTTACAACCAGTATTTTTTTTTTTTTTTTTTTTTTTTTGAGGCAGACTCTTGCTCTGTTGCCAAGGCTGGAGTGAGTGGTGTGATCTCAGCTCACTGCAGCCTCCACCTTCCAGGTTCAAGTGATTCTCCTACCTCAGCCTCCCAAGTAGCTGGGATTTCAGGTCTCTGCCACCACGCCTGGCCAATTTAGTTTTAGTAGAGACAGGGTTTCTGCATGTTGGCCAGGCAGGCTGGTCTCAAACTCCTGACCTCAGGTGATCTGCCTGCCTTGGCCTCTCAAAATGCTGGGATTACAGGTGTGAACCACTGCACCTGGCCACAACCAGTCTTTTGTTGTTGTTCTTTTTTTTTTTTCTTTTGAAGCAGTGTCTCACCCTGTTACCCAGGCTGGAGTGCAGTGGTGTACTTACAGCTCACTATAGCCTCATCCACTCGGGCTCAGGTGATCCTACCACCTCAGCTTTCCAGGTAGCTGGGACTACAGGTGCATGCCACCATGCCCGGCTAAGTTTTTGTATTTTTTGTAGAGACAAGGTTTGCGATGTTTCCCTGGCTGGTCTCAAACTCCTGGGTTGAAGCCATCCACCCACCTTGGCATCCCAAAGCACCATGATTATAGGTGTGAGCCACTGCACCCAACCATTTTGTTGATTTTTTAAGTTATATTTTGCTTGGCTTGGTTCTTCTAGGAGTTTCACTAAAAGTTTATTGAGAATAATAGTTCTATGTTCTTAGCAGAGTCAAAACTATTTTCTGTTGCTTTTATGTACAGTTATGCATCACATAATGATGAGGACACATTCTGAGAAATGCATTGGTAGGTGATTTTATCTTTGTTCAAACATCATAGAGTGCACTTACACAAATCTAGATGGTCCAGCCTACTACACACCTGGGTTATATCATAGAGCCTATCGTTCCTAGGCAACAGACCTGTACAGCATGTTATTGTACTGAATAGTGTATGCAAACTGTAAAATCATGGTATTTGTATATGTAAATTTATCTAAACATAGAAAAGATACAATGAAAGTATAGTATAAAAGATAAAAAGTGGTACATATGTATAGGGCACTTACCATGAATAGAGCTTGCGGGACTGGAAGTTATTTTGGGTGAGTCAGTGAGTGAATGTGAAGGCCTAAGACATTATTGATGTACACTATGTGGAGTTTACAAATGCTGTATACTTTGGCTACCCTAAATGTATTTTAAAAAAAATTTTTATAATAAATTAATCTTAGCTTACTGTAACATTTTTTACTTTAGAATCCCTAACTTTTTAAAGTTTTACTTTTTGAAGTTTTTAACTCTTGTAATAACCTTAGCATTTGTACAACCACACAAGATTTTGTTTGTATTCTTCTATAAGTACTTTTCCCATTTTTAATTTGTTAAAATGTTCAAAATTTTTCCTTAAAAACTAAGACACAACACACATATTAGCCTAGGCCTACATGGGGTCAGGATAATCGATATTATTGTCTCCCACCTCCACATCTTCTCCCACTGGAAGGTCTTCAAGGGCAATAACACCCATGAAGCTGTCATTTCCTATGGTAACAATGCTTTCTTCTGGAATACCTCCTGAAGGACTGCCTGAGGCTCTTTTACAGTTAACTTTTTTTGGAAGTAGGTGTAAACTCTGAAATAATGATGAAAGTACAGTATAGAAACTATGTCAACCAGTAATATAGTCAACTGTACATATTTGTATGTGCTGTAATTTTATCTGACTGCCAGTGCCATAAGTTTGTTTGCACTAACATCACCACAAACACATGAATAATGCATTGTGCTATTATGGTAAAATGGCTAGGATATCACAAGATAATAGATATTTTTCAGATCTATTATAATTGTGTGGGCCCACTGTTGTATTCATGCTCTGTTGGTGACTGAAACATCATAATGCATTACATGACTATATTTGTTAATATATAAAATTCTTGGGTTACTTTTCTCTTCTCCTTGAGAAATTAAAAGAAATTGTTCCACTCTCTTTAGCTTCGACCATTGTTCTAGAGCAGTGTCAGACCAGCTTTCATTCTTTTAATTCTTTGTAAGTAAAATAGTATTCTTGCCTGGCAGCACAAGTTTTCTGTTTATGTATCTTTGAAGCCAATTACCTTTACTGGCATGTTGCTTAGGGTTGACTCTTCTGGATCCTTGTGCATTCAAATCGTCTTTATTAAAGGAAGACTATATTTTGGGTTACAACTACAAATATTTATTCTGATTCTCTGTTTTTTGTTTGTTTGTTTGTTTTGAGATGGAGTTTTGCTCCTGTTGCTCAGGCTGGAGTGCAATGGCATGATCTCAGCTTCCTGCAACCTCCACCTCCCAGGTTCAAGCGAGTCTCCTGTCTCAG
The DNA here is from genome assembly GCF_028885655.2 of Pongo abelii. Classification (NCBI taxonomy): domain Eukaryota; kingdom Metazoa; phylum Chordata; class Mammalia; order Primates; family Hominidae; genus Pongo; species Pongo abelii. The sequence goes on from NC_071994.2 coordinate 101,588,935, forward strand.
TCTCCCAAGTAGCTGGGATTACAAGTGCATGCCACCACGCCCAGCTAATTTTTGTATTTTTAGTAGAGACGGGGTTTCATCATATTGGTCAGGCTGGTCTCGATTTCCTGAACTCAGGTGATCTGCTTGCCTTGGCATCTCAAAGTGCCGGGATTACAGGCATGAGCCACTGTGCCTGGCCTATTCTGCTTTTTACCTGAAGTTTTTATAGGTTCTCCAATTATACAATGACAGATTACTGGGGTCTCTGCAATTATCCAGTGAATGCAAACTGTAAAATCATAGTATTTATATATTTTATTGGCCCCTTCTCATGCTGCTATAAGGATATACCTGAGACTGGGTAATTTGTAAAGGAAACAGGTTTAATTGACTCACAGCTCAGCATGACCAGGAGGCTTCAGGAAACACAATCATGGCAAAAGGGGAAGCAAACATGTCTTTCTTTATAGGGTGACAGAAAGGAGATTTTGAGCAAAAGGTGGAAAGGTAATCCTTTTATAAAACCAGAACATCTGGTGAGAACTCACTCTCTATCACGAGAACAGCATGAGGGTATCCGCCCTCATGATTTAATTACATACCACTTGGTCTCTCCCACAACATGTGGAAATTATGGGAACTAGAATTCAAGATGAGATTTGGGTGGGGACACAGCAAAGCCATGTCATATATCTAAATTTATCTAAACATAGAAAAGATACAATAAAAACATAGTATAAAATATATAGTGTAAATGATATGAGTGCTAACCTCTAAATTTGTTCATGCTACAGAAATTTATTTTGATCTTAAGTCATTATTTTTTAGGACCTTATTGCTCCCAGACTGAATGCTAACTGGTCAATTTTTATTATTCTCTTTATTTAAGTAGATAGTTGTTTACATTATGAGCTATTTCTTTTTACAAGTATTCATTATAACTGGCAGTGATAATTTATAAGACCATCAATTTAAAGCAAGATCTTTCAAGGATTTGTGAAGGAATGTTTCAGGAGACGCTGAACTATTCTTAGGATCCTAGGTTCTGTGTGTATGATTAGCCTTCATTCTAAACTTGAATTTGGTCTTCGGGAAAAATAAAACTGTGATTTTATTTTCATAAGTACATGAGACTGATTTCCTCCCCAACCACTGTAAAAATGCTTCTTCCAGATAGGAATTTGCCATTTGATTCATCATTAACCTTACTTCCTTTGATTTTCCGTATCAGAGCCAGGCTCACTCCTGCTATCATTATCTGTATCTCCTTTTCACAATGACAAAGAATTTAGGATGGGCAATGTAGACTTTGTTCCTCATCTTGAGGGTATGGCTTTTTGAGGCTCTGCGTAAGGTTCTTAGTCGCATTACTGTGGCAGCGCTCCTCTCGAGCGGACACCAGCTGTGGGGAGTCTGCCCCTTGCAGACCCCTGACTTGGCGATGGATGAATAAAGTACGCTGACACGCAGATTTTCTGCTTTGCCAGTCCAGCTGAGGGTCTGAGCGGCTTACAGACTCCCTGCTGAGTTCTGTAAACAGTTGCAACTCGGCCTTGATCAGCTAGTCAGACTCACATTTATTCAGTAAGATTAATTAACAAAACCTTTAGTCAACACCATTAGAGGGCAATTGACATTGTGGACTTCCCAAGTAAAAAGCACTTAAGCACCCACAGTACATCAAAGGTTAGTTTTAAGATCATACGGGTAAACAAGCTAGCTAGGGAAACTATTCTGCCTTCCTTTATTACTACTTAAATTTGTTTAAAGGTAAAGATCCGATTGCCTTCAAAAATACCTATTACCAAAGTTATGCAAACTTCTCAGCCTTCCAAGAAGACTTGAGTCTATCTCTATAACTATCTCTAATACTTTCCATCAGGCTGATTGAACCCCAACACATTACCATTTAGTGTGGGTGCTAAACCTTTGCTTCACTGGAACATAGTTGCCTTTTTCCCAAATTTGGTGTCTTGGGTTTAGCTATTTCTTATTTTCATAAAATTTTAATATTTCTCTATTTTCTTATTTCTTTACAAATTCCTTTCAGAAAATAAAGAGAGAACTGCTGATTTTTGCAGTCTTGATCAAAATTACAAGCTGAAAACTGCTACCAGAGTTCCTTTTACTGAACTCCAGACCAGGAAAAACTATCATAGTGAACTAGATTATACCTTTTTCATGAGTTTATGAAAGACATTTAGGATACACTTGACAAGATATTGCATAATTCACTTAATTATTATTTAAAGACTTGTTTATTCTGTATATTAACTTCTCAGCTTACACAAAGCAATCTAGGGCTTTCTTGCTAAGCTGGTTAGATAAACTGGAAATACAGATAGAAGAAAAGCTAATTAGAGCTCTACTATTGGTTAGACTCTTGTTATTTCAAAGGAATTCTATTGGAAGACTCACCTTGTCAAAATAAATGCATGTTTTATACACTTTTTACTCTCTTGATTCATGTATAAACAAGTAGCCTAATTTGACTAAATGCTACCTATGTTTTAAGCATGAACTCTTTTATTTCTTATATTTTCCTGATTATATCACTTAATTTTAATTCATTTTATTGACCAAAGTTCTGATAATTTTACTCATAAAAATTTTAATTTAATTAATATTATTTTAAGACATTTTCTCTATGACACAATCTTGATCAACAGTTTGAGTCTTGTTACACTGAGAGACCACCATTTTGTTAAGATCCCACCACAGCCTTTCTTAGAATTCTCACCTTTAAGGGAAATATGAAAATGCTTTTTATGATGAAAGGATGTTGCAAATGTGAGACATAATTATGATAATTGGCATTTTTTCCAACATTGGATATTTTACAAAAATAAAATATATCTATTTCCACTGTCACTGTAGAAACATAAACAAGCAGATATATTCATTCAACAAATATATATTGATTGTTTCCTATATGTGACTCATTGTGTTCAGCATTTATGGTATATTGGAGAGTAAGCTCTTTCTCTCTCGATACAGTTCACCATTTGGTAAGAATGAGAAACAATAGTCAAACATTTATTTAAATTATTATACATGTTTAATTATGAAAAGATATAAAGAAAACAATAAGTGAGAGGACACTCATACAAATTTGAGTTAATGTAGGGTTAAAGAAGTTTCCTTGAAGAAATTATATTTGAGCTAAAATCATATAGGCAATTAGATTAGGTAGGACAAGAAAATGGTGGGATGACGAAAACCACATTTTTTTTATCTATACCCCTCTAACTCTTTATAGACTCATGGGCTTAGACATTCCTCTAAAACAATAAAATATCAGTCAATCAATATTTTTTTTAATATCTTATTGAGTGTATTGATTGGTTGATATTTTATTAAAACTTTAAAAACAATTGATTTGTAACTTGGACCACAGTCATAGTGCTATTAGCCTTCAAATATGTTAAAACATGCAAATAATCAATGATTAATAATTGGCCATATTGTCAGAGACATTTGAACCAGAGCAACTCCATCTGGAGCAGGGGCTTGGTAAAATAAGGCTGAGACATGCTGGGCTACATTCCCAGCAGGTTGAGGCATTCCTAGTCACAGATGAGGTAGGAGGTCAGCACAAGATACAGGTCATAAAGACCTTGCTGATAAAACAGGTTGCAGTAAAGAAGCTGGTTAAAACCACCAAAACCAAGATGGCCACGAGAGTGGCCTCTGGTCATCCTCACTACTATGCTCCCACCAGCGCCATGACAGTTTAGAAATGCCATGGCAACATCAGGAAGTTATCCTATATGGTCTAAAAAGGGGAGGCATGAATAATCCACCCCTTGTTCAGCATGTCATCAAGAAATAACCATAAAAATAAGCAACCGGCAGTCCTCAGAGCTGCCCTGTCTATGGAGTAGCCATTCTTTATTTCTTTACTTTCTAAATAAACTTGCTTTGACTTTATGGATTCACCTTAAATTCTTTCTTGTGCGAGATCCAAGAGCCATCTTTTGGGGTCTGGATCTGGACCCCCTTTCTGTTAACAACATTTATCTCAGATATATGATTCCAAAAAATAAAAGAGAGAGAAAGAGAATGATTTTAAAATTAAACATTTAATGAAAGAAACTACTTCTAGCCCTTACTACCTCAAGCTCATAAAAGTAGTTCTAGTTATAGCCCAGTAGCTTTGTTTTTGTTCAAACATCTCTTTGTTTGTCTTCTCTTTGCCCTGAAAACGATCAAGTAGTTCACTAGGTGAAAATGGAAGGCTCCCAAGGGTGCGTTCAAATAATGACTTTTGAAACTTCCCTGTCTGAGGTCACAAAACAATAAAAGAGGAAAGAGTATGACCGATTGGCGGCTTTATTTTACCTTCTACTCATGTCACAGCAGTGCAGTCTTTTTGTGGGGCTAGGGGAAGTCACTTTCAACATTTACTCTGAGCAATTTATTTCATGTGTAACTTTTTGTCAGAAGATTCTCATTTTATATATTAGATTGGGTCATGTGTATTTTTCAGGTTATTTTTTACACTGCAGGCAAGCAATCATTGAATATCTATCTAGCTATCCATCTAGCTAGCTATCATCTATCTTTACTGTCTCTTAGCTACACAAAAATTTATTTATCTCAACTTCATGATAACATTTTGAAACAAACAACAATATATATATCTTACCAAAATAAAATGAGTTATAAAATACAAAATGCAATAAATAGTGAAGTTTTATATATTGAGATGTTTTACTAAAAGGATGAATTTCATAGCAAATAATAAAAGTCAGCAGTTTAAGTGCAGTAGAATGAATTTTGTTCCATGTTTTGTTCCTTGCTCTAACTGCCTCTTCCAAATATTTGTATTCCAATAATTTTTTTTTTTTTTTTTTTTTTTTTTTGTCTTTTGAGACAGAGTCTCGCTCTGTCACCCAGGCTGGAGTGCAGTGGTGCGATCTCGGCTCACTGCAAGCTCTGCCTCCCGGGTTCAGGCCATTCTCCTGCCTCAGCCTCCCGAGTAGCTGGGACTACAGGCACTCACCACCTCACCTGGCTAATTTTTTGTACTTTTAGTAGAGACGGGGTTTCACCATGTTAGCCAGGATGGTCTCAATCTCCTGACCTTGTGATCCGCCCACCTCGGCCTCCCAAAGTGCTGGGATTACAGATGTGAGCCACCACACCCAGCCCAATAAGTACTTTAATATAAATATATTATGAGTATAATAACCTGTGCTGAATTATAAATTATTATGTAAATTAATCATTAGTACTATTTCTGCTTCATATTTATTTATTACAAATTTTAAGTAATTCCTTAAAATTTCTTTTTATAATCTTCTGAATTTATCAGTTATTTTGTTACAAACATAAGTTATCATAATGACTAGGAGAAAACACACTACAATTTTCATAGACAATTATTTTCTTTATTATTAGAAAACTATAACGTTAAGCATACATTTCCTTCATAATTATGTGGACATTTTGCTACAATAAAATAAAATAGATTGTTAACAGTTTATGAATGACACTGGCAAAAAAAGTTATTTAAGAAGTCAATAAGTTCTGGAAATATGACAGAAAAATTAAAGATTAAAATAGGTAAGATTGATGTAATTTAGATTAAAATATTTTTTAAAAATCTCTATTATAAGTTGATACAATAGATATTCCCTGGATACCTGAGAAATCTGGCAGAATTTTATCAACAAATGGATAAAGCCAAAATACTTCTAAAATAATATGTAATTAATTAGTGGTGATTTTTTTTTAGTTAAATGTAACAACCAGAGTAGGTAAAATGAAGCAGCTTTGGTGGACATATGTTGCATCCTGGTTTCTCATAGTCTGCTCTCAGGAATGTTAATTGTAATGATCAACTTTGAAATGTTTGGCATTATCTACTAAAATTAAATAAATGCACACTGTATGACCTAGAAATTCTAGTCCTCAGTTTACCGTGTGTGTGTGTGTACCTAAAAACATCTTTTTGAATCTTAATAGCAGTACTATTGGAAACAGGCACAAATTGGAAAATCTCAAAGGCTCACTAACAGTAAAATGAATATAAATATTGCTGTATGTTCACACAATAAAACAATATGTGGCAGTGCGACAGAATGTATAAAAACTGTATAGAACAATATAATTAAGTTTCATAAGCATAGCTTTGAGTAAAGAAAGCTGAATATAAATGTATAATACTCAATAATATGTATAAGGTTGAATTCAGCAAATTTAATCTGTATCATTAGAGGTCAGAATAGTATTTATCCTTGAGCCATGTGGGATAGTAACTGGAAAAGGATAGAAGAAGAGATTTTTGGGAAATGGATATTTTGTTTCTTGATCATGATACATGTTCATGGTATTGTTCCATTTGTGAAATTTTATTGAATTAAACATGATACATGCATATATTTTATCTTCAATAAAATTTCTAAAATAAAATGTACTTTCCCATAGCTATGCTTTCAAATATTTTTATTGATAAAACTCATTATGTATATAAAATTCTCATTTTCCTTAAAGATGAAAACACAAGAAAACACAATAAAAAATTATAGTCAGGATCATTAAAACCACATTTTTTTTATATCATCAGTGTATGTTTGACCATGAAAAGGAGCATAGAATATTTCTATTTTCATAAAAAGATTAAATTAAAATATTGCAAAAATATCATGAGGAAATGACTACCTTAAGTGCATTTTTGTGTCTTATTCTGTAATGAAAGATATTTTAAACTAAAAATCCATACTGGATTCATTTTGTTTGATTTCATTGTCTCCATGGATTAAATAAACCAGACAAATGTAAAATCTGATTTTGTTTGATGCTAATGAATGTTACCTAAATGTCTAAATCATATTGCATCAGTGGAAGTAAGAACATATAAATGGATCTGGAAATGAGGTCATTAGCCTTCCAATTACCTGAGATGAATTACTCCTTATACATTTTTCTTGGCTGTTCGTTGTGCTGTGCTCACATGACTGGCCAACATTAAACTCTGTTTCTTTTATTTGAACCATTACCATAGTTTATCAGAATCTCTGATATAGCAGCTATCTCACTCTAGCTTCTATTACGGCTATTTTTGTATTCCTTATCTTCCTTGTTGTATTGTTAACTTTTTGTGGTCAGGGACTATGCTTTGCTTATCATTTTTATCTCTGCAAGAGCTGACCTCAAAGACTCATGTTTAGGAAGCACTCAACAATATTTATTAAATAAAGTAGTTTTAATTCAGATAAGCAAAACAAGCTGTCACTGAAGACTTCAGAATTTATATTTGGAGTTTCCTGGGAGCAATAACCTACTTGGAAAGGAAATTTGTCTTAAAGTTGCTTTGTTTATATTGCATTTTTATTAGAAGCAACTTTGGAGATGCCGATAGAAATTTTTATGCTAAAATATTCGTAAGAAGCCCCTTGGCAATTCTAATTTATACCTGTTTGTGCATTTTTAAAAGCTTTTATTAAGAACACATATGTTGGCCTGGCACAGTAGCTCATGCCTGTAATCTCAGCACTTTGAGAGGGTGAGGCGGGCGGATCACTTGAGGACAGGAGTTCGAGGCCAGCCTGGTCAATATGGTGAAATCCTGTCTCTACTAAAAATACAAAAATTAGCCGGGCATGGTGGCACATGCCTGTAATCCCAGCTACTGGGGAGGCTGAGGCAGGAGAATTGCTTGAACCTGGGAGGTGGAGGTTGCAGTGGGTCGAGATTGTACCATTGTACCCCAGCCTGGTTAAGAACTGAGATGCTGTCTCAAAAACAAACAAACAAAAAACATTTTTTGGGGGGCAGAGTGGCTCACACCCATAATCCCAAGTGCTTTGGGAGGCCAAGGCGGGAGGACAGCTTGAGGCTGAGAGTTCCAGACCAGACTGCGCAACATTGCGAGATCTTATTTCTAAAAAAAATTTTAAAAAGCCAGGCATGGTGGCATGTGCCTGTTGTCCCATCTATTGGGGATGCTGAGGAAGAATCGCTTGAGCCCAGGACTTTGAGGTGGCAGTGAGCCATGATTGCATCACTGCACTCCAGTTTGAGTAAGAGAGTGAGGCCCCCACTCAAAAAAACAAAAACAAAACCCCCCACACATTTATTTTTTGAAAAATAAATAAAAGCTTGAGGTCCAAATATGATCTCAAAATCTACACAGTAGATCAACAAATGTAGATGTCTCAGAAGACACTAAAACAATCCTGCAGATAACTAGCAGCTGCCTTTGGAGCTTCAGAGATGTCTTTGCCCCTGGGGATTCTGGATAAGCTCGAGTACATAAATTATAGCTGGTGAATATAACCTGCATGCCTGATTCTCAATAATCTATTACTAGCATAAACATTAGTTAGCTTTCCTTGATGACAGACTGAAAGGGAAAATGTGATTCTTTAACTGACACATTGCTAGAGGTTAATCCACTCTGGGACTCAAATTTGATGACAGGTGAGTCAGCTAAAATTTTAAATAAAGCATTTGCTTATACATAATTCGTTAAAAATGACCATATATTCAAGGTACATGATCTTGAATCAAAAGCACCAGTGTTATTACCAAGGCAATATTAATCAAAGTACCACTGATTTTTGACCTAGTCTAGTCCTAATTTTAATTAATTAAATATTATTATTATTTTTTCAGACGGAGTTTCACTCTTGTCACCCAAGCTGTAGTGCAAATGGCACCATCTTGGCTCACTGCAACCTCCACCTCCCAGGTTCAAGTGATCCTGCCTCAGCTTCCTGAGTAGCTGGGATTACAAGCAGATGCCACCATGCCCGACTCATTTTTTTTGTATTTTTAGTAGAGACAGGGTTTCGCCATGTTAGCCAGGCAGGTCTCGAATTCCCAACCTCAAGTGGTCCGCCCACTTCAGCCTCCCAAAGTGCTGGGATTACAGGCGTGAGCCACTGCACCCAGCCCTTAGTTTAAATTCTAATGATTTTTAAAAATCTAGTGTAACTCATGAATGTTTGGCTATGTCTACGTAGCCAGAAAAATATCTGATTCATCAACTCCGAAAGGACAGCCCTGTGATTGTTTCTGGGTTTACCTGGAAGTTAGTTATAGACTTGTGTCTGTCATAAAGATGAAATGAACTAGCTAGTAATTTTTAATATGCTCTTTAAAGTTTAAAAGTCCTTTTGCAGAACCTAGGGCCATGGTTTGGAGATGTGTAGATGGATGGGTTACATCTGGCAACCTAGTTTTACTTCATAAGCAGTGGTGCATTAAAACAATAACAAAAAACCTAAAAACTTTGGCTGCAGCTTTCTTGAAACGAATATCCTTCTGTACTTCTCGATAGTTCATAATCCAGAGATGAAGCACCTCCTGTGAAACTTAGAAAGGACCAGGAAGAGCTGAACTTGGTGGGTCTCTTGGGTCCGAGAAACTTGCCTGCAGTTTTGCTCTTATACTATACTCTATTCCTTTATTTTGATTAAAATCTTAAATGTCAATTATCTGTGCAGGCTTATCAGTCCTCTCAATTATCATATCTGTGCAATCTTGCATCAACTGATTGGTAAATGCAATTTTTTCCCGTAACCAAAATGGAGAGATATACCTCTATAGTCTATTCCATTTTTGGCAAACTTTGTGATGCATAGCACATCCATAAATTCATTTGAACTGACTTAGGTCAGAAAACTCACAATGATACCAGTTCAATATGCAAATCATTTAAATTTATGGAAAGTCATGTTTTACCATCAAAAATCTCTGTGAGATATGTTGCCAAATGTTGTCTTCTTACAAGTTAGGGATTGTAAAGGAGATTCGGTTGCTTTTCCTCATCAGTTATATAACAAATTCAAAATACACACATAAAATCTAAGTAAAAACTTTACTAAGCCTCTAGCCTCCCATTTCAGCTAGGTCACTGCTTCTAAGTCACCTGCCATGTAGAATTTATCACAACCAGTAAACAAGCAAATTTATGCTTTCCTCCATAAAAACAAAGACTCAGGAAATTTAGGTAAATTTTTTAACGTCACAAAGTAGTTGCTGAAACTCTTCCTTATGTAACCTAAGCAATGTAGATTCTCTAATGATAGTTTTCAATAAAAGCTTAATGAACATTCGTGTTATTTTAACCTGCTATTCACGTTAAGAAGCTCAAACACTGAAGTACTTGCATTTGATAAATACTGTTATTTATAACAGAAAGCTTAATTAACTGGATACATTAACCTCATTATAAATATAATATTTGATAACTTAGTAATTCTGCAGTTGAAAACAGGTTAATATGAGTTCTGTGTTCAGTCTAAGTTAATAGAAAGTTGCACCTCATTTTCTTTTCAATGCATTCCTCCCTACTAAAGTTTGATTGTTAATTTTCGTGAATTTTATCATAGAATAGGTTTTATTTTATTTTTCTAGGATGTGAAATGATAGCTCAGGTGGAAAATTAAACAAGACACATAATATTAAATTGGTCTTAGTCTATTAAGAAAAATTAGGGTACAGGTATGAAAGAAATTTTGCTACCTGAATTTTTAGCTTTTAATACACTCCACAGTATCTGGCAGCAGTTTTTCAGAAGACACTAGATTGACAGGTTAATTATAGAAGATGTAAAACTATATGTACAGATAGCAAATCAAACGAGTATTCATTCACTTGGCACTCTACCAGAAAGCGGCAGACAACTTTTATTTGAAACTATTTGAGGATACAAATCATATAATGCATGACATTGAAGATTCCCATAACAAATGCGTAGTGAGGCTGCCAGTATGATTACTGATTCACATCCAAACATAAATTTATGGGGAGAAAAAAAACACCTCAATTCACTTCAAAGTAAATGAATTCTCCTATTAGGGTGTGCCATACTCTAGTATGCTGCACAATATCCTTCAACTTGAATGAAATCACCTTCAAGTTTTACCATTACCACACTGATGTCTTGACATAACTTGAAAGTTATATTATTACCTTTGTCATTTTGCACTGAAAAGATGCAGACACGCTGGCAAAGAATTTCTTGATACAGTACATTTGGACCAATGAAAATAATTTTTTATCCACATTTATACAGAGGAGTTCACCTTGCTTTGAAGGCAGTCTGAACTTCTGAAAGTGGATATAAGGGATACCTTCTTGAATATATCTATCTTGAAATGATAAACCTTCCAGAAGACATCATTTTAATATCAGATGATGATTTTCATATATGCCATGTGGAACTCCAAGCTGGGTTGCTTATTGGTCTGGGTAGATATAGCCTTGATATTTCATGTTATTTTGGCTATGAATAAGTCTTAAAGACATGCAAAATATATTTCACAAGTGTGAGAACTGTTCTGCTCTTCTTCACCAAAATCATTCCTCTCCCCACCGTTGTGCCATATGTTCTGTGCAGATTGTCTATTTGGCTGCTGCTATCAGCCCTGGAAATGGCCTCATTTCAGTGGTGAAATGATCCCTGTATGAAAGAAGTTTGTGGGGCACTTTGGGGACTCACAAAATGAGTGAATCTATGTCACTCTAAAATGCTTTAATTAGTATGTGATTGCTTTCATGTCTTTGGCAAATCCACAAACAGGATAAATTGATGGATTCTAATATGGAATCCGTGGCAGAGATGTGGTTTGAATATCCTCTTCCTTTATTAAGTTGCTTAGTTCTGAAACAGAGGAATCTGGGTATGTTTCTTTGGGGAACAAACAAACAAAAAACTTTCCAATTCTTCTATTTGCATCAAATAGAAGAATCAAAAGCCATCAATAACTAATAATTCACTGAGGGTTGACTGTGTTCCAGGCCCTTTTCTTAGCCTCTTTCATGTACTTATTTATATTTCACTCTCAAGGTTTCAATGGAACAAGTTATTTTATTATTATTATTATTTAGATTAAGCTGAGGTTCAGTTAAGTTTAATTCATTTATAGGGACTCCTTTTAACAGGGACTCCTTTTAATGCCCTGGATGGAGCCTTAGGGTTGTGTTCATATTGTTGGACCTCATTAAGTATTTCCAATGTTGTATTATTTTTCTTAAAAAGAGTTACCCAATTTGTGTAAGATTCAGCTGAAACAAAATTTGTATCGTGATTCTATAATTATCAGAAATAATTATAGAAAAAGTTTTAGTCACTTTGTGTCTTATTCTATTTGGGCTGCCATAAAAATATCAATCAACTGAGTAGTTTATAAACAATAGAAATTTGTTGCTCACAGTTTCAGAGACTGGGAAGTCCAAGATCAAGGTACTGAAAGATTTGGTGTCTGGTGAAGGCCCACTTTCTGGCTTACAGATGTGACTTCTTGTTGTATCCTCACATGGTGGAAGGGGTGAGGGGTATCTCTTGGGTCTCTTTATAAAAGCACTAATCCCACTCATGAGTGCTCTGCCCTCATGATCTAATTATGTCTTAAATACCCACCTTCTAATATCATCATGTTGTGGGTGAGGATATCCAAATATGTATTTCTGAGGAACATAAACATTCATACCATAGCAATGGGAAAGTTCAATTAATAGATGTTTTAGAAAACCTACAAAGCTAACAAATCAAATGGCATAAAATGTCAATCTTGCTGTCAAATAAATCATAATCACATCCAAAAGATATTACATACATTTCTAGATACATGGCCATAGGAGGAACACAGTCTTATTGCCCAATAATTTCTAATTTTGGATCTCAAAGATGATAAACATAAAGTTTCAGAATTCTTCCTGGAAGAGCTGTAGCTAGAGATGAGCTCTGAAGAATCAATAAGCTTTGGATAAAGGAAAAATACCTTTCAGGAAATGTAAGGTAGTAAATCACCAGATTTACACCCCAGTGCTCTCAGGTTGCTCTCTTCACTACCCAAAACATTGTTCTATTATTCTCCAAAACCTTTTAAATTTAATTATTTTAGAATCATTAAAAATGTTTCATCTCCCAGCTATTTGGGAATGCCTGATGCAAGGAAGATATTTTGAGCATCACTTTATCATGTCAGCAATCCTAAAAATTTGGAGCAGTCTCAGAATTTGGCATAAAGCTTGTTATATTTTAGGCTAATCTATGTTAAATGAAAAAAGGCATGACTCTTGTATCCTGCAGTTAACTCTTTCATTCCTTGTGAGCATCAGCACACTGAAGTGTGTAAGTGTGTGTGTGTGTGTGACTCATGTTGCTTCAATTCAGAAGATGTGCTCTGGCCTTTGGCCTTTTGAGTTTAGGAATAAATAACACAAGATATAAACCATAATAAACAGATTTCTGCTAAGCATTCTATACTAGAATTACAGAATTTTTTATGTAATAACTGATTAGTAATAATGTTAACAGCATAAGGCCTTATACATGCATAATAAAATTACCACGTCTATACTTAATTATTAAAGCTATGTGTGTATCAAATCCTTTTTATATATAATAGTTAACTTCATTCTTTAAAAAGGCATTGATATAAATTTGTCAACAAATAAAACAACTTTTGATTATCTGCTTTATGTAATGAGATAACCAGTCCCCATTTTGGAGTGGCCACCAAGGATTTGCAACTCTTACTATCTACACCACTGTGTAATCCAGTGCTTCTCAATAGCAGGTGATCTCCCTCCTCTCCAGGAACATTTGAAAATATTTAAGGATAATTTTAGTTGTCTCAATTTGGGGATGGGGGTGTTACCCTACAGTCTTTTGAACTGCCTGCTCTGAGAAAAGCTAGTTGCTATGTTGTGAAGACACTAGCGTTATAGGCAGGCCTACGTGATAAGGAACTGAGGCCTCTTGGAAGACATGTGAGTAATCCACATTGGAGGCAGATCCTGCAGCCCCAGTCAAGCCTTTATATGGTTGCATCCCTAACCATCCTGACTGCAAAGTCCTGATATTCGTTGAGCTAGAACTACCTAACCACACCATTTCTGAATTTTTGAATCACAGAAACTGCGAGATAATAAGTGTTTATTGCTTTAAGCCACTAAGGCCTGGGATAATTTGTTATACGGAAATAGATGACAAATGCATAAACTAAGTTATGTATATATGTGTATATATTGTGGTTCTTAAAGCTAATTACAGCTGTCTCATAAGCTGCTCAGAGGTAGCAAATTTTTAAAATCATTTCTATAAAAAATGTGGCTCACGACACAGAAAAATGGTATCACCTCCGAATTTGTTAGCAACACAGAATCTCAGACAATATTTCACAGGTACTAAATCAGAATTTGGAAATTTTTAAAAATCTTCAGGTTATTCAAAGCCCTTTATACTTTAAGTGCTATCTTAAAAGGTAAGAAAAAGAAATAAAATAAAAAACTAGGCATTGCCACTTACTAGGAGCTTTTGTAGGTTGAATTAGAAAATTAGGTCAAATGCATGAAGTAGTGCTTTATATTAATAATTTGGGTTATGCCTTTGTAGAACTTTTCATGCATTTTGCAAAGATAATAGAGATTTATATAAATGAGTCAAACAATTCTTTTATAACAGCAATAGCTTTGTTTGTGAATGAATATTTTCTATGTCTTCAAACCAAATATGTTACATTACTAATTGTTTCTTTACAAATGAAGCTTAGATCATGGGTGTATATATTTTATATATGCTTGTGTTCTCACTATATAAGGGCATTAAGACCAACTCCATTGAAAGAAGAAAGGAACACTTCCGAAAGCAGTGAGTTTTAAAAAATGCCAGTTAATGTCATCAACTTGGCAATTCTAGTCCCCAAGGCGGGTTGGTAATTTGGTTCTGTGCTGGTGAAATCTTAAAAACTTCTACCTAGTAACAAAATTGGAATTTCCTTTTATCTATAAACAAAAACTACTGAGAAGTACTAAATCAAGAAATATGTTTTAAGTAAAACTATTCGTGTTTTTGAAATGGATGCTTTCATGGTTTAAATATCTACCCGCTCCCAAACTCCTTCTGAAATTTAATTGCCACAGTTTTGTACTTAACATAAGTATTGAAAGGTAGGACCTTTAAGAGATGATTAGGTCTTGAGGGTTCTGCCCTCATGAATGGATTAATGCTGTTGTGATGGGAGTGGATTACTTATAAACGGACTAGTTTTGCTCTCTTTTTTCTCTCTCTCACCCTCATTTTGCCCCCTGCATGGGCCAACACAAGAAGACTCTCACCAGACAACAGCCCCTCAACCTTAGATTCCCAGCTTTCAGGACCATAAGTCAATAAATGTCTGTTGATTATACATTAGCCAGTCTGTGGCATTCTGTTATAGCAGCACAAAAAGACAGATGCCTTTACTATTATTTGATATTAACCATATCCTTTTTCCTTGCATTTCTAAATATAACCTTTTCCTTTTATCATTCTGCCTTGCTAACTGACACTTTTTTACCTATTGTGCTGGGATTTTCTACTCTACTGCTTTCTTTTTCTAATGTTGGACTTTCCTGGGCCATACTATTTTCTTTCCTGTACAATTTACCCTAAGTAGTTACCATTTATATGCTGATAATGCCCTGCTATGAATCTCCAGTTCAAACGTCTCCTCCAAGTTCCAGATAAATTTTGTCTACTTTCATCTGTTTAAGAACCTCATCAATATCCGACATTAAACATGGTCAAAATGTAATTATTAAGTCCCTTTTCACCAACAAATATCTGTTCTTTCCCTAGGGCTCCAAATCTCAGTAAACAGTAGCATTATCTCCAGCCAGAAAACCAGTTCACATATTTTCTTTTATTTTCTTCCACTCACATCCACAAGTGTGCTGCCATGAGGACTTACTGGTTCTGATTTGGAGATATATATGTAATCTATGTACACATTTTTATACTTGCTTACAACACTATAATTACTCACCTGCAATAGCCTTATAAATGGCCCCCTGCTTTGCACTAATGAAGGGTTACATGATGACCTTGTGGAAACACATATAGTATAATATAAATGTCCCTCTTCAAATTCTTCGTGAGTGGCATCTCATCACACTACAACTGAATCCAAACTATACAGGACTAGCTACTCAACTTCATGTCAGCCTCTCTCTAGCTTTTTCCTCTGCTTCAAACTATGATATAATATATAATATTATTTACTCACTAAATAAAATAATATGCACCATATCTTCTAAATAATTTCTTGAAACAAAGGTACAAATATATTATTCTACTTTGATATTTATCTTCAAATACAAGACAATAATTGATCATGTGAATTAAAAAGTTCTTCATGTACAACTAAAAGTGTACAACATGCATAGTGAATATTATTGTGACTCCTATTTATCAAGTCAAAGTGTTGTTTTTAACTAGAATGCTTAGTCCTCAGTGATTTATTTTAGGAAAAAAAATCATGTCAGTGTTATTTTGGAAATTCATTTTTTGCCAAACACAGCATCTGTCTTTATTTGAAATCTTTAACATAGTTCTCGGGTTGAGCTGAAGATCCCTAGTTCTGGATAGGCCATGTTCTCCCCTTTATGAGAAGGACTTCACAGGATATATATGCCAACCTTCTCTCCAGTAAACTTCCCAACTG
Source organism: Pongo abelii (assembly GCF_028885655.2). NCBI lineage: Eukaryota > Metazoa > Chordata > Mammalia > Primates > Hominidae > Pongo > Pongo abelii. The sequence continues at coordinate 101,605,362 of NC_071994.2, forward strand.
TGTACATGGAAGGAAGGTTAGTTCTGTGCCAGCTGGATGAAATGCCAGTAGTTGCAGACTCTCTCGGTCACTGCCTAAAAATTATAAGTTCTGTGGCTATGCTCCTTTTACCAAATTTCTTACAAGGCTTCCATCAGTCTAAGCACAGACAATCTCATCCACTTCTTACTTATAAGGATATGATGTAGGAGGAGAAATGCATTGCTAGAAGAAACTTTATTTGAACTGATATTTCTGAGTATTTTGAAGCAGAAATGTTGGATGAGACATGCCTCTGGCAATATTTTATGTTGTTTTTCACCCGAATACAGATATTGCTTTGGCCTAAATAGAAGAAAACCCAAGACTAATGTTTATCAGTTTAGAATATACTTAGGGATGATGAATGATTTTGACAAAGTCTAAAAGAACAAACTTTTAAAAAATGTTAATGAGGCTAATAATGTAGAACTATAAAACACATTGTCGAAATTTCCTGTTGTTTCTTGACCACGCCACATAACTACTACCTCAGTTTTACAGATAACTTAGTTTAAACATAATGAAAATATTTCTTTAATCTAGGTCTCTAATTTTTCTTTTTGCAAAATAGCTATAGTTTCTCTGAATCCATTTTGTGTTAAATTCTTTAGGCACTCTCTTATTATAACGAGTAATTCATTATCATCATTATCATTATCACAAAATGGTCATTGAACAAGAAAAGTGTACTGGTTTCTGATGTCCTTTTATTTATTTTAATCTTATTAATATACTAATGTGTGAATCATAAGTTTCAAAAAAATTACTCTCTATTGATATGAATGATGTTTAGTCTTTACATGATTCCTAGAAATTATGTTTTATAAAGTAACCAATAAAGTATTAAAAGAAAAATTACCTCTGTACCGCAGCTCACAAATTCAACCAATGTCCATGCTAGAGTTTGATGTTGAGTTGCCACTTCAAGGGGTGTGGCATACAATTACTTATACTTTCAGTATTAGAACTTTTGACAATACCCTAGTTTATGTAAAGAGACAAAAAACTGAGGGAAATAGACAACTTAAAAATTTAAGGCCAGGCGTGGTGGCTCATGCCTGTAATCCCAGCACTTTGGGAGGCTGAAGTGGGTGGGTAACCTGAAGTCAGGAGTTTGAGACCAACCTGGCCAACATGGTGAAACCCTGTCTCTACCAAAACTACAAAAATTAGCCAGGTGTGGTGGCGGGCGCCTGTAATCGCAGCTACTCAGGAGGCTGAGGCTGGAGAATTGCTTGAACCCAGGAGGTAGAGGTTGCAGTGAGCCGAGATCGTGCCATTGCACTCCAGCCTGGACAACAAAAGCGAAACTCCGTCTCAAAAAAAAAAAAAAAAAAATTAATACTCAGCAATAGGGTCCTAAAACCCAAATGCATTTTTCTAATAACCACTTTTTACTTTTCCTAATATAATAATACTTTGTTTTAGAAGCTATCTCATAACATACAGTTAACTACTCCTATGACATCACTCAATTGATCTGTGATAAAATTCTGTAAGATCAAGTAACTCTGAAAAAAAAATAGTTTTGTGATACCTTGTTCTCTATCCAGCTATGAAGATTAGAGAATGTGGCTTTCTGCACACCAAGCATTGCACAGAATCTCTTCTACATATAATAACTATTAGATATGAGAAGAATATCCATTTCTGATTTTTAGGGCAACCAATTTGCTATATATAGATTTGAGTTAAATGCTATGGAATACGTTAAACAAATTGAGAGTGTAGCAGCTCCAGGGAAACCTATGAACTCTCAGGAATGGAGATTTCTGATTTGGGAGTCTCAGAGGGCAAGTTAAGGGGTGACATTTGAGCTTCTCTCCAGCCTGTGCAGTCACATTAGCCTCTCATTATAAAGACAGGCCTGAACATTGGCAGAAGCAAAAGGGAGAAAAGTTTTCCACCTTGTTTGCCTGTTCATTTTCTCTACCTAAGAAGAGGTTCTACCTCCTCACCTACTTTCTACGTATCAAATTTTGCTAATTTAGATTCATTATTTGTGCTTTTTAATTCCCCCCCAGTGAATTCCCTTAACCATTACTCTGTACACTTTAAACTTTTTATCAAATTTTGTATGGAGATCAGTAGCATCACACCGCCTCCCAGCAAAACATTTCAAATGTCAAATAATAGAAGCAGAATTAAGTTGAAGGCAGCTAGGTTCTTTACAGGAGATCTTTGAGCTGAGAACTCAAGGTTGGTATATGGACTGAAAAGCTAAAAACAGGGGCAGAATAAAAGCCATAACAATTTTTTTTCTACCCTGTGATTTGCCAACCTTTCTCAGTTCACTGTCTATTCCCTGTTGTAAGACATGTCCTAATTTTTTGATTACGGAAGTATCTATGACAAGTATAGACAAGTAGAGTTATTTTCCATTATTTTTGAGCACTGGATTTTCCTTCAAGGAGCTTACAACCAGTCCGATGGTGGAGGTACTTGAGGAGCTTGTATAGAAATACAAATCCAATTCAGGAGTAAAAAAATGATTTCTTGGAAGAGATGGCATAATTAGAAGTTTTGAAAGAAAATAAGGCCAAAATTAAAGAGAAGTTTATTCTAGGCACAGGATTCACAAGGCAGGAGGATATATGATGAATGAAATATTTCAGGGAGAAATGTACAGTGGTCAATGGAATTTTTTAGAGAGAAAAGTATGGAGAAATATATTAAAAGGCACTATGTATTATGCTAATGGGTTTGAATATTGTTTTGAATATTGTGAGGAAGCTTGGGAGAATGTTAGGCAAAGGTGAATATATCCCATGTGGAATTCCCAAAATTTTTTCTAGGATTAAAGTGGAAAGTGTATTGCAAGTGAGAAAAAGGTAAGAATAGCAAGAGGAAAGCCAGTTAGTAATACTCATGGACATTGAAGCTTAGATTTGATTGATACTAAGGGCTGTTCCTTTATAATATCATAAAAGGTTCTTCATGAAATGGCTTTCCCGTTTCCCAAAATGTCCCCCAGAATGTCTCTTCATTGTATCTGATCTAAATCCAAATGATGTGAACTGAGTTCCAGGAAAATTAGAATTTTTTAAATATTTGATTTACCCTGTAAAGTACCTGTAGAAACATTTTCCCTGTTAAATTAATTCAGCCTAGATGTACTGACCACCTGTGTATGCAAGATTGTGTTAAGATTTGTAGTAAAAAAAAAAAATCGTAAGCCATGATAGGACACAATGCTTGCTTGCACTTATAAGTCTTAAAATATAAGAAAGAGATGTGAAGCACATGGAAAACAAGTTTCATACATATGGAACAGATTTAAGAAGAAAATTCAGAAGAGAAGTGATTTCTACCAAGGAATCCATCCTAGACACTCTGTTTTAACATTACTTAAAACGTGAACTGGATATCAAGAAGTGAAGAAAATCAGGTGTTCTATAAACAGACAGAAACAAAAATATGCAGGGGAAAACAAAGTACTGGTAGAAAAATTAATTGATTAGGTATAGAGTTGTGATGTCTCACGACTCATTTCCTTCTGAAAAACTACACAAAGATCTATGTGTCCTACAGAAGACTATGTATTCTGCTGTATATCCAATGATATACCAGTGAGGTCAAATTCAAATTTTGCAAAAGTATGTGGGAGTGACCATTTAAAAATCAGGCTAACCACATCTTTTTGTTTCACAGATTTCTGATGGAATCATTTTTTCTTTTAAATTAGCATTTTTCCCTCTAGGGAAGACAGTACCTACACAGTAGTAAAAACACTTAATGAAGGATGAGAAGAAAGTACTAGCTAAAGCAACCCATATGTCTGTCTAGGCTTCTACAGCAGTCAGTTATTCGACTGTCCTAAACTAAACAGCCTCACTAAGTCAACAGCCTTAGTCTGTCAATTTATGCATTTATGCACTTTCACAAACATCCCTATTTTGGGTTAGGAAATGAGCACTTCAAGGTCATCTAGAGGTGACCAGCTATACAGGTCACCTATAACTCCAGCTATACAGGTTAATGCATAAGACTAGAGGACAGAAAAAAATATGGTGATTATTTTGACTTCCTTGCCAAAGGACATTTAAGCCCAAGGGAGGAAGAAATTGGGCTTGCACTGTGTTGTTTATATATCATTTAAATTCTTCTCAGGAAAAAAAAAGCATTGAGAAACCAATTTCTTTGCAGCTCATTCATGTTTAAATACTCTGCCAACCGTTTACCTCATATTTTATTTAAGGTGAAGTTGAATATCTAAAAGAAAATCACTTCAGCATGGGCCTGATGCTAATTAACATCATTATGTTTCCTTCCTTTTTTTTCTTTTAGCTAAACTGATCAGAGGTAGTAGGTGCATACCAAGTCAGTCATACACAATAACATCATTTGTTTTTGAACAACAATTTACTCTAGCTTTAAAAAAGAACATATTGTTAATGGGCTTTGCCAATACTGCCTCAGATGTCATTAGGTTTACATGGGTAATGGCAACATGGATAATGGCAGAGTATATTTGGTTTAAAATAGCAAATTGAGTGTGTATCATTATTTCTCTACATCCATGTTTCTAACTTAATTTTTTTCCTTTACTATAACAACAAATTGACAATGCATTAATGTAAACGTTCAATTTAAAACCAGCCTTGGAGTTAATGCACTTAAATTGGTAAAAGCAAAGATAACAGCAGGCTAAAAGCTTTGTGTAAATTGAAAAGCTATCAACCCAATTTAAATAATTTTGGTTCCACCATGATTTGTCTTCCTATTCTAAAAAAAAAACTTACCTACTTTATTGTGGATTTGGAAAGTTTGATGGTTCTCTTATGATGTTATGAGAGAAGGCTTGGGGAAGTTCCCAAAGTTTGTTAGCCATAAGTTTAATATCTCTCAAAAGAAAAAAAGATATATTCTTTTTGAATCAGAGACCCAAGTTATGCTTTAACAGTTTTAGATCATTACTTTTATAGGACACTTCAAATATGACAATTTATGTTGTGTTAAGAGATTTATGAAAAATACACAATGCACAAATATATATGATAATAAGTAAACTTATTATAAGAACAAAGCCTTTTATATAAATGATATATTCTTAGTAGAACACAAAGTGTGGAAACTCCTTAGTTTTAGGTGCATTTTTTTAAATCAAAACTGAATGAGAGGAAAATCAGTTGGTAAAAATCACTTAATCTGAAATGACTTCTCTCACACTTCAACTCAAGCTCCTATTAAATAAGTGCTCTAAAACCTGATGCCTACTCTACACACCATTAAAGTAGTTCATTACAGTCTCCCAGCACCATAGTCCTGAGAACACAGACAGTTCTCTTAAGTTATATTAAAATAAATAAATACTAACCAGAGAGCCAAGCTAATTTAGAGCTACATTACAGCAGTTTAACTTGAACCTTAAAGATTGCTTAGTTAAAATCTCTCCCAACATAGAAGAAGCTAGGCTTTCTGGCTTTGGGATCACCATTCTTTTCACTTCTTGTAGTACTAGCATTTTTTTTCTCTTTTTTTTTATGTCTCTGTCTTACTGTTTTGACTATATAACCACTCTGTTTCCCATACATATCCTCCACCTGAAACACTTCATTCTATTAACCTCCGTATGAAAATGTACTCTTAGGAAAAGAGTACATACCCTTTATTTCTATAAAAATACCACATCCTTCTTTTTCTTCTGAAATAATTGCTTAAGAGAAAAATTAAAGGAGAATTCTGATTACCAGTAAGACAGAGTAAGTAGCTGAATATTTTGAAAACAAAAATAGGTGGATTAAGAATGAAGACCAGAAATCAATGTGTCACCAAACAGACAGTGTGTTTCCTTTCCCCTCTGTCCTCTAGTATACTCTGGGCAGAAGTAATACCTGGAAATGGACAGTAGGGCACAGAGAGAGCCCTAAGAGAAGACCTAAGAGAAGCACTCTAGTTTTGGCTTGAAGAGCAGAAAAGGAAACTTCTATTGTCAAAACTTTTAAAAAAGAGAAATAAGTTGAACCACTCTCTGGTTTGAAGACTTACTATTAAGCTTCAGTAATTGAGATAGCGTGGTATTGGCAAAACGCTATACTCATAGATCAGTGGAACATAATAGAGTTTGGAAACAGACCAATAGAAATATGGTCAATTTATTTTTGACAAAGTTGCAGAAGCATCAATGTAGAAAGAATAATTTTTTTAGGCATTTGGCCTAACAAATTGGACATCCTTGGCTGGACGTGGTGGCTCACTCCTGTAATCCCAGCACTTTGGGAGGCCGAGGCAGGTGGATCACGAGGTCAGGAGATCGACACCATCCTGGCTAACACGGTGAAACCCCGTCTCTACTAAAAAATACAAAAAATTAGCCGGGCGTGGTGGCGGGCACCTGTAGTCCCAGCTACTTGGGAGGCTGAGGCAGGAGAATGGCATAAACCCGGGAGGTGGAGCTTGCAGTAAGCCTAGATTGCACCACTGCACTCCAGCCTGGGTGACAAAGTGAGACTCTGTCTCAAAAAAAAAAAAAAAAAAAAATTGGACATCCTTTTGCAAATAAAAGGAGCATGACTTAGAAATTATTAACCAATAACAATTGGACATCCTTGTGCAAATAAAATAACCATGACTTAGAAATTATTAACCAATATGTTTTTATATAAATATTAAATACAGTGCCTTATATATCTAAATACAAACTATAAAACTTTTAGAAGAGAATCTTTGTGATCTAGTGTTAGGCAAATAATTTTTAAACACTATTCCTAAAGTACAATCTATGAAAGAATAAATTGAAAAAATTGGACATCAGTAAAATTAAGAACATTTGTTCTGTTAAAGACATGATTAAACTTATGAAAAGATAACCCATGGCTTGTGATAAAACATGGACAAATCACATCTGCAACAAAATTATTTTTATCTCAAGAGTGTAAAAAATTCTGAAAACTCAACTGTTAGAAAACAACTAGTTTCAAAATAGACACAAGGCTTGGACACTCCACCAAAGCAGATACAAGGTTGGCAAATATGCACATGAAAAGATATTAGCCATTAAAAATACAAATTGAAACCATGATGAGATATCACTACATACTTATTAGATGGGCTAAAATATAAAATGCTAGCAATACAAAGTGCCAAGTATATGAAGGCATTGGAACTCTTTCAAATTCCTTCTGCAAAAACAAAATAGTATTCACTCTAGAAAACAGTTTTACCATTTCTCATCGAGTTAACTATACATTATATGTCCTAGTAATCCCACTCCTAAGTATTTACTCTAGAGAAACACAAATTTATATTCACATAAAAACCTACAGCAACGTTTGTTATAGCTCTATTCATAATCCCTACAACTGGAAACAGCTGAAATATCTTCAACGGGTAAGGGAACTCAACAAATTATGGTATCTACATGCAATGGAGTGCTACTCAATAATCGAAAGGAACATACTGTTAATGCATACAGTAACTTAACATGAACTGTAAAGGCTGTCTGCTGAATGAAAGAAGCCAGTCTCAAAGGGTTCCATGTCATATGATTTCATTGACAAAGCAATCTTGAAAGAACAAAATGGTGATAGAGCACAGACCAGCAGGTGTCAGGGTAAGGGTTGGGGAAATGTGTACCTGAAATGAGATAGTATGAGGGAGCTTTGGGATGATGGAACTCCTCCATTCTAATTGTAGTGGTCATTACATGAATCTTTATATGTGTTAAAATACATCAAGCTGAATCATCAAGCAGTATCAATTTTACTGTATGATAACTTAAAAATATGGGAAAAATTTGAACGAGAGGATCACTTCCAAAATGGTAAAAGGTGACTTAGATATGTTAAATTAATGCAATTTTCCAGGCCAAAATGTAACATACCAAGTCATTAATAAAATTTAAGTTAATGTGAGTTGTTCAAAAAAGATTGACATCGAATAAGAAAGGTCCCAAGGTTTTGAATTGAATGCATATGGTAATGATAATTATAGATTGTTAAGCTTGATATTGAGGCTCAGTGTAATTTGAGGAGCAAAATTAAAGAGAAACCAGATTGTAAATTATTACAAAATGCATTATCAGCGGATGCTTTTATTTTGTTTAAATATATGTCATATCAGAATATTTTTAATTTATTTTTTGATAAGATTTCTAGGCTAATAGATATGAGAAATGTAGTAGACAAAGTACACATAATTAATATTCCTTAATAGAAGTGACTCTGTGAGAAATCTACAGTATTCTATGAAGTACAGGAATTCCTAGATTATTAGATCCTGTCTCAACACCACATTTTTGACAGAATAAGTAATGCCAAGTATGCATTTAGAGTAATGACTTCAGAAAGTTATCAAATAATTTTAAAAATTGATAGCAATAAACAATTCAAGTATTGTTGTCAGAATAAATCTGCTACAAGATGTAAAGTGTATAGTGTGGTATATATTGTACAGCTACTGTGATCTGAATGCTGTGTTCATGCACTAAAATCCTAATCCCTAATGTGATCTCATTAGGAGTTGGGGCCATTTGGAAGGTGATTAGGCCATGAGGAAGAAACCTTCATGAATAGGATTAGTTCCCTTATAAAATAGGCCCCAGGGAGCTTGTTTACTCCATCCACCATGTGAATACACAGCAGCAAGGTGCCATTTATGAACCAGAAAATGATTCTCACCAGGCGCCAAATCTTCTGGTGCCTTCATCCTGGACTTTTCAGACTCCAGAACTGTGAGAAATACATTTCTGTTGTTTATAAGCTACCCAGTTTATGGTATTTTGTTGTAGCAACATTTTGAGAAATGTTTAATAAGTTGCTTTAGGTTATACTTAATTTACTGAGCTAGACTAAAGCCTGATTTCAATGTACTTTCTGTTAAGTCATGCTTACATATAGTGATGATTAAAAAACAGGTATATTTAAACTAGAAGGTGGAAATATGATTCATAGGGAGAATCCAGGGCATGAAAGCTGTTTTAAGATATTTGCGGAGACTGAACATCTAAAAAAAGATGTAGTCAGTTGAGTACTGATTCATTCAAAAATGATTATTAAGTACCTTCAGGTACTAGACTTGTGGGAGACACTAGGAATGAAATAATAAATAAGGTAGCTGCCAATTCCCTAGGTGCAGAAATAGGAAAAAGATAAGTAACTTTTCTGGAAGAGTTTTACTATTGATATCAAGGTTTACCTCTAAAAAACGGATTATACAACAATAAATGTATCTACCTTTTAAAGTTACTAGATTACCTATATGATCTATTAGAAATTTAAGTTCAAAGGAAATAACATATAGTCTAGCTCATTCCTTTTGAAGATGAGAAAAAAAATCATGTTGTGTAATTTTAAAACTTATGCTCTCTGTGAAAGAGAATGATCACACAAGTTGCAATCCAGCTAGAATAAAAATTCAAGTCTTCTACTTCATATGTATTAATAATTTCAGCGTATACCTTTAAGGGACTTATTGTCTGTTAATCTTAGTTAAATACTATGGAGATGATCCGAAAGACTTAAATAAAATGAAACATTTAATGTAAGTTACTTAGCATAGCCTTTAACGAAACAAAAATTTTGAATAGTCATGTGCCCTTTCAGTCAAGGATAGACCACATATACAATGGTAGTCCCCTAAAATTATAATATTGCATTTTTACTAGACCTTTGCTGCTTAGATATGTTTAGATACACACTTACCATTGTGTTATAATTGCCTATAATATTCCAAACAGTAATATACTGTACAGATTTGTGGCCTAGGAGCAATACGCTATACCATATGGCCTAGATGTGTAGTAGGCAATACCATCTAGGCTTGTGTAAGTATGCTCTGTGATGTCTGCAAAATGACAACACTACCTAATGACACATTTTGCAGAACTTATCCCCATTGCCAAGGATCACATGACAGCATATTGAACTGGCTAATATCATTCTTCTTATTTATTTTTAGGAAGTGAGAGGCAAACTTAATAAAACCACTACAAATAAATATTCAGAAATCCTGTGTTATCTTTGAATTTTTGTAATATACTGAGGTAATAAAAGATGTGAGATTATGAGTCCAAATGATCAAGATATTGACAACTTAGAATTAAAATAAAATACAGTATTACTGGTCTTCAAAAAAACTCCTTCTTCAAAAGTATGAAGGCCCTTGAACTAGAAAAAAAATGAGCATTTGCATAATTTGAAGAAGTATGTTGATTTATACATTTCTGGAGCATTCCTGGAAGCCTCCCAAGAGTCTAGATAATGACACCAATTGCTTCTCCTCTCCATCAAGGCACACTCCATAAACTTCATGGATAATATGTCTGCCCAAGGTCTAAATATCTGGAGTTAAGCTTAAATTTTGCTATTATTCATATAGCTCTAAGGCTGCTTGAAGTTAACTGTGATAAACTGTCCATTTTAGTGAATAATCTGAACAGTAGTCTCAGTAGCATTGGGTGCAAATTTATTCAAATGGACACTAAGGAAGTCATAGATCTCTGATTTGAAACACACTGTAGTATTTTTTGTGTGCCAAGAAAGTTAAAGAAGATAAAGATTTGTCTAGCAAGCTAGCATGAATGCAAATATCAACAGCAAAATAGCAATTTATGAGCTGCGCTTGCATGATGTAGGATGGGTATATCTAAATTTTCAGAAGACTGGTTTCTTGTAATAGATTTTAAGTAATCTGAGAATCGATGGCCCATAAAAGGAAATGAAATGAGGAGAAAAACTTTCAGGAGACAGAGAAAGCAGTATAATACCAAATGAAATAAGGAAAACTAACAGAAATTACTTGAGCAACACTGTCAACACTGACACATGAATTACCTCAATTAATCACTGCAGCCCTTGGAATCGGTTTTACTATTATCTCCATTTTATACAGGAAGGTACTTAGGAAGTAAAGTAATTTACCCAAGTTACAGATTTAGCAAATTACAGAGTTAGAGTTTGAGCCAGTCATCTTTCTGGAATAAGAATCATTTGATAAAAACATCATGTCACCCCCTTTATTAAAGGTTAATTGGACAGCCAGCTCCAGAGAGTGCCCCTGAAAAATGGAGATTCTTGTTTTGGAATATAGAGAAAGAGATATTGCTGTTTACTGTCTTTTTAGTTTACAAAGATAAAATTAAATACTTTTGTTTGTTAACTGAGGAACATCTACGTTTTAGCAGCCTCCTGCTCTCATCATTTATGTTAAGCCCCAAGGTAGCAAGGAGAACTATTGGTTCAACGAGAAAACAAGAAAAACACTTCCAACAATGAGTTAGTTCAGATGACTGCTCTGATTGCAGTCAGACACTGGAATCATAAAGCAAAATGCAATAATTCAGATGTTTCGGGAAACATAAAATAAAAATGATAACACTGCTTTATATCTTGGAATAATGGATTGTGTTGACAGTGTTTATTTGATATCACGCACCAAAGCAAAAATAAAAGCAAAAGAACAACAAAAGGGGCATGGCAGAGGAAGGCACTTATGAAGTATTTGTTTAAAGCACCACAAATTAGGATCCTGTAACAAAACAAATATCGGTCAAAAACATATAGGTTTTCTTTCTTACCAACTGGATAAAAGGAAGGCTCTTGCCCGGGCGCGGTGGCTCACGCCTGTAATCCCAGCACTTTGGGAGGCCGAGGCGGGCGGATCATGAGGTCAGGAGATCAAGACTATCCTGGCTAACACGGTGAAACCCCATCTCTATTGAAAATACAAAAAATTAGCCAGGCATAGTGGCGGGTGCCTGTAGTCCCAGCTACTCGGGAGACTGAGGCAGGAGAATGGCATGAACCCGGGAGGCGGAGCTTGCAGTGAGCCAAGATCTCGCCACTGCACTCCAGCCTGGGCGACAGAGTGAGACTTCATCTCAAAAAAAAGAAAAAAAAAAAAGTAAGGCTCTTGCCCAATTATAAAAGACCTCCATTATTTGGTTATGATTTTCCACTGAAATCATGTTTCATTAGCCTTTCATTCTAATTCATATTGGGCTAAGCATACCTATTTGCCCTTTACCTTCATTTTGTTTTTTCCTTATTTGTCTTTTCCCTCCCTTCTCCTGTCACCTACCCACACACCTGAATATATGCTTACACTATATAATCTGCTTCTTCCAGTGCTTATATTGGGGATTTTCCTTTCATCCAATTTGGATGTTCACTTCTCTCCCTTTCCAACTATTTCTAATGCTCTCACACTTCCCAACATACCTATAAACTTATGTCTTCAAAAAAGACTTTCTGAATTAATCTGAAAGAATTAAGTTAATAATTTTATACATATTCTACTAAAGGGTTATAAAGAAGAGATAAACTAGGCCAATTAGATATAGTGGATTTTTTTCTGCTTTCATTAGACTTTCAACTTGAGAAAATTTACATATCAGGGTACCAGTTCACACATGTACACACACACACAAACACACATTCACAGGTTTATAACACACACACACGCAAATACCAAACAGACATAGACACAAGCACATTAAAGCTAGAGACAAGTAGTCTATGTTAGTACACAGTTTGTTGTTGTTTTTAAAGCAAGACCCAATTAACTGTTAAGTGTGAAAAATGTTTCATTAATATTTAACCCAGCCAACAGTTATTGAGATTCTGGGAAACCAGTAGTGAAACAAACATGGAAGTTTATCCTTCAAGGAACTAGTAGCAAAAGGCGAGTTTAACAAGCACAATTAATTTTTGATGGAAGTTAAAATAGTGATTACCTCTGGGAGTTAAGGAGTAACTGTGAAAACTGGATGTATTATGTATCTTGACATTGACAGTGATTATGTGTGTGTAAATTTACTAGTTTTTTGTACTTACGATATGTGAATGTTATGTAGGTTATTCTTAAAGACATGTTTTAAAGATCCATAGAGTATGCATACTTTCAGGTAGTAATCTCCAAAAATATCCAAGTAATTTACACATTTGTCCTAAGTCTCTTGATTTTCTTGAAACATGTATCTTGCCCTCTTTTTTTATTTATTTTATTTTTATTTTTATTTTCTTTGAGATGGAGTCTCACTCTGTCACCCAGGCTGGAGTGTAGTCACACAATCTCGGCTCACTGCAGCTTCCACCTCCTTGGCTCAAGCAATTCTTCTGCCTCAACCTCCCAAGTAGCTGGGACTACAGGCATGCACCACCACGCCTGGCTAATTTTTGTATTTTTAGTAGAGATGGGGTTTCACAATATTGGCCAGGCTGGTCTCAAACTCCTGACCTTGTGATCTGCCCACCTCAACTTCCCAAAGTGTTGGGATTCATTCCAGCACTTTGGGAGGCTGAGGATGGTGAATCACCTGTGGTCAGGAGTTCAAGACCAGCCTGACAAAGATGGAGAAACACTGTCTCTACTGAAAATACAAAATTAGCCGGGCATGGCTGTTCATGCCTGTAATCCCAGCTACTCAGGAGGCTGAGGCAGGAGAATCATTTGAACCTGGGAGGTGGAGGTTGCAGTGAGCCGAGATCATTGCACTCCAGCCCGGGCAACAAGAGTGAAGCTCCACCTAAAAAAAAAAAAAAGAAAAGAAATGCTATTTTCATTTTCACTCCTTATTGGCAACTTCAGTTAACATTTATAGGATTGTCAGATTGGGAAAATGCTCTCAAGTGTGTTTTTAGATAAACTAAACTTTTAAAGTTTTCAAGTTTTTCCATAAATTTGTTTAAGTCTTTTTGAATTATTACTTATTAACCAGTTTGTTGTCAATGTACATAATATATGGGAATATTTGAGTTTTATCTTATCTTCATCAATGCTACCATTTTGTTTCATGTAAATCTCTTTGTCTTATCATGAGATTTAAAATGTTTCTGGTGTCCGTGTAGTCCATTCCTCTTAGTTGATTGGATTATCAAACAATGCAAAAACACATCCATTCATTCAAATTTACTTTAATGAGTTGCTGGATTGATAGTATCCATTATTTTGGTTAAAATTTATGTATAGATATCAAAATCTTTATTGCTTGTTTCTACTTATTTTGTGTCCTTATTTCATAATCATATTAATCTGAATTTTCTGTTATTTAATTAATTATTTAATGAGCATTTAACTGCTTAATACATTATCGAATATAATTATTTTTAAAAGTTTCCCTCTTATGTCCAAATCAGACACCAGTAATTTCTCACTCGTTTTATTGAAATGCTCCAAAACATCTTTCCAAATTGCACTTAAAATGGCTTATCAACAAGCTTAATAAATAATGCACCTCTATTAAGAACGAATAAATATTTAGTACTTTTTATAACTGGATATGCCACATGGTCAAGTATATTTGTCAAACATGGAAATTTCCATTTTCATATCATCAATTAATATTAACTCCACTGCTTACAATTTTACACATCTGCAGATAAGTAGAATTTCCAAAGACTGTCTTCCAGGGCCATGCATTTCAAATACTTTATTCTTTTATCCCCCACAAATTCCAGAGTATGTTTGAATCATATATCTGGCTTTGCATTTCTCCATCTTGATGCTGATTGAATCAGCAGAGTGGGAAGTACATGTAATCCTAGAAGCCATTCTAATACCAAGATGAGTAGGAATAACTCAATTATACGGGAAACTGACAGTGAAGCAAAAGAATATATTCTATACAATTTAAACTAAATATTTCAGCAAGTGAGCTTCCCCATATCTAGATCATAAAAATGCCTGCAGCCATTTGACGTTACCCAACATGTTTCATAAAATGAAAGTCAGAATGGAAAGAAGCAGCAGTCTTAACTGAGTGTGATTAAAATATCTCACTTTTAAAAATTTTACAAAAACATATGGTTTGGGGAACAAATTTCTAGGTCCTTTCATAAGACATCAAAACAAGCCCCCTTTTTTTCAGTATTTCTGAAGCTTAAGTTTCACTAGTTTCATGGTTGTGAATGTAAAACAAACACAATAAAACCATTTACCTCTTGTCTGTTAATCTCTTGATTTATGTTAATTTACATTTTCCTTTATACTTGCATACCAAACCCAACCATGTGTCAATCATGCACATTTTATAACTGAAATATATTTTAAATTGATACCTATCTTCTGTTTTCTTCCAATTATAACTATGCTGATCTGTGACATCTGATTATCACCTATTTTATTATTTTTTTTTTTTTTTTCTGAGATAGAGTCTCGCTGTGTTGCCCAGGCTGGAGTGCAGTGTTGTGATCTCAGTTCACTGCAACCTCTGCCTCCCAGGTTCAAGCGATTCTCCTGCCTCAGCCTCCCGAGTAGCTGGGACTACAGGTGTGCGCCACCATGCCTGGCTAATTTTTGTATTTTTAGCAGCAACAGGGTTTCACCATGTTGGCCAGGATGGTCTCGTGCTCTTGACCTCGTGATCCGCCTGCCTTGGCCTCCCAAAGTGCTGGGATTACAGGCATGAGCCGCCGTACCCGGCTGCAACTCCTTTTCCTTCTCTGCCCACATTTGTTTTATCACATTGAGCTTCCAAAAGAGCAATATAGACATTTCTCACTTGCTTATTGTCCTTTAATGCTCTTCATTGTCTACTAAATTAGGTACAAACTTCTGAGCCAGAATTCAAGATCTTCTTTAATTTGGCTTTATTCTATCTTTGCAAAATAAATAATCACAAATAATAGGTATTTCTGTAGCTATATGTAGTTTTATACTTTCCTGGAGACTAGAGATTGTTATTTACTTAGTGGATCTTTAATGATTAGCATAGTGCTTTACATATTCTGTTTTATTGTTGTAGTTGTTGAATTGAAATAACTATAGGAGAGAAAAAATAATTCTTCATCCCTCATGAGTTCTAAATTGGAACAAAAAAAGAACAGTAAATTTTTAGAGAAGTGATATGACAAAGAAAAAGGACTGTGAATCTCTCTGGGGGCAACAAATTGTGACAGCTAAATGGCAGATAAAGGCTTGTTAGTGAACCTTGTTAATGTAGATTCCTCTGGTGTCATCTTCAGGCCCATGGGGGTCTAAAGTTGCCTTGAGAGGTTAACCTTTTTCCTCCTTGTAGGAGGTAGGTGAGTAATACCTTTTGTCTGTGTAAATTTATGTCTTGATATTAGGCAAATGAAGGTCAGAGAGCTTTCTTGCATCTGCTTTTTCTTAATTGCTTTCAGCTCAAAACAGTCTTCATGCAAAAGATGCATATTTTGGGGTGGCATAATCTGGTCTCCTACACTAGCAATATACTGAATTGATATACTGACAAGGTAAATTTTCAAAAGCTATGTCTCCCTGAAAATTGTATTTTATATCACCCAAGTGTCTAGACATTTGCAGGTAAAAAATATGCTAATCCCAGTTCAAGTGATGAACCTGTGTCAGTGATCACTTAAGAACATCAAAAAGTGTTCAGACCTTATACATAATTATATCTTACTCAGGGAATACCTCAGAAAATAATTAATGCTCAATATAAAGATTACTTTTGGAAATATTATAAATGATTTGACTTCCATCATTATATCTTGCTGATTCTCTTTATTTATGTTCTATTTGCCCTGATTCACCTCTCCATAGCTACAGTCGCTCCATTTAAAGGAATCATTCAATATTTTCTAGAATAATGCCAAAACAGCATATATCGCTATCATCAGTTTCTTCCACAGCTAATACATGTTATTCATTATTGTCATAATAGTCTTTCATAAATAATCCTTTATTATCCATGCTCAAAAATGTTTAAAACCTTCCCATAGTAAATAGGTTTCAAAACATACCTGTAATACAGATTTCTATGCTTATTTCTTGAGATTCTGATTCAGTAGGCCTAAAATAGAACCAAAATGTTAAATATATTAATGTGTTTCCCAGGTGTTTTCTATTATTAGGTGTTTGAGTACCACTGCATCCTATGTCAGGTTCAGATAATGTATAACATATTATAACACAATTTGAGTAGCCCTTATCTAAAATACTTGGGACCAGAAGTGTTTCGAATTTTGAGTTATTTTGGATTTTTGAAATATATGCATATACGTGGAATATGTTGGGCATCAGACCCCAGTCTAAACAAAAAATTTATGCTTTATATTTGTCTTATACATATAGTCTAAAGGTAATCGTATATAATATTATTAATAATTATGTGTATTAGGCCAGATGCAGTGGCTCACACCTGTAATCGCAGCACTTTGGGAGGCCGAGGCAGGTGGATCACTTGAGGTCAGGAGTTCAAAACCAGCCTGGACAACACGGTGAAACTCCGTCTATACTAAGAAAACAAAAATTAGCCAGGCGTAGTGGCAAGTGCCTGTAATCCCAGTTACTAGGGAGGCTGAGGCAGGAGAATTGCTTGAGCCCAGGAGGCAGAGGTGGCAGTGAGCCGAGATGGAGCCACTGCATTCCAGCCCAGGAGACAGAGCAAGACTCTGTCTAAAAATAAAATAAAATAAAATAAATAATTCTGCTCATTAAGCAAAGTTTGTATACATTGAGCCGTTGAAAGGCAAAGGTGTCAGTCATCTCAGCCACTCATTAGGGCAAACTGTGGTTTTTTTGACATTACCATCATTCCTGATTCTGAATGTATATGCTATAGATAAGCAATTACTTTCTTACACTTATTCACATGCGTACTGAATTTTTAAAAATATGACATGCCATTCATACAGTAAAAAAATAATTGTTCAAGATTACTTGTGGTATCATGTCAGCACTTTTACACTTTTGGAGGTATATATTTAAATAAATATATATTATATACATATGTATATGCATACATAATATTTAAAAATATATATTAAATTTGGGAGAACAAGGTGGGTAGATTGCTTGAGCTCAGGAGTTCAAGACCAGCCTGGGCAACATGGTGAAACCCCATCTCTACAAAAAAAATACACAAATCAGCTGGGTATGGTGGTGTGTGTCTGTAGTACCAGCTACTTGGGAGGCTGATGTGGGAGGACGGCTTGAGCCCGGGAGGAGGAGGGTGCAGTGAGCCGAGATCACGCCGCTGTGCTCCAGCCTGGGTGACAGAGTCAGACCCTGTCTCAAAAATAAATAAATTAACAAATAAATAATAAATAAAATAAAAGATGGTATATTTATATATCTATACTACATCTATCCATCCATCCATCAATAATCTATCATTCTATATAGCATATCTATCTATCTATCTATCTTCAAATACACACCAGAAATTGCACCGCTTTCAGTGGTACCTCACTGTGGATTTTATTAAGGTCCATTGTGCTGGCATGCAGTGAGCCTTTTTTTTTTTCTTGAGATGGAGTCCGCTCTGTCACCCAGGCTGGAGGGCAGTGGCTTGATCTCGGTTCACTGCAACCTTTGCCTCCTGGGTTCAAGAGATTCTCCTGCCTCAACCTCCCAAGTAGCTGGGATTACAGGTGCCTGCCACCATGCCCAGCTAATTTTTGTATTTTTAGTAGAGATGGAGTTTCACCATGTTGGTCAGGCTGGTGTCCAACTTCTGACATCATGATCCGCCCGCCTCGGCCTCCCAAAGTGCTAGGGTTGCAGGCATGAGCCACCGCTCCCAGCCACAGTGAGCCTTTTCAATCTGGAGATTTGTATCTCTCAAGAATTGGGAATTGTCTTACGTTAACTTATTATTTATATAATAATCTGTGAGCATGTGTTTTGCATGAAATTTCTTATGTTTCTTCCTAAAATTCTTACCTGTCTACTATAATCAGATTGTATAAACTCTATTTTCCAAGGCAATTATTCATCTCAAGTAGGTTTAAAAATCATTTGAATTTAGTTTTTGAATTAGTCTCATTCTTTTTTTCTCCAAGTAACGCATCTTTGAAGTTATTTTACATATTTTTCTAAACTGAGTTTTATAAATTCGTTTCAAAGAAATGAAATATACTCATTTGACAAAGCAATTTAGTAACCAGCAGGAAGCATTCATGTACTTACTTAATATACACAGGTTCTAATTGTATAGTTTGTAAGTAGAATCATTTGATTCAAAACACCTCTGATTAATAGCAATTTTTAAAAATTTCTGCCCTTTCAAACATACTTCGAACGATACATATCTAGTAGTTAATAGTGTCTTCTAAAACACTATTCAAAATCACATTTTGTTTGAGATGTTTACTTTATTTTCATTTTAAATATAAATTTTCCTTTAAAAATATATGGCTCCTTAAGTGATCTTTCATGTTTTTTTTCTAGATTGCCCTCGTTGAATTATAATGCCATAGAACCATCTAGATGTCCATTAGTTTTGCATTTATTCAAAATCTATTCATTGCTTAGTCATTATTTGCTAGACACTGAACTAAGTACTCTGGAAACAGAAATGAGATATATAAATCTTACTCTTTAGAAGTTCTCTACCTAGCAATAAAATGAGGTGTTAGTGTCAATTTTAATATGGTGTGATAAATGGTGTAAAATACATAGAGCCTAAATGACTGAAATGTGGGAATAATCATGTAATTTTGTATTGTAAATCCATGCTAACTGAGGCCTGAAAGTTATGTTTGAAAAAAATATTGGGGGACATAATAATGCATACACTACTACATTCTTCAATACTCACCAGTCAGATCTCTGCTTTCATGACTTTGTAGTAAAATTCTCCATGTCTCTGTTGGTCTCATCTTTCAAAATTTTTTAAATCAATTTTGTCCTGAAACTTCAAAAATGATATTCCAGATTTTTGATAAGAAAATCAGTAAACCCTTGCAATCTAAGGAGCCACAATTTGGGAAGTGTATTATTTCTTCGACAATCACCTCACATACATTTTCTCTGTCCTCTGTTTCTAAAAGCTCTATTAATGTTATATACAAAGCCGGGATTGATTGACCAGCTCTGAAAAATGAGGAAATGGGCTAAGGATTTTTAAAATCTTCATGCTCTAAAAATATTTTTTCGAGTAAGAAGCTAAAATTGGAGACTGCAATAAAAATTTCACAATTATGAAAATCACTAAATAAAAAGGAGAGCAAATAAAGAGTATGAAGGCTATTATGCACACCGTACCTTACATATATATGGTAGGTCATTTAATTCCAACAACAGCCACATAAATTTTACATCACTAAAATTTGCTGGATGGACAATTATTCCTCAGTTTTAATTCTATGTATCCAATCTTAAATTGAAAGAAAAATATGGTGCTGAAAATCAATTTCTTGTCACTATATCTAGGATTATGTTTGAAATTGAATTTAAATTACTGTATTTGTATTCATTTAACTTAATATTTCCTTCTCCCTCCAACACACACACACATGCACACACACATATACACATGCACACATACACACACAATTCACACTTAATTAAGGACTCACATATATGATCAATGTGCTGAGCACATTAGTTCTACTAATCTCCTCATCCTTTAAGTTTCTCTAGGATGTATCCTGTAAGCCCACAATTCAAACAGGGCCAGCTACATGGTTTGTGCAACCCAGCGCAAAATAAAAATGTGAGCCTCCTTGGTTTAAAAAAAAAAAAGAAAAAAAAATTTAAGTTGGTGACAGCAATGCATCACACCAATCCGAGGACCCATCTAAGCACAAATCTTTGTTTGACTGCAACGACTGCATGTTCATGAAGCTGCCTCTGTGTCCACGTTAAGTGTCCTTTTTTGTTCAGCTAATGGCACACTGAGTTTTACGTAGCATAGCAAAATCACATTCTATATACTTGTATTAGTTTTCTAGGGCTGCTTTACTAAGATTCAAGAGAAGGGATGGCTTAAACAATAGAAATTCAATTTCTCATAGTTTTGGAGGCCAGAAGTTGTAGATCGAGGAGTTAGGAGGGTTGGTTTCTTCTGGGACCTCTCTTCTTGGCTCATAGATGGCTGTCTTCTCCCATTATCATTTCTCTATCTGGCTGGGTACAAATTTCCTCTTCTTTTAAAGGACACCAGTCAGTTTGGATTAGGGTCCACCTTAATAAAGTCATTTTAACTTAATTACCTCGTTAAAGACTCCATCTCTAAATACAGTCACATTCTGAGGTACTGGAGGTTAGGACTCCAATGTATGCCTGCAGCCCATAATGTCCTGTTATAAATAAAGGATCTCTTGGGCATAAAATTCAGCATTTGTTGTTCACTACAGTAAGTCCAGCATCTATCACATTCCAATAATTATAATAAATATTTACTGATAAAATAAATCAATATAGGCATCTTGTTTTTATTCTGCTTTGCTTTATTTTGTTTCACAGATATTGAAGTTTTTACAAATTGAAGGTTTATGCCAACCCTGCATCAAGCAAGTCTATGGGTGCTATTTTCCTGACAGCATTTGCTCACTTTCTGTCTCTGTGTCATGTTTGGGAAATCCTCCCAATATTTTAAATTATTATTAGATCTATAACACATTATTATTAGATCTGTTATGTTTATCTGTGATAAGTGATCTTTGATGATACTATTGTAATTGTCTTGGGATGCCATGAACTGCCCCCGTATAAGACGGCAAACTGAATCTATAAACCCGTGTGTTCCGCTGCTCCACTGACAGGCCGTTCCCTTATCTCTCTGCCTCCCCTTGAGCTTCGCTATGCCCTGAGACACAACAATGTTGTCATTAGGCCAATTAATAACACTACAATGGCCTCTAAGCGTTCAAATGAAAGAAAGAGTTGCACATCTCTCACTTTACATCAAAACTAGAAATAATAAAACAGTGAGAAAGACATGTCGAAAGCTGAGGTAGGCTGAAAGCAAAGCCTCTTGTGTCAGACAGTTAGCCAGGCTGTGAATGCAAAAGTTCTGAAAGGAAATTAAAAGTGCTACTCCAGTGAACACACAAATAATAAAAAGTCAAATAGACTTATTGTTAATATGGTGACATTTTTAGTGTTCTGGATAGATCAAGCCTGCCACAACATTCCACTTAGCCAAAGCCTAATCCAGAGCAAGACCCTTACTCTCATCAATTCTATGGAAACTGAGAGAGGTGAGGAAGCTGCAGGAAAAAGGTGGAACCTAGCAGAGGTTGCCTCATGAGGTTTAAGGAAAGAAGTTGCTCCTATAACATAAAAGTGCAAGGTGAAACAGCGAGTGCTAATGTAGAAGTTACAGCAAGTTATTCAGAAGATCTAGCTAAGATCATTCATGAAACTGGCTACACTAAATAGCTTTTTCAGTGTAAACAAGACAACCTGTCATTGTAAGAAGATGCCATCCAGGACTTTCATAGCAAGAGAGGGAAACCAATGCCTGGCTTCAAAGCTTCAAAGGACAGGCTGACTCATTTGTTAGGGGCTCATGCATTTGGCGATTTTAAGTTGAAACCAATGCTCATTTACCATTCTGAAAATCCTAGGATCCTTTAGAATTGGTCAAGTCTACCCTGCCGGTGCTTTAGAAATGGAACAATAAGTCTAGAGGATAACTGTTTTACAGCATGATTTCCTGACTATTTTAAGCTCACTGTTGAGATCTTTCACTCAGAAAAAAAAAAAAAAAAACTCTTCAAAATATTTCTGCTGATTGACAATGTACTTTGTCACCCAGGAGCTCTGATGGAGATCTACAAGGAGATGAATGTTGTTTTTATGTCTGCTAACATGACATCCATTCTGCAGCTCATAGATCAATAAGTAATTTTGACTTATTATTTTAAAAAATCCATTTCATAAGGCATTGCTACCATAGATAGTGATTCCTTTAATGGATCTAGGCAAAGTAAATTGAAAACCTGGAAAGGATTCATCGGTCTAGATGTCATTAAGGATACATTTGACTTATCGTCGGAGACAAAAGCATCAACATTAACAGGAACTTTAAAAAGAAGTTGATTCCAACATTTGTGGAGAACTTTGAGGCATTCAAGACTTCAGAAGAAGAAGTAACTGTAGATGTGGTGGAAATAGTAACAGAACTAGAATTAGAAATGGAGCCTGAAGATGTAATCAAATTGCCGTAATCTCTTGATAAAATTTGAACTGATTAGGAATTGCCTCTTCTAGGTGAGCAAAGAAAGTGGTTTCATGGATGGAATCTACTCCTAGTGAAGATTCTATGAACATTGTTGATAGGACAACAAAGGTTTTAGATTACATACACTTTCTCAGCAAAGCAGTGGCAGGGTTTGAGAGGATTAACTCCTCCTTTGAAAGAAGTTCTACTGTGGGTAAAATGTTACTAAAAAGCAGCACATGCTACAGTGAAATCTTTTGTGAAAGGAAGGGCAGTTACAGCAAACTTCACTATTGTCTCATTTTAAGAAATTGCCACAGCTACCCCAATGTTCAGCAACCACCACCCTAATCAGTCAGTGGTTGTCCACATCAAGGCAAGACCTTCCACCAGCAGAAAGATTATTATTACTCACTGAAGGCTCAGATGATATTTATCATTTTTAAATGGTAAAATCTTTTTTATTTAAGGCGCATCCATTGTTTTAAGACATAATGCTATTACACACTTAACATACTATAGTGTAAACATAACTTTCATATGCACTTGGAAACCAAAAAATTTGTTGTGTCTCACTTTATTGCGATATTAGCTTTAGGCAATGGTCTGAAACCAAACCTGCAATACCTCTGAGACAAGCCTGTAAAATAATCAATGCACGTGTAAATATTAGAGATTCTAATGTTCCACTATCAATGATGTTCCAATTTAGGGCTATTGTTTCTGAGATTGGGGCGAAATTTCTGAGTCATTCAGAGAAAAAATAATCAATTGGCAAACGTGAAATTCAATGAAATAATTAGTCTACTGCCAAAAAAACTTTTTCTTAAACTTTTGTCTTTAACTATGTGGAATGTTAGGTGAAATATGGTAATTTGATAATTTCTTGAAACCAAATATTCACATTTTTATAAAGAGTCTTAATATAGTCACATCAAAGAAGACACATATGGTCAAATAGTGAAGATTTTAAAAATTATTTTAAAGTGGAAATGCTAATTCATGCAGCATTTTACTTTGGGTTAATAAATAATATTTTTATTTTAGAAATAAAGGTGGATTTAATAACTACTCAATTTTAGTTTTAATTTATTACTTATTAGGTACTGCTGAAATATTAAAAAGTCACTAGAAAATGTGATTTAATTTTACGCAGTATTGGGTAAAATGTATTACAAAGACTTATCTGCATATAAAATACATGAGGTAACTAAGTTGAAGATATTCATATAAATGGCTACATCATCTATGACAAATGGTGTATTCTAATTTGAATAAGGTACACATTTTTTAAATAATAGATTTTAACTTTTATTCTATTCTGTTAATAAAGTACCTAAACTCTATATGGCAGGTGTTATAATTGAAAATCAATTAATAAGAACATAGCCTGAAATTGAAAGTTATCCCTGGAATTGAGGACTAAAACAGTATTTTAAGTAACTTCTGTAGCCTTTAGTAATTTCACATTTTTCTATGCTTTCTTTGATACTTCACTGGATTATATTTGTGGTTTCAGTTCATCTTTTAATGCCTTATTTGTAAAATTACCTACACTAAGAAGGCTATGAAGCACAGTACTTTACTGAGTACCACCACTTTTCTCAAATGAGTCAATCCATCCTTCAGATTTGGTCAAAGACCTCTGGGTCTACCTTTTCTTACACCTGTTTGCTTCCTTCAAATAAGCAATCGGAAATGTGTTATTCTGGGGTTTCCACAAACAAATATTTTTTAAAAACCTAATACATATAACATTTGAAATTATAGTAGAATAACACTAAAGAACAGGGGAAACGATCACTAAATATATCAGTGCCAAATTTGTAGCCCACTCATGAAAAATGTATAGAATTTCAAAGCGTGCCTTTTGTTTTAAATTATTCTTTATTCAATTTTATTTTTTCAGTCTCACTGCTCATTGCCTGTTTTATCTACTTTGTTTATATTACCTAATATTTTGATTGTGCTTTGATAAGCTGTCTTAAGTCTATATTTTGTGTTTTAATATTTTGTGATTGCTGCTGTTGTTGCATGTCATCTTTTAAAAATAATTTCAATGTTTATTTTATATACGGGGGTACACAGGCAAGTTTGTTACCTGGGTTTATTGTGTGATGCTGAGGTTTAGGGTCTCAATCCCATCATCCAGGTATTGAGCATACTACCCAATAATAGGTAGCTTTTCAAACCACAATCCCCTCCGTCCCTTCCCCCTTTAGTAGTTCACAGTGTTATTGTTCCCATCTTTATGTCTATGAGTACCCAATGTTTAGCTTTCCTTTATAAGTAAAAATATATGGTATTTGGTTTACTGTTCCTGTATTAATTATCTTAGGATTATGGCCTCCAGCTGTAACCATGTTGCTGCAAAAGACATGATTTTATTCTTTTTCATGGCTGTGTAGTATTCCATGGTGTGTGTATATATATATATATATATATATATATATATATACACATACATACATCACATTTTCTTTATTCAATTCACCGTTGATGGCTAAGTTGATTCCATGTCTTTGCCATTGTGAGTAGCAAAGTGATGAATATACAAATGCAGGTATCTTTTTGACAGAATTATTTATGTACATTTGGGAAAATCCTAGCACCAGTTTCCCAGCACCATTTGTATCCCAATAAATAGTGCTGGATATATACATACACATGTGGGGATATACCCAGCAATAGGATTACTGGGTTGAATGGTAACTCTGTTTTAAGTTCTCTGAGAAATTGCAAAACTGCTTTCCACAGTGGCTGAACTCATTTACATTCCCACCAACAGTGTGTATTTCCTTTTATCCACAGCCTCACCAGTGTCTGTTATTTTTTTACTTTTTGCTAATAACCATTCTCTCTAGTGTAACATGGTATCTCATTATGATTTTGATTTACATTTATCTGATGAATAGTGATGATGAGCATTTTATTCATATGTTCATTGGCCACTTGAATGCCATTTTTCTGAGAAGTGTCTGTTCATGTCCTTTGCCCATTTTTTAATGGGGTTATTTGAGTTGCTCGCTGATTTAAGTTTCTTTATAGATTCTGATATTAGATCTTTGTTGGATGTATAGTTTGAATATTTTCTCTCATCTGTAGGTTGTCTGTTCCTTCTATTAACTGCTACTTTTGCTGTGGATAAGCTCGTTTCTTTAATTAGATACCACTTGTGAATTTTTATTTCTGTAGCAATTGTTTTTGGGAGCTTAGCCAAAAATTCTTTGTCAAGGCCAATGTCAAGAAGGGTATTTCCTAGGTTTTCTACTAGGATTTTTACAGTTTGTGGTTTTTCATTTTAATCTACAATCTATCTTCAGTTGACTTTTTATGTGGTGAAAGGTAGGGGTCCAGTTTCATTCTGCTGCATATGTCTAGCCAGTTATCCCAGCATCATTTAATAGGAAGTCTTATCCTCATTGCTTGCTTTTGTTGACTTTGTCAAAGATCAGACATCTTTAGGTCCATGGCTTCATTTCTGGGTTCTCTGTTGTGTTCCATTGGTCTATGTGTCTGTTTCTGTATCAGTACCATGCCATTTTGATTAGTGTAGCCTTATAGTATAATTTGAAGTCAGGTAGTATGATCAGGTAGTGTGATGCCTCTGGCTTTGATGGTTTTTGTTTTTGTTGTTGTTTGCCTAGGATTGCTTGCTTTGGTGATTTGGATTCCATATGAATTTTGGAATCTTTTTTCTAATTCTGTGAAAAATGACATTAGTAATTTAATATGATCTATAAATTGCTTTGAGCAGTACAGCCATTTAAATGATACTGGATTTTCCAATTCAAGAGCATGGAATGTTTTTCCACTTATTTGTGTCATCTCTAATTTCATTCAGCAGAGTTTTGTAGTTCTTGTACAGATCTTTCACTTCCTTTGTTATCTGTATCTCTAGGTATTTCAATTATTTGCAGCTATTGTAAATGAGTTTTTCTTGATTTGACTCTCACCTTGAATGGTATTGGTGTATGGAAGTGCTACTAATTTTCATACATTCATTTTGTATCCTGAAATTTTACTGAAGTTGTTTTTTGGTTCTAAGAGATTTTTGGCCAAGTCTTTCGGGTTTTTTAGGTGTAGAATTATATTGTCAGCAAAGAAAAATAATTTGACTTCTTCCTTCCCTACTTGAATGCTGTTTATTTTTTTTCCCTTCCCTGATTTCTCTGCCTAGGACATCCAGTAATATTTTGAAGAGAAGTGGTGAGAGTGGGCATCCTTATCGTGTTCCAGTTCTCAAGGAGAACAGTTCCAGCTTTTGTTTCTTCAGGATGATGTTGACTCTGTGTTTGTCGTAGATGGCTCTTCTTATTTTGAGGTATGTTTGTTTGATGCCTAGTCTGTTGAGGGTTTTTATAACAGAGGGATTCTGGATTTTATCAAAAGCTTTTTCTATATCTATTGAGATGATCATATGTTTTTTGCTTTGAATTCTGTTTATGTGTTTATATTGATTTGCATATATTGAACCAGCCTTGCATCTCAGGAATAAAGCCACTTGCTCTTGTATTAACTTTTTGATGTGCTGTTAGATTTGGTTTGCTAGTATTTTGTTAAAGATTTTTGTGTCAGTGTTCATCAGGAAAATTTGCTGAAGATCCAATATCTTTTTAGTTGTGTCTCTCCCAGATTTTGATATCAGACTGTTTCTGGCCTCAGACGATGAGTTAGGGAGGAGCCCCTTCTTGATTTTTTTGAATAGTTTCAGTAGGATTGGTACCAGTTCTTCCTTGTATGTCTGGTAGAATTTGGCTGTGAATCTGTCTTGTCCAGTACCTTTTTGTTTGGTAGGTTTTTCGTTACTTATTCAATTTCAAAACTTGTTATTCATTTTTTCAGGTTTTACATTCTTCCTGGTTCAAACTTGGAAGCTTGTATATTTCCAGGAATTTATCCATTTCCACTAGATTTTTCTAATTTACGTGAATAGAGTTGTTTATAACAGTCTCTGAAGATCTTTTTGTACTTCTGTGCAATCATTTTTAATGTAAACTTTGTCATTTCTGATTGCACTTATTTTGATCTTCTCTTTCTTTTTTTTCTGTTAACCTAGCCATTGGTCTATAAATCTTATTTATTCTTTTGAAGGACCAATTCTTGATTTTTGTTTCTCAATTTTGTTCAGTTCTTTTCTAATTGTAGCTTTTCTTTCTCTCTCTCTTTCTCTCTCTCTCTCTCTTTCTTTTCTTTTTTTTTTTTTATTTGAGATAGGGTCTCACTCTGTAGTTCAGGGTGGACTGCAGTGGCATGATCATAGCTCACTGCAGCCTCAAACTCCTTGGCTCAAGTGATCCTTCTGACTCAGCCTCCCAACTAGCTGAGACTTACAGTTTCCTGCCACCAACCGTGTCTAATTTTTTGACTTTTTTGTAGAGTTAGGCTTTTGCTATGTTGCCCAGGTGGGTCTCAAACTCTTGACCTAAAGGAATCCTCCTACCTCAGCTTTCCAAAGTGCTGAGATTACAGGCATGAGCCATTGCATCTGGCCTAGTTATTTCTTTTATTCTGCTACATCTAGGAGTTGGTTTGTTCTTTTTATTCTAGTTCTTCCAGATGCAAATCTAGATTGTTAATTCGAGACCTTTCTAACTTTTTGATGAAGGTGGTTAGTACCATAAACATTCCTCTTAATACTGCTTTAGCTGTATCCCAGATATTTGGGCAAATTGTTTCCCTATTTTCATCAATTTCAAAGAATTTTTTATTTCTAACTTAATTTTGATGTTTACCCAGAAGTTAATCAGCAGCAAGTTGTTTAGTTTAAATGTATATGTATAGCTTTAAGAGAGCTTCTTGATATTGATTTATATTTTTATTGTACTGTGGTCTGAGAATGTGTTTGGTATAATTTTTTTTTTAAATTTACTGAGACATGCTTTATAGTTGAGCATGTGGTCAATCTTGAAGTATGTTCCATGTACAGGTGAGAGTAATACATATTCTGTGGTTGCTGGGTGGAGTATTCTGTTGATGTCTGTTAGGCCAATTGATCAAGTGTCAAGTTTAAATCAAGAATTGCTTTGTTAGATGACCTTTCTAATCCTCTTAGTGGGGTGCTGAAGTCTCCCACTTTCATTGTGTGACTGTTTAAGTCTTTTTGTAGGTCAGGAAGAACTTGTTTTATAAATATGGGTGGTCCAGTGTTGGGTGCATATATATTTAGGATAATTAACTCTTCCTGTTGAATTGCACCCTTTAACATTATGCAATGCCCTTCTTTGCCCTTCTTAATAGTAGTTTGTTTAAAGTATGTTTTAGCTTACATAAGAATAGTGACTCCTGATCTTTTTTGTTTTCCATTTGTATCATTGATCTTTCTCCATCCCTTTACTTTGAGCCTCTGGGTGTTATTACACGAGATGGGTCTGCTAATGATAGCAGATGATTGGCTCTTGTCTTTTTATCCAGCTTGCCATTCCATGTCTTTCAATTGGTGTGTTGAGCTTATTTACATTCAGGATTAGCTTTGATATGTGAGATTTGGATTCTGTAATTGTGTTGTTACCTGGTGGTCATGTAGAATGGATTGTGTAGTAATTTTAAAGTGTCTGTGGACTATGTGCTTAAATGTGTTTTTGTGGTAGCAGGTGTCATTCTTTTGATTGCATGTTTAGCACTTCCTTATGAACCTCTCATAAGGCTGGTCTATTTATTTATTTATTTATTTTTTGTGACAGAGTCTCTCTCTCTTGCCCAGGCTGGAGTGCAGTGGTGCGATCTTGGCTCACCGCAAGCTCCACCTCCTGGGTTCATGCCATTCTCCTGCCTCAGCCTCCTGAAGCCTGCCTCGCCTGGGACTACAGGCGCCCGCCACCACGCCCGGCTAATTTTTTGTGTTTTTTATTAGAGACGGGGTTTCACCATGTTAGCCAGGATGGTCTCGATCTGCTGACCTCGTGATCCGCCCGCCTTGGCCTCCCAAAGTGCTGGGATTACAGGCATGAGCCACCGCGCCTGGCCCCAGGCTGGTCTAGAGTTATCAAATTTCTTGCATTTGCTTGTCTGAGAATAATTTTATTTCTCCTTTGTTTATGAAGCTTAATTTGGCAGGATATGAAATTCTTGGTTAAAATTTCTTTTATTTAAGGATGCAGGAATTAGGTCCCCAATCACTTCTGGCTTGTAAATTTTCTGTTAAGAAGTCTGCTGCTAGCCTGATGGGGTTTTCCTTTGTAAGTGTACTGATCTTTTTCTCTAGTTGCCTTAAATTTTTTTTTTCACATTAACCTTGGTGAATCTGATCACCATGTGATTTGAAATTGGTTGTCTTATATAGTATCTAGCCAGGGTTCTCTGTATTTCTTAAATTTGCATGTCAACCTCTGTAGTGAAATTAGGGAAATTTTGTGTGGGCTTTATCCTCAAATATATTTTCTACATTGCTTACTCTCTCTCCTTCTCTCTCAGGAGTGCCAGTGAGTTTTAAATTTCATTTCTTTACATAATCCCATATTTATGAGAGGTTTTGTTCAATTTATTACATTATTTTCTCTTTATTTTTGCCTGAGTTGATTCAAATAACTTTTCTTTGAGCTCTGAGTTTCTTTCCTCAACTTAGTCTATTCTGCTGTTAATACTTCCAGTTGTAATGTGAGATTCCTGTAGTGAAATTATTGGTTCCAGAAGCTCAGTTTGGTTCTTAAAATGGCTATTTTGTCCTTTGCTTCTTGGATCATATTATTGGATTCCTTGGATTCTTTGGATTGGGTTTCAACTTCTCTGCAACTCAGTGAGCTCCTTTTTCATCCAGATTCTAAATTCTGTCGGTAATTTCAGCCATTTCAGTCCAGTTAAGTACAATTTTGGGGGTGGGGGTGGGGGGTAGTGGGCTTCTTTGGAAGTAAAGGGACATTCTAGCTTTTCTTGTGATGATCATTTCTCCTCTGGCGGGTGCTGGTATTCCTTTGACTGTGGTATAAGTTCTGTATAGTCAGTTGGGTTCATTTCCAGATACTTTAAGAGGGCCAAGGCCCTGTAGAAGATCTTTATTTCCCGGTCAATCCTTGCTCCTCGTTTCCCAGGTATGTATACTAACAGAATGACTTTTTTGGTGTTTAGTTTGGGATGTGATTTAGTAGATGGTGATTAAGAATAATTGCTGATGGACATGCACTTACTCAGTTGCATAGCTATTTTGTATTTCTTTTCACTTGCAGGCATGCTCTGCAGTGTGCGGTGGGGAAAGACAGAACCCCTTCATCAGGTCTGCCCCTGGGCCTTGAGGGAGCCCCCTTTGATCACTGGTGCTGCACCTGAATTTCTTTGTTAGATGTTCTGGGCCACGGGGCTTTCTCAGGCAGAAGCTGTAGCAGGGAGACAGGACACACCACATCCTTTCTGGATCATCCCTGCTCCCGCTGGTCCCTGAACTTGCTGTGCATCTTGTCCTTCTCCATGATCCGAGAGTAGGGGATCCAGTCCCACTCAAATGCCTACCACAGCTCTCAGCTCAGCACTCTCAAGCTGCATGCTGCAGCCCTGGGGCAACCAGATGGTCTGCCTCAGGGCCAGGCTGCAGCTTCATGGGAGATCCAAAGTGCTTACAGATTGCTGGGAAAGTACTTAGGTAGAGTAAAGCGCCCAGGGCGGTCAGCGGAGGGTGCACTGTGCGGCGGCTAGGCAGGAACCCTGCAGGGGCTGATGGGCAGGAGGGCCTACAGAACAGACATGCCTCAGTCCCACACAGAAGCCAGCAGCACCTTTTTGTTTGTTTGTTTTGTTTTTTGTTTTTTGTTTGAGACGGAGTCTTGCTCTGTTGCCCAGGCTGGAATGCAGTGGCGCGATCTTGGCTCCCCGCAACCGCCGAGTTCAAGCGATTCTCCTGCCTCAGCCTCCCGAGTAGCTGGGATTACAGGGGGGCCCCAGTAGCATCACCATGCTCAGCTAGTTTTTGTATTTGTAGTAGAGACGGGGTTTGGCCATGTTGGCCAGGCTGGTCTTGGACTCCTGAACTCAAGTAACCTGCTCGCCTTGGCCTTCCAAAGTGCTGGGATTACAGGCGTGAGCCACTGCACCCCAGGCCTAGCCGCACTTTCTCCTGGCCCAGCGGTCAACTGGGGCTACAGCCTATCTGAGGAAGATGGGAAGACCTGGGGAGTGGACACTTGTGGCCATGCTCTGCCAGAGCCACCCTGTGCACAAAAGCTCCTCGACTCTGCTGGCCAAAGCCGTTTTTGCCTACTCCCCGGGCAGATGCTCCTGCTGGCTCACAGGTCCATGAGGTGGGATGTGGGATAACCTGCAGCTATAGGATCCCAGAGGCCCATGGCGAGAGTAGGCTCTTCCTCAGTTCCCTCACACATCTGTTCCCCAGGAGCCATTCAGGACCAGGAACTAGCCTTGGCATTCGGATATTTCATGCAGGGTTCCCAGCGTCCTCTCTCTTTTGCTGTTGTGTCAGTGCCACCTCCCCTTTCACTCTCGGTTTTCTCTCTGAAGATCTGCCCAGATAGGGTTGCTTTACTCAATAATTTGGTCTTTCTTGGTGGGAGCGATGCTTTCTGGCTGCATGCAGTTGGACATATTGTCAGAAAATGCCTTTGGTTTTTAACTTGCTTCTGTATACATAAACAAGATATAATTATCTTAAATAGTCACTCTGTGTACAGCAGAAGCAAAATACATATTTTAAATACTATCATTAATTTGTCCCGATAATTAGTAATAATTCTCAAGACAACCATTATTCACTTCAGAAAGAAATAGATCTAGAAATAGTTTTGAGATGGTCAATGAGCTTTTAACAAATAATGTAACAGTGACTTAGACATAGTACAAGATTGTTTCTCCCTGTTAACTAGTAATCCTCACTGGAAACGCCCTAGAGATTTTATTTTAAAATATGTTACATTTTCAAATATACATAAGATGTATGAGTCGATTATACTGACTCAGTATTATATTGTTATTGAAAAAGTTGCTTCTGTTAAACTCATGTTAAACATGTGTGAATAATATATTTAACATTCTGACTGCCTTTCGCATGAACTTCTAAGAATATGGATCTTCAAACTATTGTATAATTCACTAAGGATAGCTATTTTCTCCTAAAATGATAAACTCTTCCACAATTTGACTTCTGAAAGCTCTTATGGTTATAACAGAGTGATTGCAACAGATAATAAACATAATTTTTTAAACTACAGTTCAGAATTAAAATCAATGATATAACTGTACATTTTTAACGAAGAGCCTGATAAATTAATTTGGGCTAGAAAATCACAGCTGAAGTATGTAATATACAATGTTTTACATTTTTGCTTAATACTATTGGAAAGATTTTATGATTCTAATTATTGTAAATCTAAAACATCTGGTAAATTATCATTTTGTTCATTAGAAAACACTAGGAAGAATTATTGTTATACTAGCTTTTGGCATGTTTTAAAACAGTTAAATTTTATATTCACTTTTCATACTCACTGGGACCATATGCTGTAATTATCCAAGTGAGGTCACCAAAAGGTGAAGAAAAGTAAAATTTCACAGCAAAATATTTCATTAGAACTTTTTGCACAATGGTTAGATTGTTAATAAGAGTTGAGAAAATCAACATCCATATATAACCTCACTTGCATTAGTTATTTCAACAATTTTTACAAATAGATAAATAGGCTTCTTCCTTACTAATAGAAGATATGAAAAAGAGAAAATATAAGAGAACAGAGGGCAAGTATCAAGAACAAGGTGGAAAACCTTTAAGGCACTCTATGTTGCCTCTAATGTAAATAAATGACTGTATGCAATTAAGGGATTATCTTCTAGGTACAAAAGGAAACACAATCAACATTTGGGAGAGCACAACTCCTTTGAAAGGTTGCCTTTTGAGATTTTAGAGATTTATCTTAGAAATGCATCACAGAACTAAACATCTTTGCTTTTCCCACTCCTTTGTTTTCTCAGCTTATCCTAAATATTAGATTTACCACAGAAGTCTGAAAGATTTTGGAGACTGGTAAAATGCTAGGGATCCTAATAAACAGTAAACAATTTAGAAAAGTCATCTATGAGAAATAGCAAAACACAGTTGTGTTAAAACTAATAAAACTATGCTTAATTATATTTTCTTTAAATAAATAACTTGAGGATTTCAAGTGCAAAACAGCTTTGCCACAGTATAGAGTTTTAAATGTATGAAACTAGGTTGCTTAATTTAAAAAATATTTTCACACACATTAGAGTACCCATGGTATTTAATCTAATGTACTTTCCCCCTTATTTGAGCCATTTTAATAATACATATCTTGCAATGCAACTTGATTTTTACATTAAAATAAAATATGTTTTGTCTTAGGTATTCAAATCATTTAATTTCTGACTCCGTTCCATTTCTTTATGCCCTAATTTTTTTACTTGTTCATTCCTTATATTAGGCATTGTGGAGACAAATTTGAACAAACATGGAAGTTTTACAATACGTTTAAAATTCAGTAGATCAAAAATAAGATTTAAACATCTGTTGG